>NW_012267226.1:22241872-22297540 GCF_000151885.1 Dipodomys ordii
TTCCTTCCTTCCTTCCTTCCTTCCTTCCTTCCTTCCTTCCTTCCTTCCTTCCTTCCTTCCTTCCTCCCCCCCCACCTTTCTTTGATAGGGTCTTGTATTTTTGCCCAGGGCTAGACTCTGACCTTGATTCTCCTACATATAGCCCTTAGTAGCTGAGACTGTAGAGCATGCTTCCATACTCTGATTGTTGGTTGAATTGGGGGTTATATGTCACTAACTTTTTTGCTACATTGACCATGAACCTTGATCGCCTGATCTCAGCCTCTGGAATAGCTGGAATTACAGGCATGGGCCGCTGCACCCCGTGGCCTTTTCTATTTTGAAATAGACAATTAATTGTATCAACCATGTTATTCCGTCACGCTGTAGAACATTAGAAGTTATTTCTTATGTCCAGCTGCTCCCCTGTACCCATACACACCCTCTCTGGTGGAGCATACACAGTGGGGGATGTAGGCCCTGCAGCCTGAGTCCATGCAGCATCCGACGTGCGTGGCTGTTGTTCGCCATGGTCCTGATTCTCTGTTGGTCTCTTCCAGGTCAGTCTGAATGACTCCCACAATCAGATGGTGGTGCACTGGGCTGGAGAGAAAAGCAACGTGATTGTGGCACTGGCCCGAGACAGCCTGGCCTTGGCGAGGCCCAAGAGCAGTGACGTAAGTACTTGTGCTGCTCTGTAAGTACTTGTGCTGCTCTGTAAGTACTTATGCTGCTCTGGTGCCCCTTGGGGCTGTCAGCTGGCCTCTGTGCTTGTCTGGGACGGTCAGCGGGCATTGAGGGGATGGGCAGGATTAACTCGGCACTGGATGGGGTGTGGGAAATGACAGATGTAGCCCTCCTTTTCTGACCCCAGGCCAAGTAGCCCAGGCTCCAAGCAGAGGTTGCAGGGTTGCTCCACAGAGGGCCCGATTGTCTGTTTCCAAGTGTTAGTGTCCTCTAACTGTCACGACTGGGTGGGCTGTTGACCTGGATTCTCTCATTTCTTATTTTATTTTTGTGCCGGTACTGGCCTCCAACTCAGGGAGTAGGTGCTGCCCCTTTTTCGTTCAATGCTGATGCTCTACCATTTGAGCCACAGCTCTGCCTTTTTGCTGGCTAATTGGAGATAAGAGTCTCATGAATTCTCCTGTTCAGGCTGGCTTCAAGCTGTGATCTTCAGATCTCAGCCTGCTGAGTAGCTAGGATTACAGGCGTGAGCCACCAACACCTGGGTTCAAAAGGTATATTTTGCAAGCTAGGTAGAACTTCAGCACTGTTTGATAGTTTGGATAAATAGGGTCTTCGTAGCAGAAGGGATTCCTAGGTTTCATTGGAGATGGTGGAGGCGGGGGTGGGGAATGAAGCCCAGTATTGGGTTCTCCGTGGGAGAAATGTCATCTGACCCTCTAGTCAGAGCCTCGACACCCACAGCTCATACCCTGGAACTCCTGCAGCTCTGAGTGAATCAGGAAAGCCAGCCTGTCCTGTCGTAGGTCTAGCCAGTCCAGTTCTTGCTCTGTCTGAATAGTTGAGTCTATCTCACTGGGAGGGAGTCCTATTGAACATTTGAAATGATGAACTCTTCTAGAATGAAGTATGAGATACGATTAAATGCCTGGAGTTAATAAATAGGAATGGCAGAAGTTTTCTCCATCTGTATACAAACTCCATTAAAGAATTGGCAGCTGAAACCGAGATGTTCTGATATGAAAAGTTAATGTAAAAATAAACTATGACTCAGCAGCGGGGGTTGGTGGCTCTGAAACAGAACGGCACCAAGTGTGCTTTGAAGAGGCCGGGAAGCTGGTTCCTAAGACCCCCAGCGGAGGTCTGTAGGGAAGAACTTATGCAGATGAAGACCTATGTGATTGGTGGAGCCTGGTCAGCATCATGAATATTCAGTATGTGCCCATGGATATACAGGGCATATACCAGGCAAGGACTGACTGACTGCAGGGCCCTAAGTGCAGAGCTATGTAGCTTGTGTGTGGCTGGTGGCTGGCTGGGCCTGGCAGGCTCTGAAATCAGAATGCCTAGGTTAGAATTCTGGCTTTGCCATTTATTAGCATTCTGACCTTGGGCCAAGAAATTTACCAGCGAAAGCTAAATGTAGAGGAGATGTGGTGGCTCAAGTGGTGGAGTGCTAGATTTGATTGAGAAAGCCAAGTAAGAGTGCAGGGCTCTGAGTTCAAGCACCAGTACAAGCACAATTCTTTTTTTTTTAATTTGAGAAGCGGCGCTATCCTGGACTTGGCACAGGGTAGATGTGAAGATGTTTTCTGTACATTTTAGTCCTCCTTCATCCTCTTCCCATGGTCATTATTATATAGCTTTGAACTCCATGGAAAATAATTTTAAACTACAAGGCTTATCCTTGTAGGTGAGAGAATGATCTAGCTGGCCACTTTGGGCCATTTGGCTCTTCCCCCTCATGTTCCTTCCTCTTTTGTTCCTTCGAGGAGAATGTGGCATTGAGGACACAGCGGTCTGATTGGCATAGACAACCATGTCTGGGCAGAAGCAGAGTGTATGTAGAAGCAGGTGCCTGCCCCAGTCCACCCGGAGGTGGGAACCACAAGTGAAATCACCTGGGGCTACCGTACAGAGACCCAGAAAGCTATCAGCTCTCCTGAGGCCAGTTCAGCACCTGCAGAAACCTGTGTGCAGTTCAGGGTGGTGACAAGTGGCTCACGGTGCCCGGGCCCCATGTGCGTCTGTGTTCCGTGAACTCCGTCTACTCTGTCAGTCAGACAGAAGAAGGGATTTTAGGCAGACCCTTGCGGGAGACGGAGGTCTGAGGATCACAGTTCAAATCCAGCCTGGGCAGGAAATTCTGGGAGACCCTTATTATTTCTAGTTAACCACCGAAAAGTCAGAGGTGTGGTTTAAGTGGTAGAGCGCCAGCCTTGAGAGAAAAGCTAAAGGCCCGACTCCCTGGCCCCGAGTTCCAGCCCCAATAGAGACACAAAATAAAAAAGGGGAAAGAAAGAAATCCTAGTGGATTATGAAGACAGAGGTTCAAGGGTCTGGGAGGGGCCTCAGTGTCAGTTTTTGGCGGGCAGAGTGGATGTGAGAAGGGTCAGTGTGCCCTGTTGGGTGTACACGCAGATGCCCTGGGCGCTCCCAAGCCACAGACCTGCCAGGCCACCTCGTGACAGCCTCTTTCTGAGCAGCTGGTGGCTCGGGGCCTCTCTGCTCCTCCCTGACCTAGCGAAGGAGAGTAGCTCAGCCCTTGCTTCCTCTAACCTTGACTTGGATTCAGTGTGAGTGATCCGCAGCTTCCTGGGCTTCTGTGTGCAGCCCTCTGTCTTGCCGGCTTGCACGGGGCGGTGTTAACAAATATTTGCCTGTTTGCACGCCCATCTCCTCTAATGACCGTGTGACTTTTATTAGTCTTTCTGTTTTATGTGTGGGGTCCAGCAGAGATCCTGGCTCTTGGTTGACCCTCAATGCCTGTTCGTGCACGGATGGCAAATGCCCTGTGGGATTATTCTGAGTGTTCTCATTCTTCCAGGGAGTCGCCAACCATTTTTCTTGAACTCTTCCCTCAACTCTCTTGCCCATAAACCACTTGAGCAATAACTTGCCGTCATTGTTGCGTTTATCTCCCAGGTTTGTTCAAGCCCCTTGATTCTGTTCTTTATGCTTCACACCTCACGGGTGCTGAAGTCTAGGGTCCACAGTCTCCAGCGACTTCCACCCTGCCTCCTGGACTGGTGTGAGGATGGCTTTGGTGACTGCTGGCTCCAGGGTGGGAAGCCTGGATCAGGAATACACCTGCTGCCTCTGTGTTGTGGCTGTGGCAAAAGCCCCTGTTAGCTTCTGTGAAATGATTTTAAGAACGGCATTTGCTGTGCAGGGTCGTTCGGGTTGGCATTTTCTCTGCACGCAGGAAGCCCGCAGTGAGCGACACTCATTCTTAAAGTCTCATCCTGGGGTCACTGTTCTCTCCAGAGATCAGGGCGCCATGGAGAAGGGACATCTGTTGGCCCAGGCATTGATCCTGTTGCTGCTGTGGGCCACAGAAGAAAACACTAATGCAAGAGAGGGATTCTGGGAGTTGAACCGGGGTCTCGCTCATTCTAGGCAAGTGCTGTACCCCCGAGCCACGCCTCCCACCTGCCACCCGGCCCATGCTTGCACAATGAGCCACTCCAGCTCTTCTTTTTTTCGTCTCTCTGGAGTTGAGAGTTTTCTGTCCTGTGTCTGGAATGCTCTGAGAGACAAGCTTGCTGGCCGAGGCAGGAAAAATTAGATTACCTTTCAGAGACATGGGTGTAGATGGTAAAACAAGTTTTCCCTTCAGAAGGGAGCATGTTCCCTCTGCATCTCTGGATGTACTTTGTTAAACACTAGACAGTGCTGGCACACAGCTGGCTCTTTCTCTCAGTAAAGAGGCTGGTGTCTTCCAGGCAGAGGTGGCTGTAGCTCTCCTAGTTATCTGGTAGTTTCCGTAGTGCATGAATGCAGGGACACAGGGCTGCGGCGTTCAGGGTCCATGGCAGGATGCGGTGAGGATAGAGGCAGAGCACCGGGTCTCCCTATCCCTCCCCAGCTCTCTCCTCATGCCTCCCGTTCTGTGTGTTGCAGGTGTACGTGTCTTACGACTACGGGAAGTCCTTCAACAAGATTTCGGAGAAACTCAACTTTGGTGAGGGAAATAACACGGCAGCTGTCATCGCCCAGTTCTACCACAGCCCTGCAGACAACAAGAGGGTAAGGTGGCAGGCCATGGAGGGCCCGCACTGCATGGTCGGGCCTGGCTTCACAGCACCGCGTCTGGGGCCGTTGCTGGCTGCTGTGCTGAGGGGATGAGGGGTCACCGAGCCCTCTTGAACTTCACAGTGCGAGTGGGAGTCAGCCACTGTGCTTCACTGAAGCTGCGGGCTGGTGGCGGGGCTGCAGTTCTCGGGGTGGATCTGGGCGATTTCAGGCAGGCCAAATACTGGCCAGGCAAGATTTCTAGACAAACAACGGCAGGTTCAGCCATGGGAAATCTGCCAGGCAGTGACTCACTGACTCACCGGTGGCAGAAATGTTTCCCAGGTGCATTGTGATCCACATCACTGCATGATCCTTGCCTTCCCATGGGGCCTGTTGAACTCTTGATTTCCTTATCCGAGTGTGCGTATGTGTGTCATGTGTCTGTAAACAGCCTCCCACAAAAGCCTCTCAAGCCAGCAGCCTCTGTTGTGTTTTCTTTCTTTTTTTTTTTTTGGGTCCGGTCGTGGGGCCTGAACTCTGGGCCTGGGCGCTGTCCCTCAGCTCTTCAGCTCAAGGCTAGCGCTCTACCACTTGAGCCACAGCACCACTTCTGGCTTTTTAATTTTTGCTTATGTGGTGCTGAGGAATCGAACTCAGGGCCTCAGGCATGCAAGGCAAGTGCTCTTCCACTGAGCCACCTTCCCAGCCCCTCTGTTGTGTTTTCTTACCATGCCTGGGGCCTCTGATTGTTTAGCAATGCCCCCTGCCCCCCAAGAGTAGAAGGGAGCTTTGATCCTGTCTTCCCTTCCCCCTCCCACTCCAAGCAGGTGGAGGAGGAGAACAGGAACTCACAGCGTGCAAGACTTTCCTGCCTGTTTTGGAGCTCTTCTCTTTGAGTTTGGTTCCTTATTTTCAGGGCCCCTGATTTCTCCTCTGGATGGGCCCTTTGTAGATGATCTGCCTAGTCGTAGAAGCTTTCTGCTTATCCAGAGGGGACTGCGTGATCCAGGGCCACAGGGCCTTCTTCCAGAACCCTTTGCTGGCTGCTCAGCGTTCCTGTGGTCTCTTGGCAGGAGATCCATTCAAAGTATTTAGAACTGTTTTGGGCAGGTTCTGCTCAATCTGAACAGACCATGTCTGGAAGGAGCTAGGTTTGAGAGCCCCCCTCCCCCTGGCTAGGTTTTAACCTTTAGTTGGAGGAGGAGAAGGTAGGGGGTTCTGGGACTTGATAGCAGAGGCCTGGACTCTGGGGCTTTATGAGGAGGCTGAGGTGCTATGGAGTTTTTTTTTTTTCCAGGCTGCTAGGGCTGCTTACCAGTTGGTTACAGAGAAAGTTCAGGAATCACCAGAACCCTATTGGTACAGATGAGTTTGGTATCGGCATTGCCTAGTGATGTAGGTGTTAGCTATGCACTTCTCTGTCTTATCTGAAAAGAGGGTGGCAGTCTTTTTCCTCGGGGTTGACAAGCAAAGAGCAGGTGTTGGAGAGAACTAACGTGCAGTGTAGACCTGTGGCTGGGTGTGACATCTCTGGCCCACTGCCCTGTGGTCCGTGGGTCTGGTCCTGGGGACTCACAGAGGTAGTGGGGTGCTCTCCATCTGGTCTTGGGCTCTCCGTGTGGGCGTGGCCTGAGTGCCTCTAGGATCTAGCCACACTCCATCCATCCTGCCCTTGATCTGGGACTTCTAGCCTGAGGGTCATGTTACCCTTAGATCCTAGTGTCTCGAGCCAACTCGAGGATGGCCTTGTGTTGTCCTGTTGGCCTGCTGGACTTCTGGTTTGCACTTAGGGCTTGGAGCTGGGCAGGCAGTGTGTCCTCCTTCCTGTGTGGGGTGGGTTGTGGTGCGGTCTGGTCTGTGCACACCCCGAGTGGGAGGAGCTGGCAGACAGGAAGGGTGCTGTGCTCCGCTGGGGAGCAGGGGGAGAAATTCGGGCGTTGGGGGGCTTTTGGGTGGCAGAAGAATAGCCCTGCAGTTCTGGGGCAACAGACCAAGGAGACCTGGTGTGCGGTGGGAGGGAGAGAGGGAAGGCAGAGGTCCCATGGCTCCCAGTTAGGGTCCTTGGCCTTGCAGAGTGGTGCGTCGTCTGTCTCTTGAGGGTGAGCTCGAGGCTGAGGCATCCAGAGAACAGGATGATAACGGCCACGGAGGAAGGGTCTCTAGTTCCCCTGAGAAAGGCGGTTACCTTCCCCAGACATCTCAGGAAGGAAGAGGTGACTTAACTGAGCTGATTACTTTTACCTTTGTTCCCTAAGAGGCAAATTACCCCTCCACTTCCGGGGAAGAATTACACACGTCACCGTCAACGGCAGGGTGTGGGCTCAGACATGTCCCCTGCACACAGGAGGTCCTGTGGGTTGTCAGTGGTGACAGCGGATGGCCGCAGGGGCTCTGGGAACAGGTGTTGGTGACAGGAGAGGGCAGCATGCAGGTCTGGGGGGGCTGTGTGCGGTGGGAGGAGAGAGAAGGGAGGGGGAGGCCGCCGCCCGTGCCGACCTAGGCTCAGCCTGCTTGGAGATGGAGCTGCTGGCTGTGGATGTCAGGCTCTCCTGTCACATTGGTCTCTAGTCCCTCAGCCTTCTTCCTGCTGCCCTGCGCTGCATCCTGAGCAGTGGGCCGCTCTAGGAACCTGGCAGCTCCTTAGAGGTCGTGAGGCTGTCTGGGTGGGGTCTCCCTACATCTAGGGTTCCTCCACAAGGGCCTCTGAAGTGTTCTTGGGTCCCAGTCTTGACCTCAGCAGCAGTGAGGAGCAGCCCTGCCTTCCTCCAGGCTGAGGCTGATCCCAGGTAAAATGGTAGGCAAGTCTCTCTATCCCCTCCCTTCCTCCCTCCCTCCCTCCCTCCCTCCTTCCTTCCTCCCTCCTTCCTTCCTCCCTTCCTGTGTTGCCTTGTGCTCTTCATTAACATCTCATGTCTGCTCTCAGAGCTAGGGAGAATCCCTTGTGCCCAACAGCATGTGGGTGCATTCTGTTGTTATCTTTCCAGAAGAATTTGTATTTCCAGAGGGAACACAACTTAGCCAATGGCCGGGGCTCCTCTGAAATCCTAAGTGATGGGAGCCTGGGCTGGGCAGCAAGTGGCTGGCTGGAGCTGCGGTCCGGAGGCAGTCGGTAGGGTTGTGCTGCTGGAGACCTGTGGAGTTGGACGGCAGCGAACGTCACAGGCGCCGCAGAGACCTCTCAGCGGGGAGGGGCGCTCTGCTCTCCTGCCGGGTGCGTAGGGGATGCACGGCCTGGAATCAGGGTGCCCCCTATGCCCAGGAGAGAGGGAGGCTGCCTTTGCATGGAGCTGGGATGAGGTGAACTTGGCTCAGAGGAGACGTCGCCACGGGGTGCTGGATCGGATGGGCATGTGGCATCAGGGCTGGGCTGGAGTATGGCCTGGTGGAGGCGTGGGGATGCCAGCACGCAGTTTCTGCGCAGGGCATCTGGAGGTTTGCGTCTCAAGGGCAGAGCGCTTGCCCTCCGCTGCTTTTCAGAGCCCACCAGCCCTGAGCTGCAGGTGGAGGCGATTGTCTCTTGCCTTGATGACTGTGGGGAGTCGCGCCATAACAATGTAAGGAAAGGCAGCCGGGTGTCCTTTAGCGTCTGCAGTGTGCATGGCGGGATGGGAAAGAGGAGAGTCTGGGATGGGAACGCTAGCAGCAGTGCAGCCGCTCATCCCTCAGCCGAACCCCTGAGCATTCCACACTCCACGCGTCGTGAGAGACACCAGGGACTTAACAGAATACCAAGGCTAGATACTTCATAAAGAGAAAAAATGATATGTAGCCTGTCGTTCTTGGAAGCGGAAAAGCCAAGAGAGCATAGTCCCCTCAAGCTGACCTCTGGTGGGAACACTCCTGGCTTCATTCTACCATGGTGGGGATGCTACTGAGGGAGAGATTCCTGGCAAGACCAGAAAGCCAGAGGGTAGGAGGAGAGAACCACTGAATCCTGTCACGACTAGTGATCAGTTTACCCTGCGTGAGGCCCCACTGCTTCAAGGTACCTCCTAAAATTACCACACCCCAGGACCGAGCTTCCAGTGCGTGACCAACCCCATCCAAACACAGGCGCACCTGGAGCCGCGTGTAAGGTTTGGCCACATTAGCCAATGATCGAGGAGGGCCCAGCTTCCACAGGGGTGCAGAGGGGATGGAGGCACCGAGGAACCTGCAAAGGAGAAGCAGGGTCTGCACCAGTCAGGGCCAGAGATGGAAGAGGAGCTAGAAATGAGAGCTGAGATCCACAGTTGAGTGGCAGAAGGCAAGGGAAGGGAGAGAATTAAACAGCGCCGGGTAAGACCTGTGATTTGAATCTGGGAAATGCTGAGTTTCAACTGGAAGAGGGAAGGATTGATGAACGGTTAAGGGACAGGCTCTGCACCGGTTGGATGTGGCTTGGAAGTGGGTTTGGCCTTGTGTCCTCAGGGCTCGTTGACGGCTGTGAGCTTCAGTGTTATTATCAAAAGGGGCGACCACGCTATCCGCTATCCGGGGTCTTGAGTCTCTGCAGGGTCTCAGTCTCTGTGAATAAGAATAGAGTGAATGAGAGGCATGGAGAACTCTTAGCTTGGTGTTTGGCATAGGAAGATGCACTGGTAAAATTGTCAGCTATAATCCATAAACAGTTAACAAGTTCTGTGATGTTTTAGATTCACAAATATGATCTTGTTGCAAGCCATGAAATGAATTTCTGGAGAAATCTTCTCCAACTCAGATTGCTCTCTTCCCCAGGAACCAAGACGGCTTAGGAGCTGAAGGGTAGTGCTATTTCTAGAGAATACTTTCGTGATGAAAATTATGATAATCATCCCGGGATCATAATTGTTTTTATTGCATTGCATTTGCTTAGTGTCGTTTTTGCTTTCAAAACATTCACTTTTTAAAAAAAAATGTTAGATTTAATTAGTCTTCTGTAGAGTGTGAAGATTTACATTAGATGCTGGGGAGAAAACACAAGAGAAGAAGAACACGGGGCTTGCATCTCTGGGAAGCTTGTGGTTTGGATTTAGGGAGAGCATGCAGTCTGGAAACAAGGTTAGAGCATCTGTCCATACCCGGTATGGTGCAGGAAGGCTCTCAGCGGGAGAACGGGTCAGATGCCGACCGGGAAAGTGTCCTTGAGCTGATTCTGTCAGATTGGCTGACTTCTCGGATGTGGAGGCTGGCTTGTGGGTGGAGCCGAGTTCCTCTTGCTCTAGTTTCTGGTTCGTAGGCCTGGTCCCCTGGGCCGCTCAGGAGCAGAGCTGGCCCCTGGCCTCATTACGTTCACTCCAGGCCTGCATCAACTATGCCCCAGCCTCATTTCCAATCCTTCCCCCAAGCCCTTGAGACCTCCATCAAACTCAAGGGCCCCCGGCATGGGGTCACCTTTTCTCGTGGAAGTCATGCCTGTCCTTCAGCACCCACCTCTTAGAAGGTGCCATTTCAGATACCTGGGACTGGATCGGTTCCTGTGGGACTCTACAAGGCTTGATTGTTGTGTTTCTGTTGTTTACCTGTGGATGATGGGCAGCCGTGGCCCGGCCTGTCTCTTCCATTCATTTCTCAGGACACTTGGGGAAGGATGCTGGATTTTCACTGTGGCTTCCCCCGTGTTGCCTGTGCCGGGCCTCTGGTGCACACATTACGTTGAACTGCCCTGGTGCTGCCCCCTGGGAAATCTGGAGGCCACAGCAGCACTGTCCAGCCTGGCCGGTGCAGGAGCCAAATACGGCCAGTCCCTGCTCACTAGAGCTACTTGCTGCTCTGCCTGGGCATGTCTGCAAGCTTCGCGTGACCCCAGGGATGCCCGCTCATCTGGCACCATAGTGAGAAGTCACCGCGTATCTTGGGTGGATGGGATTTCAGCGGTTTTCATGGAAAGGCACGCCTGTCTCAGAGGTGCTCAGGAGATGCAGGGAGAGATGACCGATCTGAAGAGCAGGACATCTTTGTCCTGGCTGCCAACACCACCCTCATGGTGTTGATCGGCCTGTAGATAGACGCTAAGAATTTTAGGCCAGGTCCCGTTGGAAGGAAAAACATAAAGGCTTACCCAGCTCCACTACCTGGTCACACAGCTCACTCTAACCCTAACCCTAACCCAGCTCGCTGGGGTTTCCCCCTGGCTGGTCTCTGCAGATCTTCCTTCCTTGAGCCTGGTTTGGTGTGTCCATTGACAAGGGATGCCAGGAAAGCCTGGCGTCGTGAGTGTGGGTATGCTGTGGAGGCAGCTGTCAGTACAGTCGCTCATGGTTTGGAGGAAGTGCCGCTCTGAGTTGACCTGCTTTTTTTTCTTTGCAGTACATCTTTGCCGACGCTTATGCCCAGTACCTGTGGATCACATTTGACTTCTGCAGCACCATCCATGGCTTTTCCATCCCATTCCGGGCTGCTGACCTCCTCCTCCATAGCAAGGCCTCCAACCTTGTCCTGGGCTTCGACCGGTCTCACCCCAACAAGCAGGTAAGAGAGCTTTTGGAGCACAGTGCCGTGGATTTCTACTCCGCCTGGCTGGATTGCAGCGTCCTCTGAGTGACCTTGCCTCCTGCCCCTCCCTCCTCCCCTCCCTCCAGCCCTTCCTCCCCCGGGCTAGCCTTTGTAGCTACTATTTCACTTAGCACAGCTAAGGAAAAGCATATCCTCCTTGGCACCCTCTGCCTGGGTCCCGGCCAGCACCTGACACCCGGCACTTGGAAGGCCCTGTGAGTCTAACACTGGGCCTTTCTGGGCTGATGCCTTTGTGGTCAGCTGAGGCCCTACGATTTAATCAGAGAGAATCACGTGAGATTTCTGGAGCGTGAGCTCTTTTGGGACCTCTTGTCACGTTTTCTGTTCTGTGTCTCCATCCTCCACCTTTGTTATTTTTGTTTGGTTTTGGCCAAACTGGAATTGAACCCAGGGTCTCACATCTCCCAGGCAAGTGCCCTGGCACCCCACTGTGTCCACAGCCCCCCCTCAGACATACCTGCCATTTGTCTACCATTAACTTACAGAATAAGTCACTTATAGAAGTTCTTGTAACTTCTTACAATAGAGTAAGTACCATTATCTCCGTGTGTGTGTGTGTGTGTGTGTGTGTGTGTGTGTGTGTGTGTGTGTGTGTGTGTGTGTGTGTGTGTGTGTGTGTGTGTGTGTGTGTGTGTGTAAGCTAGCAGGTGAGGAGAGCCAGGGTAGGATTTGTATCTCAAGGTTGAAACAAGAAAAGGGGTGGGACATAAACTTGTGAAACCTGTAGCTCCTGTAGGATTGGGTTTATGATGCTCCCCAGTGTTTTCTGCTCAGAACTTTGGAACAGTTCTTTGGCTTTGCCGGTTGTTTAACCAAAACACAGATCTGTTTGTGTTTGCTTGCCTTAGGGAGTAACCTAAGCTCGCCTCAGCTGGGTTGGCTTACCAGAGGAGGTGGGTTCTTGTTATTTTTGGTCTCAGGCTTCTTAGTATCCACTAACTTGTGCCAGAGGAACCCTCTGGTGTTCTGGAAGTTGCGGCCCTTTGGCCATGATCAGCAGGTGAATGACATGGCCAGGTTCACTGTTCACTCCATTCCCTGTGGTGCTCTGCCCGTTCTGAGTCCTCTGCATTCTGCCCCAACAACCCAGGCCTGTTACCGTGCTGGGAGCTGATCCCAGGGCCTTGTTACATGCCAGATGCAAGTTCTCTATCTTAGCTCATGGTTTTTATTTTTCTTTTCTATCTTTTTCTTTTGGTTGTGGTAATTATACATAACATACTGTTTACTACTTATCTTTTTACTTTTTTGGAGAAGATGTTGCTGGGGCTTGAACCCATGGAAGGCCTCGCATTCTTTTTTTTGGGGGGGGGGGTCTGGTCGTGGGGCCTGAACTCTGGGCCTGGGCGCTGTCCCTCAGCACTTCAGCTCAAGGCTAGCACTCTACCACTTGAGCCACAGCACCACTTCGGGCTTTTTTCTTTTTGCTTATGTGGTGCTGAGGAATCGAACCCAGGGCCTCAGGCATGCAAGGCAAGTGCTCTACCACTGAGCTACCTTCCCAGCCCCAGGCCTTGCATTCTTGCTTGGCTTTTTCACTCAAGGCTTATGCTCTACCACTTGAGCCACACATCCATTTTCAGTACACATACATACATACACACACACACATGTGCACACACATATTTTTTAATTCAGTTTTAATTTTTTTGCAGTGTTGGAGTTTGAGTGGAGGGTCTTACACTTGCTAGACAATGACCACATGAGCCATGCCTCCAACCATATCTTCACTTTAGTTATTTTTCTGAGTATGTTTATGCCTGGGCTATCTTGGACTGTGATTCACCTATTTCAGCTTACTGTGGAGTGGGGATGGCAGGTGTATGTTGCTGTCCCCAGCTTTGATTGGATGAAATCAGGGGCTCCAAAACTTTTTGCAGAGGTGGGCGTTGAGCCATGCAGATCCTCAGATCTCAGCCTCCTGAGTGGCTGGGATTACAGGTGTGAGCCATTGTCCTGGCTTCCCTAAGCCATTTCTAAGTGTATGGGTTATTACAGTCATTGCTGTCAGAACCCTTCTCGTCTTGAAGCTCTGTCCTCGCTGGACGCCCCCTCTAGCCCCCTTCCTCCTCTACCCCTGGCAACCGCCTTCCATTCTACTTCCCATCTCCTCATATCAGTGAGATCATAATAACCTGGCTTTCTTTTTTCTTTTTTTGGTTGGCCGTGGGGCTTGAATCTGGGCCTGGGCAGCTCTTCAGCTCAAGGCGAGTGCTCTACCACTTGAGCTACAGCGCCACTTCCGGTTTTCTGGTGGTTTGTTGGAGATAGGAGTCTCACAGTCTCTCCTGCCCGGGCTGGCTTTGAACCGCGATCCTCAGATCTCAGCCTCCTGAGTAGCTAAGATGACAGGCGTGAGCCACCAGCGCCCGGCTACTAACCTGGCTTTCTGTGTCTGATTTATTTCACTCAGCATAATGGTTCCAAGGCTCATGTGGAGTCCAAAGAGTCTCAGAATCCCCACCCTTCCTAAGGCTGAGCCATAGTCCATTGTGTGAAGAGGCCACATTTTACTCGTTTTGTTCACCCGTTTATCCTCAGTGGCTCTCCCACTAAGCTTCACGAGCCGAGGCCCTCATTACAAACTCTTCAGGGTGTTGTAGTTCCAGTCATAAAGTGCATCACCTGGAGGGCAGTTTTAAGTAAACTGTAGCTTCTGATAACCTTTAAGGGGAAGGCATTGTGCTCATTCTTCCTTACTCCTGGGTGCCTTGGTGACTTGGGCCCTAGGGTGCAGCTCTGTCCTGCCCGCTCTGTCTGTCTGAGCTGGATAGCCGCCCTGGCGGGCAGCTTGGCGCCGTGCTGGACTGAGGTGCCGGGCAGGCCGTACGCGCCTCTCCTCATGCCTGCTTCTTGCTGTTTTGGTCTTTGCAGCTATGGAAGTCGGATGATTTCGGTCAGACCTGGATCATGATTCAGGAGCATGTGAAGTCCTTTGCTTGGTAAGTTGTGTTTTCTTGTAAACCTGACTCTTCAGCACCTCATTTCCAGGCCCAGCTCCTTGCTTGTGGGCAGGTCTGTGGCCCTCCTCTGAAAAGCAAGGCCGGCCAAGAAAGAAAGGTCTTGTGAGAGTTGAGTAGAGCCTTGTGTTTTCCAACCCATCGGGGCGCCCAGGGGAATCTCCCCGTGACCCTCGCATGTAACAGAATTCCTCAAGGCTCATTTTTCAAGCATTGCACAAGGAGTGGAATTTTCCTTCATATAAAATTCAGATATTTGTTCATTCATGATGCAAGGTTTTTTTTTTTGAATGTCTGGTAAACATAAAACCTACTCAGTACTTTAGGGTGTAAGAAATTGAATCACTTAATTGATGTAGCTGCTAAAGAGAAGATAGTTTAACAGCTAAAAGGAGACATTGCTTGTATCTGACACACAACTGGGAAGCAGTGGGCACAGAAGCTGGAGCGGGGCTGGGGCTCTTTCTTCTGGATGTCAAGCTGGTGGAGTGAACAGTTTCCGGTGGGGGCTATTATCTGTGGTTGAGGATGCACGTGACAGGTAGGATGCAGCCTTATGGGACTGTGGGAGACAGGGATTCCACACAAGGGACAGGATGGCTGGAAGCGGCAGTGGAGCTCTGTGGTACGTGAGAACATGCATCTTGTTTGGACATTGGGTTGGGTGAAGTTTGGGAAGAGAAATTGCAGTGGCAGCTGGGTGTGGCCATGTACACTTGTAAATTCTAGCTCTCAAGAGAAAGAGGCAGGAGAATTGGGAGTTAGAGGCACATCTGAGTTACGTAATGAGTTCTAGGCCAGCCTGGGCTACATACTGAGAACCTGTCTCACAAAAAAAACCCCTAGACCCAGACCGAAGAACCCAGAAGGGGATTTGCACTGAATTCTGGGTAGTGATGGAGAGTCACTACAGGTGTTTGAGGACAGGAGTGGAGCGGATGGACTGCAGTGTGAGTACAGGTGTGTTAGCTGCGGTTGCGTCTGACCTTGTGTGTTGGTGGCAATGTAGCGTTGTCACCTTGACCGCAAGAGTTGGCACACGTGCAGGGTACGCATAAAGCACATTTCCAAGAGGGACTGTGGGGTGAGTGGATTTATTTAGCTGCTATCACCCTCAGCCACAGACTCGATGGAATGGAGCCGTCATGGATTCCACATTCCTATGAGGAAATCCTGTTGGCTCCGGCCTCAGTATCCTTGTCAATCTCCTGCTCAGCTAGCTACTTCTTTACTCTGAGCACAACTAGTCTTCCTGCTTTCCACTCTTGTCCTTCTGCAGTTAATTCTCCGTGCAGGGACAGGTGGATCCCGTTACAAGCAGGTCAGATCATATCATTGTTCTTTCAACTTTTTCATGCTTCGTGGTTACTGCGGGTAAAGTGGCTGGTGTGTGCTGACCAAGGACACTGGGCCTTTGCACTTGCTGCTTTCTCCGTTCAGGATGTTTATCACCAGGTCACACTGTCTGCTTTTGGTCCTTCACCTCAGCAAGTCATTGCTCAAGTAGTTCTTTGTCAATGAGGCCTACCTAGAGAAGCATATTTAAAGTTTATTATGTATATTTAAGCTATATACCATGCAATGGGATATACCTAGTAAAATAACTCATAGTTATTTTTCAGAACTGTCAGTTGACTAAACATAACTAAATATGGTGAAACAAGTTACCGCATCACTTCTTACACGCAGAATTTGTGTGTGTGAGAGAGAGAAAGGAGTCGGTACAGATCTATTCATTTCAGCCTTAGAAAATGGTGTACTTTACCTCTTATAGACATGTAGGTATCTTAAGAGAGATTGCATATCTTTGTCTATTAGATAGCTAAGTGTCGATTAGAGGGTTGTATGTCTGGTTTGGGGGGGATTTTAGGTTGTTGGAGGGGGAATTCCGCATCCTGAGCGAGAGTATAATCTGATCTTGCAGAGAATAAATAAGAAGCATGGTTGTTGAACCCCGCTTGGTAACCTGGAAGCAGGAGGGGTGTCGGAAAGCTCAGCAATTATTTATGCTGTGCAGAGCTGGAGGTTGGCGGTGGGGCAGGAGAAGACCTACCAGAGGGCCTCGGCCTGCCCTGCACACGCTCCGGGAGGGTCTGAGGCAGAGAACAGGAAGTGTCTGTGGGTGAGACCAGGAAGCTGGGAGACAAGATGGTGGCCAAGAATAAGACCTTGTAGGCGGAGCGGAGCCTGGAAATGGATCATGCATGTGGATTGGGGAGTGGAGCTGGGATGAGAGTCACAGTTCCTGGCTTCCTCTTTTGGCTCAAGGAAGGAATAATAGAACTGAACTCATCTCAAAATATCTCAAGGAGGGTTCCTTCCTTAAAGAAAAAAAAAAAAAACCTAGCAGCCTACTTGGGATTTGCATATCCTCTAGGCTACAGGAAGTACTTTAATCAGTGCTTCTAATTGTGGTGAAGAGCACACGCCACCACCCACCCACACAGAGCATCTGATGATGCAGAATAGCTTTCTCCCACATTGGGTGCCCAGGCTGCTGCTTCTCCACGGTCGTGCTCAAGTCCAGATTCGAGGACAGAAGTCGAGCCTTCCCTGCTCATGAAAAAGTGACCCCTGTCAGACTGCGTTCATCTGCTTCCTTTCTCTTTTCTGGGTGGAGGGGGCAGTCAGAGCGGAACCCTTGGGACAGAGGAGGCTTGGCGGCCCTGCGTGTGGGCTTCTCTCTGCTGAGCTTCATAACTTGAGCCCAGAAACCCCGCCTGCTTGCAGCAGTCCGTGGTGTATCCATCGGGAAGCTGCTCGCCCTGTGCCCTTTTCCACGCCGCGTCTCACGGGCAGGGCCAACGCGTGCTTTGTGCTGAGCCCAGGATGCTTTGGGAGCCACAGGCGTGTAAGACACTTGCCAGTGGCCCGCCCTCTCCTGAAGGAAGGTGTCTCAAGCACGGGTGGTAGCGTGGATAGCTTGCATCAGGGAGCCCCTAAGTTCTCTTCAGTCGTCCCCACATCCAGCCCTCCATGCGTCTCATGATTGAATACGGGGGTGGTAACGGCACCTTTTTCCCTTCAGGGGAATCGACCCCTATGACAAGCCAAACACCATCTACATTGAACGGCACGAGCCTGCGGGCTACTCCACCGTGCTCCGCAGTACAGACTTCTTCCAGTCCCGGGAAAACCAGGAAGTGGTCCTGGAAGGAGTGAGAGACTTCCAGCTTCGGGACAAGTATATGTTTGCTACAAAGGTGGTGGTAAGTAGAGTACACACACTGCTCTCCCGGACAGGCCGTTGGAAGGTTTGGCAGCCCCATACTCCCTGGGCATTTGTCCAAGCAGAGGGGCTGGGGAGATGCTGGGTGGTCCCTGGAGTAGAAAGTTCAGGATAAATACTCAAAGTGCCTGTAGACTCTGAATACAGAAAGGAAGGATGGACATAATAATAAAGAATAGTGAGCAGTGGATGATGATGATGATGATGATGATTTGTGTGTGCAGGTACTGGGGCTTGAACTTGGAGTTTTATGCTCCTGCTTAACTTTTTCACTCAAGGCTGGGGCTCTACCACCTGAGCTGCACTTACATTTGTGGCTTTTTGCTAGTTAACTGGACATAAGAGTCCTGCCTGGTCTGTCCTAGAACCAGGAACCTCAGATCTCCGCCTCCCGAGTCGCTAGGATTGTAAGTGTGGGCTATCTCCGCGTGGCGGCTTTTTTCTTGTAACCCTACTGCATGGTGTCTTTTAATTTTAGACCGATTTCTTTGGGATTTTTCAGCACAAGTGTTTATGGCCAATAGGTTATAGAGTCCCTGGCCAGCGGAATTAATACGCAAAGCAGTAACTAGGCTTCTGGCTGTCAGGCGGCCAACTCTCAGCCTTCAGGAGAGCCCTCCCTTTGAGCGGCTGTGTTGGAGCGAGATGTTGCAAATGGAGGGCTTGCACACGTGAAGGCAGAGCCGCTCATCTGCTGCTCTATCAGCCACAGCCTGTGCCAGCCACCGCCGTCTAGAGCGTGCTGGGTCCCCAGTCCTGGGAGCTCCAGGCTTGCTTTCTGAGGGCTGGTCAGCCTTCTTTGAAAGGAGCAGGAGGCCGCCTCCCTTACCCTTGCTGCTGACCTGAGAGGCTGCAATCTTCCCCGTTCTCGTTTATTTCCATGATTGGAAGCAGGCCAAGCAGAAGCAGCTAAACCCTGTTGTAGGATGCGAGGTTAGGGTACGGGAACATCCCTCCCATGTTCCCCACCAAGCAGGGATGGGTCGGGAGGAGAGGCACACACAGGCTTCCCTGAAGGCCAGAGGCTTTTCCTATCACTTACTTTCCAAAGTGTGTTCAAAAGCTACTGAGCTCTCAGGCTGTTTGCATTGAACTGTCGATATTAGCTCACTCCCTTCCTGCTTTGCCTGTCATTTTCTAACACACACACATGCACACACATGTGTGTGCGCACACAGAGAACCTAGGAACACACACACACACACACACACACAATTCAAGCATACGTGAATTGCCTTGGGGAGGACGCAGAGATGAGAACACAGGTGGAAACAGGGTTGAAGCGTTGGTACCTGTGACCTTGAGATTGAGTCACCTTGACCTCTATTGTCTAAAAGTTTTATCTTCCACTCTCTAGTGGGCCCAGGCCTTTTTTTGTTTGTTTGTTTGTTTGCGTCCCTTGGTCCTGAGTTCCATAGTTTTATTTCCTGACTCCTAAGACCCAGTGACTGGTTTTGCTTGCGTGTGGGTCTGAGGTGGATGGAGCCGGTGCGTTTCTCTCGCCCTGCCGTTCCCAGGTCTCACAGCCACGGCTACAAGTCACGTCCTGTTGGAGTGTTCAGTGCCTCCCTGCCAGTGTAATAGCTCTGTCTGTGGTGCAGATGCAGCTGATTTCCTGGTCAAGGGTAAGGTCTACCTGGGTTTTCTCTGATGTAGCCCCTGGCACCTGGCACAACATGTGGTGTGCATAGCAGGCGTGTGGTCGGATGGAGTCCAGGCCACCGCTGCCGACCTCACTTCAAAAGCTCAGCCTAGTAGATTGACACCATTTTGGTGGGAGGGTGTGACTCCACGGTCACCTGACAGTCACCAGCTCTTGGCAGCAGAGTTGTGGTCACGTGCTGGCTCTCCCTCCTACACATGTCCCGGACTCCGCAGCCCCAGGTCGCTGGTGAAGCCGAGGCTCTGGGTAAGGGCGCCCCAGGCGTGGCTGGCCGCATGGCACAGGTGCGCTTGTTACAGAGGCAAGTTGCAGGCAGGTTGCTCTCCCCGCCCCTGTCCCCATGCTTCGCGGGGGACAGAGGAAACACCGGAGTCTGAGCAACTGCCCCGAGGCCTTCGGTTTCTGGAAGTGTCACTTAGAGGCAATTATGCAGTTCCCAAAGGATGGCGGAAGAAACTCCACTGGCATCAGGTCATAAAACAGTGTTTTCCTCCTTTGTATTACATTAGACGACCAAGCCGCAAGAATAAATGAAATTTGCCTTGGTCTGTTAACTCTCGCGGTAGGAGAGAGTGTCGCCTTTATTCCGGGGCCTTCTTCCTTCCCGGGCTGTCTGGGCTTGGGGAGCTCCCACTAGATGGCACATTAAACAGATCCAAATCAAATTTGGAAAATAAAGGAAGGAACTAATTTTAAAGCCACCGACAAAGTTGGTTTGGAGTGATTAACCCTTTGGTTTCCTTCCAGCGCCAGGAATGATTAGCATCCTTTGCAAATTTCTCAGTCCCTGTAGGGACGGCCACCTGGTGGCCGAGTCTTCAGAACCGCCTGTGCCCTGCTGTTCTGGCACTGGGGCTCATGTGAGCTTTGTATCTGATGACCTTTGATTTATTTCCTTATTCCAAGTTTACATCTTTCCCTTGTTATTTGACACCAAGTTCACGCATTTGTCTTAGTGGCCTCTATCAAAATGATAGCACCATTAAATTCCGTGGTCAGTTAATCTGGTAACTTGCAACTGTTAGAGTCTTTCTGGTGGATGACAGTCCGTTTGCAGGGAGCAAGGGTTAGTTGGTCCCCCGGGTCTCACTCACAGAGTTGGGCACAAGCCAGATGCAGACATCTCTTGCATTGACGTGTATCAGTAAGCAAGGATTACCTGTGGGCATTGTGAAACTTCCTCTTTTTCCTTACAGGACAGGCAGCCACTCAATGCTTTGTGTGATGTAGACCTGGTGCTGCAGAGCAGGCAACTGGCCAACAATGGCCCGACACCTGCTTTTGTAAATAAAGTTTTATTGGATCACAGCCATCCTGCTTGGTTCACATGTGTTCTCTGGCTGCTTTCCTGCAGGATTGCATGGTCTTACAAAGCCAACTTGGACCTGGATGCCCTTGAATCCCCCCTCCCCCCAAGGAGCTGGGATTAGATACAAGGGCTGGTTTCATCTTTTTATAGTTAATTTATATTTTTAATCTATACTTTTTTTTTCTTGCTGGGCCTGGGGCATGAACTCAGGGCCTGTGCACCATCCCTGAGGCTCTTGGGCTCAAGGCTAGTGCTCTACCACTTGAGTCCAGATTTTTCTGAGTAGTTTATTAGAGATTGAGTCTCATAGACGTCCCTGTCCAGGATGGCTTTGAACTGAGACCCTCAGATCGCAGCCTCCTGAGTAGCCAAGATTATAGGCATGAGCCACCGGTGCCTGGCTATTTAGGCTTTTTATAAAAGACATACGAGTTGCAAATTTATTCTGCCATTCTGTAATATGGTTTCTCTTTTTTGATATCTTTTTTGGCACCAAAGTTTTTAATTTGGGTGAATTTCCAGTTTACCTATTTTTCTTCTGCTTATGCTCTTGGTGTCTTTTCTCTCTCCCTCTCCCTCTCCTTTTTTCTCTCCCTCTCCCTCCTTCTCTCCCTCTCCCTCTCCTTCTCTTTCTCTCTCTCTCTTTCCCTCCCTTCCTTTCTCTCTTTGTGGTGCTGGGGATAGAACTCAGGTCCTGTCCAATACCAGGCAAGCCCTCAGCCCCCCTTTTTTTTTTTACCCCCCGGTTTGTTTTGGTAAGTCCAGTCTACAGTTCTCCAGATCTGCCTACCTCAGACATTTAAAGTGGTATGGAGACTCCTTAGATCAAAATACCTACTCCCTGCTTTTTGTAGGTTGCTGGGTTTTTTAAATTATTATTTCCCCAGCCTTGGTTCAGTGGATTTCCTGTAAAGAAAGCCTGCCTTTGTAAAGATTGCATTCATTGTGGTGTGTCTCAACATTGAAGCACACTGATTGATTTGATAGTTTCTTAAATGCTTCCACCCAGTAAGTTCCTCTGCCTCCCCTGATGGCCTTGGGCGTCTTGAGGTTGACTTCTAGTGCTGCAAGCCGGCCTGGTGTCACTTCCTGCTTGTGCAGAGCCTCACGGTCAGCTGGAGATGAGGAGTGGACTCTTCTCCCTCTCTCTTGAGCATGTGTTTGCCCATGTAGCTTCAGGAATCTTTCAGAATGTATCAATCGAAGCCTCTTCGTTGTATCTCCTCCAGTTTTTCTTTTACAGTCTTAAAGTTAATTAAGAAAAACTCTAAGTAGTCGTGCAAGGGGTTTCAACTCAACCTATGAGTTTATGACCACAGTGCATCTTGCCCAGTGCCACCCCTCCCCCAGCCCCACCCCTCCCCTCCACTTACCTGATTGTGTTTTCACACAGGTACATTGAATATGATCTGTATCCTCTCACCTTTCCTCTCTCCTAGTGCTTCTCTTTTAAGCTTTTGTGTACCCAAACTGCTGGTGTTGCCAGTGGCAAGCTGGAAGTTAAGCATTCCCAACTGCCAGTCTTTACTTTGTGTAAACACGCTGGGAAGCACTGGAGAGCTGGGCTGGTGGTGGAGGGTAAGCCCTGAAGATTGAGTTTTGTCACGAACTACCAGACCGGTGAAGGAGCAAGCAGGTTCCTAACAGTGCGGTTGATGGGAGTTCCAGCCCAGTAGTTGACTGCTGTTCTGCATAGCTGTGAGGCTGGTTGGAGTCCTGGTGTCCAAGAGGAAAGGAGTCCCAGGTGCGGGGAGGGCAGGCCGGGCACAGCGCAGACTGTTGCTGTGAAGATGGGCGTGTATGTGACGACAGCAGCCATCACCCAGAGGTGCCCTGGGAGGGAGCATGCGGCCTGGGTGCTGACAGAGGGATTTTAACCTGACACTCACCTGTACTGTTTTATGAACATGGTTTGCTTTTATAATAGCAGTGAAAGAAAACCCCACCCACAAAACATCTCTGGGGGTCACTGACAAACGCTTCTAATGCAAATTGCAGCCAGTTTCGCGTTTAATTGCTGATCATTGCTAGTACTTTCTTGGAGGTAATTCAGTAATACGATGACTCTTTAAAACTACTTAAGGAGTGAACCTGAATTGCTCTGGCTTAGGAAGAATTTTTCCGGAAGGTATTGACATACATAGGTGCGTTTTGAATTATTTTTTTGTTGGCTCATTTTGGTATTTTGTGATTTTTGTATTTATAGAGTCAGAGTAGTCTTGAATGTATTTTTTTAAGGGATAAGGACATTATTAAGCTTATTTTATTGAAAATTTATTGAAGATTGATTTAAAATATATGATACTATTATAGATATACATTATTATATATCTAAAGGAAAACATAAACCATATTAGGAAGAAAAGCTAAATTCTCTCAAAATATCTACAAATATATGGTAGTTTTAAAGTAAAAGAAACACTTTACAAAGGGTGTGCTACCTTTTATTTATTTACTTTTTAAAATCTTGAATATATTTTTAATTCTCAGCCCTCCTGGAAGTAATTAGTAAGAACTTTGAGCTAATGTTGGGCATTTTGGTGGTGGTGAAAAACTCTCTTCTTTGGTTAAACAGCAGTACCGAGGTATGAACCTAGTGCCTTAGGCTTCTTCGCCCGGGTGAGCCATGGCACCTCTGGCCATTTTGGTTGTTTTAGATAGGGTCTTAAAGCTTTTTGCTTGGGCTGGCCTTGAACCATGATCTTCCTATCTCTTTCTCCTGCATAGCTGAGATTACAGGCATGTGCCACCATGCCCAGCTTTTTATTTTATTTTTTGAGTTTTTTTCTCCCCATATTGTTCTCAAACTGCGATCGTTCTTCTCTCTGCCTCCTGAATAGCTGAAATTATAGGTATAAACCATTGAGCCTGGCCAAGAAGTACCCTTTTTAAGCAATACAGTTAGAGGTAGTGAAAATAAATAGGTGAACTATATGTATTTCATTGATATCTGCATAGTCATAAAGATTTATATGTTATTAAAATCTCATTGTTTTAATGAGGGCTTTGGGAACTTATATATACACCAAATGTGCTATTGTGATAGAGTTATCATTTCCTATAGCTTCATAGAAGTTACTAACACAGTTTTTGGGGTACCATTTTGGAAAAGCAGGCTTTTATAATTCTGTTCCTAGCTTCTTTCAAACTCCTTCGTTTATTCCTTGCTGGTACCAGGACTTGAACTCACAACCTCATGCTCCCTTGGCTTTCTTGCTCACAGCTGGTACTCTGCCACTTGAACCATGCCTCCAGCCAAACTTTTTGTTGGTTATTTTGGGGATGGAGTCTTGCCCAGACTGGCTTCAAATCTTGATCCTCTAGATCTCAGCTTCCTAAGTAGCTAGGATGATAGGTATAGAGCTGCTAGTACCTGGCTCGCTCCCATTTCTCTTTACATCCAAGCAGCCTGCAGTGCTCAGTCCCAGGCCTAGGTTCTCTTCATCCGGTTGCCACGCAGTACTTAGTATCTGCTCAGGATGAAGTGGCCCAGCTCAGGCTGTCCAGTGACGGCACACCGCGAAGCAGGGACGTTCCGTCTCAGCCTCTGCTGTGTGTCTGCAGCGGCCCCGCAACCACCTTCCCTCTTCGCTTCTTCCGCTGGGTTTTGAGTGGGTATCGCAAGGCACAATTAATATTCCTTCTCCCTGTTTCTTGGCAGCATCTCCTGGGCAGTCAGCAGCCCTCTTCTGTCCAGCTCTGGGTCTCTTTTGGCCGGAAGCCCATGCGAGCCGCCCAGTTTGTCACAAGGCATCCTATTAATGTGAGTGACATCTGCTGGAGGGTGGGCGGGGGTTGGGGGCAGGGTGTCACGCAGATGGCCTGCTGGGGTAGCTTCCCTGAAGTCGCTCTCTGGAGAGAACTCTGGAGAGAGCTATTATGCTGGGGTGTGTTGGTTCCTTGTTGCCCACTTCACCGTTTGAAGTGGTGCTGAACAGGAGCCTTAATTTGCTTTAAGTGGAACAGGATTGGCAGAGAAGTTGGAGCCTGGGAGGAGCCCGTGGCTTCGCTGGGTGTTGCTGCCGCCACGGGAAGTTTGTACGTAGTGCTTCCTTGTTGAGCACTTGCTTTGTTTCTCACAGCTAGGTAGGTTCTGAAATGACTCGGCTTCTGCCTTGTAGAATCAGGTTGAAGCCACCAGGAGCAGAGGAGAGGAAGCATGCAGTCACGTGCCTGAGTGTGTGACGTTAGACAGACCGCAATGTTTGATGGGATTCTTGGGCTGGTGATGATAGGGGCTTGACACCAGGAAGGAGGTTGCATAGGAGGCCTGATTTGTTGGGTTAGCAGCCCAGAGAGGTCGTGTGATGGAGAACCCTCGTGAGTGAGTCTCTGTGGGTTTTACCTCCCTTTAGACACCTTAGGGGAAAGGAAAGGAAAAGGAAGTGCATGCTCATCAAAATAAAAGGCCTCACACGCATAAAAAGAGGCCTTTCATGAAAGGAAGAGCAGAAAGGGAAGGCTATTACCTCTAAAAGAGGTTTTTAGGTCATTTATGGAGCTCGGAGGCCTGTTCTTTCTTTGTGCTCTATTTGCTCACAAGGGGCCCGGCCTGGCTGCATAGAGGCCTCAGATACCACAGGGCAAAGCTGCCCGCGCCGCTCTGCCCGGGCTGGGGCTCTCTGAGGCCTTTCTGTCCACTTCCAGTACGGAGACGTTTGGAAGCCGCTGCTTTCTTCACCAGGCTTGACTGTTTTCTGACTTACGTATTCTTGGCTTTTGATTCCAAAGGAGTATTACATTGCGGATGCCTCTGAGGACCAGGTGTTTGTGTGTGTCAGTCACAGTAACAACCGCACCAACCTGTACATCTCAGAAGCAGAAGGGCTGAAATTCTCCCTGTCCCTGGAGAACGTGCTGTATTACAGCCCGGGAGGGGCTGGCAGCGACAGCTTGGTGAGGTAAGGAGACGGCCTTCTTAGGTCACGGGGTGTCAGCTGGCTGGCACTCGGAGCTCACTCAGGAGGCCGAGACCTGAGGATCGTGGTTTGAAGCCAGCCTGGTCAGAAATGTCTGTGAGACTCTTACCTCCAATTAAGCCCCCAAAAGCTGGAAGTAGAGCTGTGGCTCAAATGGTAGGGCAACAGTCTTGACTGAAAAAGCTAAGAGACAGCACCCAGACCCTGAGTTCAAGTCCCAGTGTATTCTCCCTCCCTCCCCCTCCTTCTCTCTTTCTTTCTCTCTCTCTCTCTCTCACACACACACACACACACAGAGCAACAGTCTCTCTGTGCTGAGCTCTCCACCATCAGCTACTTGGGTGGGCTTACCTAAAGCACATCCTCTGTCTCACTGCCTAGAAATGGCTGCAGTTGAATTGGTCCAGGGTCGGATCAGGTTGGAATTATTGAAAAAAGCTCCCCAGCAATTCCTCTGTGCAATCAAGACTAAGAGCGGCTATTCTACGTGACATTTAGGGTCACGGCTACTCTGCTAAGCACTCCCTGGGTTACCTTTACTGAGTCATCTGCTGGTGTGGTCTCTGAGCTCTGGGAAGGAGCTTGGAAGATAGCAGCGTGTCAGGCAGCTGGCATGTGTGGCCAGTCACTGCCTCCAAGTGACTTGGGCTAATTGACACCATTATTCTCTCTCTTAAAGTTAACATGGTGCTTTGTAGAGAAACGACGCCCCAGTGACACCGACCCATTATCTACCTGTTAGGACTTGCATAGAGCTGTTGTGCGGTCCTAGCCCTGAGTGCTCTTTGAGAGCCCCACCAGCATGGGCCGGGGAGGAGTCAGGGGTTTGGGAAGAACAAGGAGGTGTTTCAGGTGGTTTGCAGCTGGAAATCTATATGTTCCAGACCTGAGTGGCAAGTATGGCAGTGAGGACGTTCACTCTGCTTTTGGAAGAAGGTGCTTTTCCACCTTCTTGTTTTGCTTCCCTCCCCTTTGGAGGTGTTACTTAACAGTCAGCGTAACAGTTGAAAATGGAGTCATTTGTCGGCGTTGGGTCCGCCGACGGTGTTGTGGGACCACATCTCTGTGTACTTCTAGAACGTTGTCCTTTCCCCAGGAGAGAACCCCAACCCTGTGGCCGGTTACTCCCCACTCTCCCCTCCTTCCAGACCCTGGCAGCTGCCGTTTTCCATCACTGTAGACTTGCCTTTTCTGGAGAGTCTATATAAATGAAACCAACAGATGTAGGTGACCTTCTGTGTCTGCTCGTGACTACCTTAGTTTGTGTTTTCAAGGTTCATCCATGTGCAGCATAGGCTGGCACCTCCCTCATTTGCCTGGATGAATAGTCTTCCCTTTACCTTGTTTAGTGATTTTTAGGATCTCCTGGCCCTTTCATTGATGTCTGTCCACCTTGGAAACCCTCTGGCTGCAGGTGGATGAGGGGGAAGCTCTCCAAACATTTCTTTGTCTTCCCCATTTATCAGGACACCATTCAGGCGAGTTTCTTATGGTGAGGGCCAGTAGGAGCCGGGAGCTGGGGGACAGGCCCCCAGGCAGCAGTGAGCTCAGTGTTATGACCGGAGGGCTGGTTCACCCACATAGAAAACCCTTTGTGTGTGACAACCTTTCTTCCAGCCCTGCCTGAGTGTGCATTCTCATTAAGAAATTGAAAATAGATTCGCATCAAGAGTCATAGGCCAACATTTTGCTTGGCTTTTCCCTCAGATTTTATCACAGGACTGCGGGAGGCCAGATGTGGTCAGCTAAATGGTCATCTGCCCCTCAGTCTCAGCTGAAACAGGATATGGGTGAACTAGCAGATGACATGAGCTGACTGATTTCAAATCCACTTGTGTGGTATTTGAAGTGAGCTGTTCTCTGAACTACCCAGGAAAGTGTGGTGCTAAAGGACTGGCTCTTATTTCCTCAGAGAAATGACAAAAATCCAAAAGAAAAACCATACCCCCAAACCTCTTAATAGAGGGCTTTCCCGGCATTCTGGGATGTGCTGTGTAGAAACCTTAGGGAAAGCTGTACTTAGCCCTAGGACCCTTTGGAGGAACCAATTTGCTGATGACATGTCAGGTCCGTAGGGGTGACTTTCAGAGGGGTACTGGCTGAGGTGCTGGGAATGGCTGGCAATGTGTGGAGTTTTCACTGAGCATGTCTGAAAGGTACACGGTGAGCTGCTTGGCAAGTCTCGGCTCAGGGCTTTCCGGGAAGAAGGGGTGCTCTGATGTGGGCTGGTGAGGTTAGGATGGAAGAAAATGCAGGGGGCAAGAATGAGAGAGGGAGAGAGAGCTGAGGGTGAGTTGAGTTGCTTCAGGGAAGGTCGAGGGGAGGAATGAAAGGATGGACCCAGACTAAAACAGAGTGAATGACAGGCATCTCCTCGGAAGCCAAAGATAAAGCTCTAGGACTAGGAGCACAGGGAGGAGACATGGCTTGTTGGACAGAAACTCAGGCCTGCCAGGTGTGGGAGGGAAGCCAGTGAGCCCCACCGTGCAGATTTCATGGTGACAGGTTCAAGGACAGGCAAACAGAGCCGGAGGGCCAGGGACCCTCAGCTGATTCCCAGAGAAGAATCTGACAGCCCAGGGTGCCTACATCAGAGAATGCGGTCTCATCTTGGCATCTACTCAGGATTTCGCCATCTTGCCGCAGCGGCTCTGTTGGTGCTGTTTCTTTTTCCTACCTCGGATCTTGTAGCCTGTGTCTCCCATCTCTGGTGGCAAGCAATCGTCTAGTTTAGGCCAATGAGGGGAAAAGCGGTTTTCTACTTCATTGTGTAGCTCCACTGGCTCAGCACCTCTGAAATAGGGCACGGTTCCAATTTAAAAAGCTGCGACCGAGCCATGGAGACAGAGCTCGCTTGTGTTTGTAGTGGGTGAACCGTTCCCACGCAAAACTCTCCTCCAGGGAAATCAGTTCCCCAATGTAGCAGCCAGAGCCTGGGAGGGCCTTCTTTTCTGCCTTCCTTCTTACAAGCAAAGCTTCAGGCTTTCTAGAACAATCCTACAGTATTACCTATTGTAATTATGTGTTGTACCTTTGGAAAGTCAGTCATCAGATGCTGTTGGGCTTTTGGGCAGAGAACTACTGGCATCTGTACATCCGGGTGTTGAAAGTACCCCTGGTGGCAAGAGATTTGCTGTATACATACGTATGTGTTCTAACGGTGTCTATGTAACCTCCGGCCATATTTCTAGCACAGTGCTATTATCCTGCCAGTATGACTCTCTCTTTCCTGTTGATCAAGGTTTCTTGAAGAGGATTTGCATTCATTTAAACAGTGAAGAAATAGCTGTGACTTCTCTGTCCATGTGGAAAATGAGTGTCTGCCTCATTCTAAATCTGATGGGAGTTGTTGAGCAGATACTCATCCTGATTCTTGAAACTAAATCACTTACTTTTTAAAAAGAGAGCACATCATCTGACCATCCAAAGAAACAGTAGAGCCCAGGTTGTGTTCACAGACCTTAGATAACACGTTAAATGAAAGTACCACGTACAAAAGGCTGCATGATTCCATTTATATGAAATATTCAGACTAGGCATAGCCATAGAGACAGAACAGACATCAGTCTAGTGTTGCTAGGAAGGGAAGGAAGGACAGACAGTGTCTGCCAGCGAAGAGAATACCAGATAGCGGAGCTAGCCATGCAGTGATCGTTGTGAATGTCCTTACTGCCTGTGAATGGTACACTTGAAAAAGGATAAATTTCATGTTCTGCTTGATGCACAAAACACCAAGCAAATGTCAGCTCAGATTTGTAGACATCTATTTTCTTTTATTACAGGTATTTTGCAAACGAGCCGTTTGCCGACTTTCACCGCGTAGAAGGGCTGCAAGGGGTCTACATCGCCACGCTCATCAACGGCTCTATGAATGAGGAGAACTTGCGGTCCGTCATTACCTTTGACAAAGGGGGGACCTGGGAGTTTCTTCAGGCTCCGGCCTTCACAGGATATGGAGAGAAAATCGATTGCGAGGTACAGAGGCTTTGATCTAGTCTGCCTTTTATTTTCATTTTTGTGCCTGTATGGGGGTTTGAACTTGGCTGGGACACTGCCCCTTAACTTTAGCTCTCAAGACAGGCATTGTGCCACTTGAGCCATAGCTTTACTGCTGGAATTTTGGTGGGTCATTGGAGATGAGAGTCTCACAGACTTTCCTGCACGGGCTGGCTCTGAACTGCCAGGTCTGAGCTTCCTGAATAGCCAGGGTTTCAGCAGTGAGCCGCGGAGGCCGGGTCTGTGGTTTAACTCTCTTGTTACAGTTATTACACAGACAGAGTTTCCCAGTTGAGAGCCATGAACACACACACACACACATAAACTTGAACGGTCATTTTCTGACCTCCGATTGCAGAAGCCTTGTGCTGGAGGCTTGCAGAACAATTAAAACCTGTGCCCAGGTGATGGTGGCCGGCTTTAACGACTTGAAGCCTTGTCCTGTCCACCTGCGTCTCCCTACAAATGTAGACACTCCCTTTAAGGATTTGCTGTGACTCCTTTGGTGTCCCTGTCTCCTGGAGCGTCATCTGGGAGCTTATCCGGGAGACTTTATGACTTATTTCTTATTCTCCTGACAGAATTGCGGGAATCTTATTTGAGACACATCTGTACTGATTTAGAGAATACCATGACATCATTTCATTTCTCTTTACCTGCGAGTTACTTGGGGAGCTGTCTGTGTGCGGTGGGGTGAGGGGTACTTGACATCGACTCACAGTTGTTATTTCCCGGGAGTCTCGGGACTTTAAGTTATTTTCCTTTTTTTGTCGGCAGCAGACGTCTGTGTAGGTTCTGATGATCCCTTCCGTCTCAGAGGGCGCAGAGGTGGCTGGGCTGCACCTCAGCTTTCCTCCAGGCCCCGGGTTCTGGCTGTGGGTCTGGCACAGACCCCTGGCGGGCTCTTCACACAGGCTTCTGGGTTTGAGGAAGAGCGAGGCACGTGCCACATGCCGACCCAGCCTGGAACTTTCTTCCCGTAGCTTTCCCAGGGCTGTTCCCTGCACCTGGCCCAGCGCCTCAGTCAGCTGCTCAACCTCCAGCTGCGCAGGATGCCCATCCTGTCCAAGGAGTCGGCGCCGGGGCTCATCATCGCCACCGGTACGTGCGCACGCTCTGCCTGTCCTCCCAACGCCCTCCACACACCGGTGGCCAGCCACGCGGCCAGCCGAGATTGCGCTCTGCCCTCCATGCCCTCTTCAGTCTCGGCTGCTCCTCACTACCCAGAATGCCTGCTTGGACGAGGTCCTCCGACATCATCTAAACATAGCTCTCCCTCTTGCGCTTTAGGGTCAGTGGGAAAGAACTTGGCCAGCAAGACCAACGTGTACATCTCCAGCAGTGCCGGAGCCAGGTGGCGAGAGGTCAGCCCGCCCTGGGAGCTTGTCTCTGTGAGATCCAGTCTGTGTGGTGGTGACTCTGGTGGAGATCTGTGATGCCAAATAAGGGGGGACCCAGCCCCACGCGCAAAATCCAGCTGTGCTGATTCGTATTCACACTTGAGAAAGCAATTCGTGACTTTGCCAAAATAAGACTTTGAATTAAAAAAATCTTTCCTTTCTTTTTTCCCTTCTTCTCTTCCTTTCTTCTTTCCTTCCTTCCTTCCTTCTCTCTTCCTTTCTTCCTTTCTCCCTTCCTTCCCTCCTCCCTTCCTCCCTTCTTTTCCCTCTCTCCCTCCTTCCTTTCTTGCCTGGCTGCCTGCCTTCCTTCTCTCCCTCCCTCCTTCCTTCCTTTGCTCTCTCTTTTTCTCTTTTTCTTTCTCTCAATCTCTCCCTCCCTTTCTTCCCTCTCTCCCCTCTCCCTTCCTTCCTTCCTTTCTCTCTCTCTCTCTCTCTCTTTCAAATCTGAGCCAATTTTCCAAGAGTATGTTTCCTGAGGGCAAAGGCACATGTCTTCTTTGTTAGTTTCTTTACCCACCTAGGACCTGGCGGTGCCTGGTGTGCTGCAAGTGCTTAGTGAACGTGTGCCGGGCGTCTCAGGGAGCTGCGGGATGGTTGTGGTGGTGTCAGGTCTGAAGCTGGTCACTGGCTCTGCTTTTCTGTGTAATCCTGACCTCGTGCTCAGGCTGGACAGGCTCTTTGATCTCCTTCCTGTGATGGGCACTTTGATCTCCTTTGTGTTTGGGGAGAGGAGACTGTTTCTGCCTCGAGGTAGCACAGCTCCTTCTGATCCTCAGCTGCCCATGGCAGTTCTGAAGGCGCAGCCAGTTACCTCCTCGCAAGAGGCTAGCGTAGCTTCAGCCTTGGGCATTTAAGAAATCCCGAACCTGGGGGAAAAAAAGTGTTTCTCTCCAGCTTCCTGTGTGGCTTACAAGGCCAAAGGAAGCCCGTCTGGCTTTGTTCTGTAGAAGTTGCTGTCCGTGGAGCCCTGGAGGATGCGAGGGGCGGGAAGAATAGGACTGAGCTGAAATCTGGACAGGAGTGTGGGGAGAACAGCCAGCAGACAGCACCCCTTCCTTACTGGGGAGCGCAGTCTGCACACGTAATATTTATATGCGAAATACATAACGCAGGAAGAAAACCTGTTCGTTTTTTGGCAGGGCATAGAGATGATTCTACATCTAATTTCGTATGGTCAGACTTAACCATTCATCCAAATGAAGAGTGAAGGACCTAGATCCTCTGTGTGTGTGTGTGTGAGAGAGAGAGAGAGAGAGGGAGAGAACACATGAGTCCATATTTAGGAGAAAGAAGCGATAAGGCCAGAACAGTCCAAAAAGTACATGTGTTGGAAATTTCAGGTCATGCTGTCCTGCTCCGAAAGATGAAGCAGCCGCCTCCCCAGCCCTGGAGCTGACAGCGCTCCCGTTGAGCCTGGGTGTTCTCTCTGCAGAGTGCTGCGGTCTGATTGTACCTTCTGTTTGTGGTATAATCTGGGATCTGCGCCTCTGCAAGTGATTTCCTCTGGGTGGAAAGCTGTGTCTGCTCATCCACGAGGGTGGTGTGTGCTGGCCATGGCCAGGGCAGCGGTCAGGGCCTCCCTCCAGGCGTGAGCCCCCTAACACCTGCCAAGAAGCAGCCCTGTGTGCGATGACCTTATCCTGGGAACTAGCAGGGAAGGAACTGGAACCGTGTCTGTACCTAAGAGGCAGCCTTGGCTTCAGAGGCTCCGTCGGGGGCTTGTGCCAGGTGGGGTCAGAGGAAGAGGAGGCAGGGTAGAGCGCACAGAATACGCCCAGGGACACTGGTAACAATCCCTCCTGGTTCTCCTCCTCCTAATGAGTTGTGCAAATTCCCTGCTCTTCAGAATGTCTCTCACGACATCGGTGGGACACAGGGATGCACACTGCGTGTGTATGAAGTGTGCTTCGTTGGATAGGAGTATGAGAGTACAGTCAATGTGTGTGTGTAAGCTTTTGATCTAGGAGTTGAACTCTTCCCTCCCACATTTCAGAGAGCAAGCGTCCCCAGTACCCCTTACAGAAGGTCTCGGTACAGCGTCCTCTCTCCCCGTAGTCCCGGCCCTGGGATTCCCCCACTGCAGGTTATTACTGGGCATTGCTTGGATTGTACATGCACGGACTCTTTTGCCTGGCTTCTTTCTGTCACTCACCACAGGCGATATTAAGTTCATTCACGTTTCATGTGTCCGTGGTTCCTTACTTCTTTACTTGAGTTATGTTCATAGTTCTTAGTTGTACTTAATAGGAAGGATGAGCTGGAAGGAGCTTGTAGGGTTATAGTAGAAGCAGAACTCTAGTTGGTTACTGTTTACTTATTTACTTTTTGATGGGCTAGGACTTCATGCATTCTCTTTACAACCCAAGCCCCAGTTGGTCAATGTTGAATCGCTGGTCTTGGGTTCGAGTCCTACCTCTGCTCTATAGCCTGCCTTGTTTCTTTGGCAGGGGTGGGGGGGGGGGGGGGGGGAGATGGGGACGAGAACTTGCTCTGCCTCCTCCCAGGAGTGTCAAGACTGGATGAGATGATGGATGGGAATGTGTTGTGTCAACTGAAAAACGGTATTCAAGTGGTTGGCATGGCCACGGTGTGTGTGAACGGACGCGTGCATGTCTGTGTGTGTGTGAACATGGGTGCGCGTGCGTGCATGTGCATGGTTTATGTGTTCCTACAGCAGTGCCATCACCTCTGGCTTTTCCTCTTCAGGCACTTCCTGGACCTCACTACTATACGTGGGGAGACCACGGGGGCATTATCATGGCCATAGCCCAGGGTATGGAAACCAACGAGCTAAAGTAAGTGTCTCTCGGTAAGCCTCTTAACATCACACGTGCACGCACACATTCGTACAAGACATTTGCCTATGTGATGCGAGGTGCGTCTTCTCGCTCCAGTGCTGGGACTTCTCAGAATCATGCACTCGTTTCTTATCTGCAGAAGGGGCCTAAGAACCTGAACCCAGCCTTTCCATCTCAGAGGGGTGCTTTAAGAAACTAGGGAGGTGGTTTTAATTGATTTGAAAAACTACAACTCTGTATAAATGCAAAGGCTTAATACTGATAGAAACCTTCACCAGAAACGCTTTCAACTTGTATTTCTTTGTATCAGTGTGACACAGACAGATCACTCATAGGAGGACTAAATAATGACTAATACAAATGATTCATTGTGCCTGTATGGTAGTTGCAGAATGTATGTAACGTGCTAGCCAGGTAACAATTTGCTATATCCCATTGAGCCTGTGGGTTCTAACAGATAGGGCTAGAAGGGGAGCTCAGGGCTGGGACTTATAAAGATGAAGTAACTTGCCCTAGATCTCCGCATGGGTTTGACAAGGCGTTATTGATACTCGAATGTTCTGGATTATGTCCTCTACGTTTTATATTGTTCTATAAAAGCAAGACTGTCAAGTGTTTGTTAAGTTTTGTTTCTCCTCCAGTCCTATTTTTTAAAATCATAATTAGAGATTTTGGACAGTTCATGTTGGGTCAGGGCCGGCTGGCACCCTCAGTTCTGCCTGCTTTTGTGCTGAGCAATTAGATGGATTTTTCCAGAAGGCTTTTGTGATCACCTTGTTTAGAGCTAGGAAGAAAGCTTTCTTTGCCTTTGCTCCTTTTTCAATCAGGGCCAGCAGCAAGAGAGAGAGAAAGGTGGGCGATTGGATGAAGAGATCTTAGTAGCGGGGGTTCATTTGGCGTGTGCCGAGAAGCCTGGCCTCAAGCAAAGCAATGGTGTTTCGCTTTCCACCTGGCTGTTCTCTGTTCTGGTCAGCGGCTTGTTTAGAGCAAGAGTCACGGAGGAGGCTCTGCTTCCATGGCACCCACTGGGTTCATGTTTGTATTGGCTTTCGCTCACATAATGACAGTCAAAGCACCGTGCTTCCCAACTGATGCTTAGGTCTGTATTAATTAATAACACGGAACTATCCATTGAACTTCCATTTCACACATTTAGCAAGCAAGCTGGTTCCAGGTGCTGTGTAGCTGAAGATGAAGTGGATGTTTAAGCTTTCCATGTTCTAGTTGTAGGACAGACAAGGAAACAATGTAGGACAGACAAGTGATACAACGATACAATGGCAGTGTTTAGTTCCTTGCTGCATGTGTGTGTGTGCCTGTGTGTGTGTGTGTGTGTGTGTATAGAGGATACACAGAGGACAGAGCCTGTGTGTGTGTGTGTGTGTGTGTGTGTGTGTGTGTAGAGGATACACAGAGGACAGAGCCTGTGTGTGTGTGTGTGTGTGTGTGTGTGTAGAGGATACACAGAGGACAGAGCCTGTGTGTGTGTGTGTGTGTGTGTGTGTGTGTGTGTGTAGAGGATACACAGGCACAGAACTTGCATTCCTAGGAGCACACACATTTCATTCTTTGTGTGGGCTCAGACTTTAAAATCGATTCTCGATTTTCCTTGTTTAACTTCTCCGCAGATTCCATTTGCATTCCGCGCTGGCTCCTTTGCAGGAGCTCGTGTGCGCTCAGTCCTCTTACTCCATCTGTCGGTACATCACACACGCGCTCGGGCTGGCTTGCCTTGCTACACTAGCCGGCACACATGGAACAGGAAACGAAGCCGGTGCCAGAACTCATAAGCCGCCCCCTTCCACTCCAGACATCTCATAACGACTTTGGGGCTGTCAGCTTTGGAGATAATCATCTCAGTCCTGGTCCTCTATTTGCATAGGTCATTTAGAGGTGCTCGATGCATGGCTCAAATCATTTACAAATATGAAGATACAGACAGGGTACCTTTTTTGACAGGTATTTCCGTGTCCCAATTACCAGCCTGAGTGTTCCCCGGATCTCTGTAGCCACCTGGCATTTATTGTGTGATTCCCACAGAAGGGTTTTGATTCTCCTGCTGCTCTGAAAAGCAGGCGATAGATAGATGAGGTAGCAACTCTCCGGGATGCCCAAGAGGTAGTGGACATTTGTGTGATTCAGACTTTTTATTTGCAATCTGCTTCCTCCTTGTAGGCCTCACTTCCCAGTACTTGCTTCTCCTTAGTGACATCAAATGATGAATGCTTTGATGGGTTCCTCAAAGGATTGAATCAAAATATGAGCCCAGCTCAGAAGGTGCATCCATTGATGAAGACAGAGCCCTCTTGCTCCAAATCAGCTCCTCACTGAGCGGGTCTGCCAGCCGGGCTCAAAGCCTCCAATATCTGACCCTTTTTTGAGGATACCTCAGATTGAGACCGGTGACAGGCCACCTCTGATACAACTGCATTTCTATCGCTCCATCTAGAGCTTTGGGACCCTTCTCAGTCTGCTGTAGTGATCTCTCTGTCCCCTGAGCCTCATAGCATGTATTGGCTCTCATTTGGCATTGATCTTATTCTAAATCCCTTGCTTTTTAGTTGCCTTTTTCTATTATATTTCTGAAGTCCTCAACTCATTAGCAAGGCTTGTTTTTGTAGACAAGTTCCTAGCCATCTTACTGATTGATAGATGAGCTACTTGGTCATGTATACTTAGTCTTCTGAGATGCTTTTTGGTTTTGTTTTGTGTCCCCCCCACTTTTAAACTGATTTATAAAACCAGAAGGGATCTGGGTAGCGTGCCATTTGCACATCTCCAGAGAGCTCCACTGCTGTTGTGTCTTGTGTAAATGACCACTCCTGAGCACGGGGCTCCCTGCCAGCGTCCACGGCACCGGTGTCTGAGCATCCCCTGCTCCCATGGGAGATGGAGGCCAGGCTGGAACAGAGCCCATTTCTGTTAGGCAGCGTTTCAGGTCAATTACACGAACATTTGTTGAACATCCACAGTGAACCAGATGTGCTCCACACTGAGGCTGCAGGGCGGGAGCTGCAGGGCTCTGGAGCAGCAGCGTCCGCCGCCCTCCGTGCCCGCTGGGGTGCCGTGTGGTTTCTGAGCCAATTAAAGAGAGGGATGGTTTAGAAAAGCCGTCTGCGGACCTGAAGCCCATTTTGGAGTAGCGTCGGTCATTTTAATAAGAGGGACAGACCTTTTCTGGAGGTGGTTCACTTAATTGTCTTTTGTCTTTCTCTTCCTGGTTAGCACAGGTAACTATGAGTTGTTTGTTAGTGATTCTCCACAGAGGCTGTTGCCTTGGCTATTGTTCATTGAAATTGAGGGCAAGAAGTGGAACGCTGTGTCTCATGGTTGTGTCTGCAGATCTGACACAAGCAAATCGGAGGCTGGGCTGGGGCTTTGCTTATGCATTTATTCAGTGGACGGTCACCACCCCAGTGTCCTGCCCGGCACATGAGTGGGGGTGGCTTCTCTTCCTTGCTGGTCATCAGAGATCATCAGAGAAAAGTCTGTTGGTTTTTTTCACCCTGCCCCCCAAAAGAACCAAACGCAATTTTCTCAGCTTGATGGTAGGGATGAGATCAATTTCTTCTCGGCAGTCTGCCTGGCAGGGTCAGAGAAGATGGATAGTTTGTAATATTTTGGACCTGCTCACAGCATCTTTTCTCTAAGGGAAGTTCTGATTTCTGGGAATTCTGGGAAACCCCTGAGAGATGATGTGCAGCAGAGTGGCTGACTTTTCTGGACCTGCGTGCAGCCCTCATTTCCAGAGCGCTGGGGTGGGACTTACCTCCTCCGTGAGCTCCATACCTGGGGCTGTCATGAACATTGGGACGTGGTTGCAGAAGTCCACGCCGCTCTGGCCTCATCCTGTGTGGCTCTGTCCCTGGAGGTGTAGGGAGCAGGTGCTCCTTAGTAACCTTTTAACCAGGGACAGGGTTGAAATAATGAAAATTCAGTGCCTTGATATTTACCAGGTAGGGGCACTACCATTTGAGCCATGTTCCTAGCCCTTCTTTTTGCTTTAGTTATTTTTCAGATAGGATCTTTGTGCTTTTTCCCATGGGCCAGCCTCAGACCCATGGCCCCCTGAGTAGCTGGAATCACAGGTGCACCCTACCATACCCAGCTTGTTAATGGAGATGGGGCCTTGATCACTTTGGGGCCTGGTCTGGCTTTGAATTACGACCCTCTGGATGCCCACCCCTCAAGTGGCTGGGGTTGCTGATGCGAGCGACGGTGCGTAGCTCCATCCACTCATTTATGAGCGCACATAGGTTGCTGCCAGTTCTTTGGTAAGAAAGAGCTCAAATCTATTAACCGGATGGGCACAGTGGACACTTTCTGCAGCAGAAATGCCCTGCGCCTTGACGCACCTTCTTCAGAACCAGCTCAGTGCTGCAGTCAAGGTGTGAGCATCTTGTGGAACATAAACAGTTGCTTAAAGTTGCCCAGGAGTCACCGATTAGAAGTGAGATTAGAGTCAGCGTGGTGTTGTGCATTCTGTGACCGTTTTTCACGTTCATGAGGTAGCCTGCTAATATAAGGAAAAAATCCTCTCTTTGAGAACCCAAGGGCCGCAGGCTGCTTCCATTCATGTGTAATCTGTTACATTGTTCTATTTCTAGTGTTCAGATTTTCCTAAATTTGGTCTCATGGAGCTCCATCGGCTGGCTGGGGCTTGAACCCAGGGCCCTGCCCTTCCGTGGAGATGACCACCGGTGCCTGGGCTTCCTTGCTTTCTGACACAGCTGTAAATGTCCCTCGTGGTCAGCTCTTTCCCCTGGGAGCTGGCGTCACCGTGACAGGTAATGATATGATAGGAAACTTGAGGGCTCCCTTGCCTTGTCTTGGCAGGTACAGCACCAACGAGGGGGAGACCTGGAAGACGTTCATCTTCTCCGAGCAGCCCGTGTTCGTGTACGGCCTCCTCACAGAGCCGGGGGAGAAGAGCACTGTCTTCACCATCTTCGGCTCCAACAAGGAGAACGTCCACAGCTGGCTCATCCTGCAGGTCAATGCCACGGACGCCTTGGGTGAGCCCTGACCGCCAGGCCCTTCCTCCCTCCCAGGTCATGGCTGACTTCCTTGTGAGTGCTGAGCATTCTCAGGGGAGCTGGCGAGGTTGGGGGGGGGTGGGCGTGTACAGGGGAGCAGAGAACACTGGGAGGTGTGGGGGGCTACTCCTTCCTTCTTAATAATCCTTTTCCGTGAATCTCGGTTTCCTAGCAAAGTGCCTGGCAGGTAGCGGATGTAAGTGTGTGTCTGTTACACATGTGAGTGAAATACAGCCTTCCATATTAGCAAGGCCAAGGGAACGTGTTTGGTGACTCGGCTTCCTTCGGGTCTCTCTGACAGCCTGAGGAAATCACCTCAGGAGGAAAGGTTGATTTGGGTTCACAGTTTGACCCTGTTGCTTTGGACCTGTGCCAGGAGCAGAGAAAGAGGTGGGGGAGGGACTGGAGCCCAGCACCCCGGTCAAAGGACCCCCCCCCACACACATACACACACTACCAATGACACAACCACTAGTTCTTTCCCCGGCCCCTCCCCAGTTCTGTGTGTAAAGGCTCATCCACTTCACCGAGGTACCCAGGCCGACCCCAGGCCTTTGGCACATCCAACATGCACACTGTGATGCCTCACCGTCTCCAAAGCGGTGTGATGGGGTCCGCTCAGAGCTGCTCAGGGTCAAGGCACAGGCCGCTAGTCAAGACAGGACATGAAAGCAAGCCAGGAGGACTGAATGAAGCTCTTCAGTGACCCTCCCCAGGCCCCCAGGCCCCACGGCTCCACGCTGTCACCCTGCCCTCCTCCTCTGCTTCAGCTGACACTGTTGTGGGAGCTCAGGGCGCCCCTGCGTCCTCCCTCCCACCCCTTGGGTCTCTACGAGGTGGAGTCCTGTTCGCCACCTTTGCTGTGCTCTCTCCCCCCCGGGAGCCATCTCTTTACTGCTCTGTGCCCGGCACCACGTGCCTTCACTTCGCCTCGGGTTCTGAATTCGTGACTGCCACTCTGTGTGTCATCGTCCACCAGCTAGATAGTGAGTCTCTTAGAATCAAGGACTTGTCCTGTGCACGGCTTTCTTCATCTGCCGGGGCAGTCCGGCTGCTGCTCCATCGGTAGGGTTTTCAGAAGTCTTTGTTCACCTAAAGGCCATTGAATCCACAGTTGTGCGTCCGCTTCTGGTAATATGTAATTCTGACCGAAGTTGCATGTGTGAAAAATGCAGAGGATCCCAACAGAGACACAGGCATCCTCAGCAGTCCCCGCAGCGGGCACTCTCCTGGCACCTGGGACGCATGTGGGCACATGGGGTGATTGTGCCCACGCCCTCACCATCTTTCCACAAGCCTGCCGTATGTCCCATTAGGGCACACACATTCTTCTGTGTACGACGGATAACCTAGCCCTGGTAACAGCACCTACTTGGGACAGCCCATCGCTCAGTCTCCAGCAGAGAAATAAATGCCTCTGGGTACTGGTTCCTAATAGGAACTGTTGACCCTTTCCCAAGTTTAGGAGTTTGGCTAGTGTGGTGGTATACACCTGTAGTCCCCACACTCAGAGGCGAAGGCAGGAAGATCAAGCAGGCTATGGCAGCCGGGCCTGATTAGTTGAATCTTGTCACAAGCAAGCAAGACAGTCATTTGGAAGTTTGACTCATGACAAGTTGACTTTCTTCTACCTTGATTTCTCAGGTGAATCTCTGTGTCTCACGTGGCACTGTTTGCTTTCTCTGAGCTATTTCTTTCTTGGCAGTACTGGGGTTTGAACTCAGGGCTACATGCTTGCCGAGTGAGCGAGCACTCTACCCATGTGAGCCACGCCTCGCGCCCTTAAGTGTTGCATTCTTGTGGCTATCTTAGCCCAAAGGAGGCTTGAGACAGCTCCTGATGGCACTCGCCGGGCGGTGCGGGACACACAGGCAGAGGGCGCCTCAACCGTGGGGGTGGGGAGTCGGGAAGCCCCGCGAGGGTCTGGCTCCGAAGTTTGAGGCTGTCTTTTCCCCCAGGGGTTCCCTGCACAGAGAATGACTACAAGCTGTGGTCCCCGTCGGACGAGCGGGGGAATGAGTGTCTGCTGGGACACAAGACGGTTTTCAAGCGGAGGACCCCCCACGCCACCTGCTTTAATGGAGAAGACTTTGACAGGCCCGTGGTCCTGTCCAACTGCTCCTGCACGCGGGAGGACTACGAATGGTTGGTTCTTCCTCAGCAGCCGGGACTTGAGTTACATTGTATCCACAAAGAGCGCCCGCAGCTCCCTCAATAGAAGAGAACGGTTACTAAGCATCTCTGAGGCTCGCAGCTTACTGGAGTGGTTCTCATCGTGATGCGGCCATAGTTGTTGCTTTAGGGATTTGCACCTCTGCGGTTTATGTCTAGGAGGTTGAACCACAGTGGGACCATGCTGGAGGTTCTTTTGTAGGGAACGCTTCTTCCTTAGGACCCTGTCCTGGTGGGGGCTTACTTTCTTACCTGAAGCGAAGGGGTGCTAGTAAATGTCTTTCCGTCAGGTATCCCAGGGGAGAAGTATCCGTGTGCACAGTTCTCTGTGGTAGGAGATGAAAAGGGGCGGAGCCTTACAGGAGGAAACCTTAGAGGAGGAGACCTTCACAGTGACCACTGGAAAAAAGGGAGGCCTGGGATTGGCAATGCTGGAGTCAGGGCTTTCAGACAGCATCAGGCATGTGACTGGGCATTCCAAGGCCATGTAGCTGCAGTGAATTTGGCCAGGTGCTGGGGGCTCACACTGGTAATTCCGGCAGCAACTCAGGAGGCTGAGGTCTGAGGATTATGGTATAAAGCCAGCTCCGGGCAGACAAATCCAAGGATTTGTCCAACAAAAAGCCAGAAGCAGAGAGGTGGCTTAAGTGGCAGAGTGCCAGCCTTGAGAGAAAAAGCTAAGAGAAAGTATGAGGGCCTGAGTTCAAGCCTGGATGCATGTCTTTAAAGGGACCAAATGCAAGGGACAGGTTAGCAGGGTAAACAATCACAGGGCTGGCACCAACGTATGTGAAATGTGCAAAACTGAACGAATGCCAATTTCCTTTTCAGTGATTTTGGTTTCAAGCTGAGTGAAGATTTGTCCTTAGAGGTTTGTGTTCCGGACCCGGAATTTTCTGGAAGGTCCTACTCCCCTCCCGTGCCTTGTCCTGTGGGCTCCACTTACAGGAGAACGAGAGGGTATGCACCGCCCAGCCGCCCACTGAGGGCCTGCCCACGGGAAGAGCGAGCCCCGGAGACCACCCTGAGTTCTCCCAGTAGCCCGGCAATGTTGACCGGGGTAGTGTGTGCAGTCTCTCCTCTTCCCACCTGCAAACCTCTCCATAATGCTAGGGGAACCATCTTCAGAGGAGTTGTCTTCACTACAACATCACACCTACCTAGCCCAGTCATAAGCAGACTCAGCCACCAAGAACCTTCTCTCTAGATCAATGGGGAATTGTGTGGGTAGAGTCTTTTGCCATGGGTGGGGAAAGAGGTGATAGGTTCCCAGTGTGGGTACCCTGGCTGTTGTACCTCAATATTTCTTGATTTCTCTCTCTGGGGTGTTACAGCTACCGGAAGATTTCTGGGGACACGTGCAGTGGAGGAGACGTTGAAGCCCGGCTGGAAGGGGAGCTGGTTCCCTGCCCCCTGGCAGGTAGGACAGCGGGCTGCTTCCTGTGGACTTCCAGGGCTGTCTGCTATTCCCTCCACGCCCTTCTTCCTGCTCACCCTGGGAGGGCCATGGTGGCACAGATTTCTGCCAGCACTGGCTGGTTCTGGTGGAGCTGCCCTCGGCACCAAATGAGTCACTGAATATACACAGTTACCTTCTGCACAGGCAGCAGGCAGGCAGGCAGGCAGGCAGGCGGGCAGGCAGTGTCTCCACTCACTGCTGGCCCCGTTGTTTGTCATGCTAAGTTCATTATCCTTTAATTCAATCTTCCGTCATTACCAGAGTAATTAACATACCTCACTGTGGAGATGTAAGAACCACTGCTTCAGCAGATTCCTGCAAATGAGCAGATAATATCCACATAACCTCCTCGCAAGAGCCGGTTTTGATGAGGGTTTGGGTGAGTGGAGTTTGAATGATTGCTCTTAAGTGCCTGGAGTACATGCTTTTGTAATAAATATTTCTGAAGATAATTCAGTGAGGGACAAAAACAGTTTATTCGGCGCCTATCAGAACCAGCGGGAAAGGAAAGCTCTTTTTTCTCTTCTGTTAGGAGAAGATAGAGCAGTGGATGAAATAGAAAAGTCTGGTTTCAGTGTTGGCCACCCCCTAAATGTCAGAGGAATTAAAGGCAGGAAACAGCAGGCTGGGCAGGCAAATACCCAGAGAGAAAAGATGCTTCATCAGGCTAATGGGGACCGTCATGTCTGCAAAGATGAGGTCATTCAGGCGTCTGGAAGGACTTTTAGAAGGCAATAATTTGATAATAATTCTCCTTCCTCCGCCTCCTCCTCCTCTTCCTCCTCCTCCCCCTTGTCTTCCTCTTGTTCTTCCTCCTCTTCTTCCCCCTCTTCCTCTTGTTCTTCCTCCTCCTCCTTCTTTTTCTTCTCTTCTTTCTCCTCTTCCCCCTCCTCCTTCTCCTCCTTCTTTTACTTCTTCTCCTCCTCTTTCTCCTTCTCTTTCCCTCCTCCTCTTTCTCCTCCTCCTTTCTTTCTCCTTCTTTGCCTTCCTTTTCTCCCTCTCCCCTCCTGTGCACTGCACCTTAACCCTTTTTGTTTTAGTTTACTTTTCAGCCTGAGACCATTATCTTCCCTATCTCTACCTCACATTTTCTTTTATATGGTTACTGTAATGATGCCCATTTCTAGGTCATGTTATGGCTGGTGCCAGCCAAGAACTCTGTTCCTTCTCTTGGTTAGGAGTGGCAGTGGGCCGCAGGGTGCATTGTACTTTTGTAGTGGAAAAAGCAAGGTTTAGGTGCCAGGGAGAGATCTTGGGCAGAAGTCTTGCCACGGTGACTGTGTCTTTTGTCAGGTGCCCCATGTCCGAGCTGGTATCATAAGGACAACCAAAAGGAAGTGAAATAAAACCAAAGGGCAAGAAGGCAGACTTACATTATTAAATTTTTCATGGTGGATTTCTTTATTATTTTCTGCAATACCAGGAGATCAGACCAGGGCCTCGTGCATGCTAGCAGTGTTCTCTGTATCCCCAGCCCAGTCATTTCCCCCCTCAGTGCATTAATGTTGTTAAAGGCTTTCTGAAGAAGGCAGTAGTGTGTGTGAACTCGGTGACGGAACGAGATGGGGGAGGGGGCGGGAGCAGAGCTAACGCAGGCCCGCAGCAGAGGATTCAGCCGTGCATCTTGGTTCCACATGCAACACACTGTGAACATGGACGTGCTGTCTGTATCCTTCACTTTGAAAGCTTTTTTGTTGTTAGTCTCTCTAGAGAGATGACACAGGCAACAAATATTTGGGTGGACACCAGATTCAAGAGACAGCAGATGAACGTCCTCCTGACTTTAACCCTGTGAGACAGGGCCCCCCTCTCCTCCTCCTTTCTCTCTCTCTCCCCTTCTGCGGGGTCATCATGGTAGTTCCCGAGGGCTTCGGCTCTGCGACTTATGTTCCAGCTCCTCAGGGTTAGGTGCTCCTTCCCCTAGTTATGGTAAAAGTGGTTACAGATGGGCAGCCACAGAAAGGGGGGTGCCCAGGGTGGGGTGTGACCGAAGGACCCCCCATGTCCTGTGTCCTTCTGGAACATGCTCTGCTCTTGTAGGCATATTGTGTGTGCTAGGCACTTGTAGATGGAGATTCTGGTGTGGGTCTTACCTCCGGGCCTGTGGGAGAATTGGGACATCTTCCAGGCTATAGCTCAGGTAGAAAAGAAAGAGCAGGGCCGGGGGCATGGCTCAAGTGGTAGAGTCACTTGCCTCGCAAGCAGAAGGACCGAAGTTCAAACCCCAGCACTGCCAAAAGGAAAAGAAAAGAGCACAGAATCTTCTGGTTGTGGGTTGTCTGAGATTACGTAAAGCTCCTAAGCTCCTAACCTTTATTTCTAAATCTTAAAGAATGACAACCTTAGGATCTGCGTCTCCTAAGGCCGCAGGGTGTGGTGGCTCAGATGTTAGTTCTGCCGCTTGTGGTGGCTCGGCCTTGCGTGAGCCAGCGAGGCTCTCTGGTCTCAAGTTTTCTCACTTGTGAACTGAGTTCCAGTCAGTTCTTCCACCATACACCGGTTGGGCATTTTCAACCATGCCGGGTACCGGGTAAGTACATTGTGTCTGTGTGCAGCAGGAACAAAGGGCGTTTATGTTTTTAAAAAAGTGTCGATGATGCGTCATTGTGGGAACAAGAGGATGGAGAGGTTGTTCCCATCGCACTCGTCATTGTGAGCGATTTGAAAGTGTGAGCAAAGTCTCCAGGGCTCAGGGCTTCTAGTCCACGGGATGATGGTGCCGGGGAGCTGGGCTGACGGGCAAGTTGGTGAATCCTGGTCTCTTTGATGTTGGGGGTGAGGGTGAACCAAGTCTTTCAGGCTGAGCTCAGAAGTCTAGATGCTGAAGGACAGATACTGAGGGAACTACAATTTTAAAATGTGACCAAACCCTTGCCTATGAAGAAACAGATGCTCTGGAGTCGGGTTAACAGAAATGTGACCCCGGGAGCTTGTTTCTCTGGCCTGGATTCCTAGACCCTTTCCCTCCATCCCTTCTGCGTGACAGTGGGTCGAGGTTTGCAAAGAGAAGGCCGGCGCTGCTGGGGCACGTTAGCATCCTGGGGCACGCTGTTGTTTTGTGTCTGGCAGAAGAGAATGAGTTCATCCTGTACGCCATGCGCAAGTCCATCTACCGCTACGACCTTGCCTCTGGAGCCACGGAGCAGCTGCCGCTCTCGGGGCTGCGCGCGGCTGTGGCCCTGGACTTCGACTACGAGCACAACTGCCTGTACTGGTCTGACCTGGCCCTGGACTCAATCCAGGTGAGCCCATCGGCCCCTGGCCTCCTCCTGGGCCTGGGCCTCTGACTGTCCCCTCCCAACATGCTTCAAAGGTGTCCGTAGCAAGAGGTTTAGAGTAGAAACGCATCTCAGGAGTGACAGATAAAACCTCACTTGCTTCCTTCTGTACATATTAGAAGGCAATGACTTAATAATTATTTTTTCTTCTTATTCTCCTTCCTTCTCCCCCTTCCCTCTCTTCCCCAAGAAGCCCCAAATTGCACTGTTGAGGCCTCACTTCTGCTAGGAATATTCTGGAACTAGCAATGTAAGATGCATTGTGTATTGTACCAGCTGCTGCCAGCCTCTTTCTTCTCAAGTTATGACATGGTAACAATTGACTTATCCAAGGTTCCTGTAATTACCCACTCCACTTATTCTAAACACAGATAAGAACCACGCCATCAGCAGGCCGAGGTAGGAGCCCAGGATTCATCTTGGGCAGTGTAGTGAGATCCTAGCTTTAAAACATAGCAACACACACACACACACACACACACACACACACACACACACACACACACACGTATTGAAGATCCCTGGATAAGCTAGAAAGGGCCATAAATGCATTTATGAACTGAATTCTGTGCATTTTAAAGGAGAGCTATTTGATCTTTATTTTTTGTCTCCTTAGTCTTTTTAGAAAAGCAGTTCCAGTGAGTTTTATCTGTATTGGCCAACCCAATAAAAGTTTTAGGGCTCCTGGGAATGTGGGAGGGGGGGCTGGGGTGGCACAGAATGTAATCGTGCCAGGCCAGTGCCGCATAGCCAACAGCTTCTCCGGGGAAGAAAGAGGAGAAAAGGAGACACAGCTCAAAACTACCAGCAGTCTGGTTTCATTTCTGTTAAAAAAAAAAAAAAAACAACAACAGACTTACACATGGCAGTCATCTCTGGCTTCAGGATTACAATGCAGGGCCTCGTTCAGTAATCTGTGTTCATAATGATAATACAGGGTAATAGAGATGATTCTGTTACTCTGTTTAAAACTGCAAACCAGAATAGATTTTAGTAGTGTTCTCAAAATAGATTTTAATAACATATCTGGAGAGCTTACTTCCATAAACCAGCTCATTGCTGTCCGTCCAGCCAGGCAAATAAAGGGTTACTGTCCATGGGATTGATTCACTCTGAGCCACCTGAACCCTTCGGTGTTCTGATGGTTTTTCTGTCCCTAGCGCCTCTGTTTGAACGGGAGTACGGGACAGGAAGTGATCATCAACTCCGGCCTGGAGACAGTGGAGGCCCTGGCCTTTGAGCCCCTCAGCCAGTTGCTGTACTGGGTGGATGCTGGCTTTAAAAAGATCGAGGTATGTGCCTGCTCCTGTGGTTCCACACTAAGTGAACAGCAGGACCACCTGAGCTCAGAGACACGCTCGCCACAGGGCTAGGGGCCAGGGTATCGGACAGAGCTGGAAATGTTCTGTGAAGTTCTGGGGAATTGATAAGCTGGCTTTGTGGAGAAGGGAGAATAGAGGGTCACTTACGGAAATGACTGCTTCCGTCTGAGGATAGGTGCTTGGTAGGAAAGCCTGTGCTTTGGCTTACTAGAAGCAGAGTGATGATAATATCAGAGCAGAAATACTCCAGTATTATTCTGGAGTAATAATTCCCATCAGCATTGTTGCTCATTTCTAGCTGCTACAAACTATACTACCCAGTAACTTGCTCCACTGACTCGCCCAAGGCCACAGCGTGAGGGTAATAAATGTGCTGTGCAACCCAAAAGCATTGTGTATACAGCATGCAAATTGCTGCTGGGGCCCAGGGCTGTGCCCCAGCAACTCTTGTACCTACCTGCAGGTAGGCGTGGCTCGGGGCAGCTAGCCCAGCAGAACTGGGGTACCCAGGGCTCAGTGCAGGCAATGAGACAGGACAGCCTGGAGAGGCAGCCCCGGATTCAGGCGCTGCGCTGCCAACTGCTGGATGTAGGGCAAGGGGCTTCTCTTCTTTAAGCTTCAGGTTTTGTTATGGGGAAGGTGGCGACGCATTTATCCACAAAGCCTGTGGTGTGTGATGTGTGCCAGGCCTGGTCTCAGGCTCGAGGACAGCACAGTGGGCCAGGCATACAAACTCCTGTTTGGGGAGACCTGACGTGTCAGTGGAGAAAGCCAAGAGATGAAAGACAGGAACTGGTTCTCCTGGCGCTGAGCGCCATGAGGTTCTCAAAGCAGTAGGTGGCCGGGAGCTCTGGGCGGTGGCGGGAAGCGGGGCAGAGAGACTTCTGGGGCTCTGGCATCTTAGCTGAATATGCTGGGACCAGTGGAGGCTGACTGGGGTTGGGGGAGGGTTACTGGAGTTGGGGGAGGGTTACTGGAGTTGGGGGAGGGTTACTGGAGTTGGGGAGGGTTACTGGAGTTGGAGAGGGCTCCTGAGAGACGTGAGTGAGCTATGTAGAGTGGTTCAGGAGAGTTAGGAGAGGGGGCAGACGCGGAGCTGCGGGGATGTCCCTCTGGGGTTCGGGTGAACGGTGGGAAGGGCAGGCCGGCATGGGCCATTGCAGGAAAGCAGAGAGGAGGCGCTCCTGGAGAGGCACCAGGCTTGGAGAATCATGAGATGAGCCGTCCAGCCAATGTGGGAGAGGGAGAAGGTCAGACCAGTCTGTGGACTCCTTGCAGCAGGGCTGTGACCTGGAGAATTGGTTCTGTGTGCAGTGTAGAGCCCAGGAGGCTTTGGGCCACGGTGACCTGGGCCAGCCAAGTGGTAGACACAGGACGGCCTCCAGCCAGCCCTTCAGATCTGCAGTTTTGCATCCCAGGATTAAAAATACTCACAACAGCAAAGCAAAGCAAAACTGTACTCAACATGTACAGACTTTCTTTTCTTGTTATTTCCTTAACAACCCTGTGTAGCAAATGTTTGCGTAGCGTTTGCACTGCGGTGGGTGTTACAAGCAGTTGAGATGATTTAAGGGTCACAGGAAGATGGCAAACACTACACAGTGTTCTCATTATTCCTTTTTTATTAGATACTGTTGGCATTTCAAAATCAAATCACCTAATTGCGTCTCCACCTTGGGACAAAGGGCAGCTTTTGCTTCATTCTTCCTCAAAGCCTAAGGCTGAAACACACAATCTATTATGTAAACATAGGTATCTGATAATAGGCAACAATTCTTGCCCTGAAGTTGATCGGAACAATCATGTGATATTATTTAAGGGGCCTCTACCTCCTTAGAGGATGGCATCTGTTGGGGGTGGCTCTGGAAACCCCCAGAGGAGGGGGACACGTTGCTCTTGCTGCCCCTTCAGATTGTATAAGAGCTGTCACACCAGCCTGGGGTGGCGTGGGGTGGCGTGGGGTGGGGTGGGACAAGGTGGGACGGTTGGGGGATCAGCGCATTCTGATGGTAAACGAGGCCGGGAAGCAGAGCTGTGGAGGGGAGCATGCCACTGTAGGCAGACACGTTGAGCCTTTTAAGGCAATCAGATCCAACCTGGCCTTCCGGCTTCCCCCTCTTCCTGTCAGGTAGCCAATCCAGATGGTGACTTTCGACTCACAATCATCAATTCCTCTGTGCTCGACCGGCCCAGGGCTCTGGTCCTCGTGCCCCAAGAGGGGTAAGTGGGTCTCCAAAAGGAAGTCAGCTTGGTGTTGAATGTTGTGGCAATCGCAAGCACAAAGGGCTGGATAAAACCTCTGCCTTTTCTGAGTGGGGGGGGGGTAGGTGGCAGCCTCGTGGCCAGCTCCCCGTTTGCTGTGTATCAGGCGGGTGTCTCATGTCCCTGGGATGTTTCTCTCGAAGGGGAAGGTTAGGAGGGTCTTCACAGACGAGGCAGACCCGCTCATGGCTTGTCAGGACTGAGTTTCATGAAGGACATACACATTTGATTCAGTCCAGCTCTCCGGTGAGTTTCTTGGGAACTGCAGAGGTGCCTTTTACTAACTCCTTCACGAAGAGAAACATCACTGTACGGGAGATAGTGAGTTAACCTTCCTCCCACTGCATTTATGATCGGCAACCGAAAATTCTAAAAATAATCTGTGTACCCGATTAAAGATAATAACAGAGAATAGAAGTTAGTTTTCTCCCCTTTCCCCCCCTTTTTTTGGTGCTTTTGGGGTTTAAACTGGGACCTGTGAGCCGTACCCCAGTCCTTTTTGCTGTAGAGATTTTTTTATGTAGGTCTGTGTTTTTGCCTGGGTTGGCCTGGGTTTACAACCCTCCCCAGACACCCACCACCATGCCTGGCTTTTGTTTGAGCTGGACCCTTAACTTTTCACCTGGTGTTCTTGAGCCATGATCTACATGTTGACTTCCTGCACAGTTGGCATTACAGGCTTGGGCCACTGTGTCTGGCCAATCTCCATTCTGATTCTGAACTTCCCAGCCTCATCCACACCCCAAGGAGTAGTGTTATTGTTAGTTTCTTGTGTTGCATTGGGAAGTGCTGCGAGCCACTTACAAGCATTGCCTTCCGGCATGCCCTGCCCCACAGGGACACATGCAAGTGCCGCTTAGACTCCTAGCACACTTACTAACAGACCTACTTTGGAAATGGTTCCACTATCAGTGAACACCTACAGGTTTGTAGGTTTCAGAGTAGTCTGTTGCATGTACCACTGTATACAGCTATGCACCTATATTTCTATATATTACATAATTCCATATACTATCTTTGCATCATTTGATTGCAGGTAAGTTCTAATACCTCTAACTGGAGTCAACGAAGCAATAGTTTCACACACAATAATCATGGAGGATTGTATTTTGTGAAGCCCTGTGTCTCCTGTTGACGAGATGTGTGTTGTGTCTTCGTTCTGAGCAGCGTGCTGTTCTGGACCGACTGGGGTGATCTGAAGCCCGGCATCTATCGGAGCAACATGGACGGCTCCGCTGTGCGTCGGCTCGTGTCGGAGGACGTGAAGTGGCCCAACGGCATCTCGGTGGACGAGCAGTGGATCTACTGGACCGACGCCTATCTGGACTGCATCGAGCGCGCCACCTTCAGCGGCCAGCAGCGCTCGCTCATCTTGGACAACCTCCCGCACCCCTATGCCATCGCTGTCTTCAAGGTGAGCCCTCGCTGTCCGCCCCAGTGCAAGGGGCACGCGGAGGGGCCAGGCCGGGCCAGCCGGGGCTTTTACATCGCTGCTGTCTCGAGTCCTGCGGAGTTCTGAGTGTGGATCGATTCGTTCAGCATCACGGCTCCCGCCTTGCTCACGTCGCAAGTGCCTGTGGCGGCGCTCAGTTCCGAGGCTTTGTCTCCTGTGAGGCTCGCCGTGCCTCCTTGCCCCTCACAGGAGCCGGGTCCCTCCGCGCGACCCTCGTAGTGCTTTCCATGCTACACATCAAAAGGGTTCTGCCCCTTTAAAACCGGCCGATTTCAACCTGGGGGTCCTGTGTGTGGTCAGACTCGAATGCTCGCCAGATGGCTCCTGCGTGGGGCTAGTTGGTGAGGTGTGGATGAAGTCACCGACGCGTGGGGTTGAGGGGAATTCTGGTCAGGCCCCTCATTCAGCCAACATATGTCCACTTGTCTCCTCCTCTGCCTGGGCCGTGTGGGACAAAGGAGAAAAAGGCTGGACCCACCGGCGAAGGCTTTGTCTTGTGTTTCAGAATGAGATCTACTGGGATGACTGGTCGCAGCTGAGCATCTTCCGAGCGTCCAAATACAGCGGCTCCCAGATAGAGACCCTGGGCAGCCAGCTCACGGGGCTGATGGACATAAAGATTTTCTACAAGGGGAAGAACACGGGTAAGGCAGAGGCCCCTCCTCCGGCCTCAGGCGAGGGGCGGCGTGCGGGCTAGCGCCCCGCACTGAGCAGGCTCTGGTTGTCACGACAACATGAGCATTATTTAATTTCTTCCTAATGACATCTTAATTTCTTTTCTAATGACACACAAACATCTGGAAGACAGCGTGCTTTGCCTGCCTGGAGCGGCGGTGCTGGGTGGGTGATGGCGTCCTCCTACCCGGCCCCTTGCCACGGGCGGAGGAGCAGCGGGTGAGCCAGGGTGCTCACGCTGGAGCAACGGGTGAGCCAGGGCGCTCACGCGGCTCCATGCCTCTCTCTGTGTGGCGCTTTTATCTTGTGCTCCTGAGGTTGGAACTCGGGACCTCAGATTTTCCACCACTTGATCCGTCCTGCCCCCGTCCCTTTTTGCTCCTGTTATTTTTCTGCCGAGGTCCCTATGTTTGGCCCAGAGAAGTCTTAGGCTGCAGCTTTCCTACCTCTGCCACTTGCACAGCCGGGATCACAGGCATACACCACTTGGCTAGACGAGAACTACAGTTCTCTTGATGTGAACCTCCTAAATCTGATCTTTCTTCCTTCAATGCCATTTTTCCTCACTGATCTCTGGCCCGACTGGATTCTAGGGAACTCAGGCAAGAAGAATAGCCCCTTTATGTGTCACCTGTTTTATCACACAGGATTGAATAGTATCCAGGGTCAGCTGACTCCTTTATTGAGAAACTGCTAAGTTCTCTGTGTTGAACAAGAACCTTGATACTGTTTTGTGGTTCTTGGCTCACGGTGTGAAGAGAAAATTGACAAGGAAAGTGATACAGTTAGAGATACCACGCTAATCCCTTCGGGACTGAGGAAGATAGCCTGAGAACAGCTTCCAAAGACTATAAAGTATCTTACATATGTATTATTGTTATGCCCTTCCACTGGCCTGCAAAGAGGGAAGGCTGGTGGTATGATCAGTGTTTGCAGATTAAGGAATGAAATTGTAGGTATTCAGTAGCTTTCCCAAGGGATTCTTGCTAGGGTGCCTCTTATTGCGGTATACTTAACTTGTGGCCACACCAGGGGGCTGGGGGTGGAGAATGGGGTAGACAGCATGCTCTGAGCGCACGTGCGCATGATCTGCTCGTGTCCAGTTAACAGGCCTGTGACCCTCAGCTTAGGTATGCATTGCTCTTCTTGTCCCCAAGAATCGCCTTCATTGAGACTAGCCAGAGAAATTCTAGGTCTGCACAGAGGCAGGCCCATTTGAACCGGAGATGTGTGCTGGTGGGCAGAACGTAGTCTGTGTTGTACAGGGTCGACTGTGACTTCCCTTTGGCCCAGGATTGGTTAATGCATCCCTTGGCTCCCATTCTCGCTTTGCTTTTGGGATGATCTTTCATTCTGTATTTGGTGGGGGCGGGACCCTCTCAGAGGCTTCCTGGCTACCCAGAGAGATGCACAGCCAGGAAACAAGGGAACAGTGCCCCAGGGATGCTATTTGAGTTAGGTCAAAGCTGCTACAAGAAGGAGTGTATTTGCTTTTTTTAGCTACTAAGAGCTAATTGCAATTGACGATGCATATTAGTTCCCTCAATGCCATTCATTTTTGTTATTTTTCATTCTTGTTTTTTTTTGGGGGGGGTGATGGGGAGACAAGAATTAAACCCAGAGTTTTGCACATGCTAAATGTGCACGCTGCCGCTGGACGATGTCTTTAGTCCCTCATCTCTTGTTATTTTGTCTGTGCTCAGCCCATTTGCGACTTTCTGCTGGCCAAGTAAACACTAGCCGTAAATACATTCATTAAGGGAGGGCTGTCATCCACACCACACCAACAGGCACTGTGGGCCGGCAAAACCTTCTTCATCTTCCCCAAGGCCATGTGGACTCTGGGCTTGAAGATAAGAGAAATGGCCCAACACTTGTCCAGAGCTCACACTAAGGAAGTAGTAAGCACCAGAGCCATGATGGCTGCAGAAACTGAAGGAAATCCATCAGGCCTTGCTGTTATTCGAAGAGCAGTGTTCCTGTAACTATGACAGCAGTTTTGAATACTGTGTTTGGTGGTGGTTATTGTTCAGTCAGTTCTGGGGCTTAAACTCAGGAGTGGTGTTGTTGGGGAACATGGCTACAGGGGTATGACCCCTCCCCAGCGCTGTGGGCAGAGGTGGGTGGGTATAAGAAATACCTCAGGGGCTGGGAAGGTGGCTCAGTGGTAGAGCGCTTGCCTTGCATGCCTGAGATCCCGGGTTCAATTCCTCAGCACCACATAAGCAAAAAGAAAAAAGCCAGAAGTGGCGCTGTGGCTCAAGTGGTAGCACTAGCCTTGAGCTGAATTGCTGAGGGACAGCGCCCAGGCCTAGAGTTCAGGCCCCACGACCGGACCCAAAAAATAAAAAAAGAAAAAAGAAACACCTCAGCTGCTCACATAGCCTTTCTAAGCTTCTCACTGTCATTTCTGCGAGACCAGGAGGTTGTAGCCTGTCTTCCTCGTGTTCCGAGGCTCCCTCGTGGACCGTGTTCACTTGGCGGTTGCGTTGTTCTTGTCTCCTCTCCAGGAAGCAACGCCTGTGTGCCCAGGCCTTGTAGCCTGCTCTGCCTGCCCAAAGCCAACAACAGCAAAAGCTGCAGGTGTCCAGAGGGCGTGGCGAGCAGCGTGCTCCCGTCTGGGGTCCTCATGTGTGAGTGTCCTCAGGGTTATCAGCTGAAGAACAACACCTGCACCAAGGAAGGTAGGTCTCTTTTTGCCTGTGTCTTCCTTCTCCTTTCTCCTTCCCTGTTTCTCATCTTGGCTAGATGTTCCCTGACCTGTCAGGTTATTGGGAAATGTCCCAGCTAGACGTGAAATGCACCTGGGTACTTACCGACATTCTAGCCCGTGACATTCCAGTGTGCACTCAGCACCAGCCTGAGCTGTCTGTGAAAGTAGTAATGTGCCTTTGACAATGGTGTCATCAGAGCGCCTGGCTCGTCTTCATGGTCCATCTTCTGCATCTTTCTTTCCTTACCCACTCCTTGGGACTTCCAGGTTCTCCACTTCTGCTGATTATGGGCTGGCCCGGCCTGTCTGGGAAACCTGACTGCTTGACTCTAGAGGAATGGACTCATTTTTCTCACCAGTGTACAGCTGTCCACCACTCACAGCCTGAAGCAGCCTGAGTTTTTAGACCTATATTTCGGTGATGGGCTCTGTGCGTGCTCTATGGCCATTTTGTCATGATTTCCAAGTCTTGACAAAATATCCATAGCAGCCTTCCCCAGCCCCTTAGATCTGGAATACGTAGATTTAAAATACTTTCCTCCAAAAGCCTATTGTTTCCTGTTCCCACTTCCCGGTCCCTAGCCTCACACCTCGGTCAGCGAGAAGCCGGGAGGGGCCTGGTGGGCGGCACACGTGCTGTCTTCTCTTCTTTGAGGTCATATTTGCTTTGTAACCCTAACCTCACTTGGCCCTGCCGTTCCCGAGGCCCAGGGGTGAGGCACACAATGGGAGCCTTCTATCCATCTTGCTTAGGAAATACAGATGAGAAAAAGATGGCCTGCCTTCCTTAGAAGGCCCTTCCTTGCAGACTCTGGATGGCATCCTGAAGCCATTGGGAGAGAAATAAAATTCACACCACGCTCCATGAGGGAGGGTAGGATACTCTGTCAGATTGAGTTTTCAAAATCATGCCGTGTGTGTGTGTGTGTGTGTGTGTGTGTGTGTGTGTGTGTGTGTGTGTGCGCGTGCGTGCTTTAAAGACATGGGCAAAAACAACAACAGCAACAAATAACCCTTAGTAACTTACTCTGCTCTTGAGTTGGAAGTATACGCCATATGATTACCTGTGAATATATGGCATCATCCTTCAGTGTTCTGGGGATTGGTACAGAACTCCACTAGTTCTGGAATTCCATGAATATGCATGTCTCTTATAGGAAATGACATAGTATTTGTTCTTTTTTTTTGGGGGGGGTGTTGTTCATGGGTCTTGAACTCTGGGCCTGGGTGCTGTCCCTGTGCTCTTCAGCTCAAGACAAGCGCTCTATCACGAAATGACATAGTATTTATGTGTGACCTGCACACATATCTCTGTGTACTTCAAATCTCCCCTGGATTACTTCTAATACCTAACATATTATAAAGAGGTACCCTACTGTATTGATCAGGGAATAAAAAGCTGGTGCATGTTCAGGATAGATGGAGATATTTCAGTGTGTGGTTGGCCAGCAGGGAACCCATGCGTGTGGACATCTGGCTTTGCACACAGCACAGCGATGGATGTAACGGACGCGTGTGTTGTAGTGCTGTGTAGACAGTCCATTGAAGAGTTGCTTTGTTACTTAGCATTTTCTTGTGCCCATGGACTGTACTGGGTATCCAAGGGGCCTTGCCAGTGCTATCAACACTGCTAAACACTGCCACACTGCCTCTCCCCTGCAGTTGTAGTTTAAAGAGGAAGGAAGGAAGCTCTCAGGGGAAGGATTTTCTTTCCTTGGTTGCACGTGTGCTTGTGACCCGCCCCCTTCCCCCGCCTTTACTGCAGAATGATGTAGGAAGAGAAGTGGGAGTTTAGAGAAAGTCCCCTGGTCCAGCAGTATGAATAATCTTGATTCTGTTTCCTCCTCCTCCTCCTCCTCCTCCTTCT
>NW_012267226.1:22297616-22311584 GCF_000151885.1 Dipodomys ordii
CCTCATCCTCCTCCTCTTCTTCCTCACCCTGTGTTTAGAGAACACCTGTCTTCGCAACCAGTATCGCTGCAGCAACGGGAACTGTATCAACAGCATTTGGTGGTGTGACTTCGACAATGACTGTGGAGACATGAGCGATGAGCGGAACTGCCGTGAGTTCTCAGGGGTGACCTGTGAGAGACAGGGCGCGGCAGGCGGGGTGGCTTCTTCTAGGCCGGGCCCTGGAGACGTTGTGCTGGCCGCCACCATGGCTGAGGCCCGAAGGGGCTCAAGGGGGGTGGGAAACAGCAAAGCACATCACACCACGCATCATGTCCTGTCTTTATATGTCATTATATCCCGTCGGTGTTCTCTCTATTCGATATCATGTCTACATTCCATTCACATGATGCAGCCGACTATCCTTTGCAATTAATAAGCACCCACAGTTGAAACAGCCAGTTTGGTGATCTGGCTTCTGATCTAGGCTTTAGCACTGTGATGAAACTGGTGACTTGGAGTAGTGCCGTTGTTTGATTTCCAAACTCAGTGCTCAGCCTTCATAGAGACAGGCAGCAGTATGTCCACACGTACTTTACTCCAGTTAGTTGGTATTGGCTGCCTGCCACACTCCAGAGAGCTAGTTAGAACGGATTAGTGATGAATGTGGGCTGGGCCGTGGAGTACCTCGCACCCAAGTCTCTGTACTGAATAGGTTTGACACTTCAGCTGAAGCACGTGACTCTAGTTAACAGTGTTTATAGATAAATAAGCAGTTACTTAAGCTTAGCTAGCCTTTCTTCACTTAATGTTTTCTGTTTGTTTGTTTTGGGTTTTGGGGGGGAGCTCTGGTCTGGTTGTTTGTTTTTTTGCTCCAGCTGGAGCTCTATCTGTGAGCCACACCTCCACTTCTGGCTTGTGGCTAGTGAATTGGCGATAAGAATCTCAATCTCACAGACTTTCCTGCTGGGGCCGGTGTTGCGGCTTGGATGGCAGCCTCTGGAGTAGCTTGGCTTACTCGGCCTGCTTTTTCACGCTGCTTCCTTTGGCAGCGCGGAAGCTGTCTTTCCCATGGGCGCTGTAAGCACGGGTTGCCAGGCCTCTGCATGCTCGGTTGGTTTAGGCCTTCATCCTGGAGCAGATGCCACATTTCCATGCCATTTCACCCTGAGAGAAAGTCTAGAGATAGGACCTCCTTGGGCTCACCCAGGCCCCGCATGACTGTGCCCTGCCCCCGTGGGCTTGCGGGAGGTGACCACGGAACCCTGTCCCCTGTCCCCTGTGCCTGTTCCGCTCCTATGCACAGATGGCGTTGATCAAGCCTCACGGGGAAGCGTGGTATCGGCAGGAGACTAGACTGAGCTCCCCAACAACATTAACAAACGGCGTTACCAGTGTGAAGTAGAAAATGGGTTTGTTACATAATCAAGGCAGGGCAGTGGTTAGCAGGTTTAAGAAAACTGCCCTGACTTTAATAATTACGGTAGAAGCAGAGAGATGTAAGGTAAATAAACCCAAGTCCAGTAGCCAGGGATAAAAGGCAGTTCACTACTACTCCCCGAGCCCCAGGCTCGCTTCCCTCGGACTGGACAAGCTGCCGGTTCCACGTGTTCGGAGGAACCAAAACCTGCACATTTAAGGAAGAGCCTGCTGGCCCCGGGACTTTCCCATAGCTGAAACACACTCTGGATGCATGTGGCTGCCTCTGTCCTCCTCCTGGTTTGGCCTGTGTCATCTGGGACTAGATTTTCTGTAATCCCATCCTGACCTGCTCTTGCTCTGCTGTCTCCCACGACCACTCGGCTCGGGTTCCCACAAGTCAGATGTGTGATGGGGTGAGGTGGTGAGGGACTCGGGGATTTGAAGCCAGTCGCATGGGGACACCCCAGAGGGGTGTCTGGGCCTTCAGATCCCTCTCCTTATAAAGAGAGAGGGGATGATGGAGATGCTGCGGCACCCTGCCCACCGCAGGCCAGGGACAGCCGTGTGCTGGGCAGAGCGCTGGAGGAGTTGGAGTGGTACCCGTCAGCCGCCAGGGAAGAGACGAAGGGTGTGCGGGGGGACACGGGAGGAGGGAGGCTGCCAGTCATTTCCCTTCCTGTTAAACAGACTCCTCCAGCTGGGCGGACGGCAGGCTCGGGGGTTTTGACGTGAGTCCCCTGCAGTCTTGTCATTTTGCATTCATCCCTTGCCTCCCACGTGAGCTCAGTTTCAGAGGAGACACGGAACCTCCAGCAGGAGCTGCCGGGCTGTCTGACAGCAGTGTTACATGTCACTCCCAGCCTCCCGCCCAGAATTCCGCTCTGTCACTCTGTTACCTTTCCTGGCGGCCCCTCTGCTACCCGGGAGGGCAACCTCGCCTTCCCCCGCCTTCCTGCAGGGCTTTTCCTGGGTCCCTGGGCTTTCTACAAAAGCCAGACACGTTCTGATCAGGAAAGGGAGGAAATCTCCGTCCGTGGTGCCAGAAGCGCCTGTCACAAGTTGAGGAAGAAAAGTGTTGTGTTTGGAGCCTGTTAGCTCTCGCTCCTATTTATTACATAGACTTCAGCCCCAAGCCTGTTTTCTTACTTAATTCCGGTTATACTCTCTTTGTGCTATGGTACTGCCAGCTAGCCCTTATCTGCACTTGATGAGAGAGGAGACAGAGGCACAGATGGTTAAGTAGGTGGCAGGAAGCCAGGTCCAAGCCCACTCTTTCTGCCTGTGATCACAAGTGTTAGTTTGCCCTCATTTGACTGCTGAGGAAACTGAGGTTTGGGGAGGTGAAAATCATCTGCCTAGGGAAGCGGAAGAATGAGGGTTAACACTTGGTCCGGACTGACAAAGAAGCCCACACCCTGCGTTTCTGGGCGGTTTTCAAAACAGCACAATTCCAGCTTCCGTGGGGAATCGAACCACCTCAATAGGAGTTTTCTAGATAAAGGCATGGCTGTCAGTGACCTGGGGGACATCTTCACATCTGAAGGGACTCAGGAGGGGAGGCAGCCCCTCGCTCCCACACAGCGTCTGGCCCTTGCAGACCCTGTTCCTATCCGACGCTGACCCCCGGAAGATGGCTCTGCTGTGGTTGTGCGCTTCTGGTTCTCATGAAGTATATTTCTTAGGTGAAATTGACGTTTGATTTCTGTGTTTGTCATTCAAGTTGGCCTCCTTCTGTGTTCTTTGGTCTTTTCTTGTTAACTCGTTTTCTGAAGGGAAGTTTGTGTCGAGGGGAATTAGCTGTCCCTCATGAGGGTCTTGTCTATCTCATTGTAGCTACCACCGTCTGTGACGTGGACACCCAGTTCCGGTGCCAGGAGTCGGGGACCTGCATCCCACTCTCTTACAAATGTGATCTTGAGGATGACTGTGGAGACAACAGTGACGAGAGGCACTGTGGTAAGAGGATGCTGCGCGCAGAGCCCCTTCTGAGCGGAGGGGACCGTGCCTGCCGGCGGGCTGCACTGACGGGCAGGGAGGGCTGGAAAAGAGGGATTTCTGAGAGTCATTTCGGGGTTCATCATCTTCCAGTTGCAGGGCCTCCCCCATCCACGAGGCAGCGTTGAGCCTTCCTTCCTCTTCCCTTCTTACAGGGCTTGTTTGTTTGTTTCGTGAGCATTTGGTTCTTCGGGTCATGCTTGATGTAGAGTTAATGGGTTGCAGAAGTAAGGAAGGAAAAGATGGGGCCTGGACTCATTACAGTCACTTACTCTTCGATTGTGCTTGTTTTCTAATTGGAAAAAGGAGAAAATGAATTCTTTTTGCCATGTAGATATTCTATCAAAGGGAAATGTGCCAGCCAGAGAGTAAGCTTCTGTTTTCTTTCACTTTGCATGTATGTTTGTGCCGGAAGTGGGGCTTGACCTTAGCTCTATTTGCTTAGCTCTACCATTTAGCTTTTTGGTAGCTAGTTGAAGATAAGAGTCTCATAGACTTCCCTGTGAAACTCATAGACTTTGCTTTGAACTGCAGTCCTCAGATCTCAGCCTCCTGAGTTTCTAGGGTTACAGACAGGAGCTCCCAGTGCCTGGCAAAGCAATGGATAGGGAGGCAGGAACTCGACCCACCCTCTCTAAGCGGGTGTGAGAGTAGCCTAGTGAAGGTTGGATCTACAGCTTTGTGAGCTGGGATTCCCCACCCCCCCGTGAGTATCATTCAGTAAATTCTGCTAAAAGTCAGCAGGCAATGTAAGCATTGATTGGAGCTTCTGCCTTCCGAATGGTAAACTTTAGGTTAGGAGAATAACGTGTTAGCAGTGTAAGCAGTGATAGGGCTTGTCTAGTCCCGTCCTTTTAATTTCCACATTCACTGACTGTGTCCATCTTCCTGATCTCCCCGGGGCGGGGGTGGGGGGAAGCGGGCTGGCTCGAGGAGGCCCAGTGAACTTGTGTCTGAGGGGGGTCTGGGACCTGGATCCTGCTTGGCAAGCTCACGCTCTTCCTGTCGCACAGAGCTGTGCTGTCACTGTCATGAGCCCTGTCTTAGTTAGCAGGCTCTGGGCCCAAACTCCTTTGTTGGCAGAGACATTATGCAATGCTCACAGTGCACCAGATGGGAGACCCATCAGCCTGAGTGAGAAGTGAGAATGGAGACCAGACACCAAGCCAGACGTGGTGATGGGTTGGTGTGGCTCTGTCTCAGTCATCCCCTCTTTCCTGTCCATCCATCCATCCATCCATCCATCCATCCATACACACACACACACACACACACACACACACACACACACACACACGGCCTGCTTCCTTTATTAGGAGCAGGTAAATGGACTCACAGGGGCTAAAAAAGGGGGAGCAGGCGGGGCTCATGATTCGTTTTAACACACAAACTAATGGCTCAGGAAACTCTGCTGAAAGTCAGAGGTGATGGAGTACATTTGAGAACACCTTCTGGGAGGACTGGCTTCCTGTTTCCATAATGGAACACGTCCATGGGGTTCGTGCTCAGTTGCGCTTCCTTCTTGCCATCTCCTCCCTACTTTTCTCCAAAGGTTGAAGTGTATTGTGAGTCTTGGTCTAGTAGAGTGGGAATCCTGTGTGTCTCCTTATTTCCAGACTCATCTCCCTCCCTCCCTGGGGCACATGGTTGACCATTCGGCTCCCATCTTCACTCCTGGCCCATTCCTGCTCCTGGGTCCTAATCCATCCCCGGGTCCCACGAACCCCTTCTCTGGAGTAGACCCTCTTCATACGCCTCAGGCTCTTTTCTCATAAATAGCTCACTCACCACCTCTGCTTGCAACCTGCTTCTAGGTCAGCCCCCTGGGCTCTGTGCTTTGCTACCCCCATTTTTTGAGGCTCGAGAAAGTTCTACTACAAAGTTCTGAGCCTCTGTTCTTTTCAGGTATAGTAAAAGTTTTAGACTGCGTAGCTCATGAGCAACAGAAGTTCATTCCTCCCGTTCTGGGCTGGGAAGTGCAAGGTCCCGATGTCCACACACTTGGTGCCTAGGAAGAGCCTGTTCTTTTCGACACGGATTTACCCTTAGTCCTCCTCTGAAGGCCTCACTCTGGTGATTAAGCTTCCATCTTCGAGTTTTGGGGACATGTTCCAACCATAGTGCCTGTCTCACAACGCCGCTAAGGACCTATTTGCAGCATCGTCTGTGGGAATTATTCTAGATGGCTTCCTGTCCTGGGTACAGCGCTCTCCTTCCGCAGTGGCTGCCTGGGTGCAAGGCTCTCTGTCCGTGCTACCTACTCCTGCTCGGTGCTGTGGGTCCCCCGCGAGCCCCTGTGAAACTGGACTCCAGTTGGGGAGGCGGGCTGGTGCCCTCACGTCTCCGTCTGTCATCCCCCCACAGAGATGCACCAGTGCCGGAGTGAGGAGTACAACTGCAGCTCCGGGATGTGCATCCGCTCCTCCTGGGTGTGCGACGGAGACAACGACTGCCGAGACTGGTCTGACGAAGCCAACTGTACCGGTCAGTACCGCCCAGACCCAGCGAGCCGCATCGCCCGCTCACGTTCCGGTTAGCCGCATGGCCTTGCGTGATCACAGGGCGTGGACTCTGGGGATTAGCTTACACGTTAGGAGCCAGCTAGTTCAGTCCATCTCAGAGAGCGGGCCTGGAATACAGAGCTGGAGTCGGAAGGCAAATGAACTCCCTTCCTCCCTGCTTGGAGGAAATCTCACTAAGAGAAATGGCAGAGGACCGACCAGCATTCTGGGTGATGTAGTTGCTTTATGTTCTGACTCAGGTCTTCTCAGTTCTTCGGGACCAGGAAGAAATACTTCACAGACTGACTCTTGGTCTAGAGACCATCCTTTTGAGCTTTACTATCTGAATAACATGAGCTAGGTGATCTTATTCAAATGGAAAAATCTGAGGATTGACCTAGATAAGTAAAACATGGACTGTGCTTATACCTCCTTGAGGTAAGATTTCATTCAAAAAATAAGTTGGGAACACCACGAATAGCAGGGGATACTAGATGGCCTAAGTTAAGGGACATGCTCATTCATGCTCACCGCATTATTTTTATGAATGAAGAGTGCGTGGTGATCATTTACCTCATGCTGTATGTACGTACGTGTGTCCGGGGGAGGGTATTAAGTAGAATCAGAAGTTAAGATGGTTGTGGAAGAATAAAAACAAATATTCTACTTAATACTTACCACTTCAGTCCTATACTTCTAGATAATTGTAATTTGTCAAAAACATGAAATAGGAAATGGAAGATCCCCAAATCCCATGTGAGGAGTAATTCCTCTGCCCGTCTCTAGATGGCACCGTTCCGTCTGCAGCCCTAAACCCCCTGCAGTGGTCTCTGGCATCCTGCGGATGCTCCAGGCTCTCGAGCAGTCTCCAGGGCTGCAGCTCTGCTCTGGGAGAGCTTCTGGAAAGTGCTTTTCTAAGTGTGAAGAAAAGCAGCAGAATGGCTGCCATGATCCCAGGGTGCGCGTGCGTGCTGCCTGGAAGCCTGGGTTCGGATGGATAATTGGGTGATAAATGGGGAGGGTACCCGTGGGCAGCTCAGTCTGTAGATTGCAGGATGATTGAACAGCTCGTTAGCACAACCACGTTGGTCCAACTCATGTACCGGCAGTGAGTACTAGTCTTCCAGAATGAATTCACGGCTCCAGTTCCGTGGGCGGGCTGTCATACAGACTCTGGCTTTTTATCTCTGGTTTTCTTCTGCCAGGGCTCGTCAGGGAAAGTTTAGAGCTTTGCCATTCAGCTGCAGCCTGGTTCCAATGGCTGTTCTTGCAAAGATGGGTTTCTCCTCTTCCTCTGTTCAGCTGAGGTTTTCTTCCCAGGCTGGCTTTGAACTGTGATCCTCAGATTTCAGCCTGCTGAGTAGCTAGGATGACAGGCATGAGCCACTGGTGCCTAGCACCTTTCCTTGTTGGAGTCCACAGGTTAAATTGCTTTCTTCCCCCACCAGTGCTTGGTGAAGGCCTTTGGTCCTGTGCTCTAGTGGGGCTTGGTGACTCCAGGAGGGTTGAAGTCTGAGAATTAGGCAGGGCTTATGTAATGACCTCTATCAGAAACTCCAGCTGCCTCTCCGGACCACTCGCTGTCAGAGCCTTTCCACTCCTGCAGTTGTGGCCAATCCATCAGAGAGCCAGAATTCTTTTCTTCCCTTAGAACTTTAGCTTGGATTAAAAATCAACCCTTTCCATGTTGATGATCTTAAAACTATTTATTGGGGCTGGGAAGGTGGCTCAGTGGTAGAGCGCTTGCCTTGCATGCCTGAGGCCCTGGGTTCGATTCCTCAGCACCACATAAAGAAAAAAGCCGGAAGTGGCACTGTGGCTCAAGTGGTAGAGTGTTAACCTTGAGCTGAAGAGCTGAGGGACAACTCCCAGGCCCAGAGTTCAGGCCCCACGACCGGACCCCCCCCCAAAAAAAAAAGAGTCAGCAGAGTTGTCTGCCTGGGCTGGCTTAAAAAAAACAAAAACAAAAACTATTTATTGAACACAATGATTTACCCTGCACTCAAAAATCACATAGCTTCTAAATTAGAAAAATCCAGAAGGGGGCTGGGAAGGTGGCTCAGTGGTAGAGCTCTTGCCTTGCATGCATGAGGCCCTGGGTTGGACTCCTCAGCACCACATAAGCAAAAAGAAAAAAAGCCTGAAGTGGCGCTGTGGCTCAAGTGGTAGAGCGCTAGCCTTGAGCTGAAGAGCTGAGGGACAGCGCCCAGGCCCAGACAGAGTTCAGGCCCCACGACTGGACCCCCCCCCTAAAAAAAATCCAGAAGAAAGACAATATGTTCCACATTCTGGTCCATCTTGGCCACTTGAGTGTGGTTGTGTGAAGTGTTGGATCTTTCTGGTCTCGGTCTGGGATGGAAGCCGGAGATCTCGGATATGCCTCCCAGAATTATCATTTGGACACCATACTAGCGCTTTGAAATTGTTTCCAATTAAAAAAGAAATGCATAGCCAGAATAATAATAAGTAGATTAGTATGCTAATTAGTTTAGGTAACTCTATGTGTTATGAAAGCAGAGAAGGCTTTCATGAAGAATATATATCTTTTAATGTTATCAGATACCTATACTCAAAAGTATTCCAAGTAATGGCAGAAACTCAAGTAATATACTTTATTTATTCCTCTTATCTACGTTAGAAGGTATGTTTGTTTACAGATGTTTATTGGATTCTGAGTGCCAGATATAGTGGATGTACAGATTTATTTATGTGCTACCCAACACTGCTTTGGTCTTCTGAGAGATGCAGGGACACAAATAATGGATCACTCCTTGCTCTAAAATAGTGCGAGGAATCAGATTTGCTGTCCTTCTGACAAAAAAAAAAGCCCAAATTCAGTCCTGGAGGACTGTAAGCCAATGTCCCCAACCTCTGAGCAGTTCATTTCTAGTCAATTGAATAAAAAGCTACATTTGCTCTCAACAACCCAGTGTGGTTTGTTTTATGTTCTTCTGTTACAAAGATGCCTAGTCACACAGTTAAATTAATGGGGGGCCCATCCAGTACCCTTTCCCCATTCACACTTTTTGTTGTTGTTGATGGTAGTGGTTATAGGGCTTGAACTCTGAGCCTGGATGCTGTCCCTGAGCTCTTTTGCTTAAGGCTAGCACTCTACCACTTTAGACCACAGTTCTACCTCTGGTTTTCTGGAGATTAGAGTCTCACAGACTTTCCTACTCGGGCTAACTTTGAACCTCGATCCTCAGATCTCAGCCTCCAGGTCTTAGCCATGGCCTATAGCCATAGTTGTAGTTTAGTATTAGTTGACTATTGACGTCATCATCTTGTTGTATCCATGATGAAAATTCATTATAGGTTTGCATGTATGTATGAGGAGAGGGTCAGAACTATGCAAAGTCTGAGGCATCCATGGACTCTCTTAGAATATAATAACCATCTCCTGTGGCTAAGGCAGGACTAGCGTGCAGGGTTCCATGCAGGTGGTACACAGTGCACAGTGGGCAGACACATAGCTCTCTGTTTTCAAGGGAGTAGGTGTTTGTACTGCTGGTTGGGTTTGAGGAACATTTAGGCGCTTGAGCTGAGATGTTAGGAACATTAGGAAATGACTTCCAGGTGGCCTTAACCCACGTGTGCAAGTGAGCCTGTTCATTCTTCAGTGACAGCTCCTCTAGCTTCTTTGTTTTTCTAAGTGGTTGTTATGTGTCATTGGTCAGTAGACGCTGCTTTTCCTTATACATAAGACCAGGCAGATGGTTCTGTGCTCTGAGGCCTGCTTGCTTGGAAACCTCGGGTGAATCTGTTACGGTTTGGGGGCCTGAAATGTTTCACATTTGAATGGGGAGTTTCCTGTAGCATTATATAAAGCCCCGGCCCTTCAGAGCTTAGGGGAGCCCCGAGCTGGTAGCCTCAGGAGGTGAAGCTGGGGGACCCCACACCGTGGCTGGGTGAGTGAGGGGCTTCTGTGAGGGATAACGCGCGAGGCATGGTAGGAAGAGGACAGGCTTTGGACGAGGACAGCCCTGCTGTGAGTTCCTTACTCTCTCCCAGCTGTGGAAGGGGAGTACTGTGGTGCCTACTCTATGCTCCCTTAGAAGAAGTGACTGTTGGGCGTGAGCCTGGGGGCCTGTGCCGTGGCGTAGGCAGCACCGTGTAGCCGACACGGAGCCCTGCCCACTGTGGCTCCGATGCTCTATCGCCCCTCGGAGGAGCCGCTCGGGTGCCGCAGCCATTCAGGCTCGGTGCCCCCTGTGCAGTTGGAGGGGGGGCGGAGGGCGGGCGTGACGCTGTCCTCTCTCTGTTGGCAGCTATGTACCACACCTGCGAGGCCTCCAACTTCCAATGCCACAACGGGCACTGCGTCCCCCAGCGCTGGGTGTGTGACGGCGATGCGGACTGCCAGGACGGCTCTGACGAGGACCCAGCCAACTGCGGTACGCACGGTGCCTGGCCCCCCGGGGAGCTTCCGCACGGTGGGGTCTGCCGCGGCGGCAGAACAAGCCCACCCATGCCGCGGCCTGCTGCCTGCCCTGTGGTGTATCAGGACGTGGCGTCCAGTCTTAACTCTCCAGCAGCCGTGTAACATTTCACCCCACCACAGAACAACACACGTCAGGTGTCCGGTGGCTCTCACCTGTCATCCTAGCTACCCAGGAGGCTGAGATCTGGGTAGGAAAGTCTGTGAGACTCTCAACCCCAATTAACTATCAAAAAACCTGGAATTGGTAGAATGCTAGCCTTGAGCATAAAAAAGCTCAGGGATGGTGCAAAGGCCCTGAGCTCAAGCCCCGGTACTGGCATAAACACAAAGTATATTGTGAATAATTTATAATGATAAAGTGAAAACTCAGGTAAGTAAAACAAAGAAATGTACATATTCTGGGCCAGCTTCAAACCTTGATTGTCAGATCTCAGCCTCCTAAGAAGCTAGGATTATAAATATGAGCCACTGGTGCCCCGCTCCTACTGTGCTTTTTGTCATTAGTAGAGAATGTATGAAAAGTTCACTCCAAAAGACTCTGCTGTGTTAGGCCATTAGCAGCCTCGTGCATCTGTTCTTCCTGCCTGTTGATTGCATTTGGAACCCCTGAGTGACACACAGCATTCCACCCTCTTCAGTATAAATGCTCACCACGATGTTCACATGGTGACAAGATCCACCGACTCATTTCTTAGAATGTATTGCTGTCTTTAAGTGACATAACTGTATAGACAAATAGAAATGAACCCTTGTCCTATTTTATACCAATAAGATGCTGTGCATGTTACTCTCCACATTTATGTTGTTGTTGTTACTCACATAGTTGTATTTCTGGCACAGAACTATGCCCAGAGCCCTTCTTTAATCACGTGTAGCTATCCAGTGCCATTTGTGGAACAAGCCTCTGCTGGCAGAGATGCCGGTGGTTTTGCATCTATTACAAGGTGTTGTAATGGAATACCTCTTCTTCCATTCAATATGGGTTGAAGGTGGAACACATTTCTACGTTTGGAATTGCTGGACCTCAGCATATAGACACTGGTCATTTTGCTAGCCGTGGGTGCCGTCTCTTTAGGGAGGGTGCAGGTGGGTGTTCTGCCCAAACGTACTCGAGTGCTGGCCTGTTTCCTCCGCTTCATTCTTCCCCATCCTTGGGTTAAATTTCAGAGAAGAAGTGCAATGGGTTCCACTGTCCAAACGGAACGTGCATCCCATCCAGCAAACATTGTGACGGTCTGCGTGACTGCTCGGATGGCTCGGACGAGCAGCACTGTGGTGAGTTGTCCCCACCGCCCCCCCCCCAGGGCTTGCAGGGCCCAGTGGGAGCCTGGACCCAGTGCTTCGATTTCTTCACTACCTTCTTGGCCTTATGGATGGGGGGGCGGGGGAAGCGGGGGTGGATCGTGGGTGAGTTCCCCTCTGGGGGATGTTCCTGTTTCACTCCTGTGTCTTCTGCGAATCAACAGCTTGTTTTTGCCAGTCCACTTCTTCTGTGTTTCTCGGTCTTGCTGGATATCACTTGGGAAGCATTTCTAGGCCAGGCACCCATTCCTACCCCATTTTCTTTAGACCCACAAGGATGACCTTTTCAGCGTTGTGTATCTTGAACTCACCCGAGACGCTTTAGAAGTCACGGGTGCCTGGACACCACCTCCGGACATGCCTTGCAGGCCGCAAAGGCCCTCAGAATCATTTGGCCCGTGACAGGATGCACACGTGTGCTTCTTGTAAGCTCCTTGTGGGCTGCCAGTGAGCGCCTGCCTGTGTCGAGTGCTTTTGTATGACCTAGCAGTGATGGCACAGAGTGTTGCAATGGTAGCCCTAGGCAGAAAAACGGTTCCCTACTCCTGAGCACAGGCTAGGGTTCAGAGATCTTTTTTTCTGAAGTATTCCAGGCAATTCTAAAATGCATTCCATGTTCTGAGCTGGCTTAGGGCAGCAGTGGACAAGATTCTACCCCTACCTGGTGCTTTCAAATGACACTGCATTTGAACACAGTGGCTCTTGTTTCTTGCTTACTTACTGAATGGAGCATCACTTACTGGTGACACTTGAAGAGCTGCCAGTCATTGTTCTCTGCATTCGTTGGGGTTTTCCAGAGAAATGAGCAGCAGTGTGCAGGTAGTTGGCCTGCCCGATTATGGAGGCTGGCTGGTTCAAATCTGCAGGGTCAGGTCCAAGAGGTGTCGGGCTGGAGACCCAAGAAAGAGCTGGTGGTGGTCAGCTCTGAAGGCCGTGGCCTGCCTTGTGCTCATGTGGCCTTTCCTGTCCACATGCATGCCCAGCGACTTGTGCAGACGCCTGTCCTGTGCTCATGTGACTTCACCTGACGGGAGTCACCTTGTTAGCCATGTTAAGCAGACACCATCTCCACTTGCAATCACTTTAGAGTCTGGGGCTTCAGCATAGGAACAGGAGAGGCCCCGATTCACTCCAGAGCCCCGGTGCCTTGCGCCAGCCCCTCCGAGAGACGGCGTCACAGCCCGGTGATGGCAGCTGGCTCTGGGCTTCAGCTTCGGTGTCTCCCTTATCAGCCACGCGTGGTGGGGCCACGTGCGTGCTCATTCCATAAACAGAGGCAGCAAAAACTCACTGTGCTGCCTTGGGGGCGGAGGGACGCACCTTGCCCCGTGCTTAGCTCTGGGCTGGGCACAAAGCAAGTACTCCATCCAGGATGCCGTCAGCACTGTCTCCTGACTGTGTCTGACCTGGGCATTCGCCCTGGGCTGCAGAGCGAGCTGCTGCCCCTGGAGCTCATATTCCCCTCCCCCTTCCCCTCCCCCCCAGAGCCCCTGTGCACACGCTTCATGGACTTCGTGTGCAAGAACCGTCAGCAGTGCCTGTTCCACTCCATGGTGTGTGATGGCGTCATTCAGTGCCGCGACGGCTCGGACGAGGACCCCGCTTTCGCAGGGTGCTGTGAGTGGCAGGAGGCGTGGGAAGGGCACTCGTGGAGGGGGGAGGGGACTTGGGGGAGGGGGAGTCACTCATGGTCACAGAGGCTTGGCTGCCCTGGAGTGGACCATGGTGTGTGTTAAAGATCTTTGCCCAGTGCACGAGTCTGTAGGTCCCAAGTTAGCTGGCTTTCTTAAGGAGCGCTTCTTTGGCCTGGTTGTGGTGGTCCATGCGTATAATCCCAGCTACCCAGGAAGCTGAGATCCAGAGGATCATTGTTATAGACCAGTCAGGGCAAGAAAGTTCACTGGAATCCACCTCCACAGTAAGCAGCAAGAGGCAGGGCTGAAGACCTGAGACGAAGTGAATGTTTAGAAAGGGAAACAGGGTTGCTTCTGGTACCTGAAGACAGGCTTTGGCCTAGCATGGCGGTGTACTCCTGTAATTCCAGCTATTCACGAAAGCAAAGATGGGAGAATACAGTTCCAGGTTAGTCCAAGGTTAGTTGGGGACTCTTTGTGAAAAACAAAAAACTACAAGCAAAAAGGACTGTGGAGTATGGTCATGCTCAAGCCCGAGTTCAGTCCCCAGTACCAAAAACACAACAACAACAACAGGCGAAAGACAAAGAAAACAGAAAAGACAGGCTGCTTTGTTGGAAGCTGGTGGACACCGCCGTCCTGGCTCCTGGCACCTGTGCCCGCCGCCCGGCCTGAGCAGCGAGACCCCCCCCCC
>NW_012267226.1:22313662-22315923 GCF_000151885.1 Dipodomys ordii
TGGGTCTGTGGATCTGTGGGGACAGTGGGGGGGTGAGGCTGCGGATCTGTGGGGACAGTGGGGGGTGAGGCTGCGGATCTGTGGGGACAGTGGGGGGTGAGGCTGCGGATCTGTGGGCTTGGGTCGCGAGGCTGCTCCCTTCCTCTTTCCTTCGCACTTCCCTCTCCGGAGGGGGAGGGCATGCACGTGGCCTGCATGTGGGCCCGGAGCTGATGGTCGTGGTATGGCCTTGCTCACGGGGTCCTTGATCTCTGCAGAAAACCCCACCGAGGCCCCCAGCTGTTCCCGCTACTTCCAGTTCCGCTGCGAGAACGGACACTGCATCCCCAACCGCTGGAAGTGCGACCGCGAGGATGACTGTGGGGACTGGTCGGACGAGCGGGACTGTGGAGGTGAGGGGGACTGTGGAGGTGAGTGGGACTGTGGAGGTGAGGGGGACTGTGGAGGTGAGCGGGACTGTGGAGGTGAGCGGGACTGTGGAGGTGAGCGGGACTGTGGAGGTGAGCGGGACTGTGGAGGTGAGCGGGACTGTGGAGGTGAGGGGGGGACTGTGGAGGTGAGGGGGGACTGGTTGGGAGGGACTGTGGAGGTGAGGGGGGACTGTGGAGGTGAGGAGGGACTGTGGAGGTGAGGGGGGACTGGACTGGCCCCCAGCCTGCCTCCCAGATCCGTTCACTGCCTGCCTGGACTCCGTGCTGTCCTGGGCCTGTCCTTTGGGGCAGTCGCTGAGTTCTTCTGTCTCTCCCGTTCTCGTTTGCAGTGCTGGTGGCCGTGTTATTCCCAGGGTGGTTTGTGGGGGAATTCTAGTCTTGCTCTTGCCAGGGTGCCGGGCAGCGCCGCGGGTTTGCCGCGGGGTGTGCGGCCCCGCGGGTGGGCTTGGACCCAGGGCGCAGCTGCGGCGGGCTGGGATGGCCCCAGGGCACCGATGGGGCGTGCGGGCTTCCATGTCCCTTTTGGCTTCCGCACCTGCAAACCAGGCCATGGGGTTGTGGTGAGGAGCTCACTAGGGTGACATTTGCCCACACCGGGGGTTCCAAGGTCCCCCCTTCGGCCATCGCGAGCTTCCCGCAGCACGCGTGCCAACGCGCGGGAAATGGCCAAAGCCCCTTTCAAGGGCTGCAGCGTGGTGGCCCTGTCCCCCGTCCCCGGCTTCCACGGCCAGTGCAGGCTCGGGGAGGTCCCCAGCAGGATCCATGGGGGACGCGGTAACTTCAGTCACCTCTCCTCCCGCCCCCCCAACATGTTTCCGGCTTGGTGTCTCCCTCAGATCTGCACGTCCCGCCCTCCCCCACGCCGGGGCCCTCCACCTGTCTGCCCAATTATTTCCGCTGCAGCCATGGGGCCTGTGTGATGGACACGTGGGTGTGCGATGGGTACCGGGACTGTGCCGACGGCTCGGACGAGGAAGCCTGCCCCACTGTGGGTGAGTCTGCCTGCACCGCCCGGCCCAGGGACACTCCTGTGTTAAACTCCCTCGAGGGAGGGCCAGTTTCTTGTTTTGTTTTTGCTTTGCTTTGCATGATGGCTGGCTGGCCTGCCCGGCTAAAAGGAGGGTGAGCACTGCCATCTAGTGGCTCAGGGCGGGCAGCTCAGGGTCTGCGCAGCACTGCTGCTGGAGGCCGGTGGACCCGAGGCCCTGTCCAGTGAGCGCCCTGTCCAGTGAGCTCCCGCCCTTGGCTGAGGCAGGGCGGCGCCTCTCCACCCCACAGCGACCGTGCTGGGCTTTGCTCTGAGGAGCAAAGCGAGGTGCGGCATGCAGTGAGCTCACTGTGTCTCCAGACCTCCACCGTGCTCCCAGAGCACCACGCCCTCCTCACCCAGAGAATCCAGCGCAGGGCCTGAGTGGCCACCGAACTTGAGAACTCACCTGTTTTCCAGCCAATGTCACCGCAGCCTCCACCTTCACCCAGCATGGGCGATGTGACCGATTCGAGTTTGAATGCCACCAGCCAAAGAAGTGTATCCCCAACTGGAAGCGTTGCGATGGCCGCCAGGACTGCGAGCGCGGCCAGGACGAGGCCAACTGCCGTGAGTGCTCACAGGCCCTCGCGGTGGTTCTCCTCTCCTCCTCCTCCGGGTGGTGCTCCCTTCCTCCTCCGGGTGGTGCTCCCCTCCTCCTCCTCCGGGTGATGCTCCCTTCCTCCTCCTCCGCGGTGGTGCTCCCCTCCTCCTCCTCCGGGTGGTGCTCCCCTCCTCCTCCTCCGGGTGGTGCTCCCCTCCTCCTCCGGGTGGTGCTCCCCTCCTCCTCCTCCGGGTGGTGC
>NW_012267226.1:22317834-22345741 GCF_000151885.1 Dipodomys ordii
GTCCCGGGGTGGGGCGGGGCGGGGCTGGGTGGGGCGGGGCTTGATGGGGCTGGATGGGGCAGGGCTTCTGGGGCTCATTTGTTGTGAGGACTTCTGGTTAGGCCCCCTGTGCGCTTTTCCTCCATCTGGGAATGAAATGTGTTTGAGCTCAATCTTGGAGCATCAAGCAAAGTGAAGCACGGCCCCGCTTCCAGCCAGCACCTGCCAGCCACCAAAATGCTCATTTTAGGTGTGCCGTGTTTCCAACCTGTTGCTGATGTCCTTGATCTCCCTAGATGAGTTAACCGTGTACAAAGTACAGAATCTTCAGTGGACAGCCGACTTCTCTGGGGATGTAACTTTGACCTGGACACGGCCCAAGAAAATGCCATCTGCGTCTTGCGTATATAATGTTTACTACAGGTGGGTCCCATCTTTTCTGCGCCCCGGCTGCCATCGCAGAGCCCGTTGGCTGTCCCGTGGCACAGGTGACATAGCTTCCCCCACGGCCACGCTGCGACGTTCCCTCTGACAGTGCCTTCATTCCCTTGGCCAGGGTGGTTGGAGAGAGCATTTGGAAGACTCTAGAGACCCACAGCAATAAGACAAACACTGTGCTGAAAGTCCTGAAGCCAGACACCACCTACCACGTGAAGGTCCAAGTGCAGTGTCTCAGCAGGGCGTACAACACCAACGACTTTGTGACCCTCAGGACGCCGGAAGGACGTGAGTGCGAAACTTTGCTTTCATGACCTTGGTTTTCCCAAGGATGCTCAGGAGTTTGCCAACACACTTCGTGTGCCTTACATGTGCACACGTTACAGGACTTCTGGGATTTCACTTGAACATACATTCTCACCGTGGCAGATAACGTTCTTGTACCTTCACTGCAGGTACACGCCGTGTTGCCTTGCTTTATGCTGTTTTTATTTGTATGTGCGTAGTTTCCATCTCTACCTTTCACTTTTCTCTCTCTTTTTTTGGTAACAATTGTCCCTAGGATTGCTTTCTCAATTTCGGTTAACCTTCTCAGTAATGTCTAGGAATGCTACTGATCTTTGAACATAGGTCTTAAGTCTTGCAACTTCACTACGTTCCGTTATCGGTGTCAACAGGTTTGTGTTGGAGTGTAGGCTTCTCTGTGTGCACCGTCCTATGGTCTGTAGGCAAGGATGGCTTGACTTCCAGGTCGACTCTTTCCTAGTGCCGGATGCCCCTGGGAACCTCCAGCTGTCGGTTCACAGCGAAGCAGAGGGGGTGATTGTCTGCCACTGGGCCCCTCCCGTCCACCCGCACGGCTTCATCCGTGAGTACATTGTAAGTACTTTCCTGGAAGTTGGCAGGGGGTCAGGGTGCTGACTGGGACTTAGTACGGCCTTGTGGATAAGAACCTTCTGTTAGAACATTCCACACCCCAGAACTCTGGTTTACCTTTTATTTTGTTTCCTTTTCACTTCAGGTGGAATACAGCAGGACTGGTTCTAAGATGTGGGCCTCCCAGAGGGCTGGCAGTAACTCTACAGAAATCAAGGACTTACTGCCCCACACGTTGTACACCGTCAGGGTGAGTGGTCCTCTCTCATCTAGCTACCCAGGTGCTTTTAGAACTTAGACAGCTCCATTTCATGAGAGAACTCTCTGCTTATTTTATTTTATTTTTCGCTGGTCCTGGGGCTTGAACTCCGGGCCTGGCCGCTGTCCTTGAGCTTTTTTTGAGCCACAGTGCCACTTCTGGCTTTTATTTTTGAGTCGTTTATTGGAGATAAGATTCTCAGAGTTTCCTGCCTGGACTGGCTTCAAACCATGATCCTCAGATCTCAGCCTCCTAAGTAGCTAGTATTACAGGCGTGAGCCACTGGCGCCTGGCTCTGCTTATTTTTAAGAGATGCGTATTTAACATTCCACAGAATTTCTAGCTCCTTGCCCCAAAGAGGGAATCTCATTCCCTCCGATAGCCAACAACTTTCGAATGCAGCTCTCCCGGCTTCTGACGCAGACCCCCAGCTTGCCAGCCCCTGTACTTTCACAGACACTTCTTTCTGCTTATCTCTAGCTGCAAGACCACGCAGATCTGTGATATGTATCATTTATAAACGGATGTTGTGAGGTTCTTAGGACATGTAGAATTCCTATCTTTAGCAGAAAGGAGATAGATTTTGTGCAAAAGTGTTTGTTGTGAACGTAGGCTCCGGAGACCCCCTGCTCTGATCATTTCCCCCATACCCTTTGCACTCTCCCTTCCCCCTCCCTCCCCTGCTTTCCTTTGCTCCTCTCCCTCTTTCCAGATCACATGTCTGGACACATCTATGCCTCTCCCCTTCCGAAGAACCGCACGGTCTGTCAACCAGTAGATGTGCTAGAATCTTAGGACAGAATCCCTGTTTCCCAAGCTCCTCTGCTTTGCCCTTCCCCCTCTCACTTCAGTTGCTGGGGCCTCTAAGCACCCTGGGGCGCTCTGTATAGCTGTCATTCTTTCTTTCCACCCTCCATGCCCTCTTGCATCCCTTTCCCCCTTGAGCGGGGAATTCTTGCTGTATGGTGTATTGCCTTTATCTCATACTAATTCACACTCTGGTTTGAAAAGGTGTCTGCAGTGACTAGTCGTGGAATAGGAAACTGGAGCGATTCTAAATCCATTACCACCATAAAAGGAAAAGGTAAATGATTCCAACGTCTGTAGATTTAGAGGAGATAGAAACCCTTGGGAAATGACCGTGGATCAGACCGGAAAGGAGAAGCACAGATTAGAAAACGCTGCACCTTCTTCCCAGTGCAGGCACGCGCCTGGGCAGCCCACGGAGCCTTAGATGGGAAGTCCTTTAGGGTGAACTCTGGGTGGATTCCTCCTTCTAGAATCCAAGGGGTTTCCAAAGCCATGGTGCCATATAAAACAGATACAGATGGAGGCGGCTTGCGCAGGCTCATGGGTGGGTATTGCACGGAAAACTCGGGGGAATTCCCCCAGTGTTACCAGCCTGTTATCTGCGGTGGCTGCAGTGCTCGCTGCCCCTGGCACCGGCTCACCTACACAAACCCCCGGGGAATTCACCCAAGGATGCGTCACTCGCCCCTAGCCACACAGTCAGCGAGGGGCAGAGCTGACACGGGAACCCAACCTGCGTGACTCCAGGGCCTGTGCTCCTCACCACCCTGCAACCGCCTCCCTCCGGCCTCCCTGCCTGCCAGGTCGATGGCTGTTCCCAGGTGCTGCCTGCGTCTCGGGCCCAGGGCTGGCCTGGCCTGTTTTGCTCCCTCTAATCCTGGTGTCTGGTGGAGACTACAGAAACAGTTGGCGAGAGAGAGAGAGAGAATTGAAGCAGCTAGAGCAAGGGTCCTGGCACACACTGGGGTTCTCTTGGCGTTTGGAGTTGAGAAGACTAAAACTCTGGTGTTTTTAGGGTCTTAACTGTTCTTGTGTATACATGCTCTACGTCAAAACACACCGCCCATATCCTCAAGGAGAGACTTGCAGTGTTCCTTGGCTTTTTTTTCCCTTTTCTTAGGATGCAAGGGTTTTTTTTTTTGTCTTTTTTCAAATTGTTATCAAGTTGTTGTACAGAGAGGTTTCAGGTTCGTGAGTCAGGCTGGGAGCCCAGGGCTTCTTGATCTTCACCCTTCCTTTGTGCCCCCCACCGGCACCTCCCATCCCGCCCTTAACTTACGTAGATGAGTTTGCACATAGTTACAGAATGTCCAGGGGCTGGCGCTCAGTCAGCAGGACCTCACCCAGCAAGTCCCAGTCTCCGTCTCAACAAAAACAAACAAAACACACCAGAAAGAAAAGAAAAACAAAACGTAAGCTTTTCAATCTTTATAAATTACTTACCTGTGACCAAGATAGCCAGCTAAATCACAAAAACCTTCCATTCAAGACATCCAAGTTAACGTTTTATTAATAAAAGGAAGTAAAAGCTGACATACAAGTTCACGTTATTAATAAAACTAAGTAAAAACCGACTTATCCTTCTTCACATAGAACTGCAGATGGAGCTGCAAAACAAAGCCTGCTTTGAAAACAAATGCCTCAACAGTCAGGGCTGTGGGTCTATTGTGCATAACCAGAATTGTTCTGTTTCTTTGCACAGACATAAGGCAGGGCCAGGAAGCTGCGGTGCTCCTGGGCCTGCGTCGTCAGAACTCAGCCCCTCGTGGACTGTGAGCCGTGGCATGTCTGCCATTGGCTCCATGCTCAGCTCTGACGTGATCATGTCATAATTGTTCAGTGCATGCTGTTGCTTTTTTCCTGATTTCACTTAGGTATATCCATTCCTGCTTATCTAAATGCTCATTTTCCTTTACCATCCACCCACAATGTATTATCAGAATAGAGAGATTTAAGGTTGCGTCAGTGCTCAAGTGCCCTTGGGTTTTGTGGGCACCAGTCTCGGGTACATACAGAAGCCACAGTGGTTTGCTGCTTTCCATACCTTCTCTGAGGTTTCGCTTCCTCACATGTGTTTCGTTGGGTATAACAGAAGGCAGCCATGTAACAAGATATGGCCACGAGCTATCTGTGAGCTGGGACTGAATACTGATGGGAAAAGTTGAGGGACAGAGGCAGCAGGCAGAGGCACCGGCTCCCCAGGTTCATAGTGGCAGCAAGGAGAAAAGCCATCATCATCTGTTGACCCCCTTCTTGTATCCTAAACTTGGTGCTTCTTGTTAAAAGTGAATCCGATGTGTATTTGTACCCTGGTTTTGTAGCTGAGGAAGCAGGCGTGGAGGGACTTGCGACTTAACCCAGTCGCTATGATTCTCAGCAAGTTGGTTTAACACTAACACCAATGCTCTTTGGCTCCGAGTTGGCTGCTTGGAGCTTCTCATGGCCTTTCTGCTGGCTGTTCTAGAGTGTCATTGTACGGCACGCTTGCCTACTGGAGAGATGCCCCTAGATTTCGCTGAATCTCACGGGTCCCTGGGTCTTCTGATTGTGTTGTGCACATCTGTGTTTCCTGAAAGGCCTTGTGTGTGAAGAGTCTGGGACTCGGGTCCGTGTTGGGGTAGTACGTGTCTCCTCCTGTGCACCCTTCTTGTGGCATATGCCAGGCTCGGCGCTGTCCGCCCTCCTGCGGGCACACCTTCAAGATGGCAAGTGTGGAGCTTGCTGGGTGCACAGAGGGGCCTTCCCCCTGGCCAGACCCTCCCAGCCCCCAAGCCGTCTGCTTGAGCCCTCATCCTGGTTGACTGTTGAATTCGCCACAAGTGGAACTTCATCGGCAAGGGGGAGAGAAGAGAACAGGAGGTGCTCGTTAGGCACTGGCCACGCACCCTTTGCCTTTCCAGCTGGCTGACGCATAGAACTATTTCTCTCTAGGCTCAGTGAAGACAAGTAGCTCGCTCCTCGTTCTGGTTTGCACCGTTGGGAAGTGGCGGGAAACAGGAGTTGGAACCTCAGGGTAGCCAGGCCTCCGAGACCATGTTCTTCCCATTCTGCCACCTATTGATTTATAACTTACCATGATTACAGCCCGGGGGGACCCCAGGGAATTGCCGTCCTCATAGAGAGACTTGAGACCGCGGGGCGTTGTGAGAGTTCATGAAGATGACAGCCAGGGTGGTCCCTGCCCCTTTCAGAGCCAGGCTGAGCTGAAGCTGAGGTTGCTGTGGGCTCACCGAGTGCTGACGGGCCCAGTCTGGGCTTCAGGGACCCCCGTGATGGGTGGTGGGAGAGAGAGATGGCTAGCCATGGTCAGAGACACGGCCTTCCTTCCTCCAGTGAAAGATCGCTTTGTCCCATTGAAAACGAGGAAGGCCTGTCTTCCTCGCTTTTCGCCATGTGTTTTCGTTCTCTCCCTCTCAATTCCTTTCTTGTCTCCAGTGATCCCGCCGCCAGACATCCACATCAACAGCTACAGCGAGAATTCTCTAAGCTTCACCTTGACCATGGGCGGTGACACCAAGGTAATGTGGACACAGTAATCACAGACAGGTGTGTGTGTGGTATGTGTGTGTGTGTGGTATGTGTGTGTGTGTGGTATGTGTGTGTGTGTGTGGTATGTGTGGTGTGTGTGTGTGTGTGGTGTGTGTGTGGTGTGTGTGTGTGGTGTGTGTGTGTGGTGTGTGTGTGTGGTGTGTGTGCATGTATGTATGTAAGCAGGGGCTGATTCACCCCAGTGCAGAAGATTAGGATAAGCCCATGCCTTTGTCTACAGAAGCTCTGATGTTGGCTCATCCCCCAGGACGAACAAGTGCGTCTCCACAGCTAATTATTCTGCCTCAGCCTGGTGCCTGGTCCCCCACCCCAACACACACACACACCCTGTAACCATGTAATTAAATGGTTCACAGCTACAGTGCAAATAAAGAGTTGGTGTTAACAGAATATGCGTGCCCTGTAATTTTCAGCTTTATTGGATTCCCTGCTGCTAATGCTAATGCAGGGCTTCCCACAGTGGAAGGGCCACCTTCTTGTGAGAGCTGGGTACCCACGGCATGGCCGTGTCCATCCGCCAGGCGAGGCCAGCCCCCGACCTGAGCCCCCACCGCCTCCGCACAGCCCACCCTGCCTCTGTCCCTGTGTCCCTGTGGTCTCCAGTTGAGACGCGCTCTCCTGTGTATGTGTTCCTCCTTGCCTGCGTCCCCGTCTGTCGGCCATAGTGAGACAAATGTCCTCGGAGTTCCTGTGCCTTTTACTTAACTCTAACGTAGTAGGTTCTTCGTTCAGAATGGAAGGAGACAAGAAATGGCCTTTGTGTGGTTCATGTCTGTCATAGTCTGCGGCCTTGAACGACTTCATGTTTATTTTGCTGTTCCCTAGTAAAGATCAAAACCTCTGAGCTGGGAACTGGGCGGGTTTGGCTGTTGGAAGTCCTCTCCAGCCAGATCTTGCATGGCCCTGGTGCCTTGCCTGCAGGACGAGCCGGGCTGAGATTTCGTTGCTGCAGCCCAAAGTGTCTTTGGCAATTCCACATTCGACCTTGGTTAACCAGCTTCTGTCCTCTGATGCTGCATTTGTTTTCCATTGAGGGTGTTTTATATGACCAATGATCTCACATTGGGTTTTATCACTAGGTATTATTTAAGAGTAGCACAAATAGAACTACAAAAGCGCAAAGAGAAATGAGGCACCTAACAAACAGACGAGAGGCACGCTCTGGGCTTGTCACCGCGCCGCTGAGTCCTTTAAGGGTGGGGTTAGCTGTTGGCGTCATGTGTTTCTTGGTCCTTGGCAGGTGACTGGCTACGTGGTGAATCTCTTCTGGGCGTTTGACACCCACAAACAAGAGAAGAAAACCTTGAACTTCCCAGGGAGCTCGACGTCACACAAAGGTAAGGCCTAGGAGCTGGTCCGTGCGGGGACTGGCGGGCTGAGGGCGGTCCGTCCTGTCCTGATAGCAGTGCTCGGGCTGGGAGGAGAGTGGCAAAGAGGGATGCTCCAGAAGGGAGTTGGCACGCAGGTTCTCATCCACCGAGGGTGCCACACGTGTGCCCTGCCTACAGGTAGGAAGGATCTCTCACTGGTTCCTGAAACTCCATTCCAATCCAACGGTTCTTGGTGAACGTCGGAGGGCAGAGAGGAGGAAGGCCACAAGAGGCTGGGTCAGCCTCTGAGTGTGTGTGTGAGCACATGTGTACACACACGCATGCACACGTGTACATACACCAGTACTGGGATTTGAACTCCAGGCCTTGCTCCCTCACTTGTTTGCTGAAGGCTGGAGTTCCATCATTTTGACCCGTGCCTCCACTTCTGTTTTTTTGCTGGTTAATTGGTTAATTTTGCTGGTTAATTGAACAGTCTCTCAGATTTGTCTGTCTAGGCTGGCTTCAAACCTAGATCCTCAGATCTCAGCTAGAATTACAGGCATGAGCCACTGGCACCTGGCTAAAGTTAATTTTTACACTCCCTAAAGAGTTCCCAGATTTGGTTACCTGTCTCCTGTCTAGTCTAACTTTGCTTCCTCTCAGCTAGTCAGAGGTAGCACCAGGCCTGGCCTGGCATTGCGGTAGTAAAGTATTTGCTAATCGAGTGAATAGTGCAGCCAGGGCAGGAAGCGGTCCAGTCTCCCATCTGTGCGAAGAGCAAGCCTCCACAAAAGTTCTTCGCCGAAAATGGGTTTCAGCAGGCAGCTTTCAATCTATCTCTAACACAAAGTGTCCAAGACGCAAAGCTGCCCGCAAACATTTGCGAACATGGGGGGGCTTGCTCCTATTCTCTTCCCCTGTCTCTGTTTGCAATACTTGCGCCCCTTGTTCTGGTCTTAACAAAATAGCCGCGAGGGTCCTGTTATTTTACCTGGGTTTTAAAGCACAAGGTCTGCTGGGTCAACTTTGCCCATAGAGATCGCACGAGGGAAAGATGAGCTTTCGGCGTCTGCGCGGTTCCTGGTCCTCTGCCAGAGGTGAGGCGCCAACCCTGCTCTCTACTCCCCAGCTCACCCACAAGGAAACAGAGTCAGGGAAGCCACGAAGGTAGTGAGACCTGGCACCCTGCCCCGGCCCTTCTGACCCACCCAGCATCCTCTCTGCTGGGTCCGTCCCCTCAGGAGAAGGAAAGCACCTGTTCACTTTGGATAATCTAGGGGAAGAAAATGTAAAGATTTTACCATCTCCCTTTGCCTTTTAGATATAGCACACATATTCTCTGCAGTGATCTGCAGGTCTGCTTTGGTTTAGTTTTATAAAATCAAGGTATCACTACATGTAGTGCTATCCCCTTCTCTTTTGCAGTTAGCATAACGGTTTCTGATTTTACCATTTTGAGGAACAAGTGTAAGTGTCTGCATAGTCGTCCACGCAGTGTCCGTCATTAACTACTGTCTTGCCACCGGTGGGGCTATGCCCAGTTGTTGTCTGTTTTTCCTTTGTCTCTTCTTTTTCTTCTTAGTGGCGCTGGGGTTCAAACTCAGAGCCTCAACCTTGCTAGGCAGGTTCCATACGACCCAAGCCTTGCCCTCAGCTGGTTTTTTGCGTTAGTTATCTTTCAGATAGATCTTTTCTCCTGGATGGCCTCCTACCTGTACCTCCCACAGAGCTGAGATTGCAGGCTTGACCATTGTGCCTGCTCCTTTTTTTTTCTATTAACTTTATTTTTTTTCTTTGCTTCTGCAGCTCATCTCTATTCTTTTTTTTAATTTTTATTTTTATTGTAAAGATACTATACAGAGGGTTACGGTTACATGAGCAAGGTAATGAGTACACTTCCTATTGAGCATTGTTACCCCCTCCATTGTTTTTCCCCTACCGTCCCTTCCCTCCCTACCTTCTCTGAGGTTCTTTTTTTTTTATTGTGATTAAGTGATTACATAATTTCCCAAATTTCACAGTATTGTGGAATAATGATGCTCATTTAAAGTCACAAGTTCATTCTAACTTTCCTGGAGCAAATTGTCTATCACAGTCTATAACATATAATGGTGTTCACATATTATACACCATACATGTGATCAGCAGCATGGGGATATTTAGTAGTGGTTCAACCAGATGAGTGGGAGTTCTTTGTTTCTTAAGTCCTGTTAATTTTGTTGTATCACCTAACATTTTGGATTTAGCATCCACTTATCAGGGAGACCATGTATCGTTTGTCTCTTCGTTCTTAGCTTACCTCGCTCAACATGATTCCTTCTAGCTCCATCCATTCCCGCAAATGCCATTATTTTGTCATTTCTAATGGCTGCATAATATTCCATTGTGTATAGATACCACAATTTTTGGATCCATTCATCTGTGGTGGCGCATCTGAGTCTATTAACTTTAAATAGTTGTACAAATGGGTTCCGCTTCACCATGTCAGGTTGTGAATTGCCTTGGCTTATTCTGTTGAGAACTAGATCTCCAGTTTGATCCTTCTCGTCTGCTGCTCCTTGAGTGGGTAGGATTACAGACATGTAGCACTGTGCCTGGCCTTTGCACAGCTTTTTTCTACTATAACAGGCACTGTGATAGATACCTTTGCACAGATATTTGAGTCCCTCTCAGACTGCATGGGACAGTCAGATTCAACGGTGTGAATTTCAGGATCTTGTAATTGAAGACCAAATATCAGAAGTGTTATACCAATTTTATGCCCAGATGGCCAACTTTAGGAGAAATTACAAGCCCCCATGAGGTATATGGTATGCACACGTCATCCGAATGTGAATGTTCACTGGGCCTGTCCATTAACAACTTCTACGGCGTGTGGCATTTATTTAACCCGAGACATTGCTGTCGGAACAGGGCGTGTGTGTGACTGGTGTCTCAACTCAGACCCCAGCTTCCTCCCACCCTCTCCCTGTCCTTGCAGTTGGCAATCTGACGGCTCATACATCCTATGAGATTTCTGCCTGGGCCAAGACTGACGTGGGCGACAGCCCCCTGGCATTTGAACATGTCACAACCAGAGGGGTTCGCCCACCTGCGCCCAGCCTCAAAGCCAAGGCCATCAATCAGACTGCGGTGGAGTGTGTCTGGACTGGCCCCAGGAATGTGGTAAGTGGGGCAGAGTGACCGGCACAGGGCGACTGTGGTCTCTCCCCTCGCGCTCAGCTTCCACACAGCCTTCTGGGTAGCGGCTGCTGCCTCCCTCCTTTCTCCCCTCAGCCCAGCCAGCTCTGCCTTACCTGCCCCAGCCATGCCAGCATTTGCGGCTTCTTGCCCGTGCTGTGGTGGTTGACCGGGTTTCATGCGGGGAGAGGATGACAAGGCCTCCCGGCCCCTGGACTCTGCGGGGCAGGGGGCAGGGGGAAGGAAGGGGCTGGGGCTGGTGAGGAGTTTTTACTGGGCCTCAGGTTCTGACTCGGCTTGCTTGTTCGGCTGGTGTCCTACCCTTGGAGGCACACCTCCAGCATGGCATTTTGCTGGTCATTTTGAAGATGTTGTCTCACTGACTTTTCTGCCCAGAATGGCTTTGAACCCAGATCCTCTGATCTCAGCCTGGTGAGGAGCCAGGATTACAGTCATGAGCCACTGGCGCCCGGCTCCTCTGCCATTCGACCTTCCTCAGCCACTTCTGAGTCAGGGCCAGCCCTGGCCAGCCCTGAGCCCTCCCCGGGCTCCCAGTGACCTCCAAGGAGACCCTCAGGGGCCCTCAGGGGTCGTCAGGCATGGCGTGCTGGGCTCTCCTTCCTCCAGGAGAGCATCACGTACGGAACACCTGGCCTGGCTTGCCTTCAGTCTCGTTACTCGAGCTCAGAGGAGGGGCCTCGTGTCCTCCACGCGCACACCGGGCGCATGCGCTTTCACCTCCAGCAGCAAGCAGGAGCCGGGCAGCCTGCCTCCTGCTCCCCCTCCTCTGCTCCTCTTTATCTCCACTACCTCCCGGAGTCACAGGCCCCGCCTGCCAGGCTCAGGTCCACCTGCTTCTCAGCTGATCACTCTGGCCACCACCCCACGTCCTGCTGTGCGGCTCCCCAGTTCACTGTTCCCGCTCCCCTCGGCACTGGCTTTCCACCCCTCTGTCTTCTAGTGTGTCCCGCACCCCACGTGCACTCGTGACTGGTACCCAGGCTTCTTCTTCCCTGTTCACCTCTCTCCAAGAACGAGCTCGCGGAGGACCGTGGGTGTGGCATGTCCTCGGCAGGTGCCTGTGGCACGCCTGCTGTTCCCCGCAGCTGCGGTCGGTGCGATGTGTTGATCAGCACTCAAGCTCTGTCACACTGCTCCCAAGCTGTTAAAACAGCAGGGATTTCTGCAGGACACCTGTGGCTCACGCCTGCAATTCTAGCTACTCCAGGGACTCGGATCTGAGGATTGTGGTTCAAAGCCAGCCTGGGCAGAAAAGTCCAGAAGACTCTTAACTCCAGTTAATCCATGAAAATGTCAAACTGGTGGTATGGCTCATGTGCTAGAGTGCCAGCTAGGAATTTTTTAAAAAGCCAAGTTTAAGTTTAATACCCTGAGTTTAAGCCTCAGTATTGGCTGGTGTGCACGTGCACGCATACATGCACGCACACACACAAACACGCATGCATGCACGTGCACACGCATCCTAGGGATTGTGAGCAGTGAGGTCGCCGGCCATGAGCTGACGTCTGTCCATCCTCTGCTTTTCCTAGGTTTATGGCATTTTCTATGCTACATCTTTTCTTGACCTCTATCGAAACCCAAAGGGCTTGACTACTTCGCTGCACAACAAGACGGTCATTGTTGGTAGGGATGAGCAGTATTTGTTTCTGGTAAGTTCCCTATTCCAGAGAGGAGGGAGGAGCTTGGTGTTTTCAGGGATGCCGTCAATCCTGGGCTCCTGAGCTCACCCAGGGCCTGGGGATCTGGACACTGGGATTCCAGAATGGGAGTGTGTGGCAGGAGGAAGCTTCTCCTCCAGATGCCCGCAGTGCCCGGCTGTAGCTCCAGGTTAGAAGAACCATGGCTTGGACCAGTGGGCCACAGAGACCGATGCATGAATTGCCCTTCTTCAGACTTTACCTTGAGGAATCTAATTTATATATTTTTGCATACGTGCCAAGGTAGACGGGAAAAAAGATGTGTGGTCTGTCAGGATAGCAAAAGATTTGAAGCAGCTTAAATGTCCATGAAGAATGGACTGCTCACGGTACCCTGGCTCCTCCACGGGAAGGGAGACAGGAAGAAACAACACCGCGTGTGCGGAGGGGGCAAGAAAATCTCTGAGCTGTGCTGTTGTCAGGCCTGAAAGGCCCTGTGCACCCGTGTTTTCAGTCATGCGCCACGCATGAAAGTCAGTGCACATTCACACGTGTGCCACGTGCACACTTATTTGCCCACAGATATCTTGCTTCTCTATGCTGAGGACATTCATAGAAGGAAGCACAAAAAGCTATTGCCCGTGGCAAATTCTCTGAGCTTTGTTGTTCACATAGTTTGCATTCGTGGAACTTTAATGGTGGATGTCTGCCATCTCTTGGTTGAACACAAGCATCCGATGAGGAGCGCACGAGCCCCGTGGTGTCCTCTTTCCTGAGTGTGTGCTTGGGCCGTAGGTCCGAGTGCTGGTGCCGTACCAAGGGCCGTCCTCTGACTACGTCGTGGTGAAGATGATTCCAGACAGCAGGCTCCCACCCCGCCACCTGCACCTGATCCACACAGGCAAAACCTCGGCCATCATCAAGTGGGAATCGCCGTACGACTCCCCCGACCAGGACCTGGTGAGCGGGCAGGCGTGCGAGCCGCTTGCTTAGCCTGGCTGTTCTGGGTGGCGCATGGGTGTGGGAAGAGAGGCTCCTGGGGACACGAAACACAGGCCTAGTGATTGAACTCAGCACATCGCTCTTTCCCCTCTGACTAGCCAAAAGTCGGGTCTGACAGTCACAGCCACCGCTGTTCTTCGGTCCTGCCCCTGCGGGTTCTGTCTCTGTGAGTTCAGTCTACTGCAGGCAGAAAACATTGGAAAAAGGAATGGCACCTCTTCTGAACACTTGTCATTTTTATTCCCTAAACTGTATACGCCATGTCAGGTGTTCCGTAGAACTTACATGTATTATAAGCAACGAAGCCAACTTCAAGTCTACGGAGTGCTGGATGGTGGGTACATGCAAATGCAATGCCGTTTTATATCAGGGATTCTGCACCTGTGAAGAGTGTGAGAGCCAACCCCTGCAGTGCACAGGGTTTGACACCCAGCCAGGAGGAGTCAAGAAGATCACCACTTACATTCTCCTGTTGCTTTGCTTTGGGTTCTAGTTCTATGCCATTGCAGTGAAGGATCTCATAAGGAAGACGGACAGGAGCTACAAGGTCAGATCCCACAACAGCACGGTGGAGTATACCCTCAGCAAGCTGGAGCCGGGGGGGAGGTACCATGTCGTGGTCCAGCTGGGGAACATGAGCAAGGACGCCAGCATCAAAGTCACCACGGGTGAGCGGCGGGGGGAGGAGACGCCTGCCCTCCCACACAGCCCCTCCCGGGGCGGGCCCTCGGGTCACGCCACAGCCCGTGGACGGCACGTGTGCGCACCGCCCTCTGCCAGAGCGCCCGGGATTCCTGTGTGGGGTGGAAGTGGGAGAGGTCAGGGAACAGTAGGCATATTATTATCGTAAGTACCTGGGTCTTGAGCCCAGGGCCTCGTGCATGACTGGAAAAGTTCTAGATTGTAACCCCAGCCTCCCTGAGTCTCTCTAGCCATCTTCTCCCTTAGCTCACTGTGACACTGCTAGGAGAGGGAGGAAGGAATGCCTGAGAGAGGTGGGATGTGGAGGTGTTTACCAGAGGCCACGCATGCGTTCACCGTTCACCGTGTGTGGAGACCTGGCTCACCAGGCGTCATTGTAGACGGCGAGGGAGGGAGACCAGTAATAGAGTGTGAGGGAACAGCAGACAGCATGCAAGTCAGAGTGGGGGCGATGAGCTCATTCCTCGGCGAGCCGCAGCCCACGTGTTGTGGATTCAGTCACGGAGACCCAGCTGTGCTGAGATTGGCCATAGAGATAGCAGCCTGGGCCACGCTTCCTTGCCCTTGTGCTGTTTGTCCCGACAGAGCAACTTGCTCAGTCCCGTCCCTTCCATCTCCTGCCCCTCCCCGCCATCCTTGCAGCTGGGAGCTGTAACTTCAGATAGCGTCTAAAGTCCTTGGCTGACAGTGCGGTGATCGCACGGCCGCGATGCCGGTTAAAGGGCGCCGACCGTGCACCACACTCTTAGGCTTCACTCGTCCCAAAGCCAACTCTCCAAGGCTAGAATATCCTCCTCCCCTCCCTCTCTGACAGACCCCAACGCTGGGCTCCCTGTATCTGTCTGCTGACTGCAGCGTTTCACATCTTTCATTCCAGCTTTGTTGTCAGCACCTGATGCCTTAAAAATCATAACAGAAAATGACCACGTTCTTCTGTTTTGGAAAAGTCTAGCTTTAAAGGAAAAGCAGTTTAATGAAAGCAGGGTAAGTCCCTCCCTCCTTGGCAATGGCTTTGAAATCTCCTTTGGAGGTGAGCTCGTTAACAGCATGCAGACACCAGTGGGTAAGAGAGAAATGATAGGGCCAGGAATGGCAGGGCAGGGGGAGGGGGGAAGAGGGGGACAGTCAGGCAAGGCAAACTTGAGAATTAAAGGGCCATTTTGGGTGGGATTGCTAATTAGTGAAATGTGCGTACTGCCCATTAAAGATGAGAATCTCTGCAGTAAGCATTTTTCAGTCCTGCACTTGTCTGTCTGGGGAGGAAGAGGGATGGATGGGAGCCTTGTGTTCCCTGGCATTGGCAGGGAACTAGATGGAGCTCTCCCACAAGAACCAAGAGCCCCACCTTGGCCATGCCCCACAGGGGCTGGCCTTGGCCAGGTTCAAGCAGGGGGTCTCATCACCTCCTCCCCAGAGAATTAGAGCGAGCGGGAAGTATGTGAAGATGCGCAGTGACTTAAGAGAAGCACCTTTGTTTTGTCCTGTTTTGACCTGCTATCCGCAGGCGGATACTGTAGCTACACTGGGAGGCAGAGAAGGAGAGTTTGACCTTGGAGACTTTCCAAGGGCAAGCATCTGTTGTTTTTTTGTTGGTCACGGGGCTGTCCCAGAGCTCTTTTGCTTATAGCTAGCTCTCTACCACTTTGAGCCACAGCGCCATTTCCAGTTTTTGAGTGATTAATTAGAGATTATAATCTCACGAAACTCTTCTGCCCAGGCTGGCTTCAAACCACAGTGCTCAGATCTCAGCCTCCTGAGTAGCTGGGATTAAAGGTGTGAGCCACCAGCGCCTGGCTGACAAGCGTCTGTTGGGTAGAGCTGGGATGGCCTTGGGGACAGCCAGGGGATGAAGTTGAGACTCAGTGACTCCGCTGCGACCCTTTTACCTTTTTCACCATTTGGTCTCCGTCGGTTTTTAAAACTTGAGGGAATCCTCACAGTGATAAGGATTTTCTGGCCTCACTGTGGCTGTTGAGAATCCTGGGCCTCTTTGCCTACACCGTGACCAGGATTATGATGTGCCAAAGCCCTGACTAGCAGCTCGTATTACCGAGAGGTTCTGAGTTTGCTTGAGACAAGTGATCGCTACCTGGATCTTTGGACGCCGGTGGCCATCGCCCTTAGGGCCTTGCTCTCCCGACCCGGCGTTCAGCAGCTCAGAGGCGGTGTGGGGGCATTTTGAGGCGGTGAGGGGAGCAATCCTGTTTCCCAAGTCCAGTGTGCCAAGGGTCACATCAAAAGAATTAGCGAGAAACCCGGGGTCCTAGGACATCTGTGACGCTGCCGTGAGCTGGCGTGGCGTCAGAGCCAGCCACGGCAGTCCCGCTGGCTGTCAGCTCCCTGAGTGTTCTCGTGTGTGTTTCCAGGGTTATGAGATACACATGTTCGACAGCGCCGTGAATCTCACAGCTTACCTGGGGAATACTACTGACAATTTCTTTAAAATTTCCAACCTGAAGATGGGTCACAATTACACATTCACAGTCCAAGCGCGGTGCCTGGTGGGCAGCCAGCTCTGCGGGGAGCCTGCCGTGCTGCTGTACGATGAGTTGGGGTCCGGTGAGTAGCCGCAGGGCCGCGCGCGGGGTACGGGCTGAGGAGCGTGTCTTCCGAAAACATTCCAGACAGTCCCGCAGCTCACAAGGAAAACCACTTACGAGTCAATTTGATCAGGTACTGAATTAATTAACAGACATATCCTCGGTCAGGAGCTGGGTTTACGAGACCATATTTTGAATGTAAGTATAAGAAAGGGGGGATTTTTGTTTAAAAAGGAGATTCTGTTTGGCAAAGAGTAGGTTAACGAAGTTTGGGTTGTTTTTACAGGACTTCTCAGGGCCTTTAGCATGCCAGTGTACCCACCCCCCTGCTTCAATTTGGTAGCTTATCTTCTTATTTCATTTTTGTTGTCAGTTGTGGGGCTTGAACTCAGGGCCTGGGAGCTGTTGCTGAGCTTTTCTGCTCAAGTCTAGTGCTCTACCACTTTGAACCACCGCATTACTTCTGGTTTTTTTTTGGAGGTTCATTGGAGATAAGAGCCTCAAGGACTTTCCTGTCTGGGCTGGCTTTGAACCACAATCCCCAGATCTCAGCCTCCTGAGTAGCTAGGATGACAGGCGTGAGCCACCAGCGCCAGGCCGCATAGCTCAGTCATCAGCCATCCTGGCCATCTCTCGGCTCAGTGTCCAGTAACGATATGAATTAGGCTGCAGTCTTGAGCCACACTGGTAATTTGCATAGGAAGTCTGCTCACACACAATTTCTAGAAAGCATTTCTCCACTGGTCTTTCTTGTGGCAATCCCTACCAGCCAGGACCTGGCCCAGATTAAGCCTGAATCATCATGTGCTAGTGTGAAGTGTTCCCTCACTCCGTGCCTGGGGGGCAAGGGGTACCACATGCTTCTCCTGCTAGAGGAGGGAAGAGCCCCTTCTGTCTCCCTTAGGAGAGTCCTAGCATGTTAGAAGCTTTCCAAAGATCCTATTAAAACAACCAACGGACCCCTTAATAACTCACTGTTTCTCTAATGGTGCTCTGTTGTTTTTTAAGCAAAACCAGCTAGTACCTACCCAGAGGAATACACGGTGGGAAAAAGCTGTTGTGAAGCCCAGCACCTTTGTGAAACCAGGGTTCTCAGAGCGCACCTGTTCCTGGCATCCCGCCATGTTCCAGCCAAGCCCAGGCCTTGCTTTAGCTTTGCACCACACACCACGGGGTGGACTGGCCTGGGGCACATTGAATTACAGTTTGGTTGCTTGCTTGTTTTGCTAGAGCTATTTTTCTGGTCAGAAAATAATGAAAAAATATTTAAATACAGGCATGAATATTGAATTACTACTTTAGGCTCACAAGAAACGGCTGAGGGGCTGGGTGTAGTGGTGCACGCCTGTAATTCCGGTCTCTCGGGAGGCAAAGGGAGGAAGATGATGTCTCATGCTGGCACGGGGCAAAACTGCAAGATCCTATCTGAGCACATACCAAAGCACAAATAGAAGGACTTGGGACATGGCTCAGGTAGCGAAAGAAAAAAGAAAAGAAAGAAAGGCAGGAAGGAAGGAAAGAAGGAAGAGAAGGAAGGAAGGAGGGGAGGAAGGAAGGAAGGAGGGGAGGAAGGAAGGAAGAAAGGAAGGAAGGAAGAAGGAAGGAAGGAAGGAAGGAAGGAAGGACAGGGAAGAGGAAGGGGAAGAAATGCCATGCCCTGCCCATCCTGTCAGGATAGACCCTGGCTAGCACTGGCACTTGCTGCATACAGCGGAGACCTTGCCCCGGCGTCTCTCCTATACCAGGGAATGACCTCAGAGCTTATGGAGATGCTGAGCGAGGAAAGTCTACTCCCTCCCCTTGCTCAGCTCCTGCGCTGGGATTTTTTTAGGGGGCGAGGTAGGGTAGGGTGGGTGCACAGACTAGGTGAGCACGCCAGCACCCTCAGCCTTGTGTCAGGATTTCACCATGGAAAGTCTCTCTCCTTTCAAGGTCGCTGCTCCACCCCAGTGGCAAGCAGGGCGACACGGCAGGTCTGTCAGGAAATCGCCACACAGCGCGTGTTTGTGTCATGCTTCGGGAAGGCAGCGTCTTTGTGACGCTATTGGTGGCTTTGGGGAAAGCTTTAACCACCGCTAAATAAATAGGGAAAGGTGGCTTCTCTCTCTTTTTAACTTAACTATATTTTTAAAAAAACCCAACAACCTCATAAAACTTCATGAGCTGTTAAGTCACCATTGTAGTAAAGGAATCTGGTGTGTGTCACTTAATGGAGCTTCAGGTAATTGCAGTTCAGAGTGACTCGGGTGCCAAGTAGGGGGAAATAATTCCAGTCTTGTTAATTAGTGGTCTGATTTCACTTCCTCTTATGGAAGGCAAGCCAGTGGTCTTAAGTAATAATGCTAATGAAATCAGTGTTGGTACCCCAACAAAGATCTCCCTTCCAAGAGATTATCTAAATAAGCAACAAGGCAGTGATTAGGCGTCTAATGTAATTACCGTATTTGCAAATGCTCGAGGCCCGAGGTCTGTCTGCTCGTGGCAAGGCAGGCTTCACGCGGGGCCCCGCACACGGGATTCCAGTCACCCCAGGCAGGCAGGCAGCGGGGGTGCTGTGGCCAGCCCTTGGCTTTGGGGCAGGTGGGCTGGAGAGCTGCACCCTGTGCAGGTGCCGGCGGGGGAATCACAGGCAGCGTCTGGCCTCACAGGTGGAGCCATGGCAGCGGTTCAGGACGCCAGGCCGACGGATGTGGCGGCGGTGGTGGTCCCCATCTTGTTCCTGATCCTGCTGAGCCTGGGCGTGGGCTTCGCCATCCTCTACACGAAGCACCGCAGGCTGCAGAGCAGCTTCACAGCCTTCGCCAACAGCCACTACAGCTCCAGGCTGGGCTCTGCCATCTTCTCCTCCGGGGATGACCTGGGTAAGCAAGCGGGCATGGGGGTGCGTGGGCAGGGAAGGTGGCCGGTCCCGGGGGAGGGCACCCACAAAGCCAGTGACGTGATCCAGAAAAGCTGATTTTGGCTCAGTCTTCCCCAGGCCAGGGCCAGACCAGCGGAAATGCTCAGCTCTTAGCTTGCTCCTAAGTTAAAATACCACACTCTCTTGTGCCCGATAGCTCTGGCAGGATGCAAGGTTGATGTGGTAGGAGTTCCTACTGGGCTGGGGGCGGGGCTGATAGGCCCTGGGTCTTAGAGATTCCCAAAGGATCGTGAAATTCTTTCAAGAGAATTCCATAAACACCTAGAGGTCCAACATCTGGATGACACCTTAACATAGGACCAGGAAGGAAATGTTTTATCCCAGGGTAGAAATCTCTTCATGCTAACTGGAAGGGAGCCGGTTGGCACCCTTAACAGAAGGGTGTGTTAACAACTTCCCCAAACACCAACTGCTGGAAGCCAGTTTCTGTGTTCACTCTTTCTGTGGACAAGTGACAGTTACTTTTCTTCGATGCTAAAGACATTCAGTCTCCTCCGTATGGCTCCAGTGCTACGAGCCTTGTCTCCTTTTCTTTGTTTCCTTTCTTGCTTGGTCAGCAAGAACCTGGACTGCCTTTGCATGAACGGGGTGTTTCCTTTGCTTTCCGCCATGGCTCGGTGCAGCTCAGCCCTCAGTCACGTGGGCCCACGTCAAGGGTCCCGGGACAGCCATGAGCCCGGGAAGCTGTCTTCAAAATCTGTAGATCAGAGCAGTTTGGATTCAAATTACCAAGTTGACATTGGAGTTCAGTGTGTCCATGCCAGACACAGCAAACTTGACTTAGGGATCCCCAGCTGCCCATTTGGCTTAGTTCAAAAGGCCCCGAAAAGAAGTGTGGGCACCAGGGAGGGTTTATGAGCCGGAGTGGCAGTGGGGAGCCGCGCTGAGGGGCGGGGTTGGGCTGTGCTGGCCGGCTGTGGGGTGGGTGGCTGGGAGAGTCGGGGGCACGGGGGCGCTGGCGCTGACTGAGGCTGGCCGTTCTGTCTTTAGGGGAGGATGACGAAGACGCCCCCATGATCACAGGCTTTTCAGACGACGTTCCCATGGTGATTGCCTGAGCCGCTTTCCTCCCTCCAAACCAAATGGTGTAAATATTTTATTTGATAAAGATAGTCGATGGTTTATTTTAAAAGATGCACTTTGAGTTGCAATATGTTATTTTTATATGGGCCAAAAACAAAAACAAACACATTTCAAAAGAAAAAAAAAAGGAAGGCAAGGCACGGGTGGCGTGTGTGCAGTGAGCTCCGAGGATCTGCCCTGGCCCTGCCCTGCCCGCACCGCCCTGCCCTGCCCTGCCCGCACCGCCCTGCCCTGCCCTGCCCGCACCGCCCTGCCCTGCCCTGCCCGCACCGCCCTGCCCTGCCCTGCCCGCACCGCCCTGCCCTGCCCTGCCCGCACCGCCCTCCGCTCCGGGCTGAGCCTCCTGGGCTTAGCTTCTCAGGCTGTGAGATCATTTTGGTTCCAAATAAATTGGCCATTCTTTTTATTTTTCTAAGACACGGAAATGAATCAGAAGCTTCACGAGGGCCCTCTCCCGGCAGGAGTGCGTGGACTGCCCCGTTCTGTTTGGACTTCGTTTCTGTGCTGTGCACAGGGCTGTCTTCCCGGGAGGGCTTCTTCTCTGTTGTTCTGTTAATTTATTGGGACTGTGTACCCAGGCCAGGCTCTCATAGTCACCTGACACTGCGTGGCCAGAGAGGTGGGGGGCTGGGGAACGGTGCATTTTTGTCGCCCTTCGGCAGAAATCCATTTCATCCTGTGGCAACCTGGCGACCCACGATGTCACCTCACGGCCTTGCACGGAAGAGCTGAGTCGGCGCTAGGTTTCCGCTAAACAGGGGTGCCAGGGGAAGGCCCGGGCTCTCCCAAGCCACAGGGGGTGTCTTTGGACACAGCCCATTGAGACCCCCCGCTTTCTTACCCACTGGGGTGATTGTCATTGTGAAAAGAAAACTCACTCTGCCTGTGGGAGAGAAGTTCCGGGTGTGTGCCATGACATAACACTGGCAAAGTCTCCATGGCACCCTCCGTTTTCAAGTGTGCGGTTGAGGTTTTTTCTTTTTGTTTTTATTTACCACCAAAGAGATCTCGATTGTAAAGTTTTATGTTTGGGTGGAGGTGGCCACTGAATTGTCCTTGAAGATCCTACTGAAGAGACGAGCAGTCCGTGTGAATTTTGTCAATGCTTCTGTCCTCCCTCCCTCCCTCCTACTCCTCCCTCCTCCCTCCTCCTTCCTCTGACTTCCTCTTCCTCCTTGCTCTAACCCAATCTATAGAGGAAGTGCTGTCCACACTCACCTGAACATTTGCACTCCGTCCTGTTACGGGACTAGCAACGCCCGAGTCTCTCTTTTGTTCCTTTCTCTCTCCGTGTTGTGGGGTTGTGTTTTTTCTTTCTGTCACCTGCGTTCCAGTTGTGCCCGGTGGAGGGTGAGGCGCCCCCGTGTGGCCGCCGCCCCTCCTCCCCACCTAGTGTGCGGGCGCTGCTGCGTCCAGCATGGCTGTCACTTGTGCTGTCTGTCTGTCTGTCTGAACAACCTCACTGTCCAGTTTCCTCCCGGCGGGGAAGCAGTGAGCTCAGGGGCTCAGGAATGTTCTGGGAACTGCCTCTGCACGTGTCTGTGATATGCAAGCTTCGTAAAGCCTCTCTCCCTTTCCCTGCACCACACCGCATCCTCGAAAGCGGTCGGTTTCTTTTCCCTGAAAGTATCATTCTTGGGTGGTAATATGTTCATTCTCCCTAGAGATTGTAAGAACGAAGTTAGAGTCAACTAAATAGTTCAAGTTTGTTTGCTTTGTCCCCCCCCCCCTTGGTTGGGAGGCTTGAACTGAGGAACTGAGGGCCTGGGTACTGCCCCTGAACCTCTTTGTACTCAAGGCAAGTGCTCTACCACTTGAGTCATAGCCCCACTTCTGGTTTTCTGGTGGTTCATTGGAGATAAGCGTCTCCCGGACTTTCCTGCCTGGGCTGGCTTCGAACCACAATTCTCAGATCTCAGCCTCCTTAGTTGCTAGGATGACAGGCGTGAGCCACCAGTGCCCAGAAAGCTGCTGTCTTTTTAAAATCTGTATTTTCTGTCTCACTATTGTAGAGAGGGATATTTTGGCCCATCCGTGTTTCTATACGTTGTGTGCGGGGCTGCGGCTCCCGACACCGCGCTGCGTGCGGGAGCCAGGACTCTCCCTCCAGCTCCGCTGCCCTTCCCCTGCTGTTGGTTCTTCCCCACCCCAGCATTTCTTTGACTTTATCTTCTCTGATTTGAGAGTTTACGTCCAGACTCCAAGCCCTCCCTCCTCTGCTTTAGTCAACTCCTGAAGAGGGTGAGGAAGCCCGCCATTTTAGCGGACACTGTTAGGAAGCCCATTTTTCTTCTTTTCTTTTCCTGCTAGCTTCCTAGGGGCATTTGTAAACACGGAAGTATAAAGTTCTGGGGCATTCTTCTCAACTATTCCATAAACAAAGCTTTTTTTGGGGGGGGGTGGTCGTGGGGCTTGAACTCTGGGCCTGGGCGCTGTCCCTGCGCTCTTCAGCTCAAGGCAAGCGCTCTACCGCTTGAGCCACAGCGCCACTTCCTTTTTTTAGTTATGAGCAAATGTCTCAGGCTGGCAACCTGAGGGATAGCTGAGCGTCCAGTGCTAAGGCCCATGGCCTCCAGTGCTCAGTGCGCAGTGCTGCGCAGACCGCCAGCACCCTCTCTTGGAAGATGCCACTGTGCTGTTTGCTACCGAGCAGCCTTTTAGTGCTAGAGTATTTTGTATAAACAGAAGAGCTAAGGTCCCGAAGACTAAGCCAGATAGATGCATTGATGTGTAAATCGTATATTTTTATGAACTTTTGGAGCACACACTCCGCTTTCCTTCTGCATAGCTCCGTGGGGAGTCGATGCACCCGCCCGTCTGCAGGCCTCCCGAGATTGAAGCCACTATAGGAAGTGTGAACAGGAATGGGTGCAGCCTTTGAAGGTGACCGGATAACTCTTCACTGTGACCGCTTGAATCCCCCCCGGTTACCTGCAAAGAAAGGGCTTCTAGAAAGTTCCCACTGCATAGGGGACAGGTTTTTCTCTCTTCCGGAGGACACTGGATGGCAGGCGCTGGCGCTCCTGTGGACTGGGCAGGCCTCTGGCACGTGGCGGGCAGCGTGGCATGTGCGTTTTCTCTGAAGCTGATTTGCCCTTTTCTGTAGTGTGTGTCCCGTGGGCTCCGTGACAGCCGGGGCCGAGTGGACGCAGTGACAGGCCTGCCGAGGACTCCGGGAGAGGCCGGGTCTCTGCAGGCCTGTTCCCAGGCGGACGAGGCAGCCTGGCCAGCTGGGGCCGGTGCCGTGCCAGGGGGGGACAGGAAGGGTGCTTCCTGGGTTCACCCTGGCTGTGACACCAGGAGGACACACAGTCATGTTCTCTCCAGTTTAGGGAAGGCTCCCTTCCAAGAACACCAGAACTCGCTTAAGGGCCTAACTCCATCCTGTCAAATTCAGTTGTTCCCACTCTCAAAGGGGTCTTAGTAAGTCCTCTAAGATTCTCCTCCTTCACAGAGAGTTGAGGGGTAGGGCGCTCCCTCAGAGAAGAGAGCCAGGGATTTCACCAAACTGAACGCCACCCCACAGTGACGTTAGGATGGACTTCAAGTCTATGCAGAATTCTCGCTTCCTTTGGGATTCTCTCTTGACATTCCTATTACCTCCCCTGCCCCCTTAACTGGAGTGTGTGCTGCATTTCAGGTATATTTTTTGTGTGTAATAAAAGCCAGTGCATTACGTTTATATGACTACTTTCTATGCAAAACTGAGGTATGAGAAAGGATAGGAAGATACAGGCTGTTGGGTCCACGGATGAGGAGTACATGTTCGAGAGCGTTCCGCGGCTAACATGGCTTGAGAGGGAGGGTTGGCGGGATGTATGTTTCTGCAGCCATCTTATGAATTAAATCATAGAGCCAAGTAATAACCCAAGAATGGTATTAGTTTCATGAATGCTGAAGTGGGTCATTTTTCTTCAGATATTCCATGTTACTTCTCATGTAAAGACTCTTGTTAGGAATTATTAGAAACTTCAAGCGAAGCCACAAGTATTTACAGCAAAATGAGGCCTATTCTGCTCTTATTTCAAGTGAATCACTGTACACTTGTTTCTCTCCAAAGTGAAATTCGGTATTTATCGTTTGAATTGCCTTGGTAAGTTTCCAAGCCACTGGTCCCTGCTGGAGATTTTACTATATTGTTGCACAATTTGAAGGTAATTTTTTTGTCTCTTTGTCGACTTTTTTCACCGAATGAAAATCTAACTGGGTCCAATAAAACCCCAGCTATTTGAATATCGACTCTGTGTTTCTTGTGTTTGTTCCTTTGAGGGTCATGACAAGGATGGTGGACTCGGTCTCCAAACGCCCTCAGCGGTCTCAGGAAAGGATGTTCCTGTGGTAGACGAGATGACCTTGGACTATTAACAAGCTGTTCTGGGATGTCGGTTGGGCTGAGGGTGCGGGGAGAGGGACTCTTTGTAAGGACTGTTTGGAAGTGGGTGGTGACAGTTGGCTTTGAAGGCAGTTTCCTAGTTTAAGGGATCAAAGCGTCCTTGTACAGAAGAGCCTGGGGCCTGAGAACATCCCCGCTGAAGCCTGCTGGCCCTCAGCTTGAGATGCACGAGGTTGGGAACCATATTTCATTTAAACAGTTTTTCCTGGTGTGTTGCTTTTGTGTAGATAGTTAGGGCAAAACAAGACTCTGAATATTCTCAGCTCGCTGCGCGAATAGATGAGCAGAGGCTAACAGGCCTTGCCTGAGTAATCTGTGTAGGAGAGACCAGAGAGGGAGAGGCCAAACAAGCCTTCAACCTCAAGCATGTCTGAGCCTAGATCTTGTTCTGATCACTTCTTCAGCGTCTGAATGGAAACATTGAGTCCAACTCATGGCCATAAGCAAAATCCCAAGGGGACACCACCTGGGTGGGATTGACCTGTTCATTGCCCAGCCTTAGATTTTTCAGACTTAGGTCAACCGAACTTCTAACGCAGGACAGCATGCTGAATGCTCTGAGCCAAACATCTGCACCAAGCCCTAGAGACGGAGGCCGACGCACCTCATCACAACCTTCAATTTGTAATTCACCTTGAGGGAAACCCAGAATGTCACATGACCGTGACCAGTGTATCCTCTCCTCCCTTTGTCCCCCCCTCCATGGGGCGCTCCACCCACAAAGCCAGCCTGAGCTAAGGGAGGATGGGCATAGGGAAAGAATGGGTAGGAGGGGTCAGGGCCGGACTCAGGGAAGGAAGGCAGGCTCTGGCTCTCCTCACACTTCCGGTGCCCATTTCTACTAAGAAGCACTTGCTCCTGCCCCTCCGACTCACCTCTGCGTGGCTGCTGAGCACACCCCTTCTCCCTAACCACTAGGTGATGGCGATGCATTCAGACTGGAACCTTCTGGCTCCGGAGGCCTTCAGGGTGTCAGAGGACCCTGCCTGCGAGGCAGGAGTTAGTTTTGAAGTTGAGTTCTGGGGCAGGGGCACATCCCTTGAGTCACTTCCTGATTCAGACTACTGCTGTCAGCTACCACGCCGGTTCCCCTTGTCCAAGTGAAAACCAAGAAAGAGAGGCTAAAGGTGATGGCTCTTAACAAGAAGAGAAGCTAGGAACTGAAGAGTCAGACTTCGCAGAAACCTATGCTCCAGGAATTCCAGTGAACGCAGCCCACTCGACCGCCTGCTGGGGCCAAAGTTTTAATGCAGGTCTTCTGTCTTCTGATCAGGACGGTTGCAGTTAGCTCCTGACCTGTGGGTCATAGTCATTACTAGTCACCATGGTAAACTAGAAAAACACTGAATTCAGCCAGGGGCCGGTGGCTCACGCCTCTAAGCTACTCAGGAGGCTGAGATCTGAGGATTGAGGTTCAAAGCCACCCAAATCTGCAAGACTCTTACTCCCATTTAACCAGGAAAAAGTTGGGAGTGGAGGCATGGCTCAAGAGGTCAAGTGCCAGCTGTGAAGGGACAGGCCAGGTGAGAGCGTGAGGCGTAAGCACTCACACACACACACACACCTTCTGAAAGCAATCTTCTGATCAAAGGTACTGTTTGCTTTCAAAGAAAGAAGTCTAGGTTGAGTAACTTCTCATAGCTGTCACGCAGAAAGGGAGTCAAGTTCGGTGAATTCCCTTCTCACGCACTGTTGTCATACTGTTTTGTCACTCCAGTACTAGAGGACTGTCATGATTCTCTGTTTAGGGACTCTAGGACACAGGTAATGCAGTGTAAGTGCGTTCCCACTAGAAAGATTAAAAATGATGTCTAGCAACAGGAAGAAATACTCAGTTTCTTTACAAGTTGTGTATGTGGGACACGGTGATCCTTAGCAATGGGTGAATTCTTCTATTAAAACAATTGGTAGATGTTTTCGTAAGTAATTACAGAATTGGAACACAGGATTCTTCGGCCTCACAGCAACCCAATAAAATGTTATGAAGAAGCTTCGTGTCCTGTGAGGGGCCTAGCAGGAGACAGAGGTGGCAGCCATCTTGCCTTCAGCCCCCGCTGGCTTTGGTACTGTGCCCCATTCATGTCCAGAGCTTATGAGGGGGTAATGTGGGCCTGAGACCATCTACAGAAGAACAGTGGTGGTGTGCTTTCAAAAATGCTAATGTCACTGTGGCACTGTGACCAGACACCCTAGTGGAGGCTGGCGTGATGGGGCTTTGCAGGGAATGTCTGTGTGAGATCGATGACATTCCAGCCTCAGGACGTGGCATTGGCAAACTTTGAGGAAGGGAAATAAAGGCTTGGGTTGAAATGTGAATCAGCCCTTTATGAAAGTTGCCCTTTGGCCCTGTGCCCATGTGCAATGCCTTCAGGAAGCATCGAATGGAGAGGTTCCATAATGAAGGCTGATTTTCCCATCTCCTGGTGGAGGCGGAAGTGCGCCCCATTTTGGAACCCAGATTGTTTGACTGCTACCAAAACCCAGCACAGTTTCGAAGGAGGCTGTGGGGTGGTAGGTTTCACAGAGAGGAGATCCAGGGGACTGTGTTTAAGACTCTGAAGAGAAGACTTAAATACAGTAGTCCACAAAGATCTAAGTGATGCTAGAACAAGTAAAAATTCCCAATACGTCGTCGCTACATGGGAGCCATTCTTTCGAGAGCTCATTCAGTCTTTACAACAACCCTCTAAGAAAGGTGTTGCCACTCTGGAGAGGGAAATGGAAGTGAGGAGAGATGAAGCCATTTGCCAGTAGGAAGCAGCATGAAGACCTGAACCCAGGTCTCCGGCTCCCGGCTCGTTTTCCTTACCCCTGCAGAGCCTTCTAGTGGCAGAGGTTTGGGAGCACAGGTCGAAGTTTATTTTAACCAGCCAGGTTACCCTCAAGAGGGAGATTCGACAAGGAATTGTCTGTCTGTGATAGAAAATCAAGGGTAAGAAAAGCCTGGAGAGGGAGGTTCCGGGAAGATGGCGGAGGAGAAGCTGGAATCTGAACAAGCTCTCACATAGAAAGCAGTTTTAGAGTTCCAGTGAACAGTCCTAAGCCAGAGAATCACACCAAGTGTGCTATCACAGGACAGAGAGTTAAGCAAGAGAGGGAAGCCAAGGCAAAAAGACACATCTGAGCGCTCGCCAGCAGCTGCCGCGGTGGCGACCGCAGGGCACCCAAACCTGAGCCACAGAGAGTCCAGGACGAAGGAGCCAGA
>NW_012267226.1:22353161-22357400 GCF_000151885.1 Dipodomys ordii
GGAAGGGATGTGAAGGGTAAACAAAGGAGGAGGCTGCAATGCTTGGTAAGAAATGTACGCATTATCCTGCCCATGTAATTGTAACCCCTCTGCTGTACACTATGTTCACAAATTAAATTAAATTAAAAATAAAATAAAATAAAATACCTTGAAAAAAAAAAAAAGAAAAGCCTGGAGAAGAAACTCAGATTTCCTGGTAATGCCAGAGATAAGCACTGTGAACATCTGCTGTGTCGCTCACCCTGGAAGAGCAATCACATCTGCCTGCAGTTCTGTCATGAGTAAGGATCAGCCCGTGTGCGTGTGTGTGAGTGTGGTGTGTGTGCATGTGTGTGTGCGTGTGGATGTGGTGTGTGACTGTGCGTGTGTGTGTGGTGTGTGTACATATGTGTGTGTGTGCGTGTGTGGATGTGGTGTGGGTGTGCATGTGTGTATGTGAGTGTGGTGTGGGTGTGAGTGGTGTGTGTGCGTGTGTGTGTGCATGTGGTGTGAGTGTGGTATGTGTGTGTGTGTGGATGTGGTGTGTGCGTGTATGTGTGGTGTGAGTATGTGTGTGCGTGTGTGTATGTGTGTGTGGTGTGTGTGTGGATGTGGTGTGTGTGCGTGTGTGTGTGGTGTGTGTGTACGTGAGTGTGGTGTGTGAGTGGTATGTGTGCGTGCATGTGTGCGTGGGGTGTGAGTGTGGTGTGTGTGCATGTGTGGACGTGTGTGTGTGTGGTGTGTGTGTGGATGTGTGTGCGTGTGTGTGGATGTGGTGTGTGTGCGTGTGTGTGTGAGTGTGGTGTGTGTGTATGTGTGAGTATGGTGGGGGGGAGGGGAGGGGAAGGTAAGCCCAGCCTCTACCCCCTCCCTGTGGCAGAAGGGGCAGACTCCAGATGTCTCCTGGAGCATTTGATGCAGATTTACTTTGGATAGACTTTGGGGGAGGGGGTATGGTGGGGCTCACAGGCAAGAGCCCCATTCCAGGTTCTGACCCGATCATCTCGCAAAGGCCCCCATTTCATCGTTTTTTTCCTTTTGTCCTTCCTGAAGCTTGACTGGTTCATGCCTATCATCCCAGCTACTCAGGAGGCTCAGGAGGCTGAGATCTTAGGATGGAGGTTTGAAGTCAGCTTGGGCAGGAAAGGCTGTGAAAGGCCCACTTTGAATACTGGCGAGCTGGGGTTGACGCGAGCATGTAGATAGTGACCGCACAGGGCGGGGGTGACTGCTGGTGAGAGTCATCACCCCCACAGAGCCAGAGTCCCAGCATGGCCAGCCGCTGCTGGGGGCGGCCGGGGCAGGCGGGCGGGGGCGGGGGGGGGTGGCCCCAGCACCACAGCTCCTCCAGAGAGGAATGGTGCCCCCACACCCCCGCTAAGAGCATTCACTCAACTGTCATTTCCCAGCACCACGCTCACCACCCAGGGAGAAAGGCACCAACCGGTAACTGAGGCCAAAGGGAACTTGGGTTGCCAGGGGTGAGCACGCAACTCTAGGAACACACTGTGTATGCATGTGTGTACATGCATGTGCATGTGTGTACGTGCCATTTGATGATGCAATGGGCACTTGACCTGGACTATAAGGACTGAGTAGGAGTTTGCTGGCGGGGCCTGGGGTAAAGGTGGTGTGGTGTGTGCCGTGGTGTCAGAATTTGGTCGGTGCTGCAAGGGAGATGGAGTAGTTCAGGGAGAGTCAGAAGAATGGAAGGAACTTCCTGGAAGTAAGTCTCCCTCCCCCTCTCCTCCAATGCTTCCAGGGAACAAAGATCCTTCTAGTGGCTGGGGGGCGGGGGGAGGAATGGGTCCAGAATTGTGCATCTGGCTTGTGTGTTCAGCCTCGCTTTACCCCCAGAAGAAACTGAGGCACGTCTCTATGATGCAGCATGGGAATGCATGACAGGGCTAGAATTCAGCAGCGTCCCTGGACGCCGGAGTGAAGGGGGCTTTGTCAGCAATCACCTGCGTGTCTCAGCCCTGGCCGCAGGCAGCGCTGGGCTCAGAGGGACCCCTCCCCCAGGGGCTCTGTGCATGAGGCTTTCAGAGACAGGGATGGTGGACCAAGTAGTTGGAGTACAGATCTCCCCTCCGGGAGCCACAGATGCATCCTGCAAATTCCATGGAATCTTAAAGGAGAGCAAGTTGGTTAATGGAGTTCAAACTTGCCCCTGTTATCAAATGAAGGGTTCTTTTGTAGTGCAAATAGCGTCCCGGTCTGCGCGGCCACCCCGCCAGGCCTTCCTGGGGCGTCCACCCGAGGATGAGCTCCAGGCTCGTTTACAGGCCAGCCGGCACCCGCCCTGGCTTTGTGGCGGCTGTGGCTCCAGTGCTCTTTGTTCAGTACCAGGTCCTCGATCCGCCACTGGAGGGCCCTCCAGATAGAAGATGGCTGCGGAATCTCCAGGCTTCGGCTCCCACCCAGATTTTTTTGAGCATGCAGCATTTCCTGCAAATCGGATTTAACCAAAGAGACTAGCAGTAGCAGGGATGTTTCTTTTATTTAGGAATTTAAGCATAAAAGGAACCTCTGTTTAAAAGAGCAACTGTGGGATTATGGTCTTATTTGGCGCTGGAGAGGAGGCGCTGATCTTGTGTGTGGAGAGTGAGACCGCGGAACTCGGCGCCGCTTAGGAGAGCTGAGCTCCGAGCAAGGGTTGTTGCTCTGCGTGAGGAACAGTCGCAGCCAAGATGGATGGAATGGAGCAGGGCGGTGGGAATTGCTTTTATAATGAGGAAAAGGCTGGGTGAGGACTGGCAGAACGGTTTGGAGGGCTAGCGTCCCCCATCTAAGCAAGCACCCCTTTTTCCTCCCCTGTAGTGAGCTGGAGTGTATTTTCCGGGTTTCAAGGGTGCACCCTCAATTCCTGAGCTGAGTGAGGTCCATGGAGTTCGAGAACCTTCCTCCCCAATCCCCACGTACGCACACGCAGACCTTTGCAAAATCGGGGAGAGATGAGAAAATGTGTCCAGAATCCAGAAAAGAAGCAGGTCAGGTGTGTAAAACAAAGGTTCGTTAGAACTCTCCATCCAGCCCGCTAACACCAAGCGTGGCGTTCTAATCTTCCAAGGCCTGACACAAGAAACGAAGGTGAGTGACCGTGTGGCTGGGCACCGGTCCCCAGGGAGTGATCTGCTCACACCAGAGCCGAGGTCCTCCGGCAGCTTTGGGAGTCCATGTGGACCCCAACAACTACAGAACATGGAAACCTGGCCGTCAGAGGTAGAGCTAGCTAGCCATGAGGACTCCACCAGTCCAAGCTGTAACACGAGGCTTCAGGCTCCCATGAAGGACACCTCCCTCTATTCTTATCTTTCCTACCTGGGGGTGAACGGGAGGAAATAAATAGACAGCCTCCACTTCCCTTCAGAACTTAGAACTTTACAGGTAAGGAAGGGGAGGGTGGAGCAGAAGCTGGGGGGGGGGGTGGGCAGAGGTGCTTTGTGAGCTCAGGATTTTGCACCGGGCACACAGAATAGGCCTGAGAATGCAGTCTAGGCTCCATCTAGTGCTGAAGGCCTGGAGTCCCCGGGGGGTTGGCAACAGGTGACCACCGGGTGACAGAAACCAGTAGCTCCTGGCATTGACTGTCCACCTGATGACCAGGTGGGCACGAGGCTTCTCCAAGCTGCACCCCCAAAACACCTTAAGAAGGGTTCGGTCCGACCTGTGATTCTCTCCTCTGACTGACACCTGTCATGGTCTGTGACACACGTTTTTCTCGGACACATTTCATTGTTTTGGTGGCTGTCTGACCAGCAGCGATGCAGGGTGGGCAGCTGGCCCCGGGAAGGCCGGCAGGCGGGCAGGCAGAAGAGCGGGTGTCCTGCTGTCCGTGGAGGCCCAGCCCCAGGGCCAGCCTCTTGAGGATAGGTGAACTGTGGTTAAGGGCTGGTCCTGACTGACTGGAATAATCCGTGAATTCTGGAACATTCTCAGGCCTGCTGAGTTTAAAATCAAAAAAAGAAAAAAACCACCAGAGCAGGCGGGAGGGGGGCTGGCTAGGGAACTCACGATTTCCTTTGTTCTGGTAGATTTCAGCCAGGAGGAACAGCAAATGTTCCTGTCTGCAAAGCGCGGGGAGCTCCTCCCCTCCCCTTCCACACCCTCCCCCCTCCCCAGCTCACCTCCTTCCTTCCCAACCTAGGAATCCGTTCGCGGTGCCTCTCCCCTCCTCCTCGGCCCCGAACCCTGTCCCCAGACACAAAGCTCTTTGTTGTCAGCGCTCGGAGACGACCCGGCCCCGCACGGCCCGCAGGG
>NW_012267226.1:22359712-22371960 GCF_000151885.1 Dipodomys ordii
CGGTCAGCCTGCTGCATGGTCAGCCTGCTGCACGGTCAGCCTGCTGCACGGTCAGCCTGTTGCGCGATCAGCCTGCTGCGCGATCAGCCTGCTGCACGGTCAGCCTGCTGCGTGGTTAGCCTGCTGCGGTCAGCCTGTTGCATGGTTAGCCTGCTGCGGTCAGCCTGTTGCATGGTTAGCCTGCTGCGGTCAGCCTGCTACATGGTCAGCCTGCTGCACGGTCAGCCTGCTGCAGTCAGCCTGCTGCGATCAGCCTGCTGCACGATCAGCCTGCTGCACGGTCAGCCTGCTGCGGTCAGCCTGTTGCGTGGTTAGCCTGCTGCGGTCAGCCTGCTACATGGTCAGCCTGCTGTGCGGAGCCTGCTGCACGATCAGCCTGCTGCACGGTCAGCCTGCTGCGGTCAGCCGTTGCGTGGTTAGCCTGCTGCGGTCAGCCTGCTACATGGTCAGCCTGCTGTGCGGTCAGCCTGCTGCATGGTCAGCCTGCTGCACGGTCAGCCTGTTGCGCGATCAGCCTGCTGCACGGTCAGCCTGCTGCGTGGTTAGCCTGCTGCGGTCAGCCTGTTGCGTGGTTAGCCTGCTGCGGTCAGCCTGCTACATGGTCAGCCTGCTGTGCGGTCAGCCTGCTGCAGTCAGCCTGTTGTGCGATCAGCCTGCTGCACGGTCAGCCTGCTGCATGGTCAGCCTGCTGCGGTCAGCCTGCTGTGCGGTAGCCTGCTGCACGGTCAGCCTGCTGCCTGGTCAGCCTGCTGCACGGTCAGCCTGCTGCGGTCAGCCTGCTACATGGTCAGCCTGCTGCACAGTTAGCCTGCTACATGGTCAGCCTGCTGCGTGGTCAGCCTGCTGCGTGGTCAGCCTGATGCACGGTCAGCCTGCTGTGGTCAGCCTGCTGTGGTCAGCCTACTGTGCAGTCAGCCTGCTGCACAGTGTGCTGCGGTCAGCCTGCTGTGTAGTCAGCCTGCTGCATGGTCAGCCTGCTGCATGGTCAGCCTGCTGCAGTCAGCCTGCTGCATGGTCAGCCTGCTGTACGGTCAGCCTGCTGCATGGTCAGCCTGCTGCATGGTCAGTCTGCTGTGTGGTCAGCCTGCTGCATGGTCAGCCTGCTGCACGGTCAGTCTGCTGCATGGTCAGTCTGCTGTGTGGTCAGCCTGCTGCATGGTCAGCCTGATGCACGGTCAGTCTGCTGCATGGTCAGCCTGCTGTGGGGACCAGGCATAGGAAAGGCCCCAGAACCCAGCTGACCAGACCCACCCAGAATGGTTACAGCTTTACCTTGTTTATAGGTTTTGCCCTGGTTGTGTTTGTGTTTATGTGTTTCACCCTGGCTTCCTGATTCCTCTTTTCTGTCTTTGTTAAAAAAAAGTCGGGGGGGGGCAGTGACCCTGTGCCGCCCCCTTGAATTGCTGAGAAAAATGCTGGTTGCCTGAGCAGGATTTACACCTGGGTCCCACCTGGGTCCTAGAAGTTATTTGGACTGGGTGAAGAGAAGGGAGGAAGCAAGGTAAGTGGACAGACGTCCTGACAGCCTCTGTTCTGGCATGCGAGGAAGACCCAGCGTGCGGACAGACAGACAGATGGACCGATCCTGCCCAGGGAACCATGGCCTGGCTCCCCCCACCCTGGGACACACCCCCTGAGGTCCCAGCCAGGACTGAGGTACAAACTAAGAAACTAAAGAGGCCTCCTAACGAGATTCAGTGTCTGATCCCGACTGGACGTGTTTAAGACGGCGTGGGAAATCTGGCTGTGACATACGGGTCCTTTTTGTTTTTTTGTAATTTATTAACAGCCTTGTGGGTTCATAGGTTTTATAGGAGCAGGTCCGTGTTGCAGGGGAGGCGTATGGAAGGGTGGAGGCTGGGTGCCTTCATCTTTGCAGCTCACCTTCAAATGATTCGGACAAAGGAGAGCAAGCCGGCAGGTGGCCAGAATGCTGGCAATTGGTGAGCCAAGGATCCAGGCTTTCAAGAGTTCATCAGCTAGCCACTGTTATTCACCCTATTCGGTGGCAGGTGGGGGGTGGAGCTTCTCCTGTACGGTTACCTCCATTGACTGTTTGTTGAGGCAAACACAGGCGTGAATAGCTGTTTACTCCAAAGCAGAAGAGCGGGGTGGGATCTGGAGGTGTGAACGGGAATCTCAGCGGATCTGGAGGTGTGAACAGGAATCTCAGCGGTCCCAGTAGAGAATGGCTAAGCTTTCCTAAAGCATTGGTGGTGGTAAGAAAAGACTTCCAAGGTGGGCCAGTATTCGAATTGGGTTTAAAAAAAGCAAACAATCCACAGGTTCAATCCCAAGCTGGCAAGGCAGGTATTTTGCCTAGAGAACTCTGGAAGCCACGTTCCAGAACAAAGCCTGAAACTGCTCGGGGAATGAGGCCCGGTCTGTGTAGTGGGCCACGGTAGGTGTGGAGAGGGTTGTACTGAGATACAGTAATGAACAGCACAGGGGCTTTGAGCAGCATGCAAATACATCTCTGGAGAAACATGAGCCGTAGAGCCAGCCGCTGCGTGACCTTTAGTGAACCATCTGTGGTGAACTCCTACTCCAGCGTCAAAACCAGCATGCGCGATTTCTCTCCAAGGTTTTCTTCTCTGTTCTGGCTGCAGATGCAATTGGTCCATCAGACCAGTTTCTCTGTTGGAATTGTTTCTGTTTTCTGGTTGGGAACACAGGAGGCCAATCACGGCCATGGCCACTTGTGACTCTTTTATTCTTCGGCCAATCAAATGCTTTCTTCTTACCCTTTTGATTTCCTAGCCCTTCCTCCGGCTCCCTTGCTCAGCTGGCCTCAAGCTCTGCTTCGCCAGGCTATGTAAGCAACCAGTGATCAAAGGCTCTTTGGTTTCTTCATCTTGGCTTGCTTCTCCCAACTTCCTGGCTCCAGGACTCCCAGCTGCTGGCCCAGCGCACACTGGAGACTCCCACCAGCTAGAGTACAACTCTACCAACGTGGAAATAAGACCATTTTCTCCTCTTGGTCCCCAAATAATCCCGGGTGCTCTCTTTTTTTTTTTGCGTATACACTTTATATCTTCTACTATGATCATTTTATCTATTCCCCCTTCTAGATAGTGTGTTTCCACAAGGCCTTGTAGAAACTGACAATCTCTAGGACTGAGTACAAGGCCTGATAGTAGGTATTCAATAAACGCTGGCTAATGTAATGAATGGACCAATGAATGGACCAATCCGAATGGATGCGTGCGCCTCACCTTACCGGAGTGAAGAACTGAGACCCAGTTTAGAACTCAGCATCAGGGTGGACAGCAGAGGGTCCATGATTGAAGTTTCCTATCCGCATTTCTTTGTGAGTCTGGACTTCCAATATGGCTCCCCCAAACAGCGAGTGCCTTCACTGGTTCCTCCAGAGGGCCGGCGCCTGGGGCCTGGTGCGAGGCTGCCTTTGACCCTGGAGAGGGATTTCGGGATGTGTTGTCATGGCCTTGGGAAAGGGCTTGGCTCCTGGAGCTGGCCCTTCTCGCCAGCCGGTCCACAGAAAAGGCAGGAGGCACTAATTAAATCAAAACCCTGCTGGCGGCACATTCCCGTCCAACCTCTAGGAAAGACATTGCCACCCCGTCTCTGGGGGCACGGCCATTTCACCCCCGGCACTGTGTGCCAACAGAGCAGTTGCTACAAAGAGCTCAGGCCAGGAACCATGGGGCCGGCTCTGATCACTAACTAACCGCTCTGTCCGTACAGCAGATGGCGGGGAATTGACTTGGCTCTCGTTGAGTCCTGGCAATGTTTCCTTGATGACCATCTTCAAAATATTCTCTCTGGCCCTACCCAGATGATCCTTCTTTCTGAAGGTGAAGAGAATAGTCTCCGGTGCCTTTCACAATTTAAAACCAAGCTGGTTAGGTGGATGGGAGTCCTGTGTTCCAGACTGTCTAGGACATCTTAGTCATCTCTACCTCCATGTTGTGGTAAGAAGCTCAGAACCACCTCCAGCAGAGAGGCTCCAGGAAACAGAAGCCTCCATGGAGTGAGGGAGATTCACTCGATTGTCTTTGGCAAGCTTTGCCGGGCAAAAGAAGAGTTAAAAGTCCTCAGTGCAATTTCACTTAAAAGTCCTCAGATCCTAGAAATATGACCTGGCTTTGGAAACAGCTGAAGCCGCTGGGGCTGTTCTTCACAGAACAGGGGAGCAGGATGCTGCCCTGGCCTGCCTTCCTATTTGGGGAGACTTCTCATACTTGCTTTGGTAGCAAGCACCCCACCCCTACAACACAGAGAACTCCAGCTGTTAAAAACTGTTCACCACGGGTAAAAGCCCAGCAGTGAGCAGCAAACATGTCCACAGCAAGATCTTCAGAACAGCTGAAAGGAAAGGTTAGTTAACTTTGTCTAGGTGTGTTTAGGGTTGTGATTTTCCTCCACTTTCCTATAGTTCTTGCTTGCCAAGGGCCTGTCTTGGGTCACCCTGACTCCAGAGTTCGGTTGGTCATTGTTACACAGATTCAAGGTGTGTTACCGAATGTCAGCTGGGTGTGTAGACCCGTGGCTCATTGCTAGTGCTAATGGCCATCCTCAGAGCTGGTCTTTGTTGCTTATTTGGTTACCAGCATTTCTTTAAGGCTTTGGAACCCTGGATTCCATACCAGTGAATCAAGGATATTCATATGGCCGTGTGATCTTTCAGTGAAACGTATTTGACCCGGTGGCTGAGTTGAAACTCAGCAACCCGAGCCCTCTCTTCCTTTCCTTCTCTGAATCCAGGTTCTCTCAGTATGACTGACTAATAATGGCTCCTTCCACTAGGCGGTTTTAAGAACTAAGTAAGATGATGCACATTAACATGTTGAACTGCGGGGCTGAGGTGTCTCTCGGTGGAGTGTTTGCCTAAGCCTGCGCACAAGCTCTGGGTTTGATCCCCTCAGAAAAATTTCTGTTGTAATAATAAGAGCCAGGAGTATTGTCTCTGCTCTAAAGCATCTAGAGTGACCCTGAGAAGCACCAGGAACGCATAGCGCTTGACTGTGCGCCCTCTGTGGGTGAGGCCCAGCACCGCCCCGAGGCTTGTCCAAGTCTTCCTCCATCTTCCTGCATGAACACAGCACCTATGGGGTGATTTATGGATTTCGAGTGGTGCCAAGTTCTGGTTCCTGCCAAGTTCAAAGGCACCACTCCAGGGCTGCTTCTGCTCCTCTTCCCTTCCTGGCCACACTGGCCCTGAACCCTTTTACGACCCTCTGTTCTGGCCACGCTGGTGGCCTGAGTTTTCAGCAAACCTTCCTGTCCTCTTCCATCTCCCCATCTTGGTTAATGCCACCCCTGGCTGAGAGATCCTGCAGCCCCCTCCGGTCCACGCCACTCCTGGTGTGCGTGGCTAACTTGCTGTTTGGGTTTTATCTAAATCGTGGTGTTTGTCGTAACCGCAGTCCGGGGGCTCTGCACCTAGAATGTGATCAATAAATATTTATGGGTGAACGGTTAATTTTCTTCTTCGTATGATATTGAAAAAGACTTAATTAAGGGATTAGCTGTGTGAGGCACTATGCCAGGTACCCTACAGAGATAATTACATGGAGGATCCCTGTCCCTAAGTAGCTTAACATCTAAAACTATTAAACAGATATAAACACTCATTCAGAGCAGCCCTGGCCTGGGTGCTTCACCTAGAATCTATTGGCAGCCCCCTCTCTGGTGCTCTGTGAGTGTGTCTAAACCCTCTGCATGGATGTGGAAAGCATCGCACGTGTGAATACCCGGGGCATGGGGTGCACGATCACTTGGAGCCAAAGAAATGTGGAGAAGCCGTAGAGGCCGGATTTCATTTTGGATTAATTCGCTGATTGAATGGAGGCCACCAAAAGGAGGGTCGGAAGCAAAGACCATTCTCGGATTTCCTGTTTGAGCCATCCGCCGATATCTTGCTCTGTGCCCAGATGGTTTGGTGGCTCCAGACGGGAGAAAGAAAAACCAGTAGGAAAGTGGTGAGCAAACTCGAGCTGTCTCCCGGGCGCAGAAAGATGCATGTTAGAGAGTAGTTGGATACTTGAAATAAAGCTGAGGCACAAAGCTGTTTGGGAATACGCACTGGGAGCTGGCGGTGCTCCACGGATGGTGCTTAGGACAATCGACTTAGATCACACAGGGATGGAGAGGGCAGAAAATGGAGCCACAGGACCTCCCCCACGGGTGGATTGAGAAGGGGCTGAGACGGAGGACTCACTGAGATGACAGTACTAAAATGAGTGCAAAATTTCACTCCCAGCAAGTTTAGTGTGTGGACTTACTGCTTACTGACTCAACTTGCCATGGAGGAATTATTGTCTGTCTTGGAATTGCCAGGGTCAGTAATCAGTGCTTGCTCTTTGTCTAATGAATGGGTGTGGGCGAGATATCAATGGCCAAGTAGAAATGAGGCCCCTCCAGCTGTCCTGAGCATCATTTCTGCCAGGCTTGGGGAGGGGGCAGTGTGGGCATGGTGGGGTGCTGTGGCAGGAAGCAGGGTCTGGAGCCCTGGTTAGGATGCAATCCCGATGGTGCCATTCATGCACGGGGGAACTTGGCTGAGGGATGAATACACCGCCACGTCCACCATCTGCTCTCGGGATCCTGGCCCACGGGTCCGGTCACTTACCTCTTAATTACTGAGCCCCGATTCCACCAGGTCCCAGAGACCAGCTTTGCTTCCCTCCTGCATTTTTAAGCGGTGATCTAACAAAGCCCATCTCTCCTGGCTGAAATTTCCTTTTGGTTAACTTCAGCCAGCCCTTCCCCACCCCTCCCCGGGGTGCCCTGGCCTTTCCCACCGAGTTGTTCTGAGCCGATTGACATCCTGGAGGCCCTGGCAGAGAGGAGTCATGCTGCTCCTTACGGGCAAGTTCCCACAGGGCAGGCCGGCAGCGAGAGCTGGTGAGAGGAGCTGGCAGAGGATACAAACAATGACGAGGGTACTTGAGCTGTTTGGGGTCTGTGTCACCATCAAGTAGGGGTGATGGCAATTGTCTGGGTCCCTCAGTATAAAATTATAATACTTTGGAAACGAGCTGATTCTAATGGCTCATCTCATCCCAGATGATGCCTGTTTTTGAGCTGTCTCCACTAAAGATCCTCAGTGCTTTCCTTTCTTGTTGGTCATGGGGCTTGGACTCAGAGCCTAGGTGCTATCCTTGGGCCTTTTCATTTAAGGCTGGTGCTCTACCACTTTGAGCCACAGCGCCACTTCCGGTGCCCAGGCTGGTTTTAAACCGCAATCCTTACATCTCAACCTCCTGAAGCAGCTAGGATTATAGGTGTGAGCCACTGGCGCCTGACTTAGTGTTCTTCTTTTCATCTCCCCGTTCTTTCTGAGGCTCAGCAGCCTTGAGTTTCGGCATCTGGTACAGAGCACAAACACGGTAGAACGCTTTCCCAGCTATACCCACCCATTCTGCTAACACCACACCTCCACCTCTCATACACCCCGCCTGAACCACACCTCCAACCTCTCATACACCCCGCCTGAACCACACCTCCAACCGCTCATACACCCCGCCTGCACCTCCAACCGCTCATACACCCCGCCTGCACCTCCAACCGCTCATACACCCCGCATGAACCACACCTCCAACCTCTCATACACCCCGCCTGCACCTCCAACCGCTCATACACCCCGCCTGCACCTCCAACCGCTCATACACCCCGCCTGCACCTCCAACTGCTCATATACCCCGCCTGAACCACACCTCCAACCTCTCATACACCCCGCCTGCACCTCCAACCTCTCATACACCCCGCCTGCACCACATCACCTCTTAGTACACCTGTCTGGCACATGGAGTCAGAAGTGTCTCCTGGGAATCGGACTCACTGCAGCCTTCACTAGTGACCTGTAGTCTCTCATGGTATTGGCTTCTGGAAAACGGAAGAAGACTCCGTATTAGCCAGAAGGTTTTTCTAAGCACAGGCCCTGCACTGTGCATGGTTCTTGGGGCCATGGGGTGTGAATTATGAGTAAGAAGTTACAATAAAAGTTGTTTTGAGCAACATAAACAATTAGACATGTTGGTGAAAAAGAGTACGTTTGGCTGCGTGCCAGTCGTGCACACCTGTAATTTTAGCTGCCCGGGAGGCTGAGATACAGAGGATGGTGGTTTGAGGATAAAAAGATACAAAGATAGCTAATGTAGTTTCTCCCCTTAATTCCTGTTCCGAATCATGAGGTAAGGCAGCTGATGCTAAGCACTATGAGAGAGAGAGACAGAGAGAGAGGACATGGAGGAACTGGGTAGATTGGCAGGATTGAATTCTAGACAAGGTTGTGGAGAACTTGGCCTTATCAGGCAACCTGAATGCCTGGAAGGTTTTGCTAAACATTCTGGACAAGGACAGGTTGATGGAAAGGCAATGAAATACTATGAGCAGTTTCGCTTTCGGGCAGAATACAGGATAAGGATAAATAATACTAACGGCAGTGATCATTAATAACCTTCAGCGGGGCATGGAGTGTACGAGGCCCAGGACTAAGGGCTTCACATAGAATAACTCAGTTAAGCATCTCCATAGTCTCTTGTCAGAACCGGGATTCAACGAAGTTGGTTCTTCGCCTAGTCTGTGAGCCAGGGTTGGCCGTGGGAAGCAGGCAAAGGCTCCACAGGGCTGGGAACACCGGCTAGTTCTCCGGAGCCTTTCCTCGCAGGCAGAGGTCCTGAGTGGCCTGACAGATGAGGGAAAGCCGGTTCACTGTCATGCTGAGTCTCTGGCTGAGCAGAGAGGAATAAAGGGGGATCTAGGCAGGGGTGAGCCAGCTGGGTGCAGCATGGAGAGTGAGATTCGCCTGTTGACATGGATCTCACAGAAGGGGGAGAGGGGGACACAGGAGTCGAGGGAGGGTGTTGAAAGTCAGGCCACAGAGTTGCGTTTGATTTGGTAGAAAGGAGAGCATCCAGGCGTTGAGGCCACGGGGCAGGGATGTGAAGGAGATGTCACTGTCCCCGGTCTGGCTCTAGTGCCGTTCACAGGCGGGAGCACTTTCAAAGCAAATCCCAAAGCCTTCTTGCTATCCCTCCTCCAAAAACAAGCACACAAAACCCCCAAACTAAAAAGATGTCCTTTCTACAAGCAATAAAGTCACTGAAGTCAGGTTTTTGTTTTTCTCCTTTGATTCTTATTCTTTTTATCAGAACCATTACAAAGGTGTGAAATATTAGACAGTTACAAATCCGTGAATAAGATCGTGGGCTAATGTGTGTGCATTCCCCTCTCCGCTAATGAACCCGAATATGGTTTTAATTTTTGAACTGAAAAAAATGTTCTGCCTGTTTTTTGTTGGTCCCTACAGAAAACTTCATCTTGTAATAATTCAGTGCAGCCTAATTATTTTAATTAATCACCTTCTTCTCAGAGAAGTCAGTGGCCTTCATTATTTTCTTGTTACTGTAGGTACTGCTAGGAGTTTTAACGATTTTTTTTTTTAATACCTATGGGGCTGGGAAGTTGGCTCAGTGGTAGAGCGCTTGCCTTGAATGCATGGGGCCCTGGGTTCGATTCCTCAGCACCACATAAGCAGAAAAAGCTGGAAGTGGCGCTGTGGCTCAAGTGGTAGAGCGCTAGCCTTGAGCAGAAGAGCTGAGGGACAGCGCCCAGGCCCAAAGTTCAGGCCCCACGACTGACAAAACAAAACACCTATGTTATAACACAGGTCGTCTCTCATGATGGCCCTTAAAGGGCTTGGTCCCAGACCAGGGCCCGCCATGCTCATCACTTCTGTCTCCTCTGTTCCATTCTCTCCCTGCGACCAGTTAGCAAAGGCCATCTTTGATTATCTGTGCCCTGGACAACTCCATAAGAACAATTACCTCCTAAGCTAGCCACTGGTGGCTCATGCCTGTAATCCTACCTACTCAGGAGACTGAGAGCTAAGGATTAAGGTTCAAAGCCAGACTGACAGAAAAGTCTGTGACACTCTTACCTCCAATTAACCACTACAAGCTGGACATGGTGGTGTGGCTCAAGTGATAGAGTGCCAGACTTGAGCGAAATAAGCTAAGGGAGAGCTAAGGTCTTGAGATCAAGCCCCAGTATCAGCAAACACACACACATACACACACACACACACAATGGCTGCTTGGAGACAAGAAAATGTTATTTAGAGCAAGTCAATATTTTTTCATCTTTCTAAGTCATGATGAATATACTGGGAATGACAATAGCTTGTATTGTTCGATCAATCTAATTTTCTTCCCTTGCCAGAAAACATGATCAGCATATACTTCATGGGACAGCGAGGGAAATGCACCCTGTTCTAAAGCTGGTTGTTGGCAAGAGGGTCCTTTCTGGGTCCGAGTGGGGTGTCGCCTTTTGGTCCTGTCCCAGGCTGGGTAGGTGTGACTGAGCAGGTCTTGTCATTTCTGAGGGTTTTGTTGGTCTTTGCACCCATTTATAATGCAAATTCAGTTTATCATACAAAAGATGAATATTTGAGGGCTTGATATTTGGAGCCTGGCTTTGAAGCCACCATGTGTGGCTTAAATGACAGAGGTCTATGTGGACTGTTCACTGGCCTTGGATATGTGTTTCCATGAAAAAGGACAGCTCAGATCTTAGGAGTTTTTTTTTTTTTTCTGCTTGCTTCCTCCAGTAAATATAAAAGATCCCCAGTTAATATATTGCAATTTACGTATGGTGAAATATATATATGGACGTGTGTATGTGCATATAATGTGTATCTGGAGAAGGCCCATTTCTCTATCCTTTTTTCCTCTCTTCTGTGATCTTTTTGTTTCCTTGCTAGCCTCTTGTCCCCCCATTTCTCAGTGCAGGCTGCTGGCAACATGGTTCCTGTGTATTTTCCTGCCTGGCAGCAGTCCTTGGAGCCTCCGGTCCTGAGTGGAACGGGGCCTGCAGGCACTGGAAGAACCCAGTATGTGTGTCTGTGGCCCTGGCCTGCACGCTTCTCCGAGGATTCCCACTGGGAGGCTGCAGAGAGAGTTTCCCTTCACAGCTCAGGTGGAGAGCTTTTATTTTGAAATGCTGCCTGTCTGAGATCAGACTTACTCAACCAGGACTACCTGTCACCTAAATGGTGTCTTTAGGGTCTGCACCGGGAGCTGTGTTTTCCATCAGACCTGAGGGGTGGACAGGAGCAGATCCTGGGATTTATTTGGCTGAAAGAAAAAAGAAAAACCATCTTTAATAACAACATTTAATCTGGTCCCCATTTCCTGACCACACCCCAGATCCTCCACAATCTGAGAAGTCCCAGAAACCAGCAAGAAAGAAATCAATAGTCGGATCAATTCTTGAGATGGTTGCCAAAAGACTTGTGGTTAAAAAAAAAAAATACCAAAAAACAAAACAACCCCCCAACAGCCCAACAGCCCAACAACCCAACAGCCCAACAGCCCAACAACCCAACAACCCAACAGCCCAACAACCCAACAGCCCAACAACCCAACAGCCCAACAGCCCAACAACCCAACAGCCCAACAACCCAACAGCCCAACAGCCCAACAGCCCAACAACCCAACAGCCCAACAGCCAACAGCCCTCCCAGTCTTTTTGTCTCCTACAACTTGTGCACTGCGGCGCGGTGGGGATGGAAACTGCCTGTGGTTTTGGGCAGTGCTCGGATTACAGGGAGAAAGCCCTGTCCGAGGCTGGATTCCAGCCACAGAATCTCTGAAGTGGGGACCTGGCGGGCGTTGACCCCCCTCCAGGGTGTGAACGACCCAGCCAGGTCTATGACCGTACACCGATGGCGTGTGTTCCGCAGCCCTACCCGCTCACTGGAGGGGTGTGGGCGCAGCGCAGGCTCCCACTGCGCCGTGGACGGGGCTCTGCAGTCTCTTTAGTCCGGGCAGGAAAAGGAAAGGCGCCCGGGCCCAGGGCTGCTCCTCCCGCCCAGGTTTGCGAGGGGATGATCGGGACGGCCGAGGCTGCCTGCTCTGCTGGCCGGGCCGGTTGGGGGACCCGTGGTGCGCTCCTCAGTACTGGGCATCCCCGTGGGCCTTTCCTGGGCCAGCCCAGCCGTGGCACCCCGCGGGGCTGGGGTCAGGGGGCAGTGGGGAGCCCCCCAGAGCAAGAGCTAAGCCGGGCCCGGCGCACACCCGGAGACCCGCATCCCGACCCGCGTCCTGAGCACTGGAAAGGGCGGCCAGGGCTCATAAGACCTCGCACCCACCCCTCCCAGCGGGAAGCAAGGAAGCGAGGCCTGTCCCCGCGGCCGGCCACACCCCTGCCAGTCACCCCTGCCACCCACCCCTGCCACCCTGCCAGTCACCCCTGCCACCCACCCCTGCCAGTCACCCCTGCCA
>NW_012267226.1:22372436-22373033 GCF_000151885.1 Dipodomys ordii
CCCTGCCAGTCACCCTGCCAGTCACCCCTGCCACCCTGCCAGTCACCCTGCCAGTCACCCTGCCAGTCATCCCTGCCAGTCACCCCTGCCACCCACACCTGCCAGTCACCCCTGCCACCCTGCCAGTCACCCCTGCCAGTCACCCCTGCACCCCTGTCAGGCTGCGCGCGCAGCCGTGGTCGGGGCTGCTCTTTCTTTTCTGGTGGCCGCCCCCACCTCGGTCCTCTTCATTCTGATTGGCTGCGGTGGAGTCTCAGGCAGCCAATGAGGCTCCTCCTTGCCGTTCATGTCCTAGCAACAAGCCGGGTTCCAATCTCACTGTGGGCCGAGGAACACCTGAAAATGACATCATGGATAGCGGGGGGGGGGGGCGCAGGGCCCTCCCCTCCCCTTCCCTCCTCCGCCTCCCCCCCCCCGCCGTCTGCCGCAGAGGTCCGTCAGTGTTGTCGTCTGGTCGGTGTGTGCGGTGTTGGGTTTTCCGGTCTTGTCCCGCGCGGGCTGGCGCGTAAAGCGCACGGCAGGCGTTGAGTGCCCCCCCCTTCAGGGGGCGCAGAAACGTCCAGGCCGCGCCCCCCTGCGCCCCGCCACCTGCGCCCC
>NW_012267226.1:22374038-22401199 GCF_000151885.1 Dipodomys ordii
CCCCGAGCCTGCGCCCCCAAGTCCCCCGGACCTTGCGCCCCCAAGCCCACCGAGCCCGCGCCCCAAGCCCTTTGGGCCGGCCCCATGGTAGCGGGCGCAGGGCCGGGGCACCCCTGGGCCAGGTCGCCTGTCCTGGAGAGCAGAGGGCACAGGCAGGAGGAGGGAGAGGGACCCCGAGTCAAGAGGGGGGCCAGGGTAGAGGGGCGCGGGAGGGGGCCGAGGTGGGGGGGCGAGGGTGGAGGGGGGTCAGAGGCGGGGTGCCCGGGATGCCCCAGGCCTAGAGCCCTGTTTGGCCTGGGGAAGGGTGCTGGGCGGGGCTCGGCCGGCCGGGCCTAGGGCAGGGTGGCCCCCTTCTCCCGCAGCGGTCTGGTGAGAGCCAGGGTGGGAGATGGTTTGAAGCTTGTGAAGTACATGGTTAGCATGCCCTCCGCTCCCCCCTGGACCCGGAGCCTGGAGCTAGAAGACCCGCACCCCTTGCACCGCCTGGCCTTTCTTGAGTAGAACATCTCCAGGTTTTTTCCCTCCCGGGGGCTGTAACTTTCCCCTTCTTCCGGAAGGCGCTTCCTTAGGAAGGCCTAAGTCTCCTCTGAGCTCTGACCTAGGTCCTGTACTTGGAATTTAAAACAGTGACTTAGATGCACACTGTTGAGGTAGGATTCCAAGTAAGGGACAGCCTTTACAATGGGGTCTACTCACTGAGGGCAGACTCTGAGGAGCCTGAGGACCGGTGACAGCGCATCGGCCTGACAGAGCACCACCAGAATGGAAGGCACAGAACATTCCCCCTTTCAGGCCATCTTTACCTCAGTGGACCTCAGTGAAAACCAGGGAGCCACAAGTAGGCTTTCTGCCACTCCATCACTCGATGCGTGTATTTACCCAGTGCAATATTATCTGTTCTAGAACTTCATGCAAGTGGAATCGTGCAGTGGGTGTAATTTGTATGAGGATATTTTTACTCAGCAGAAAGTTTTAGATTTACTCAAGAGGTAGTAAATGTCAAAACATGTATTAGCGGTGCCTTCTAATTGCTGAGAAGCATTTTGTGGTATTGCCTTCTTCTAGCATATTTATTCATTCACCTGTTGATCGACGGGTGGGTTATGTCTGGTTTTGTGCTGTGGTTGCATCCCCTAAGTATCGATCTCAAATATTTGCGTATGAGTCTTCATGAAGATGTGTACTTCACTTGGGTCAACACCATAGGGTGGAATTGCTAGGCCATTATGGAAGGATAGAAACCCATGGAGTAGTTTTCAGGACCCTTGTTCTGTTTTACCCTTACCCCAGCAGTGACTGCTGCTTCTGTATACTTGTCAACACCTGGTATTATTGCCTTTAGTGTATCTCCCCGTGCAAGTAACTTTATTTCTGTGGTCACTAGGGAGGTGAGTGTCATCGCATATGCATTCTTGCCATTCAGTACCTTCATTTGTGAGGTGTCTCCTCCAATCTTTTTAATTTTTTAAGGAATATCTTTTTATTAAGTCCTCAATGACTTTTAATTTCAGCTAGCATACAATTTGTTTCTTTAGCAGATTCCTGGGCTCTTTATGATCTGGTGCCTGCCCACACCGGCCTCGTCTGTTCCCAGCATCTCCACTTATTCAGGTATCATTTTTGAGATAACCATTATCCCAATGTTTTATTAACTTAAATAAGTAGATAACCATTATCCCAATGTTTTATTAACTTAAATAAGTAAATACTGTCCAAGTTGGACACTTGCAAAAGCTACACACACACACACACACACTTAACACTTAAAACATTAATTCCAGGCCAAGATGCATTTCCAGGCTAAGTGTATCCCACATCAACGGGGAACAAGATTCCTTAACATTAAAAATCACTATGGCGTTCAAATCTACCTAGAGCTTACAACTTACTATATCAGTCAATCATAAAATTACATTTAAATGATATGGTCTAATAGCATACATTCCACAGAATACTTGCCTTCCTTTCTATAACTTTGATCTATTCAACAATAAATGAGGGGAGTTAGGAGACACACTTCTTTAAATATGTAAGAATTCAGAGGAGAGATTTTTTTTTTCTGGAGAATTTTGATAGACATCTTAGAATAGATTGAAGAGACTTATAGTCTCTTGGAAGATGACTTTTTGATAAGTCAGTAATAAAAAATGACAGTTAAAGTTTGCTGAGCCTCTCTCTATATTCAAAATATTCAACATATTGGCAAGATGACAAAGGTTTGTTTTTGTTGTCATATTTTGGTTCTATTTTCCTGAATTTTTGGTTTTTTCTACATCCAGTTTTCAGCTTTCCTTCCTACTTTATTAATAGTGTCTTTTGAAGAACCGAGCAGAGATATAGAGTATGATAGAGTTTAACTCTCCCTCTTTCCTTTTCTGACTAATGCTTTATTTGCACTAAGAAGTCATTTTCTGCTCCAAGATTGATAGAATTTATTCCTTCTAGGAACAACTTCCTAGAAGTAGTTCATTTAAAGTTGCATTTGTAATTTTTTTTCTTTTTTTGCTGGTCCCAGGGCTTAAACTCAGGACTTAAACTCAGACTTCTTTTGCTCAAGGCTAGTGCTCTACCACTTCAGCCACAACTCTACTTCTGGCTTTTTCTGAGTGGTTTATTGGAGATAAGAATGTCATGGACTTTCCTTGCCCAGATTCGCTTCAAACCCTGATCCTCTCCTGAGTAGCTAAGATCACAGCTGTGAGCCACCAGCACCTGGCAAGCATTTGTAAGTTTGAAGCTGAAACTGGATGACCTATTTTGAGTTACTTTCATATGTGAAAAATCAAAATTGTCCCACAAAGATCCAACAATCCTAACATGAATTTTTAAAATGAATTATCTTGGAAATTCAACTGTTTGAATCAAGATACCAAAATGTTGTCCATGTGAGGTCACTGTGTTCTCTTTTGGTTTGTCTGGGTTGCAGAAATTTCATACAGGGGTCAGAGAGCCTTTGAGACAGCATAACCCCACAACTTGGTTCTATATCAAAAATCATACTCTCTCTCTCTCTCTCTGTTTCTCTCTCTCTCTATGGATCTTTATCTAAAATTATAGATAGATGAAACAGATCTTTTGTATTTCTGTGTGGTTATTGGAATTCGCTTGCCAAATTCTGCCAAGATAGTTCACATTTTTGAATCAAATTACGTGAGCTCTGGGGATTGACCTGGGAGAAAGTTGATACCATAGCAACGACTTTGTCTTCTGATCCATAAACATGGCATGTCTTGGCACTTATTTGAGTCTTCTCTAGTTTCTCCCAAGGAATTCTTTTGCTTTGCCGTTGTTAGCGTGCAGGCCTCACACACATTTTGTATTTCTTCCCAAGTATTTCTGGAGTCCCTTCTTGGGTAGATTCCTTCTCTGTGGGATTCTGTCCTACCAATTCTAGTGGCTCTGGCCTGCTCAGATGTTGGTTTCTGCCTTGTCAGTTTCCTGAGATTGCTTTTCTTTACTTGGGCTGCCTCCTCCTATTCTGGGGCCTTGAGGACACTTCCGGACCGCATTACAGCCAGCTGCGGGGCTGACCACGCAGCATCTCCTTTCTTAGGCCTCACAGGTCAATTCTGCTTTTTCTGTAATGTCTGAAAACAATAGCTTCATTCTTTTTTTTAAATCCAGTTTTCTGGTTGTTGTTTTGTAATCACAGGAGGGCTGACCTGGTCTCAGGGCTATAGATGTATGCCATGATAAACAGGAAGACAATAATAACCAACTCAGATAAGAAAATTCTCATCTTGTCTACATTTCCTCTAGAGAAATCAGCAAAGAGGATATAACCTAACAAAAAGGTGAATACACATGACATCTTAATTTACCTATTTAAAAATCCTTCCCATATAGGACATAAGATCAGGGGATCTGATGTAGGAATTGTGAACTCATGTTAACTTGTAGGAATCACTCTCTCAGCCTAACTCTGTTGCCTGGTGACATAGGTGGGCATTCTGTGAGAGAATGTAATGTTCACCATTAAGTCATTTTCTGAATTGATATTTTTCCTTTGGTGGGCCATGGGATTTGAACTCAAGGTGCTTTGTGCTCGCTCAGCAGGTGCTCTACCACTGCTATGCCTCTCATCCTTTTTTTCTCTAACAAGATCTTGCTTTGTGCCTTGGCTAGCCTAGACCATGATCCCCCTATTTTCTCTTTCCTGCTACCGCTGTGATGACAGTTGTGTACCACCACACCAAGCCTTTTCTGGTGAGACAGGATCTTTTAACTTTTACCTGTGTCTGCCTGGGGACATTCTCCTCCTGATCTCGCTTCCATGCAGCTAGGATGACAGGTGTGTGAGCCAATGGCACCTCTCTCAGAATGTGACTACTTTTTAATATAGAAGCATTTTGTCCAGGGGCTGGGAGTTTAGCCCAGCGGAAGGGCACCCACCCGGTGCGCACAAGGCCCTGGGTTCGGTCCTCAGCCCTGGGGGAAAAAAAAAGCATTTTGTCCACTTCTGGTATTTTTTTTTTGTCAGTCGCAGGGCTTGAACTCTAGGACCAGATGCTGTCCTTCAGCTCTTCGCTCAAGGCCAGCACCCTACCACTAGAGCCACAGCGCCACTTCCACTTCTGGTATTTCGATACAGTGTGTTATCAATAGCATTTATTTACTTACAGGCACTCAGCATGTGCTAGTACTTAGCATGTACTTTATGGGCACCATCTTTTAGTTTATAGTTTAGTTTTGTTTATTATCTTCACTTAATAGAGGAAGAAAATAAGTGTTAGAGATGCAAGATAACATGCTCAAGGGTGTACAACCAGGAGGAAGATTAGAGAAGAAAGTTGAGTGAAGGCAGTTTGACTAGAAAATGCCAATTTAACCAGTGGTCCATCCTTGGCATCATTTTCAACCTCTACAATTTTTCAGAATTTGAATTATGAAAAACATCTTAACTCTCCCTTTTTTCCTTCCTAAATATCAATTAAGGTGCTCAAAGAATGTGAACTATGAGCATCAATGCAGGTTCCTGTAGTGTATCGTGGTTATGTCTTATCAATTACTTTACTTAACCTCTTTCTATGTCTGGGGCACTCCTGGCCAATAGAACAACGTGAGACATGAGCACAGAAGCACAAAGCCACAGAACTAGTTCAAGTGCAGGGTGGGGCATGGCGCTCTATAGCAAACTCCTGTGGGCATTGTGGGCAAGGAAGGGAGCAAAGGGGTTTTAGCTCCATATGGTGCTTGTGATGAGCATGTTCACTGAAGTTCATAGATGAATTTGGTATCATAGTGGCTCCAACACCTGCGTGGGCACGCACACACACATATATTTAATTTTATTTTATTGTAAAGAGGGGTTATAGTTACACAAGTAAGGTAATGAGTACATGTTCTTGTTGAGCATTGTTACCACCTCCTTTGTTTTTCTCCTACCATCCCTTCCCTCCCAGAAGTTGTAAAGTTCATTTCCAACAGAGTGTCTTGTGAGTATCATTGTTGCAATGAGTCATCCTGTGTCCTTGTTTCAGCCTGCATATATTTTTAAGTAGATGCTTACCTTGTGAAGAACATAAAACATTTAAATATTTTACATATATGTAAATCTCCCTTAAACTATTACTAGTGGTTTTTTTTACAAAATGAAATATTTTACCAGGTAAGATGGACAAAAGAGTCATGAAGATAAGAGCTAGATAAGTACAGCGCATTGGATAAAGAGCGGATTCAAAGGTGGGACAGATCAGAATGGCTTGTTTATTTATAGATGCATAAGAATTTGCCTGATGGATGGAAATAATAAGAGCTAGAGAGAGGGCATTCTAGGTGAGTGGAATGGTATGTATAATAACAGAGAGACATGACACACCACATAAGCGGCCGTTGTTAACTTAAAATATATATGACCCATGCATAGCGCACACATACAATCCTGGTTCCTCTTCCAAAGAGCTTACAATAGAATTCAATAGAGAAAATACAAGTATGCAAAGGTATAATAAAGGCCTGGTAAGCGATGTGTTAGAGGACTACATGTCACAGAGTGTTAATGTTTTCTGCTAACAGTGAGACCCGCAGGTGGACAGAGCAGGAGATGTTCATTTTTGTATGGCAGGATTTGTAGAGTCTATGTGGGAGGAGCAGGCCGTGATCTGGACTTTGGAGAGTGGACAGGCATTGGATAAATGTATTAGGGGAGGCATTGCAAGGAAGCAAGGCAGGACATAAGCAGAATCAGGCAGGAGAGGGTTTCTGTTCTGAGCAGGAGGAGGATGACTAACGAGGAGAGAAATACCAAAGGTGGGTGTTCCATGTCATGCTGGGGCATGAGTTCTAGAACTTCTTGATTTGCACGTGGCCTTTGTTCAATCCTTTGTGGGGAATCCTTGAAGGGTTATGAATGACCAAGGAGTCGACAGGATCAGAATAGATTTTAGAACTTGTGCACTTAGGTGGAGCATAAATGATGAGACACATTCAGAAAACATTTTCTCAGGATCTTAAACACCAACAGACTGCAGCACGTGGGCATGCCAAGGAAAGCAGCAACCGTTCTTTGCTCTTAAGGAACTCTAACAATGGAAGTGGTTGTTCAGAAGGATTAATCTCACAGAGATGAGCGGAATGTGTTGGAGGATCGGAGAGTCAGAGAGACAGGTTTTTAAGGGAATGGAGGAGCTAAGACCGATGGGTGGGGGCAGAAGACAAGGGAAACAGGATGAATAGTAGAGTCCTTGCAGAGGGAGGAAAGGCTAGTCTAAAGACTGAGCAAAGATGGCGGACCATGGACAGCAAAGGGATGCCAGGCAGATGCTGCATTATCCCGTGGTTACAAACCACAGAGCTAATGTTACGTGGCGAGAACAGAGAAGCCACACTTTGAGAGGTTGAATCTGGAGTCTTCATTAGAGCATTGGCAGCCTGCAGATGGACTCCTGTCCCAAGATCTGCATCCCCACAAATACACTTAACTGTTAGAAAATGGGGCCCTGAAAGCTAGAGGGGAAAGAAAAAGCAGAAAAACAATACCAACACACCAAATTAGCTCCAATGGAGAGCTGAAGTGGGCCTGCAGGAGACAGGACAGGAACATGAAGGCATAGTGGCCCTGAGCTGGTCTGGGGCTAAGTAGGGTCAGATCAAGGGACAGGGTCACAGGGAGCTTGGGAGTTCACAGCCCAAGACTGGCAGGTCTAGTAAACCTGTCCTCCAAGTCCCTGCCCCTGCCTCTAGGAATTCAGGCACACCTGGGAGGTGGGAGGCGGGACTTCCCTGCATCCACCAGGAAGACAAGATGGTGCCAGTTAAACCCAATACCCTGTTATCTTCCATGCAGCCAAGATGGCACCAGGTAGATTCAGCACTCCTTCTTCATTAACTTGCAGTGCAGAGTGATGTTCAGAAATGAGTGTGTTCACGTAAATACAGGAACACTGGACTGAAGTATTCCCCCTTCATGCCCTGGAGTTGGTGGGGGGGGATGTCCATTTGGATGAAAGATTGACTGTATACCAAGAATGCAGTTGTATATGAGAAATTAAGATTTGACTAAGGTTTGCTCTTCTCTGGCGTTTGTCAAGTTACTTGTTCAATTCTGTAATGAATTACCTTCTTTAAATGGACTAGTGTCATCATTTTTCAAAGCCCTTGGAAAATAAAGAAGAGGGGAAAAAAAGATGAATAAGTCTATTCCCATCCTTGCTACTGGGTACTTTTCTCTCAGCTCAAGTTACCTTTGATGTGATAGACTGATAGGTGACTAAGCAGAAAGTTGGCTGTTGTCTCCATTTTACAGATAAAATACAACTGAGGCTCAAAGATTCAAGACAATTGCTGGGCGCCGGTGGTTCACGCCTGTCATCCTAGCTATTCAAGAGCTGAGAGCTGAGGATCGCAGTTCAAAGCCAGCCTGGGCAGGAAAGTCCATAAGGCTCTTATCTCCGATAAACCACTAGAAAACAGGCAGTGGTGTTGTGGCTCAAGTGGTAGAGCACCAGCCTTGAGCTGAAGAGCTGAGGGACAGTGCCCAGGCCCAGAGTTCAAGTCCCACAACCACCACCAACAACAACAATAACAAAGATTCAAGGCAATTGCCCAGCTTTAGACATTAGCAATCAGGGTGAGGGCACAGCAGAAAGACAGGCATCATAACCGCCTCGCCAAGCCTGGTATGGTGGTTGCATTCACACAGTTTCGCTCCAGAAATCCTTGTGGAGAGCTTGCAGGGCTGAATTGGGCATTGCCAGGAAGTTGCACTGCTTTAATTCTCTTGTGTGTGTAGTTACATTCTAAGAGCATTCCAGAGTTTTCTATCATCTACCAAAAAGGGGGAAGGTGCCAAACCCAAATGGCTGTGGTGTTTACTTGCATTCCATTGTTGAAAGGAACCTGGTTTCCGCTAAATTGTTGAGGCTGCGCTAGACCTTAAATAACTTTGACAGTGTAAACTCGAGATTTTGAGGCCCTCCATCAGGCTGTTAAACCAGCCAGAAAGATCTAGAACACTTGAGAAATTCCACAGATGGAGAGGATACAAAGAGAGAAGGAATCTGGTGCTGGAGCCCAGGATCCAGGGATAGGTGGGAACAGAAGGGTGGTGGTTGGGCAGGCCTTTGATCACCCAAAATTGCAGGACCCCGCCACCTTCAACTCCACTCCTTCCCAGTTTGCATCACTTGTCTAGATCCAGTGCCTGGTGTTTTTAGTGAGAGCCAGGAGAACACTACAGCACAGGTGTCTTGTTGCCTTGTGTGGAATGTGTCGGAAATAGTTTCCCATGACATCAGAAGTAGAAGGTGTCTTCACTTGCTTGGTAGAGACCCGAGCAGGCTCTCAGCACTGCTGAGACCTGCTTGAAGTCTGCTGACTAGCCAGCTGAGCGCTGTCAGTGACCCCAGGCACCGATTTTGATAGGCTTTGTTTTCAACTTCACCGTCGTTGAAGTTTGCAGTTAGTGGCTCAGCATCATCAAGCAGGGGCCCAGGAAACAGCCTCAGAGATGGTTTCTGACTCATTTGGGCCTTGCTGGAGTGTGTTTTCACATAGGGTCTCTTTGGTAGGTTTGAGAATTTTATAGCATGACTTCTGCTTTACAGTGGATTCTTCTGTGTGTGTCTCTCTCTAGCCTCCTTGCCGGAAATCAATCCAAAAGATTCCCAGCTGAGCCATGCATGACTGGGTCCCACTGCCCCATAAATAAAGTGGCGATGAATGGCCCATGGCTGTGTGAGCGCATTCACCTTGCTGGAAGAGGTCTGGGATGAGGAGGCGTCCTCATAGCCACTCTCTATCAAGACTAGAGTCTTCTCTACCACACAAGCCTCAGAGGCCCCCAGCAAGACAGAATTGGTTGCCCTCCCGTGGCCTGTCTTGTTCAGGATCCCAGTTGGTTGTGACATTGACCTAGAACTCCAGGGCTAATGGTTTGGGCTGTGAACCTCTCTCCTCTTGCAGCCTGCTCAGCAGCAGCTCCCAGACAGCTCAGGTTTCACTGGGGGATGGGGTGGGAGGTGCGCTCGCCAGGCAGAAGCAGTAATTTGTCTGGTTTACTAGGTCAGTTTCCTGTCAGGCTCTCTGTGGTCGCAAATTATCGCAGAGCCTGGTTTCTTATTGACAGAGGCTGGCTCCATCCTGGAAAGCCCAGCTCTCTACAACCTTCCCAGGCCTTGCTTCTCCTGATGACAGCCGCCTGTCATTTTTCTGGGTGACTTACTATGCAGCGCAGTGTCACAGCCCTGACTTCCATAGTTTGTGGGGCCAGAAGAGTCCACGTTGGCTTTCTTGGCTCCATTTCTGGTGAAACACATCTTCTGTACAGCGTAGTTTCCCCTTTGGGGGAGGGGGAGAGAACTGCGCTTGGTTTGTCAATGCAACCTATTATCCCTTTCTACTCTCTTTGTCCAAGCCGGCAGTTCCTACCCTACAAAGTAATCACCAGACACGGCAAGGCGATCATACAGACTGCACAGCTCCTCTGCAGATAAAACTACACACTAGACTTTGGAGATGGCAGGTCAGCTTATTAAAAAGTTCTGTGTTTGGCAGCATGGCAGGATGAGATGATTTTTAACATAGTTAAGCAAAAAATATGAATTATACCTGTCTCTATTGGCTCTGCTTTCCTCGGAAGATTTTAACCTCACGGGGCTGCATTGCGTAAGGATCTCTGTGCTTCCTTTGCTTTGAATATGAAGAGTCTCTTCAGAAACCTCATATGTTGAATGAAGATTTGGTTCTCAATACAGCAATGCTCAGAGGTGGAGCTCTGGGGGGATTTCGTCATCAGGGCTCTGATCTAATCAGTGGATTAACTCATCCATCGATCCATAGGGAAATTAGGACGTGGAGGAAGTAGGCCACTGGCACGGGGGATGCCTTGAAGCGCTGTACCTTATCGCAGGCCCCTTCCTCTCTCCTGCCTCCTGGCTGCCAGGCAGTGAGCACCTTGGCTTAATCACACGTATGCTCTGAGACGGTGGAGAGCCGAAGCAAATCTCTCCTCTCTTAAAATAAGCCTGACAGGTGTTCTCCATAGTGACAGAAAAACATGACTCAGAGTGTGGATCTGTTCCAAGTTTTTCTCTCCAAAATGCTGATTTCTCCTCAACGCCCATCAATATTGGGAAGACGTGAAGGAGTTCGACTTCTAGCCCCCGGGTGACAACTTGTCCTGTCCAGTAACTCACTGAGTCATGGTCTGCTTCGGAACACTCACCGGACGTTAACAGAGCGTCAGGCTCGGTGAACCTCTCCGAGAATCTTGAAGGTGGAGGAACCATCTTGGAAGATGTGGTACTTGGCTAGAAGAAACGGTAGCCATTATTACTGGGAGGTAGTGACTGCCACTTACAATTGAGAGCCCAGAGGGGCTGGATTCGTCTTTGTCTTTCACTTGATGCGATGAGAATGCAATGGAAGACTTTCTTCCCAAGCGTTAAGAGCAGCAGTTTTGAGAGACTCTATCCTCAGATTACCAGGTCCTAGAATAGATCTGAATAGATCAAAATAAAAAAACAGGCCATGGAATTAGATGAGGAGAGACTGAGGGCTGCTGGCATTTCACATCTTTTGTTCTTGTTTCTGGCCGTTGGGATAGAAACGGCTGGGCAGCCTGTGGAGCTGACCTGCACCGAGCGGCCGATCGCATTCCTCAGCTCTAGGTCACTGGACAGAATGGCGCCTGGCTGGAGGTGTGACAAGTAGACTCGTATTTGTGGCTCTGTAAGCAGCTATTGAGTATGGGTGATGTGCTGGCCACAGATCAGGTTTTATGAGAACTCGGTGGGCCAGGACAGAAGTCAGGAGAGGACAGGAGAAAAACAATATATGTGTTGGACATTCACACCAGCAATGAAACCATCCAGAGACAAGATAGAACATAGTCTTCCTTTCCTGTGCTGTTTATACCTTTTCTTCAGAGTCTTTGGGTTTATAGTTCTCTGGGAATGAATGAATGAATGAATGAGTTGTCTGTATCAAAATCAGTCATAGTCACTTAAAAAATGAGTTGCATTCCAAGACCCCTCTTCTAGGACCATGCCTTGCAGACCTGCAGTACTGTGATCTGCTAACTGAGACCACTGAGTGTCTGTCTGGCAGGCGTGGGACACGGATAGTGTGGAAACACTGGATAAAGGGAGGATTCCTGTCCCCGACGGCACGGAGAGGGCCCGACAGTGGGCCCTCTCCCCACCTCCAACCTCCCACGGACTCATGCACATTATAAAACGGGCAAAGTGAATGCTTTTAGAAATTCTGGTGATAGCCGGGTGCTGGTGGCTCACGCCTGTCATCCTAGCTACTCAGGAGGCTGAGATCTGAGGATCGAGGTTCAAAGCCAGCCTGGGCAGGAAAGTCCATGAGACTCTTATCTCCAATAAAAATCACTAGAAAACTGGAAGTGGTGCTGTGGCTCAAGTGGTAGAGCACTTGCCTTGAGCTGAAGAGCTGAGGGACAGTGCCCAAGCCCAGAGTTCAAGCCCCACAACTGACCAAAAAAAAAAAAAAAAGAAAGAAATTCTGGTGATATTTCCAGTGGTTAGCTGCATGTAACTGAAGGTGTGGAGAGCGAAATTGTGAGTGGGAGAAGGGCTGCTACTGTCTCTTGTTCTAGGTATTGTTCCTATGCTGTTCCCAGGCTGTTCTGGGAAACACTGAACTTCTCAAAGTCCCTGGACTTTGCTTTCTTTATGCAGCTTTCTCTTGCCCCTCCATTTCCCCCAGTCTGCTTTACTCTTAGCATCGGATGCCCTGACAATGTTTTACTGGAATTATCCAGTTACTTTTCCGTCTCCCACACTATCTGAAGCTTCTGGTGGGCAAGAACCTGTCCTGTTCATTTATCTGTCCTTAGCAGCTAGCTCTAAAGTGGTTCTTAAAACATACAGATTGAGTGGATACACGAATGAGTGAATTCATGAGTGGATACATGAATGAATCAATGAATGAGCAGGTAAATTTTCACCTGCCCATTCCCAACTCAACTCTTTTTCTATTAAAATGTGCTTTCAGGAAATAGTTGGACAGACTCGCTTAAAAAATGTTACTGGGTGTTGAACTCAAGGCCTTATGCTTGCTAGTCAGACACTCTACCACTTGAGCCATAACCTCAGCCCAATAAACTCATTCTTAAATGACTGATAGGGGTAAGTGCGTGAGAGCTGAAATTTTGTCCATGTTGTTTAGCCCATCTGTCTAATGTCTAGCACTGGGCATAGCACAAAGGTATTCAGTAGATAGTTGCTGAAGAAATTGTTGAGCTTAGCTCAAGATTTGGGTTCAACCCAATGAAGGCTCATCTCAGATGCTAAATGCGCATCCTCCCTGGCTCTGGGGCCATTCTGTCTGGTTCAGGATAGGAAGGAGAGCTCAGAGCCATGCGTGTGAGACTGGAAGCCTCCTGCCCAGGCCCAGCCCCATGGGGCCCTCCAGTCCCCGCGGGGTAAGGGATTTGAGACATTCCTTGCTATGGAAGCTGCAGCAAGGAGTCAAATGCCACTGTCCTGTGGTGGGTTTTCCCCATGGGAGGTTGCCATCTTTTTCCAGTGCCTTCATATTGTGTTTTCGGTTTGTTCTCCCTGAGGGTGGTGTCTGTGTTGGTAAAGAGACCTCTCCGTCCCCCCCCCACCCCCCTCACCTTTCTCAAGTCCCCAAATTCCTCAAAGCCCCAGGTTCTCCTCCACCATGAAGGGGGGGTACCATGGTGCGCATTTCCCCACAGCTGGGGTGCTTTTGTCTTGCAGAAGCTGGGAAGGAAGGTTGGCTGGGGGGGGGTGGATTCTTTCTCCTCCATCCCTGATTATTGGCTAACCGTCCTTGTTCAGGAGGCCTTCTTCCGCTCTGTCCCAATTCTGGTGCCAATTCACCTTCTTTCCCGTTATGCCTCCTCCTCGTCCACTGGCTTCTTGACTCTCTGCAGTCTTAGTCCCCACTTGTTCTGGTCTCCCTGCTTAGGGATCTGTGTAAGTTAACCCAAATCATTTTGTCATGACCTCTGAGAGCCTCCCTTGGTCTGGCACCCAGCGCACCTGGGCCTGGGTCCATAAGAGTTCCCTAAAGACCCCCAGCTTGTCCGGCCTGCTGAGTTCCGCGCATAAAAAAACAAAAATGGTACCTTTCAGCCAGACTAATGCCTACACCAAGTCAGGGCAGGGAAGTTGTGAAAGAGCCACAAACTTCCCAGCCTACAGGGTCACTACAGCTCTCTTCCTTTCTGGAACATACCACCAGCCCAGGGATGGACTGTGACGAATATTTGGCCTCAGGCAGTGCTGGAGCCCGGGGAAAGCTTTTGTTGCATGTGTGTTTTCTCACAGAATTATAAAGCCCAGCAGCCCTCCGTGCCAGAGGCTGCCGAGAGTCGCTGTGTTTCTCGACTATTCATTAGTGATTACATACCCCCCTGAACACCTGCAAGACCAATGCATAAAGCACGCATTCATAGGCTTTGGCAAGCGCTTCATGGGAACGGCAGGGTACGGGGTAGAGTCATTGTATCTGCAGATAAAAACATTCTCTTACCAAGGAGGCCTCAGAAAATAGGAGCAGGCTGAGATTCCAGTTCCACACCATGGGGTATTAAAAAGAAAAGTGTTACTTCACCTCACCCTCTTTATAAAGTCAGCTCACTGTGAGGCTGGCCCGGTCCTGGACAAATCCTCTTTCAGAAGGGTTTTGGGGGTGAGAAGAGGGCTGCCATGGGCACTGGGTTGATTGTGGCGGGGATGGCCGGCCCTCGGGTGCTGTGGCATGCTCTCCTGCAAGTTACACTCGTTTACATCAGGCCGGGAGGAAACATGGCACTTGGGTGGCCTGCTGTGTGATTCTGGGTGACAGATTGCCGCTGCCACTTATAAAAACGGTGCCATAATTAATCCCCCCAAAGGCCAACACTAATAAATAACCGATGGAAAAAATAACATCTTTAGACAAAATATGGGATGGGCCTTTCACAAGGTTCTTTTTCACCTCTGATTTTCTTGGGGATGAAATTTATTACGTGGCTCCGGAGCAGAGGCAGGAAGAGTTAAGGTGCAGAAGGCTAATTCCGGGTATGGGGTGGGTAGAGTCTCATGAGGAGGCCGGATGAGAAGAACGTACAGATGAGGTGTCCACTGCACAAGGACACAGAATGGCCGGGCAGCTGCACGTCCAGGCTCCTACACCCCTGAAGATGTTCTGTCTACAGAAGTGAAGTTTCTTTTGATTCACGCGGATGCGTTTTTGGATGGCGTTTGCCTGTTGGGAGTAGGGTTTGGGTGGGGGGCAGGGGGACTCCAGATCTCTGCCCTGCCAGAGTAGCGTTGATCTGAAGGGGGGCCAAGGCTGAGTGCTAGGCAAATAGAAGCATGGTAGGCAAAGACTTACCACGCGGAGAGGACAGCGTGGGGACAGGATGGCCTGTGCCCACCGGAACCTGAGGAGATGGGCCCCACAGCGTGGATTCTTAGACACTTTCCATTTGAACTACAGCTCTGCTGTACTAGCTATGAAATCTTAAGCTGATTTTATTGACGTTCTCCTGTTCTTGAGGTTGAAGGAACTTTCTAGACATTTGCCAATGGCTTAACAGCTGCTCACTTCAGAGGATCATTGTAAATATTGATTAAACAAATCACCATATGCTGTGTCCAGTTCTATCAAATGGGAACTGTCCTTGGTTGAACCATCTAGATGGTTGGCGGCTGATTTAGAATTGTGTATGTCATTATTACACTCACTGCCTTTCTCTGGGTTCAATCATCATAAATTACCCAGGGCTTCCTGTGTGCCAGCCAATGTGTGTGCCCCAGCTCTTCTGATAATTAACATGGCCCTCTTCTTTACAGAGGAGAGCTCAGAGATCTGAAAGAGTAATGAATAGTCGATCTAGAATGATATCCAAGTCCATTCTTTAAAGCTTGGTTTTCCTCTGGAAGCTCTCTTCCCTGTGTTTGCCTGTGAAGACTTTGAAGCCAAGATAAATTTGGTTTCCCTTCCTTTGCTGATTTCTTCTTACTGTCCTGGCCTAGACTTTAGACACATGTGGTGTAGGCTGGGGACGGGAGGGCAGGGATAGGAAGGGGAAACAAAGGAGGAGGCAACAATGCTTGATGAGAAATGTACCCCTTACCTTGCTCATGTAATTGTAGCCCCTCTGTATGGTATTTTCACAATAAAAAACATTAATATTAAAAAAGTCAGCCAGGTTCGTGTGCACTGAGAAACTCTCTTGTGTGGGTTTTTAGTGCAGCATATGAGTTCTTTAGCCTACATTCTGGGCGCAACATAACCGGAGTGCACAGCCGTTGCTGTCGCTGTCTAGTTAACGTTCAAAGTCTCAGCTTCCTTATCAGTAAAACAGGAAGGATACAATCTACCCCAAGGGGGCATGTTGAAGTAAAGTGATAAATGTTAGAGACCCAGCAAACAGTTGGCACTTAGTAATGATATGATTTTCTTTTTTTAACCAACAGCAATGGTTGATTCCGCATAGATGCCGATGGATGATAGTTAGGAAATAGGAGCTGATGAATTAATGAGCAAGCTTTGTCAGCTGTGACCCTAGCCGCACTGCCAGACACATAAAAGATTCTTCTTCTGTCTTTCAGTGTTAGTAGATTAGCAAGCTGTTAAATAATTTAAATAGTGTAACATTCACAAAATGTCATTAAAATTGTATATCTACCCTAGCTCCTAATAGTAAGGAGTTTTTTTTTAGTAAGGAGTTTTTTTTAATTATTTTTCCTCTGTCTCCTGGTAACTCATTGTGTGGAGATTGCCATGCAATCCTTAAAAAGAGCAACCTGATTTAGTAAGAGCATGCCTTACCCACCCCTTCACCTGTTAACTACAGGCTTGATTCAACCCCTTCCACAATGGAAACTGTAGAGTTTGTCGATAATGGAGAAGGTTGTCAGTTACCAAATAATGATGAAACCCTGGATACTTTAGGTGGAATGAAAAGCTTGCTTTTTTTTTTTTTCTGGATGATCCGGTTAATTATCTGATTAAATTAGGTTCAAACCTTTTTGTCAGGGTCTCTAATTATCTGGGAAACCAGGTAACTGTGTCCTTTAAAGAACCTTTGGGCTCAAATGATTCCCGGGCATAGCCCAGCACCCCGGGAAGGCCCCCCCCCGCAGCTTGTCACCTGCCTTTTTGCTCAGACATTTGGATGGAGACACTGGAAAGATTCTATTCACAATCTCCCGTGGAAGCAAAAACACAAAAAAAATCCCCAAACCATTCCCTAATGTTTTTTCTTTTTCTTACACAAAGGGGAGAACCAATCTTGAGCTGTGAAGATGCTGGTACTGAACCTGGAGGACTGGTAGCCAGTTCCCCCCAGAGACAAACAAACATGTACACAACGAGAATATCAATGAGGTCTTTTTTGGAGGCGTCACATTTATATGCAAGGCTGGAGATGATGAGCTAAGCAGCAACTCACACATTTCTTAATTCTAGCATGAAAGAAGGAGGAGGGGGAGGGGGAGAAGTGAACAGAAACCTCCCAGACAAAGCAGCCGAGCACAAGGATTTCTGAGCTTGGCAAATGAGCTCACTTGGAGAGGCGCTAGGGCAGGCCTTCTCCCCAGTGACCTCAGGCACAGGAAAGGAAGTGACCTCACAACAAGAGGAAGTGACCTCACAACAAGAGGAAGTGACCTCCGCCACAGGAAAGGAAGTAGGAAGGAGGATCTCAGAGGTGATGGGGGGATTTTAAAACCATGTAAAACTTTTTTTCAACTTCTGCTTGATGCCTCCAGGTATGTGCCAAAGTCACAGGTAGCTCATCTCTTCTGGATGCGGTTTAACTCATGCCTGACTGTTCTGGAGAATAAAATGTCCTTCATGTCTTGAGAGCCAACCTGAATCTGGCACTAATCTGGGTCTTTTTTTTTTTTTAAACCTTCCAGCAACCTTGTTGACTGACATCTCTGTCCTCTAGAGGCAGCTGAAGAGGTTGAAGCTCCATGATAATTGCTTCCAAAAATCAGACCTGGGTTGCTCAGACTCTAAAGTCAGCCTTTCAGCCATACCTACCTTCTGATCCAAAGTGACTGTTAGCAAAACGAGTTCCCTTCCCATAGCTTAGCATGCTCCTTCCCCTCTCCACAGCTTAGCACGGTCCCTTCCTAGGCAACACTAAGCCCATGCAGTAAAGGCAGTAAATAATCAGCCTCCAGCCCCCTTTACCTTGGATGTCACTTCTCTGGGGCAGCCACCACCATCTAAGGCAAAAGAGCCCCTGAGAATGGCCTTCAGGTCTGGGCAGCTGCAGGACCCTTATCTACTATTTGGTCAGCAGCCATAAATCCTAGTCTGCCATGATGAAGCCCCTGGCCCACACCTCCACGCCAGGGTCTCCACCTCCTAGCCCCTTCTAGCCCCTCCTAAACCTCCTAGGTGATATAGGTCACCCCAGACAATAGCCGGTGCTTCTTCTCATTTCTCCGTTGTGAGAAGGGGTCTTGCCAGCCCCCTTTCCCAGCAATAAACCTTTCTTTGTTCTCTGTACCTGGATGTCTGCATGGTTCTCTGACGAAGTCTAATAATCTATCAGTGATACCCGGACAAATGGTCCATCCATCATGCCACAGGCAGGAAGAAGAAAGAGAACACGGAAGGGTTCTTAGTGGGGGTACAGTTGGAAGTGCACTTGGCTGGGTCAGGAAATCTGAGCACCATGTTACTGTTGTGCAGTTAGCTATGTGGCTCTGGGCACCTTCCTTTTTCTGAGTCAGTTTCCTCATGGGTCAGACTGAGATACTAGTATGAGTTTTGAAGGGTACATGAAGCTTAATGAGTATACCATGAAAGTGTGCGGCCCCAGACTGGCCAAACTGCAGCAGCCATTTCCTTCCTGGCTCTCAACTGCTACGTGGAGCCATCAGCAAAGGCTTGGCCAGGGAGATTTGTCTTTAGCACCATGCATCATGCCTTGTAGGCGTTATTTTTTCTAGAAAGGGTCCGGATGGGAGTGGCTCATCATTTCTTTTCTAGGGAATAAATGATGAGGGCTGAACGACAATGGAAGGGGCATCCGGTTTCCTCTCTCTCTCTCAAGCTACTCTCTCTGCCTTGACGGACCTCTGAGAGGTGTTCCCTCTCCTGCCTGCCTGTCCTGGCTTCTCCTAAGCATGGACCTGGGTCCTGTGCAAGCCTTCTCTTCTGAAGCACAGCTCTTCCAAAGACTGGAAACCCTGCATCCTGGCAGCACCTGTGGGGCTGGGAAAGGAGAAGTGGGTTTGAGAGATTTGAAAAAAATGTTTTAAAAAATAGAATAATAAAGCCCTGCATGGCGGCTCAATGCCTGTAAATCTGGCTACGTGGGAGGGAGAGATTAGGGGGCTCATGGTTCAAGGCAAAACATTCACAAGCTGGAGAGCTGGTGGCTCATGCTTAAAATTCTAGCTACTCAGGAAGCTGGGATTCGGGGATGGTGGTCTAGAGCCAGCCCAGGCAGATAAATCCAAGAGACTCTTATTTCTAATTAGCCAGCAAAAAGCCAGAACGGGAGCTTCTGGGTTGGCTTGGTCTTGATCTCAGGGCCTGTGTAGCCTATAAATTTAAGTTTCAAGAAGGAATTATTTTGACATTATTTGAGAATGGGGGGGAGGGGAAGCTATTTATGTTCTGGACAAAATTCACTATATTTTTAATTTTTTTGACAGTACTGGGATTTGAACTCAAGTTCTTATTCTTGCTAAGTAGGTGCTCTACCACTTGAGCTATGCCTCCAGCCTTGATATTTCTGCTGTTTACTTTGGAGATGGGGTCCAATAAACTTTTCTGCCTGGACTGACTTCGAGCCTTGATCCTCCAAGTCACAGCCTCCTGAATAGCTAGGTTTACAGGTAGGAGCCACTGGCACCCAGCAACAGTTGACTTTAAAACAGTGATTTCAACGTTGACTGAATAATAGAGTCACAGCAGCACTTAAACAAACAAACATGCCAATGCCTTGATCTCATTCCCAGAGGCTCCAGTTTAATTGATCTGGAGGTACAATGTGGATGGCAGCATTTGTACAAGATCCTCCTGAATTCCCAGGGAACTGCTTCGGCCTACACAGGCTTCAAATGTTTCACAGGAGATGTTTGCCTCTGCAGCCCAGGTGGTGGTTCCCAGGCCTTGAGGAAAAAAATCAGAATAAGAACAAAGAGAAAGGAAGTTGAGACATAAGCAAAGGTATGCAGAAGGAAGGCTCATTATTAACCAAACCTGGCAAAGGAAAGGGGGTGTGTTTTCATTTCTGCCAAAGGCCATACGCCAGTGCCTGACTGAACTAGTTTCTCCTATCGGATTCAGAGGCTGACTTGGTTGGATTACAGCCTTACAGCTGCTCTCAGTGGAGAAGCAGCACGTCTCATTTACAGATCTCATACGCAGGGACTTGGAGCCCCAAATTAAAACCTTGTGTATGTTACTGGGGTGAATTCAATTCCAAAGTATTTCAGCTTCTCCAGGGAGGCCATTTTCACTAGAGACAAGAGGGAGAAAACACACTGGAAAGCAAATAAATGTTTTCATATTCACTCTTCTATTTTTTTGTGAGAGGTTTAGACCCAAAGGTACTAATGAAAGAAACTCTAATAAGATGTCAAAGCTGTGGATGATGGGCTTGGAGTAGGTATGTGTTGAAGGGAGGAGAGCAGAAGGAAAGAAGCCGACAGGGAAATGAGAAATAGGAGACTCTAGAGTGCAGGAATTAGAGATAGACGGTTCCTCAGAGAGGATTTACTGGTAGAAGACAGGAGCGACTTTCATTTATTTATTTATTTTAATTTTTTTGTTGGTCGTGGGGCTTGAACTCTGGGCCTGGATGCTGTCCCTCAGCTCTTCAGCTCAAGGCAAGAGTTCTACCACTTGAGCCACAGCGCCGCTTCCAGTTTTCTGGTGGTTTATTGGATTTGAGAGTCTCACGGACTTTCCTGCCTGGCTGGCTTTGACCCACGATCCTCAGATCTCAGCCTCTTGAGTAGCTAGGATGACAGGTGTGAGCCACCAGCACCTGAGAGCTTTCTTTCATTTGTTTGTTTGTTTGGTCACATTGACAATAGCCAATGAAACTGAGGTTTAGAAATGAGACGCATCAGAAGCAGTCACCCCCATCCATGAGCAACAGAGGTTGAATTGCAAGTTGTGTGTGGGTTCACACCCCAGCACCCTGCCACCTGCCTCGAAGGGAGACCCGACGGGCCAAGAGAGAGTTCTGAAAACAGCTTCCAGAATCAGACGGACACAATCTTCAGGAGTTTCAGGTCAATAGAATCCTCCTGGTTTACCTCTGAAACGTCATGAGTAGGATTCAAGAATGGCTGAAAATTCATCAGGCCAAATGTGGAGCTATTTTCAGTAGTGATCAGGGAGGAGAAGAGCGAGGAGAGAGGAGAATGCGCTGGAGTGGCAGCGGATGTTCGGGAAAGGCCTCTGCCATCCGCGACATCAGCTGTTCATCCATCTTGTCTTTGCCTCTTGCTGGCACTGGGCTACGTATCATTGCGTTTAATTAATCGTGTATTCTCCTGGCAGCTCACCTGTGGGATTTCTTTTCCATGATGCATGTTCTGTGACCTAAGCCTGATGTTTATGCCTTATTCCCCTGCATAGGTGGCGAGCTCCTTACAGGTCAGTGAGCCTCACTGTGTAGCGATGATACGTTGCATTTCTCTGGCATTGAGTACTTACATTATTGGAGTTTGCTTCATTGATCATATTCTGTTGGCCTGGAAGAACCTGTATTCTGAGCATTGAGACTCCTCGGATGAACAATGTTTAAGGATCTACCTGGAGTTACACTATCCCCGCCTGGAGTTACACGTGCCATGTTTTCCCATACACCAGAGGCACTCAGCAAGTACCCTTGGTTTATCTTGCTCATTGAATCCCAGCACAATCTTGCCTTGATGCTGTGAGCAAGAGGACTTGTGGTTTGGGGGAAGAGGTTTGGCTAGAAAGACATGGTGAAGCCCCTGCCTTCTTACGTGGCCTCTGCCTTGTCCCATTTCAAATGCTCTGGCGAGTTAGGAGACGGCAGAATCCCGTCACTCACACCGTCTGTCATTACCTGGAAAGTTGTAAGGATGAGGGAGGAGTGAAAGCACCTGGAAAGGAGAGGCTTGCTTCACTCACTCGCCTTGTCGCCAGCCTTGGTTCACTGGGCTTCTCGGAGTCTGTTTCCTTTGGGTAGAACAGTGATAGGAGAGGGCTGTGAGGGTCTGTGACGGATTCACGAGGTCAACCATGGGGAGCACTTCGTACGGGGAAAGTGGGGAAAGCGGTGATGCAATGCAGAGAGGAGACCGTTATTATTTAGGACACGTCTACAAGCCTTTGACTGGGGCATTGATGGAAGTAGAATGTGGTTTTCAGTGTTTCAGTGGGTGACGGTGGCACCCAAAATGCCTATACTAATTGAAGAAGAGTCAGCAATTACCTTTATTTACTGCTTTAGAAAGTGAAATAATGCCCTGAGAAAACCTGCCCAGCATTTCCTTTGTTCTGGGGGGAAAGTATCTAGACGCTTGACCTGCCCTGGCATCTTTCTTCCTACCTCTGGCCATCTTTTTCCTTCCTGGCTAGGGTTGAGGGTAGGGGATGTGTACCACACATCGGAGGTTTTTTTGGTTTATTCTGCAATCCTCAGTCTCATGTCTGTTGTAGAGACTTTTCTTGACTATACCAGATATAGCTTATTTCCTTCCAGAATTATGCCACAGGACTTTTTTCCTTTGTTGGCTTAATGTTTGTACCAATATTTCTCTCTTCCTCTCCCTCTCCCTCTCTGTCTCTCTCTCTTTCTTGCCAGTATGGGGTTTGAACTCAGGGTCTTACACTTGCTCTGCTTGCTTGCTAGTCTGGCAGCCTACCATTTGAACCACACCTCCAGCCAAGCCTTTTTGCTAGTTATTTTGGAGATATAGTCTCATGAACTTTTCAAACTGTGATTCTCTGGATCTCAGCTTCCTGAGCAGCTAGGATGACAGGCGTGAGTCACCGGTGTTCTACCTGTTGTGTTTTGAAACAAGGGCATGCAATGTAGTGCAGGCTACCCTTGAACTCACGATCATCTTGCCTCCACTCTGCAGTGCTGGGGTGTGTACAGAGCACGCACTGAGGCTTCACAGGGTACCTCCATTGCCGGGCACAAGTGTGTGCTCCTGGGATCCTTGCAAGGTGTCTGGGTGGAGCTGGACAGCAATGGCAGGTCCTCTGAGACTGAGGGCTGACTGCTTGATCCTCAGGGAAACGCTGAGAAAGGGAGTCCCAATTAAGCTTGTCTGCCCCATCACCAAGTCCACCTAGCCATTTCCGGATATTCCGGGGAGTGTTCTGGACCCTGGTGGCCTCACCTTACCAGGAAACTTCTATTTGACCTTTTTGTTTCTATGGGTTGCCTTTCTTTCCAGATTTTAAAAGCAGCAAAGGTCCAATCTGGAAAATCTGAAGACTATAAAAGTTTTAAAGAAAGAAGAAACTAAAAGTAATAGAACATTGAGATGCTTTCATTCTACTTTTACTAGGTATATGATTTTTTAAAGACTACATTGAATATCAAAGGCAATGTCCATGTTGTTAAAAATTCTGGCAAAATATATATTTAGTGATGACATACTGTGTCATCATATGGAAAGACTGGAATTTATTAAGCCATTATCTTATATTGGTGATTTCCTTTATTATGAATTATTTATGCTTGAATATGTTTAAAAAAACTTGTGCTTTTCCTAATGACATATTAATAAAAGGCAAATCAGTAAAGTCTAAGACAGAGAGGTAAAGAACACAACACAGCCACGGAACTGATGGCTTACTTCTGTAGACACTTTCCACTCATAATTCCGTAAGACTCATCAGAGAGAAATCACCGTGAATCACGGAGCTGTTGTTTTATCCACTCCACTGAGTACCTTCCCCACTCCAAATGAATCTTGTGTAAGTGTTATGAATAAGGACAAAGATTTTGGATGAAAGGGTTTATGGTTCACACAGCATTGGACATTGACAGGCTTGTCTGCACAAACATATTTGGACCACGTAACCCAAAGCTGGGACTTCATTTGCTTGAATGAAGCGAAATGGAAGTAACCATCAGTATGATTTGGGGGTGAAGGTGGTGCCTGAGGGTGGGTCTTAACAAAAAATTCAACCTGAAGGTTTGGGGATTTTCTCTCTCTCTCTCTCTCTCTCTCTTTCTCTCTCTCTCTCTCCCTCTCTCTCTCTCTCTCTCCCTCCAGTTGTGGGGCCTGAACTCTGGGCCTGGGCGCTGTTCCTCAGCTCTTCAGCTCAAGGCTAGCACTCTACCACTTGAGCCACAGCACCCACTTCCAGCCTTTTCTGCCTATGTGGTGCTGAGGAATCGAACCCAGGGCCTCATGCATGTGAGACAAGCACTCTACCACTGAGCCACCTTCCCAACCGGTATTTTCTCTTTTGAATTTTAAGTACTCTTCACTGGTCAGTTGCACTCATTCTGGTCAGCTCTGATTTCTGATCCCTATGTTGAAACTTTTCTTGTGGAATAAAAGTCGGCAAAAGCAAATGTGTCCCAGGTCTGGTCCTTAGATCCAGTCTTCCCTTTCATCCGGGTTAGGAAATACCTCTACTCTTTCTGGTGGAGGTCTGGCCTTTGTTGATTGTCTAGCTAAAGAGAAGGAGGGCAGGAAGACCCCCAGAAAGCTAATATTTTCCTTGTCTAATTTAATTACTGATTCAATTAGAAGGAGCCACCGCCATCCCAGAACCCTTTTCACACGAACCAATCAGAGGGCTCTTCCCCAGACTGCTGGCTTATCCTGACCTAGGGAGATTTCCCAAGTCCCAAGTTGCTTTTTATTACACTTCTGAGAAGTACCAGGTAATAAATCAACCAGGAAAGGACAGATACAGAAAAGCAATATTTAAAATGAGTTATGATGTAAAAGAGAAGACTCGCTATAACGTTTTATCAAAGGCAGCCACTAACAAGCATAATGTAATTCACAATGCTTAAACAGGGCGACTTTAATTGCAACAGTCATTAAGCTCATGGGATTATTAAATGTATTAAAGGAGGGAGCCAACCAGCTATCATGAATGAAATAAGGCCCCTACTCACCCCACTTCACCTATTAACTGGGATTGAACTCAGTCTAGGTCTCTGACAGTCACCAACCTTTGCTGTCCTCCCTTCCTTTCTGGAGAGGCCACTATTTCGGGCAGTTCAAAGGTAGCATTTAAGAGAGAATGAGGCCAGACCAAAGTACCATCAAACTGCAGTTTAAATTTACTAATAGATTAAATGAACACTGGGATTGTATTTTTACAGCATCTTGAAGTTGAAAGCCTTGTTACTTCTATTTTTGATACGCTAATTATCTTCAGAAAGCTGCAAAACTAGAAATGCCAGGATACAAAATGTTCACTCGCTCTAGCGATAACAGAAATGCAAATTAAAACTTTACCAGGCTGGCAAAAATAGAAACCAAATACCTTTTCTTATCAATGGAAAAGATGTAGGGAAACAAGAAACTTTCCTATCTCCCATTGATACTAATTTCTGAATGATTTGATCAGGTGTATCAAAACCCAGCAATTATGGATATGGGAAATTATCAAAATCAGGATGTTAGCTGTGGACAATGAATGTAAAAATGAATCAGAAATGCCCTCATGTTTTACAACCAGGGATTTGTTTATTGACAGGGTTTTAGAAGTGTGTTTATCAAGAAGGAAAATCTGTTGATAAAATGTGGGTTGCCACACTTCATAATAGAGTGGAGTTTTTTGTTTTTGTTTTTTTTAAGAAAGAAAACAAGCAACAACACTTTGTTGTTGTTTGTTTGGGACTAGTTACGGAACTTGAGTTCATGCCTGGGGGATGTCCCTGAGCTTCTTTAACTCAAGACTAATAATCTTCCACTTGAGCTACAGCTCCACTTCTGGCTTCTTTTGGTAGTTAATTAGAGATGACAGTCTCACTGGACTTGACTGCTCTGGGCTGGCTTCCTCAGATCTCAGCCTCCTGAGTAGCTACGATTACAGGCATGAGCCTGCCAGACAACACATTTTTGATAAACATTTGAAAGTAGCATCTACTTTCAGACAGAAAAGAGCAGTGGTTTCCATTCTAGACTCCTCAGCTTGGATGTTCAGGGCCCACACCCTTTCATTCTACTGTCTAGACAGAGCCAAATGATTTCAACTTTCTTTTTTTTTTGGGGGGGGGGGTCCGGTAGTGGGGCCTGAACTCTGGGCCTGGGCGTTGTCCCTCAGCTCTTCAGCTCAAGGCTAGCGCTCTACCACTTGAGCCACAGTGCCACCTCTGGCTTTTTTCTTTTTTGCTTATATGGTGCTAAGGAATCGAACCCAGGGCCTCAGGCATGCAAGGCAAGCACTCTACCACCGAGCCATCTTCCTAGCCCCTCAACTTTCTTTCTGAATGCGAATCCTCCTTCTGTCTGTCTCTTGGTCCCACAGCTTATGCATTTCATCTTGGGGCACAATCTTGTCTGCCCTCCCTTTTCCATGACCAGTGGGTACTTTCCCTGGGCCACACGTAACAGACTTCCCACTCCAGCAATGCTTTCTGGACCTCGGGTCTGGGTTGGGTTCTCCTCAGTGCATGCACAGTGCACCTCCTCCTGCATCTACTCTGTTGGATCCTTGTTCTGTCCCCGAGAACAGAGACAGCATCTAGATTCCTAGGGCACCAGGTGTGGGCCCTTTCTTCAAGACGGCTGCGACCGAGCCTTCTTCAGCGCCCTCAAATCTGCACCCTGAGCCTCCCCTCCGTTCCTCCACTGAGCCTGGACTAGTTTAACAAGGCTTTCATGCTTAGCCATGGTGGGGCGCTGCTCCAGGACTTCCAGGTTGCATTTGGGTTTCTTGGAACACTTGCATGAGAAAACTGGTCATGGCATAAGGAAAGCATCAATCGTGAGATGACCACGCTGTGCAGAATCCATGGGAGGAGTGGGGATGAAGAGGAGGAGGAAGGAGGAGCAGGTGAGGAGGGAGGAGGAAGGGGAAGAGAGGAAGTGGTGAAGAGGGAGGGGGTGAGGAGAAAGGAGGGGGAGGAGAAAGGGGATGAGGAGGAGGGGAAGAGGAGGAAAAGAAGAAGAGTGGAGGAGTCCAGACAAGATGGAGGAAGGGGGAGGGAGAGAAGAAAGAGGAGGAGGAGGAGGAATGTGTGGAAGACAAATGATCACTGGTTCCGGCATGCTGCCCCAGTGGACTGGAACTTCCTGACTGAGCATGCTGCAAGGTCAGGCCACAAGGCCAGGGTCAGGCCGCAAGGTCAGGCGGCAAGGTCAGGCCACACGGTAGGTCAGCTGGTGCTCTACCACTTAAGCCATTTCTCTAGCCTGGTTTTTGTTTGGTTTGGGGTATTTTTTGCTAGTTAATTTGGAAAGGGCGTGCCAGGCTGGCCTCGAACCACCATCCTTGGCATCCCAGCCTCCCGAGCAGCTGGAATTACAGGCGTGGGCCGCTTCTTTATCAGCACATACTAATTCTAATTGTACAGCGGGGGGTTTTCACTGCACACGCGCGTGTGCGATGCACTGTGACCGCGCGTGAGTGGGTAAGACGCGCAGCGCCCACACGTGCGTGTCTTCCATGCTCCGTGACCGCGCGTGCGTGTACGACTCACCGTGATCACACGTGCGTGTGTACGACGCGCCGTGCCCACGCGTGCGTGCGTGCGTGTGACGCGCCGTGATCACGTGCAGGCTCTGCGTCCAGCC
>NW_012267226.1:22401941-22462619 GCF_000151885.1 Dipodomys ordii
GCACCCCAGAAGGTTGCGGGCGCGGCCATCCGTGGGTTCGGTCAGCGCCCCGGGGCCGCGGGTCCCCAGGCTACCGAGAGCTGGTGTGACCCGTGTGACCCCTCCGGGGTCGCAGGCCGCGGACAGGGCCCTGACCGTGCCCAGGGGTCACCGCGTCCCGGGCCCGCGGGGGCCGGTCAGCGCGCTGGATGGCTGGCATGGGGACAGACAGACAGACTGACGGACTGACAGAAGGACAGAGGGACAGACAGGCGGGGAGGGGGATGTGCGGGGAAGCAGGTCATTCCTGGGCATTCCTGGAGTTCCCTCCTCCACCCTCCCTCCCCACCTCCCTCCCCAGCCCTCCCCAGCCCTCTTGCCTCTAGTCCTCATGTCCTGACCTTTTCCTGGAGGTCTCATGAAATGTGCATTTCAGGAAGATTCTAGAAGAGCAAAGAAGCCCCAGAGAGAATGCAGGTGGGGGGAATGGGGCAGGCTGGTGGGGAGGGCTGGGGTGGGCTGGTGGGGGTGGGGTGGAGGGCAGGGGAGGAGGAGGCTGGCATTCTGCTGGGCCCCCATGCCTGGCTCCCTGGGTGATGGCTTCTGACTTCTGCCCAGCAGAATGGACGTCCGAGTCGGGCCTGACACCTAGATGGGATTTCCATCCTAAGGATTGCCAGCAACCTGCTCCCTGCTCCCAACCCCGAGTGTCTGTCTCCCCATGGCTGCGGACAGAGCCGGCCTTCCAAGCTCCTCATCCCCTGGCAAGCTGTCGGGTATACAGGTGTTGATCACAGATTCATGATGGGTGTGGATGTTTATCTTTAACAGTGGGGGGACAGTAACACAGAACGTGAATGGGATCAAAGTATCCTACGCACACGGGGAAATATCACAGTGAAAACCCTCCCGCTGAACAGCCAGCACGTGCTGATGAGAACTCGGCTGGATGCCAGTGGCTCACTGCTCAGGAGGCCCAGAACCTGAGGAAGGTACTTCAAGGCCAGCCTGGCAGAAAACTCAGTGAGACTCCGTTTCCAAATTAAGTAGCAAAAACAAAAGCCAACAAACAAAAAACCAGGCTAAAGACATGGCTTAAATGGTTGAGCATAGCTGAGCAAGCCAAGCACATGCCAGGCCCTGAGTTCAAACCACAAAAACAGCAACGTAAAATGTGGGACAAGGAGGTTGTGGGAGGCCTCGCCTGCTCGAGAGCCACCAAGGATGGACTCAATGTTTTTTTGTTTTGTTTTGCCAGCTTGGCTGCATGAGTGACTGACATTAGGGGATCTAACTTACTTAACTTTTTTTTTTTTTCTGTTGTGTGTCTTAAACTCTGGGCCTGGGCGTGCTGTTCCTAAGCTCTTCAGCTCAAGGTGAGCGCTCTCCCACTTACGCCATAGCGCCACTTCCAGTTTTCTGGTGGTTTATTGGAGATGAGCATCTCACGGACATTCCTGCCTGGGCTGGCTTTGAACTGTGATCCTCAGATCTCAGCCTCCTGAGTAGCTAGGATTACAGGCGTGAGCCACTGGCGCCCGCACTACTTAAACTGCTTTTCTTTGGTACACAGCAGTTTGAACTCAGGCCCCTGAGCAGGTGTTTCTCTACTTGAGGCTCAGCCCCAGCTCTCTTTGTGCTAGTTATTTTTCAGATAGCGTCTATGTCTTTTCCCTGGCCTTGGACTCATCCTACCCAGACATCTGATGTAGCTGGGCTCACAGGAATGAGTATCACCACGACTGGCTTATTGGTTAAGGGGTGGGGGGTGTCTTCATTTTGTTGTTGTTGTTGTTTAACCCAGCCTGGCCTTAAACTCCAGCTCTCTTCCTTGCTGTCCTCCCTTCCGCTTCTCTGTCTGTCTGGGATGACAAGCATGAGGCACCATGCCAGGCTCCAATTTGTTTTCTTCTTCTAACAGGTCTAATACTCTATCCACAGGCTTCCTTGCGCATCTGTAAGTCACTCACATAGACTTGGGCACCTCATACAGACGGGTTGGTTCCTCTCTTCATTTTGCCTTGTTCGCCCCCAAAGTGGAGATTAAATATAGACCCCAACAACTCTTTGATGTCTCACTGGAAGAGGTAATTAACATTCTTGTAACCCAACTGAAAGGGCCAATAGAGTACAAAGTTGTTTTATAATTAAGAAATGTATCAAACTCCGAGCAGAACTAATTGCTGTGCAAATTTGATTGAGGCCTGTGAGGCCGGACTGCCTCTAAAGGCTGCAGCCTCAGGACTTAATAGACTCCAGGGAGGGTCCAAAGCCCTGGGCTCCGTGTTGGCAACCGCATCTCCACCGTGAGGACCCCTGGTCAGTGAATGCACCAGGGCTTTGCTTACATCATTATTTTGAAACTGGAGGGTTTATTGAGAGTTCACGGTTCAGTTTTAGAAATGTCAGAAATACAGTTTTATTTGTTTCCTTTGCACATAATGAGCTGCCCTTTAAATCACGAAGCTATGAAAATAGCAAGTAACACGTATTCCAGTGCATTGCCAAATGTTGAGTTAGTCACTCCTGGGGCCGCGTTTCCCCGTCACATCCATCAGAGAATCGGGGCGTTGGAAATACCCACGACCATTGTTGATCTGGAGGGACTTCCCCCACCCCCTCCACACTCAAAACCCTTCCGCCTTCTACTTGGCCATTCCTGACCACTCACCAGGTAGAGCAGTGTCATGTGGGCCGTGACAACGGACAGAAGCGCTCAGAAGAGCTGGGTGGACCGCACTTATTTGTAGGCAGCGGCAGTGCTGTCCCTTTGTCAATAATGTTCTGCACTTGGATCCCAGGAGGGAGGGGAGACGTGTCTGGTCCCCTCCTCGTGGCTTGGAGGCGATGGTTCTGCTTCACCCTGATGGCCTACAGAATCAGAGGTGTGAGCTTTGGAGTCATCTCCAAGGTGGAGGTGGAGCCACAGAGCCTTCTATCCATTTTCGGTCCATTACAGTCTCAACTATCCTTATAGGCTGACCCATTACTTTTTCAGTTCAGTCTTGCCTTCATAAGGTTTGATGGTCTGTACTAGATATGCAAATGTTCACAAGTGTAATCTTGCATCTTTTGTTAAGTAAATCATCTCATGTCTCCATAACCTAAACGAATCCTACTTGGTTTGATAATAATAATATTTGGTTTGCTTGCGGTTCGCATGGCATATCTTTTTCCTTCTGTTCATTTTCAACCTCTTAGTGTCTCTGGGTCCCATGTAAATATCTAATCTTGGTGTCGTGGCCTATTGCTGTAGTCCCAGCTACTTGGCAGACTGTGGCAGGAGGCTATCTGGAGCTTAGGAGCTGAAGGCCAGCCTTGAGTTGAGACCCTGATCTCAAAACCAACCAGCACGAGCACCACCACCCACAAAGAACAACGAATGTCTAGTAGGCAGCATATCGTTGAGTTATGGACCTTTGGAACTCTGTGAATCTGAGTCTTCTGATTAGAGCTTAACCCATTCAGAGCTGGGGATGCAACTCAGTGATACAATGGCTGCCTAGCCCAGGTCCCTGGGTTGGATCTGTAGCAGCACACACAAACATGTGCATGTATGGGAGACGTGAAAGGAGAGTTTAAGCCATTTACATTTAGTGAGATTTTATTGAAATTATTTTTGTCTTCGGTGTAAAGCTTTTCATTAGGTTCTTTTATATATTTCGTGTCCTTTTCAAGACTTCCTCCAGAGGTCTCAAGTGTGTCTTTGTCTTTGTCTTGTAGCATTTTTCTCACCATTCTTTAAAAATCCTTGCCGTGCAATTCTAACATCTCTGTCATTTTGATGTTGGTGTTGATTCTCATAGATTTTCTTCTTCATTCAATTTGAGATTTTTGCCATGTCTGGTATGAAGAGATCGTTTAAATCCGATGCTGGAAACTTCTGTGTTATGTTATAATACCCTGCAATTACTTTTTTGCTTTCGCTGACTTCCATGGCTACATCTCCAAGATGAAAGGAGAGGGTTATCTTTTTTATACTGGCGTTTAACAGAGGTGGGTGTTCAGTTCTCCATGCCCAGTGGGGCTGGCTCCTCGTTACTGCGGGGTAAGGTAGGGGGAGCCCTGGCTCCCGCTCTTACCTTCGGGTACAGATGCCTTCTTGTTTGTGAGCAGTTTGAGCACTTGGTTTGCACGCTCCATCCAGCCTCACTGACCCACTTGGTGTGCCCTGGAGGGAGGTTTTGTCTCCATATGATTCCTCCTGTTGGGGCCTGTGCCTCCTTATGGGCTGGCAGAAGCCTAGTTGCGCACTGGCTTTTGCTGTCAAGGGTAGGATGGGGCCGTAGTGCTTTCTGTTTTTGTTGGTTTGTCTGTTTTGGTGAGAGTGGAGTTGTTATTGTCTAAAAGTTTCATATGGTGCTAGGTCATTTCTTTCCTCATCCTTTGGCTGTGGGGAACTGGACTTTGCAGAAGCTATTTTAAATCTAAGCCCATTTACTTCTAGCTTGTTTCCTTTTCAGTCTAAGTCTAGGATATAAGAGAGAAAAAGCAAGCTCAAGAACTCTGGGGACTCCACACCAGGTTGTTTGTTGGGTCCCAGTGTCCCCAGATGGTTTTCCATCTCCCTTCTGCCTACATCTGCATTAGGTATAATGTCCAAGGATTTTCCTTGTTCATAGTAGGGAAAACAGAGAAAGTTACATCTAGTCCACCTTTCTACCGGGAGACGCATTTCCAGGTATTACACTTATCAGAAAAAAATACACATTTTAAGAAACGATTGACTCATGCTTGTAATCCTAGCTACACAAATGGCTGAGATCTGAGGGTCTCAGTTCAAAGCCAGCCTGGGCAGGAAAGTCTGTGAGACTTCTGTCTTCAAATTAATCACCAAAATGCTGGAAGTGGAGCTGTGGCTCATATTAGAGTGTCAGCCTTGAGTGAAGAAGTCAAGGGAAAGCATAAGGCCCTGAGTTTAAGCCCCAGTACTACAGAACACACATATGCACGTGCAGGTGTGCACACACATGCACACACACACACACACACGCACACACACACACAAACCCCACACCCAAATCAAGACTGAAATTGAAATGAATGAAGAGGGCCTTGTCTGGTTGAATCTGGAGATAGTGCAGGAAATAAGCATGATAGTTAACAATAAGAGCCCTTCTTTATTTTTTCCCTTTCTTTTTAATTGTTCTGATGTACAGAGAAGTGACATAAGTCTGGCAATGAGGGCATTTGTTTTGGGCAAGGTCACCCCTCCCCTCGAAGAGCCATTTTTCATTGAACATGTATGGAGTGGTTGTACACACCCTCCATTTGTATCAGATGTGGAGTGCCAGTCCTCATTTACAGGGAAGGGTCCTGAGATACAGCCAGATGAACAACTTTCAAGTTAGATGCCAGTGGATGGGACAAGAGGGATGGAGATCCTCACTGGTCTGAATCCGAATGGATGCCATTCGCCTGTGTATCACGGCCTCTGGGAACTTGCCAGAGGAGAGAAGCCTGGAAGCGTTTAGGCGATGTCTGGCAGAGAACAGGAAATGTGTTACAGGTGGAGAGACCCCATGATCTTCGGTTCTACGGAAAGCCTTTGAAGAGGCCTCTTGAGGGGAATTACTATTTTTTTTTTTTGGTCAGGACTATTAATGCCGTTTCTTCAGACTTAGATTTTCTGTTCCTTCCTTCCAACGAGCTCAAGGTGTAGGTAGAAGCCAGACTCCCTGGAACAGATGGGGATCCGCAAACCAGAGACGTGGAATGACCTATGGCAGTCAGTGCAGAGAGCAGGTCCGGGAAGTCAGCTCCCAGCCCCGGCTCCGGCGGGGTCACCGCACCGTTGCTTTGTTGGTGCTCAGCAGCGTCGTTTTGTTTTTATTTTTTTGGTCAGTTGTGGGGCTTGAACTCTGGGCCTGGGCGCTGTCCCTCAGCTCTTCAGCTCAAGGCTAGTGCTCTACCACTTGAGCCACAGCACTCACTTCCGGCTTTTTCTGCTTATATGGTGCCGAGGAATCGAACCCAGGGCCTCATGCATGCAAGGCAAGCGCTCTACCACTGAGCCACCTTCCCATCCTTGGCAGAGTTCTGATTACAGAGCTTGATGCCGTTAAATCCAGGCTTGCCCTCCAACACCTCTTAGCTTGCACGAGTTTTCAGATCGTCTGTGATGGAAACCTTGTGTGGAACAAAAAGCAAACTTGGAAACCAGGCCCATCCTGGTATCTCCATCCGCTGGATAAACATCTCTGAGACAGACACACAGGAGGCCGGCTCCCTTGGTCAAGTGTTTCACCTAAAGTTTGGAAGCAGTTTGCATTTTCCACAGAGCAGTAAATGATTTTCATTGCGGTTACAACCAGTGGCTCCTCGCGGGGCGATAGCTTCCAGTGATCCCCTCGTTCAGGACGCCCGTGGTTCTTGTTTTGAGAGTCATCGTAGGTACAAGGAGCAGGCCTGCCCCTTACAGTTTCCTCCTTTCCTATCTTGTCTTTTCTGCTTCCCCTCCCTTTCAAAGCCTGCTCTGTGAGTTTCGGGGCCCTTGGAGCCTTGGGGAGTGCGCCGCTTTCTTCAGAGTGGAGTTGGCTCCTTTGCCGTGCCCCACTCCTCTGCTGAATCTAATCCGACCGTTCTATTTATAATTCTTGAGCAAGATGAATCTGGTCTTTGTGTTTCTTTCTGAGCAACAGTGTGCCCTCCCTAGGACTTGAGCCGTTTAACTTCTGCAAGAATCCTTTTTAATTTCCCAGCAAGTTGCCAGAAAGCAGCCACTGAAACGCTATCAGATTCTGGATCATATCAAACCTGCTTTAAACTGCCCCCCCCTGCCCCCCGGTCTCCTGGGAGTTGAGTTGGACACAGGGCTGTGCAGAGACATTTCCAGCAGTGCTCTGGTGACGCCAGGGCTGTCTGGGAAGTGCCACGGGGAGGAGGGGCCTGCTTTGGGGAGGATGGAAAGGCTGTAAGACAGGAACCCTGCCCGCGTCTGTTTGTGCCTCCATTCCGCCCAGGTCCCTCAGGGCTTACATATGCATTTTTTTTTTTTTTTGTCCATCATGGGTCTTGAACTCTGGACCTGGGCGCTGTCCCTGCGCTTTTCAGCTCAAGGCGAGCGCTCTACCACTTGAGCCACAGCGCCACTTCCAGTTTTCTAGTGATTTATTGGAGATAAGAGTCTCACATACTTTTCTGCTTGGGCTGGCTTTGAACCATGATCCTCAGATCTCACCTCCTGAGTAGCTAGGATGACAGGCGTGAACCACCAGTGCCCGGCCTACATACGCATTCTTACTCTGTTTTTCCTTATGCTTAGATTCATCCAACTGTTTTGCAGGAAACTATTTCACTCATGCCTCTCGTTTTACACAGAAGAGCATGGACACCACAGGAAGGGGACAGAGCCAGATGCCAGTGGCTCAGACCTGCCATCCTAGCTATTCAGGAGGCTGCCTTGATCAGGAGGGTCATGGTTTGAAGACAGCCCAGGCAGCAAATCCTATGAGACTCTATCTTTAATTGATAGGCAAAATGCTGAAGTGGAGGCATGGCTCAAGTGGTAGAGCACCAGATGATCAACAAAGCTGAAGGAGAGTGTGAGGGCCTGGGTTAAAGCCCTGGTACTGACACAGAAAAGAAAGAAAGAAAGAAAGAAAGAGGGGTGGGGGATGGGAGGGCAGGGACGGGAAGGGGAAACAAAGGAGGCGGCAACAATGCTGGGTAAGAAATGGACTCATCGCCTTGCTCATGTAATTGTAACTCCTCTGTACAGTATTTTCACAATTAAAAAAATTTAATAAAAACAAAGAAAGGGAAAGAAAGAAAGAAAGAGAAAGGAAAGAAGGAAAGAAGGAAGGGAAAGAAAGAGAAAGAGAGATAAGAGAGAGAAAGAAAGAAAAAGGGAAAGAAAGGAGAGAAGGAGAGAGAAAGAAAGAACATAAGAGAGAAAGCAAGGAAGGAAGGGAGGAAGAAAGAAAGGGAGGAAGAAAGAAAGGGAGGAAGTAAGTATAGGATAGTCTATATTGCCCTCCTTGACATCATTCAATTTAGGACACATAGAATTGCATGCTTACATGCATACAATTTCAGAATTAAGAGCGATGACAGGCTGGGGCTGTGGTCACGGGCTGAGGTTATTGGTGGGTTTCAGGCAGATATTGGTTTTTATGATTTGAAGTCTTCGTGATCCAGAACCATATGAGGATGAGCACATGAGTCTCTCTCTGGTTTTAAGCAAATGATCTTTTCATTTTATTGATGGCAGTTTTCTTAGTCTTGAGTCCTTCATTAAACCAAGCAATTATTTTCTGGAGCTGATCAATAGACTGTGATTTAATTTCTTAAAGTCACTTTTTTGGTGTTCACGAACACTCCTTGGTTATATTGAGGAGTCCATATGCAAACAGTGAAAGAAAAAAATGCCATCACTTGCCAACCAGGAGTGTCACCTGACACAGCGTCCGTTCCGTTGGTGACAAGTGGTTCACTGGACAAAATCCTGCAACCTCTGTATCAACTACCTCGGATCTTTCCTGAATCAGAAATTGTATTCTCTAAGCATGTACAAACTAGCATTTGCACAGTTGGGTGTACTTCCTCACACCCATTTTCCTTTTGCTCAACAAGTACAAGTGGGAGGGCCCTGGGACCTCCAGCGGAAGGCAAGCAGCCCCCGCTGCCAGGGAGCGTGCTTAGCAGTGAGGACGACAGACGTGCAGATGAGCAAGTGTGTGGCGACAAGAGCCACGGTTAGAGGGGGAGCAGAACAATGGGTCTGCATGACGCGTAGCAAGGCAGGCTACGATGGAGCAGAAGTTGGGGCATTATGTAGTCACCACAAAGCCCCAGAGAGCCAGGAAGCCTGGGTAACCCTGCAGAGCATCCTGAGGTTAGATTTAGACTCCTTGGCGGGTTGGTGCTGTGGGAGGGCTGCCTGGAGGTGGAGGCGGCCTTGGGTGAGGTGAGGAGCTCAGGGCGATCTCTACAGGAGGCCTAGCGATGAGAGAAGCGAATCTTCAGTCCCCAAGGAGGGATCTGAGCGGCCAGCCCGAGCGCCCCCTCCCCTGCCTTCTCTGAGAGGGAAGTGAGCCTTGCCTGGAGGTTGTGACCCCATTTAATGTTGAGGTTGGTGTCATCACGCTCACTTTGCATCTTGGTTTATCCCTCAGGAACTCAAAAGGTAAAGTGAGCTGCTCCAAGGCCCATAGCTACCAGGAAGTGACACCTGGTGTGTGCTGGCGGGGGACGTGCTGGCATCACCCGTGGCGGCCGAAGACGTCCCGTGTGCCTGTGCTGTACAGTGCAGAGGCATGCGTTTCTCCGTGCTCGCTCACGAAAGGTTTGGGCACAGCACCTTTCAGTTCTTGGTATTCCATTGTACACTGCCACGACAGAAAAGGCCCGTAAATAAAGCCACATTTGCCTCTCTGTTCATACAAGTAATTAGATGTCTTTCTGCAAAACGGAGCTTTTGAATTTTAAAAGCCTTCACGTACCACGCTGACAACCGAGTTAAAACAAAAACACGTAGAGGTCACTCCTTCCAGAAGTCAGAAGGCGGCTGCCGGGCTGAGCACCTCCGTACGCCTTCAGCCTCCTCATCTCTCAGCTTTCTCTGACCTCAGGTGTGTATGAGGGGTCCCAGGGCACCGGGGTTCTCCTGGCCATTGCCTTCAAGTTTGTTCTTGGCCCTGACTTTCCACCTTTGACCTCTTTGGCCTATCTAGTCAGACAGTCCTGTCTTCTGTTCCTGTGTAGTGGGAGTGCGTTGGGGTGGCGGCTTGCAGGAGCACTTGAAGGAGATGGGTCTGTGGTCCCCTTTCACTGATAATAGAACCAAAGCCTGGGAAAGCCAGGGGGCGCAGATGCAGCTCAAACTAGCGACTGTGGTCATACCGTGATGTGTCATCTCCAAGACCTCTCTGTCCAGAGCCGAAGGTGGGCTTCTCAGCATGAGAGTGGGGAGTAGACAGGGATGAAGACATCGGAACAAGGGGGAAAGAGCAGATGGGTGGCTCTGTGAGGGCATGAGCCTTCTGGAAACCTCCATTTCTCCATTGAAGTGACAGGATGGAAGGGGTTGCTTTGGAGGGCATTTCTCTGCTTTAAGCCCTCTGGTTTTAAGGAAACAGCAAAGAAAAGGCCTCTCACAGGCCCGAGGTATCTGCGGTATCACAAGAAACACACCACGGTGCTAGCTGCCACATCATGAGCCCTTCCTTTGGAGGTTGCCAGCTCTGGAAAGCTCTGGGAAGCCTCCGTTGTCACACTCCCCTGCTCCAGGTGGCTGCTGCTTTCCCCGCTCCCAATGCCGCCATTTCAGGTATAATGGCAAGCAGACCGAAGCAATCGCATGAAATCCATTTCCACTTTTGGATGGGAAATCTGCTTGGAACCATCCAGCGGGCTTGGAGCAGCGAGCACGGGTCTCCAGTGTGCAGCAAATGGTACACTGCTGAAGGTCAGTTGGCACTCAGAGGACCGGTTTGTTCCTGATTAGTCCAACTGTGGTTGGAAAGGACAAGAGAGCAGTTCCGCACGGCTGGGCTGTTCTTCGGTAGGCTCTTTCTGCACAGTGCTCCCGGAGGCATACGGCCTTCTCTCCTGTCCACCAAAGCCCTTGCCACTGTGGGCCGCAGGACAGGCTGCCCTCCGCTCCCTGCCCCTTTATCCACCTGCAGCACAGCTCCTAGCGACACGCGGGGATGAGGTCAAAGAGCTGCATATCTCCAACCAAAGCCCAGCTTGTGCCCCCGACAGAGCCATGGACGAGAGTGGCCCAGAATGTTTCCTGGAAGACTGCTGGAGAACGCAGGAGCCCTAACTGGTGCTGGGGTGACCAGTAAGAGCTGGTGAGGAGGGACACAGCGCAGCCTTGACATTCGTGCAGTGTAGGCTCCCCTTGGGTTCTTTTTGGTCATTTACATTTGTATCAATGCTTTCAAGCTCAACCTTAACATGGCGGTTATACATAAGGGGCTTGCTTTGTGTAAGTAGTTGGCCGCTAGACACTTTTTTTTTTTTCAATTGCTTTTGGTTCCCTGACTTCCTCATATCCCTGATTTCTTGCAGGTTTTCACGCAAACCTAGGGATGGTGTCATCATGGGGTTGGTGGACAGAGAGTCGAAGCAGGAAGAGAGCACGGAGGCTGGTAAGACCCTCTAATGGTTCAGCCTACGGACTGGGGACCTGGGGCAGCCGGGTGTCCTGTGCTCCTCGCTGGTGGATGGGGCTGCAGTTTCCAGATGTTCTACACGGCAGGGGCGTCCTCTGAGGGGCCACGCTGGCCTGGGGACACCTTTCTCTCCAAGTTCTCTCCAGCTGGAGTGGCCACGTGTGTGCTTTGTCGAGCGAGTGTGCCTTTCCCTGCACTCCTTCATGGCCAAACGCCTTGAGAGGGTCGTTAATGTTAGTTGCTCCAATTTCTCTGTTTCATTTCCCCGGAACCCACCATAGTCAGAACTTATCCCCTTCACTTGACAGAAAATCGCTCTTGTCAAGGGCACCGTGACCTGCCGGTTATTAAATGCATAGTCAATTTGCATGCCCATCTCCATCTATCAGGTGATCGGCTGCCTCCTTTGAAACACTGTACATGTGGCTCCAAGGATGCCACACTCTGTTTCCCTCTTACACCCAGTTCTCTCTGTGTGTGTGTGTGTGTGTGTGTGTGTGTGTGTGTGTGTGTGTGATTGGTACCGATTCTGCCTCTCCTTCTCCCACCATTTCCCCCAATCTCTCCTCACCTTCTGCCCTCCTCTCCCTTCTCCTCCTCTCCCCTCCCCCCACTCCTCCTCCTCCTCTGCTTTGCTAGACTTCAGTCTCATGGCTTTCAATCGTTCTTGTTGGTGACTCTTGTACTTATGTATCCAGTGTGAACATCTCTCCTCAGCTCCAGCGTCCCATCGAATTGTCAACTCAGCAGCAATACTTGGAGACTAATAAGATTTTAGACAAAACATCTGCAGCGTTGAACTCCTGCTCTCCCTCTTCCCAAAACTTACTCCCACGTTTTGCACCGTCTGAATAAGTGGAAAGTCTTTTCCTCCAGACAGGGAGTTCCTCCTTTCAGGCTCCACACCCAATCCCGCAGCGAAGCCTGTGGCTCTACCTTCATATAGATTCCTAGGATCAACTGGCTTCTTGCCAGTCTCGCCACGGACCACTTTTGATCATGTCACCAGCATCCTGGATAATGTGCGACCTTCCTAAAGGCACCCGCACCTCCATCCAGCTGAGAAGCCAGAGCCGGTCACAGTCCAGATCCCACCACATTTTAGTGTCACACCTCCGGAGCGATCCATTTAACGTGAGTGAAATCCAAAGGCCGTCTTGTACCTGTAACTCCTGTATCTAGGTCTCTGCTGTGGCTCCCGCCTCATCTTTGTCACTGGTCTCATCCCTTTCTGTCCCCCGTCTCCGGCTACTTGATGTTCTCTTCCATAAACATACCAAGCCCTCTGCTATCAGCATCTTTACTGCTCTTTTTGCCTGGAATTCTTGTTTAGGGTCATGTATTTGCACAGGGCATCTACTTTAAGTCAACTCCTACTAACAGACTCCTCAACCAGTCTGATTTCCCCATTTCTGAAGCCATCACTCCGATTCCTTTACATCACCGAAGCCATACTTCTTAGGTTTGTCTTTTCAGGCTTCCTCCTGTACAACATAACCTCCCTGAGCTTAGGAACCTTGTGTTGGTCTACTCCACAGCTGTGAAATCCCCACCTCTCCTCACCCATACTTGGTGTTGAAAGTGTGAATGAATCTACATCTCTAGCTGCAAAAACTCAACTTGACAAAGCAGATTCTGTCAACAAATTCCTGAAGGATTACAAGATAGTGATGCATCGTTGTTAAAGTAAGACATCTGAGTTTCAATGAGATTGCTGTTATTTCCAGTGTAAAATGGGATTTTTTTTTGACTTTTCAGCTCACACTGAGAGGTTTAAATTTGGTGAACATTTCCAAACTCTGGTGTTTCGCACTATGTGTTCCTGTGCCCATGTGTCTTTTTATTCCCTTCGGTTTAATTCAACAAATATTGATTGTCTCTCAGAACATGCCTGGCTCTGTGCTGGGAGAGAGAAATGTGAGTTACTTAGTTATGATCTTGCCCTGAAGATACCGGCAGACATTTAGGGATGACGGACACAGCGTCATGGCTGTGTTCTCAAAATGGAAGCATGAGGATGTGCGGCAAAACACTTCTCTTGTTGTGGAGAGAGTTAAACCAAATGGGAACATTAGTGTCTTCGGGCAGATAGCGTGTCACCCTTCCTCTGAGCAGGTAGGTAGGAGTGTGTGGTCCAAAGAGCCCAGCAACAGTGCTGATGGGCAGGCAAAAGCAATCAGTGCCATGGGATCTCTGGAATGGGCCCAGAAAGAGATCACAGGTGAGCGGGGCCAGTAGGGAAGTGGGGCAGGGAGTACCTGCAGCCGTCCATACAGAGGAAAGGAGGTATGCAGGTGGGGGACTCCGAGCTTTCCCAGAAGTGTTCCATAGCTCCGTGTGGGGAGGGCATGGGGCAGGAAGAGAAGCAGCTGGACATAGGGTGGAGGGAAAAGCCAAACCGTGTTGGGTGATATGATCCGTTGTTTGTTTTTCAACCCAATGGATCAATAGTAGCCCTTTGATTTTGCATCAAATAGCCAAACGATGTCCCAAATCTGCTGATTCTCACTTGCTGTGCAGTGCTCGTGCAGAGTTTAGAATCCTTGAAGAGGATTTGTAGCAGCCTCTGTGTGTCCATCCATTTTTTCTTTCTGTCTCTGAGAACCAATAACCCACCTGGCACACCTTCTAGCCACCTTCCAGAACAGCAGAGTGTATAGTAAGTGTCTTTTCAAGGCCACGATGAAATTCCCCCCAGGAAGCCTCCCTCTGCTGACCTCCAGGGTTTGAGAAAAGAGTTCTCTCATTAGTGGGAACAGCCAGGCTGCATCTGAGTGGATTCCGGGAAGGGTAGCTGCTGGCTGAATAACTCTCTGTTCTTCCAAACAGCCACAGGCTTGGGCCCTTAAAGGAGCACAGCATTTTGGTCATCAGACACGGCTTCTATATCTAGAGTCACTGTTTGATCATCTAGCCCCAAAGGTAGATCATGTGAAGAGAATCCAAGGACTGGGCTCTTGGAAAAGTGAGCAGACTTGCAGCTGACTTTTACCTGCACCTACAATTCATTTTAATATCTTTTTTTTAAAATCACTATGTAGGTCACAGAGTTAAAGAATTTCAGAGCTGGAAGATATTAGTAGTTATTTGTTTCAGTTTGCCTGGTTTGTAAACAAGGCAACTGAAGTCAGATGAGGTTAGAGCTTCACAAGGGTTTGTTACAGGTTGAACTTGAACGTGGCCTGCAGTCAAGTTTCTGTGGCCTAGGAAGGAGGGAGGGAGGGAGAGAGGGAGCGTATCCTCACTGGCAGAGCGGAGTGTTGGCCCTTCGGTTGTACAAAGGCCTCTGTATTTCTCACCCCCTCCTTTTGTAATATGTCTACTCAGCCTTACTAGGTCTGTGCACTACAGAGGTCAGGTTCTCAGGCCATAGGGGAGCTCTGGGGGTGTAGGGAAGCGAGTGTATTCTGAACTGCTTCCCTGTGCTGGGTCTCCTGGAGAAACCCAATGAGTTTCCATTCCTCTGTTTTCTGAGACAAAATACACTTGTCAGTTAAGTTGAGGTGGCTGGGGCGAGGGTGGACATTTGCTGGTAGGAGGTTGCAAGGGTGAGAGAAGGGAGGAGAATAAAGGATCCGAAGGACCAGCGATGGAGGAAACACCAGGAGAAGATCCCGTGGAAAGCAATGCTCAGGATGACCAGAGGCCAGAGCAGCAGGGGGCGGAGCTGGCACCAGGGAACTCCTTTACTTCGTACAATTCATAGGGGCTAATAAAAATGATTTTCCCCAAATAGAGGCCCAGGCACCACACCTGTTTCTGTGCGAAGGCAAAGGTGGGGCCAGAACTTGGCCCTGACGTTCTGTTTGCAAGCGATTTTGCAAATGGGTTTGAAAAGAGGAGGGAGAGGAGAGACTCTTACAAAAGTGCTCCAAAGACGGCCCACAATCCCTGTGGGGGAGGGACAGTGTGTGTGTGGGGGGGGGAAGGGTTCCATTTGCACCGTTGCTAGAGAAGGAGAGCGGAGGACTCTCACGGCCAAACCAGACAGCCCTCCTCCCCTTTGCAGGTGGGGTCACCTCCCAAGACATGAGTCCAGCAAGCATCCGGGGGGCTCAGTCCACGGCTGTGCTTCCATTCTCCTGTGGAAATCTCTCCCCAAATTACCCCAAAACCACAACAAAACAACAAACGCTGTAGTCAACCCAGCCAGAGCCCAGGGCCGCTCAGATGCTCCTCTCTTCTCTGGAGAGAAGCCTGGCTGCTGGTAAACAGAGGCACAGGCAGCACTGCCCTCCTCCCCCCCTGCTCTGGAGGGAGCTGGATGGACGGATGGACGGCAGACGTCTCGCTCTGCCACTGCTTCCCCCAGCGCCGCCATTGAACTTGGACGTGTTGGGGCTGCCGTCCAGACAGCAAGGATCCTTGGGAGCTGCACCCAGCAGCGTCCTTGGGACCCTGCCAGGCCCGGCGCAGTCTGCCGCATGCAGGAGATATTGAACATTCTGAGTCTTGAAGGGGAAACTTGGAAGACTTCCAAGAAGACACTCATTACATCTGCCGAGAGCTGCAGACCCGGGAGGTCGGTGGGGGGTGGGCTTTGCCAGAGTAACCCTTGCAGGACCATGATCTCAGGTGAGGAGAGGGAACAAACGTGCCCCTCACTTCCAGGTGAATTTTGATCCAATGTTGCTTTTCTTTATGAGTCGATGAGGTCGGTGAGGTGGGCAGGGAACGCTGGCTTGAGGCAAGTTGCTAGGTTTATGCCTTGTGAATCTCCTTTGGCCCTGAATCCAGCAGATAGGCCCCATGAATGGCAAAGAAACAATTGGAACAGGAACTCCCATCTCCTGGGGAGGAAACAGAATACTTAAGTTAATGCCTGTTACGCCCAAGGCCCTGGATTCCATCACACACACACACACACACACACACACACACACACACACACACACACCCCTTTACATTAACCTCAGATTCCATCACACACACACACACACACACACACACACACACACACACACACACACCCCTTTACATTAACCTCACTGGAAAGCACTCTACGCCTTCTTCATGCAGACCCTCGATCCTGTGGGAGACAGTTCTCTTATAGAGAGTGGAATGGCCGGAGACAGGCACTAGAGGTCATTACGCAATCCAATGCCACCTGAAGGGCAAGGGCAAGGGCCCAGAGGAAGAGCTAGCCCCACACTGCCAGGGAGGGTGAGAGGGACTCTCCCAGGGGCGTGAGGAGCCCCAGGCTGCCCTCGGGGTGTTCGGCCACCTGCTTCTTCCTCTTCTTCCTTTCCCTCACCAGGAAATGGGGATCCATTGCTTTCCCCTCTCTCCATCGCCAGCCTCTGCTCTTGACCTGGTGCTGCTTCATTCCTGGGTCTCTCCCCATCATCCCATTCCTCCTGATTAAGGCCATTCAAGGCCCTCAGGTGTGCTAGGGGATAGTAGGCAAACTTCATGGAGGCCGAGAGGGAACGCAGATTCCAAGCTCTTATGTGAAATGGGAAGGTGATTAAGAGGCTGGTGCTGTAGCTCAGTGGTAGAGCACTTACCTAGCAGGCATAAGGCCCTGGGTTGGAGTCCCAGCATACCATAATCCTTGTTTAAAGGCACGAGAGAGATGAAAAATTCAAAAGAGAGAGAAAATACAAAGAAACGTTGCCTTCCCAATGGGCTTTCCTCTGCCTTGGATACCACTAGGTCAATATAGACACACCTGCCATATGTGTGTGAACATATATTACCCCTCCATGCACATGCGCACAGACCCCAGTACAATCGTAAAGTGTGTTATTAACGTGAGATGGAAAGTCCTCCCTCCCATGTTAACCAGGCTTCTTGCCTTAACCTGGCCTCATATCTGTGAGCACCAGGCTTCAAGTGGTGTTTCGATTTTACTCAACTCCTGCCTTGTTCGCAGTCTGATGTTTTTGAAGACCTCCTTATGCCACAGGGCTACCCCCTCAGCCACGTGCAAAGAGATGCATTTCACCACTTAATTGAGGGAGAGTAATAAACTAATGTATAATAAATAGCAAGGAATTTTGATGATCTGTACCCTTGAGGAAGATGAACAGCCCATAAAAACAGTTATTACGTGATACACACTTGCATTATTTACAAGGCAGATGCATGCGTTGCTGTAAGAGCTGGTGGGTGTTTGTAGATTGTTCCGGTTTTGGTATGGTTTTGAGTGTGGTTATTCCTCTGGTGGGAGCTTGGTTCCTAATGTGGCAGTACGAAAAGGTAGGAGAACCTTTAAGAGGGAAGAGAACCTTTAAGAGGTTTGGCCTGTAGCCAGGTCATTAAGCCAATTGAGACCATGGCCCTCCAAGAGGAATAATGCTGGTCTTCAAGGGTTGCTGAGTATGCGGGTTGTTATAGAAAGAGCGTCTTGGGGTCTCTCCCTGCTCTCCGGCTTCCTGTCTTGCCTGGTGACTTCTCCTTCCCTCCAGCATTATTGCTTTTATGACCCTGTCCACCATGAGGCCTCACCAGAGCTAAGCCCAAGCCGATGCCTCGCTCCTGAATCTCCAAAACTGTGAGTCACATAAGCCTCTTTACTTCATATATCATCCAAGCTCAGGGACTTTGTTACAGCCATGGTGAACTGACTAATTCACCTTCAGAAACCCAGGTAGTTCCAAGGATACACCTCACATGAAGCCTGAATGTCGGAGTTGTTGACTGGGAGGTGGGAAGACACGTCTGATTCTATGGATTTCCCGTGCCATAAATCCCAAGCGAGGTGTTTTTTCTTTCAGCCGACCAGGGAGTCCCAGGTTATGCTTGTGGGAAAGCCTCTGCTGTTTTCCCGTGTGCCTGTGAGCCTCGCCTTTACCTCTGGAGAGTGTCCGCGGGGGCTAGCTCCCCTGTCTCCTGCCACAGGGACGGGAATGCCTGGAGGGCAGGGGTCGCACCATTGCATCCCCTCACCTCCAGATTTGTTTTGTTTTTTTTGTCTTGGATGGGGGGAGCCTTGCACGAGGGGAAAGCACAGTAAGCATTGATATCTGTGTGAGTGGAGAGTTCACATCAGCTGCGTTGCATTACATGGCTCTTTTTCTCTCCCCCCCCCCTTTTCTTTTTTTTTCTTTTTGGTTGTTGTCTGAATGTCTCAAAGCTTGCAAAGGCGTTTCTGACACCGTCTCCCAGCTCAAGGGAGACAGTGAATAAAAATAACGGAGACCTTGAGGCATCAGGAAAAGGGGGTATGAATTCCTCAGGTTTGCTGGGAGGGGGCGGGGGGGGGGGCGGGGAGCGCGGCTGCAGCCAGGCTTCTTGGGAGTATTTATATATTCCAGGCCTCTCTGTAAATCTGCATTCCATAAATCCCACAGCCTTTCTTTGGTTTCCGTGCAGGAGGAGGTTGAACAAGATATATGTACTTTTTTTTTTTTTTAAACTAGCAAATGGCTTTTTTATCGATCTACCTCTGTAGGTCTGTCTACATGCAGGCTGCAGGAATCTGGTTCTCATTCTCCCCCCCCACCCGCTCTGTCTCCCTCTGTCTCTTTTTCTCTTTGTGCCTCTCTGGGTGTCCCTCTGCCTCTCCCCCCTCCCCCTTTCTCCTTCCCAAATGCTCCCCCCTCCCTTCAGTGGAGAGAATCTGTTTCCTGTTTTCTCTCCTCCACCTCTGTCTTCCTGTAGATTTATCTCAGCTCGGGGTTTGTTCATAAACCACCAGCTTCTCCAGAGTCGTGTGTCGGGGCCTGCTGCGGTTGGGATTTTATGGCGCTAATCAGATGTTGCTGTCTGGTTCCTCACGCGGCACCCTTCCACCTCCCTGCGGGTCTTCTTCCCCATCCACACCCTCACCTTCATGGTGCCTAGGCCTATTAAATGCGGTCCAGTCTAATTTCTGGCATCCAATAAATCTAAATTTTCAAGCTTGGGAAGCCTGGCTCACCTACTGGCACCCAGATAAATGAGTCCACAGCGTGGAAGCTACGCTGGTCATTATTCAAGACTCTTAAAACTTAACACAGGCCTGCCAGCCTGCCTGAGGAAATCAAGCCCCCCCTTCCTCCCGCGCCACCAACGCCTTCTCCCTTCTTCCTCTGGAAAAGTAAGTGCTCCCCCCTTCCCACCTAGGGACCTAAGCCTTCATCTTCCCCCGTGGGAGACCCACAGCCACTCCAGTGGCTGCTAGACATAATACCAGCACACATGGTGGGTGCAGTGCTAAGCTGCAGGCCGGAGTGAGGCAGACTACAGAGTGTCTTGGTGGCTGCACAGGGCTCGTTGTTTCCAACTAGCACAGCCCAGGGGAACTCTCTCCCCAGCCAGCCCCTGGCTTTAAGGGGGTACTGCTGCAACACTCGAAATTTAGCTTTTCCATCTGACTGACAACCCCCAGAACTGTCTGGGGAATTCACTGGTTCTCAGAAAAACTGGTGGCAGGTGCGTTAAAAGCCAGGTTTGCTGGGAGGACCCAGAGAGGGGGCAAACCGGGGGCACAGGGAACCAGCCCTTGAGAAGCTGTTTACTTATTTGTTATTTTGACTTGAGACAGGAGCCCTGATCGCTTTGCAGACTTCTACGTCTGCAGTTCTGTAATTCTGCAAGACTAATTACGGGGATCCTTTCTAAGCCAGGGACAGCGCCCCCTCTGGCTCCAGGGCTGTCACTGCAGCTCCCCCTGGCTGACCCTGTCTCTTCCTCCCAGGTCTTTGCTCCTGCTTGATCCACAGCTCTGGTTCTTCCCTCAGTTTCAAAATAAGATGGTGGTTCTCTGACAGTTCGCGTGTCTGTGTTTCTTTGCCTTCCGCAGTGTGGTTTGTCTCAGTGGAAGGATTTCAGTTCTTAGGGTAACTTGGTTGTCTTCTGGCAATGTTCTTGGCCGCCATCTTGGTTCTGCCATCCTACCCTGCAGACCAGACTCCTTGGCTCTCAGCTGCAAGTCTGCGGCTTCGAACTCAGAGGGTGGATTTAAATCCTGAATTTTCCAGGGATTTTTTTCCCCCTCCAGGAAGTCCTAATGTCATGTGGCTATGTGAGCACCAGTGAGCAGACTCCTAGCAATGCGAGGAGCAATGCTCTGTCCTTCTCTGTCTCACTCATCTTTTGCGTTCAAGCTGTGGGTCTGCTCTCCGGAGCTTGGGCTTGCTCTGTGTGGGGCAAAGGTAAAGCTCTTCTCGTTTATACTCGCTCATGCCACGCTTACTGAGGTACATAAATGACTTCCCCAAAGAAGATCTGAATTTATAGTAGGAGAGACTTTGCAATAAACCCACAGTTAAGTTCAAATGATTAAAAAAAAAGGTTCAAAGCTGGGCAACAGTGCCTCATGACTGTAATCCTAGCTACTCAGGAGGCTGAGATCTGAGGATCATGGTTCAAAGTCAGCCCAGGCAGGTAAGTTCCCAAGTTTCTTATCTCCAATTAACCACCAAAAAACTAGAAGTGGGGCTATGGCTCAAGTGGTAGAGCATTAACCTTGAGCTGAAGAGCTGAGGGACAGCACCCAGGCTCAGAGTTCAAGCCCCATGACCAACAAAAACAAAACAAAACAAAATCTTCAAGATGGCACGTTGCCCACCCTGGATGGCTGGGTATTATGTTTAAAGACAAAGACAAATTGGGTGTGTGGATGATTGAAGGGTACTTTTCATAAGAGGCGGGACTCCAGGGCACTTTGATTTGGAAGAGGTGGCTTAAAATGAAGCCCTCTAGGAAGAGTTCTTCACCTATTGAGCCGTTTGGAGTCAATGCACACAACGGATGCAAAAGTGCTTTCTATCAAGTCTGTTTACATTTACAGGATGGAAGCACTCAGGGGCAGAAAACAGACAGCTGACTCAAATGGGGCAATGAGGCCATCTATTGAAGGAGCTGTTGACGCAGGCGTTGGAGAGATGGGGGAACTGGCTAGGGGTACTGAGGTAACTAGGAGGTGAGCCAAGGGTGGGAATGATCATTGCCGAGGCCTGAAGAAGCAAGGGGAAGGGGCTGTTCCTACTGGTGGGAAGAGGATTCGGCTGTGGAAGAAGGCTGTCAGAGGCAACCATCTTCATAATCCAGCACACCACACACACACACACAAACACACGCACACACACACACACACACCAGAGGTGGCTTCGTGGAGGGAAACTTGGTGAAGGAGACTGTCCATGTTTGACCTCTCTCATGATGAGAGTGTATTCCTTTTATTAATTGATTTACTCTCAAAGGCTTTGCTGGATGGTTCTGGGAATAAGGACTCTGCTCTTTGTTTTTCCTTTTTTCATAAGAGGACCATGCTGGTCTTTTAAGAAGAATTACTTTTAGATGGTATGAGTCCACTTGTATGAAGTTAGCAAGGAGCCAAGCCGGGGTGCGATGGCAGAAGGTGTCTATTGGCTGCCCTGTAGGAAGCAATAGGTGTCCTGAGCGCTCTCGTGCTTGCAAGAATGTCTACATTGGTCCAGTTCTGTTGAGCCACACACTTAAATTTTATCTATGTCATTACATGTCAATGACACTGCTAGACAAGAATGAAGTTGTATAATGTTTGCATGCTCCATTTTTACAAGTGTGTACACTCTATGTGATTTTTTTTACATGACAGATTTGTCTTGTCCTGTCTTTCCTCTCTAAGCTCGTGGCTGGCATTTGGTTTTTCAGGGGGAAAATGCTTGGGGAGGGGTATCGAATTGTCTCAGTGAAATCTACAGACAATTACCCTCCATTGAAAATAAACATAATAAAACTATGAAAGTCTAATTTTTGCAACTTGAGAGGGATTTTCTGCAGCTATTCACTTCTAATCACTCTCTCCTAACAAATGAATAGAATAGCTAATGTGGTTAGCCTAATTCACTATTCATCAAGAATATTAAATGAAAGAATATTTTGCATCTCACCAGTCACACATCTTGAGTATTTACCTGATATTAAAATCAGACAAGTGTTAGATTCTCTCTACTCCTGGGCTATAGCTCGTCGATAATTACAGTGTTTAATTAGCCCCACACAACACTTGGCTCTCCGGTGTGGCTGAAGATGATAGGATCTGGGCAAGGCAAAGGCTGTAAGGGAAAGGGGCCTTTTGCTGGATGCCCGTGGAAGTGTCAGCAGGGGCCGTGGACAGCACAGGGAGATGTTTTTCCACTAAAGTAGGGAAGAAGTTGCTTTTCATCAAGCTTTCAAAGTGCCTTGTTCTCAAACACAACTAGTAAGCATTGTAAGGTCAGCTCCTGGATGGCGAGCAGACTCCACCCTCCTCGCAGCAAAGTCTCCACCCAGTACCTGCATTACCTAGGCAACTGGGACACCTGGAAGAGGTCACATCTGCATCCGCTGAGGTCACATCTGAATTTGATGTGGCCACACCTTTCCCCGCCCATACCCTAATAAGGCCTAGCCCAGGCCCACATGCTCTCTCTCTGCTCTTTTCTAGCTCTTTCTCAGCTCTTTCCTTCTCTTCTCTTTCCCAGTTCTCTTCTCTTTCCTAGCTTTCTCTTTCCCACCTTCCCCAGATGTTCTCTTTTCTAGCTCTTTTCTCTCTTTTTTCTAGCCCTTCTCTCTCTCTTTCGCAGCTCTCCCAGCTCTCTTTCCCAGGCCTTTCCTCACCACGTGGAGGACCAAGATGGCCTGGTGCCAGCCAGAACGATGAATAAACCTACCCCTTACCTGAATACCACGTGCGTGCTGCTGTTCTTACTCGGCCACCTCTTTTTAAAAGAAGATGGTTGAGAGCTGAATCTATGTATAAAGTAGACTTTTCTCACTTTTCCCTTCTTCACCGATTCTCACATTTGACCAGAGCCTGGGGTACTTGTGGGGAGCTGGATAGGTGACCAGGACCTCAGACTTTTGAGGTGACTTCTTAGCTCCCAATACAATAAAACAACTTGCTGGCTGCATGCCTATTTTCTGCTTAAATAGGATGATGCTGTAGCTGCAGGGTGAAAGCTAAGATAATCTTGCAACTCTTGCTGTTTGCTTGTTTGCTCTGCTTGCACTAGGGCTTACACTTGGGGCCTCGTGCTCTCACTCACCTTTCTTTTTTTCCCTCCACTCACAGCTGTTGCTCTACCATGCTTCCGCTGCCCGCTTTTTGCTGGTTATTGGTAGGTAAGGGTCTCGAGGGCTTAGCTGCCTGAGCTGCCTGTGAACCATGATTCTCAGATCTCATCCTCTCGAGTAGCTAGCTTTATAGGTGTGAGTCACCTGTGCCTGGTCGTGACTGTCTGTAGAGCACAAGAAACTGAACTCATGTTTCAAGGTGAGAACGGAAAGGCCATCATGGAAGAAAGCAGGTGCTAAGGCCCTGTGGAAGGCATATGCTGTGTGTATACAATGGCATCGTGGAGGATGTTGTAATAATATGGAGTGAGTAGAAGGGGTTGGGGATAGCCGTATGGCAGATGAGAGAGACAGAGAGAGTAGGGGGCCGTCTGGGCAGGTAGACTGGAGGTAGGGGGCCTTGGAGTGTTTGGAAGAGTTCACTCCCTCTGTGCAGGGAATAGACTGAAATGGGAGGGGTGGGAATTAAGTCAGACATGCGTAGAGTGGTTGACAATCTGCTGTCAATACCCAGGCAAGGGGGAGCAGTACTCACTAGCAGTGATGATATAAGCAGTGGTCCTATTCTGTGTTACCCGTGCACGCTGTGTGGCTTCAGGGATTGAACTCCGAGCCTCACCTCGGTTCTGGTTTTGACTTCTACCTGCTCTGGCTCCGGCACCTTTAGCATGGTTGATCTTCTTTGGAATCTTACGTACCACCATCCACAACTTGGGGAAAAAATATTTCCAGCCTATTCTTAGTGATGAGAAAAAATGATGAAACGTGAAGTCAGAAGAAACATCACCACTGTCTCGGCTTGGAGGCTAGGAGCAGCGGCCTGCGGCTTCTCTGAATTCTCCAGGGCCTACACTTGCATATCACAGCGTCAGGATGTTTCTCTGAATAATTAGAGAATTAGCAAATGAGATTGGGTGCCAGCGTAGATAATATCCTAAAGGTAAAACTGCATGGCAATGAATATTATTACAGTGTTAGGCTTCAATGCAGTCTTGCAAGTACTTTCTCAAACAGATTATCTAAAACAAAAATAAAAATAAAAAGCCCATATAAGAGAATGAATGGCTTGCACTTCTCTTAAAGGAAAATATTCGATCATGAGCTGTGTGCAATCATCAGGGAAGGTCTGGATGGAGCTGTGTCTACATCTCTTTTATCCTGCAGTAAGCAAACACTAGCTGTAGGGTTTCTTCTTCTCTTTCTGAAAATACTACAAGGGTTGAAACAATAGTTCATTGAATTTCCCTTTGAGTTGGTGAAGAGATGGAACGCAGAGGTGGAAGCAGAGGGTCACAGGGTCTTCTTCCTTCTAGGTGGAAAGGTGACCTTTGCACTTTGAACTCACAGATGGAGAAGTGGATGCACACAGCTGGGCTTTCTTGCCAGCTCCTGCAGACAGGAAAAGTACTACCATACCATCCTAACCCGCTGTGAGCACTCACCTACACACACGTGCACACATGCACACACATGCATGCACACACACACACAGACATGAGGAAAAACAAAGGCAACAGAAAAGCAATTTCATAGCTTTCTTTCAAAGGATTGATTTCTGGAATATGGCACCATTTAAATGATTGACAAAAATCATCTGGCTTCTCAGGCCCAACAAGAGCTAATGTGGGAAGGACTCTGATTTGTAGGATGACGTTTGACAGCTAAGTTCATTCATTGAGCAGATAGTCTATTGAGCACTTATAGCATTGGTCGTGGAGCAGGGCATAATATAGAAAAAGCTCCTATTCTGATGGAGTATAACTGTTAATAGGAAATAAGACAAGTAAATTAACAACAAACACACACACACGCACACACATACATAGCTACCTGCATCAACACATCTCTTGTTAACCTTCTTGTAAATTGATATACTGTCATGATGAGGTGATCTAAACTGTGCTCATTGATGGCAATCATCCATCATCCAGCCAACCAGCCATTCATCTACCCACCTACCTACCCGCCCACCCATCCATCCATCCTTCCATCCATGCGTCCATCTGTCTACCTATTCTTCCTTCTTTCCCTCCCTCCCTTCTTCCTTCCCTCTTTCCTTCCTTCCTTCTTTCCTTCCTTCCTTCTTTCTTTCTTCCCTCCCTCCATCCATGTTTCTAATATGGACTATTAATCATAATATTCTGTCTCTTCCCTCTTAGCCTTAGGGCTGAGCACAAACATATTGCATGCTCAGAGCCCTTGTGGTGTTTATCCAGAGCTGGGGAGAAACCCTTCCTTTTCCAACGACAAATTGGAAAGGCTTGTGGTGGGATGGGTGAGTGGAACTGTCTAGCCTATGCTTGGCTTAACCGTGGAGAATCGAAGACACATAGAAACCAGCAGAGGTGAGCTGTGGTCCTGGAAGCTGTAAGTCTGGGCACAGCTATCTCTGTCTACACTTCTACTCTAGCTGGTTGTGGGAGCTAGTATATTCCCGCCCATGCCCAAGTTCATTGATGAAGTGTCCCATCAATTGCAACCAAGAGTCTTATTGACCAGGCTCTTCTGGATTTAGCGCCGTTGCTTCCCATTCCATCTCTTTCCTTTCTCCTGTCAATTGTTTCATCTTCCAGTGTCTTTCCTCTGTCCCCTTTCACACCTGGATGCTTTTCCCTGTACACAGAGCAAGCACAGGCCCCATCGACGGCCAAGAGCCGTCACACAGCGAATTCCCCGTCTCTTTTGCCATAATTCTACTCCCATGGTTAATGACACAGCCGCATTTCTTTAGTGGGACATACATGCCCCCCTTTTCCATCCTGGCCCCCATTCTTCAACTTCCTGTGGTCTTTCTTCTCTCCTCACCATTCTACTAAAAACCAGCCATCTACAAATGGCCACGATGAAATCGCTTTCCTCCAGTCTCCTTCTCTGGGGTCTGTCTGTCTCATCAATCCTCCTCCTCCACACCTCCCCCGTCCCCCTACACACCGATACGTGGCCATTATGAGCTCTTCTTCAGGAAGCCCCAGCACACACCCCATGCTGTTCCCGGGGTTGAGGGCATCAGGGGTCACCGGGGTGAGCCTGAGGTGCCTATGGAGGAGGAAGTGAGCAGGAGCTCCCAGCCTTATGCGTCCTCATGGTACATCAAGAGGTGGGAAGAGAGCTGTGAAGAATGGGGTGGGGGGAGTCTTAGGCGTGGCTGCGGAGCAAGGCTCTGTGAGAGAGGCTGAGAGCCAGGGCAGGCGTCCTTGAATTGGACCTGGGGAAGAAAAGGCAGCTCCTTTTTGTTTGTTTGTTGAGAGCTACTGTCTAATTAAGGGACAGCCGTGTTTGGGTTGAGCTGGTTGTGTGGGGAGAATGCTGTGCAGGGGCATTAGACACAGCAGGACCTCACCGCACACTCTAGAAGGGCCGGTGGAGAAGATGGTCTGGGGTGTGGACATGAGGGGGTTGATGGAAAACTGCCCTGGGCTGGCAGGATGGGAAGTTTGGGAAGAAGGCAAGCAGGTGGGCCCTGGTGAGGCTTGGAGGTCTGTGTATCGGGACACAAGGGGGCCATGTTTGAGGCCTGTGCTAGCCTTGGACGAGCCGGCACCTGCACGGTGCCAATTTGAATCTGTCGTCCATTGGCTGCCCATGTCTGTTTTGCTCTGACAATGTTTTCTTGGTTCCTGATCCTTCTAGTGTATAAGGCGGGTAATAGAGGGAGAGGCCAGAGAGCCAGGGGACGGGTACGACTGTCTTTTCTTTTTCTCTTTTGTCCCCTCCCTTGATTCCTTTCTCTTTCCTTCTTGCCTGGAGGCGTTGTGTTTTTGTAAGCATGACTAAATATTTGTCGAAACCACGGATGCCTACGGCTTTATTCTCATCATTGCTGCAGAGTATGCCTAGGTCTGATGGCAGGTGGTGTTCTATCGGCCATTGTTGCTGGAGAATTCCAGTCTCACTGAAGAAGTCTGACAGGTAGGAAGGCGATTTGGAAGTGGACTTAACGTTCGTTGTTCTGCCATAGTAGAAAGAGGATGACCCGGCTAAGAAGCAAGATTCTTGCTTCTGCTTGCTATGATTTTGGAGGTGTTTGGCTACATTGTGTCAAAGGGCTCTTGTAGTTGGAGACAACAGGTGTAGGGGAGGGGGTGGCTGGAAAAGGACATCGACTGTCCCAGATCAGCTCTGGAATCTTTGATGGCTTCACCAGACTCATCCAGACACGGAAAAGAAAAAGAACAAGGCATATGGAGAGAAAAAAAGATCATTGATTTCGTAGGCTGGCTCCAGCGTCGAGGAGGACCCAGGTGAAGTCCTGACACATGCGTACGAAGCTCTCGCGTTGCCTTTCTTTTGCTCACATGCACCTTTCCCATGCGGTTAGCCCCTGTCAGGCACCAGGAACGCGGCCCCGCGGGGCGCAGGGGTTCTGCATGTAGAGCGCCCGCCCCACACCGCGTCACTTCTAGCGCTTCAGGGAGTCATTTCCTTGTTTGGCAGGAGAAAAAAAAATCTCCTCTGTATAATTAGCTCCTGTCTCATGCTGTATGTGCTCGGAAGACAGGACTTACATGTTCTAGAAAGGAAAAGCTTCTCAGGAAAAACAGAAAAACAAAAAAAACAAACCCCCAAACCCAGGGGTTACGTTTCTCCATACCTCCGTGTGCGTTTACAATGAAGGGACCAAAGCTGTAGCCAGGTCTCTGTGGTGCTTGGACATTCAAGTGGAGCCCGGAGGCTCTGGCATCGCCTGCAGTAAGTCCCTCCCTTCATCTGCCCCTGGACGTGATGTGCATGGCAACCCTTACAGAGTTTCTTTTCCCACCGCTTGAGTCCCTGACGGAGTCTCTTAGTAAGAAAAGGGATGGGGTCGTCGTATCTAGTGTGTGCAGCGTGGTGAATTGGGGTTGTCAGTGACTTGCTCTGACAGAGAAGGAAGAAAAACTCTATTTATAGCAAGCTCTGTATATACTTTGAGTCTCCGGGGGTGGGGGGGGGAGGGACCTTGGGTAAAACCTATCAAAATGAACTGCGGAGGTATACGGTGTAGAACCACGCTTGCTAGCATTGCTTTCCTATTTTGGGGTGGGGGAGGAGGGTTCCCCTCTGTGGAGTGAAAGACATACTGGGATTTTTTTTTCTCTATGAATTGCTATAATAAAATTTAGACTCGAGGAGTGGGGGGGGGGATCTTCCATGAACAGGAGTTGCACATAGAATAGATGACAGGGAGCTGGCATCATCTTCCACTTAATATGTAAATGCTGGAGCTGTCAGCCTGTGGTTCACTTAGAACTGCCTTCTTCCTGACATAGAAGGTCTGTTTTGGATGCCTGAATCAAATCCTGCAGGACCATTAAGTTATAGAGTACAAGAATGGAGATTCCCTTGGTACTAGAACATGGGGTGTGTGTGTGTGTGTGTGTGTGTGTGTGTGTGTGTGTGTGTGTGTGTAGTTTTCATAGCCTGGACCTCTGACAGTGGGGTAATTTCATGTTTTCCTGGAGCTGTTTGAGGGGTGTACATCACCACCCCCCCTCCCCACCCCATTCTTTTCCTGCATGGTCTTCTGCCTGGATGCCGTTTCCAAAATGGGGAGCCAGGCCCTGGGACATCCTCGGTGACGCTGGGACACCTGGGTGACACGGGTCCCAGGCTGGCACGGGCATCCTGGCGGTGCTGGCGTGGCTGGCACACATAGCGGTCCTGCGGGCAGGCGCCTCACCAGCCTCTGCCGGGAGCATCCTGCCCTCTTCCTGCAGGCAGGCGGCTTAGTGCAGGCCTTGGGTTCGAGATCACCCACATGGGTCTCTCCTCTGCCATGGCAGGCGGTGCGTGTGGTTCTAGATCAATCCCCACACAGGAGGCCTTGGACCACCTCGGGAGCCCACACCCCAGGGGCCGCCACTAGGTTTGGTAGCCGTGCAGCCCAGCGGATGCCTCTGCCCCTGGGACTGTGGTCGGTGTGAGTGGTGAGTGTCTGACCCGGGCAAAGGAGAGAGAGCACATTATCCGGGTGAAGCTCTGGATGGCAGGGCACCCATGGCGTTCATCGCCAGTCGTCTCTTCTTGCCTTCCTTTGAGCGGGGCCGTAAGAAGGCTCGTGTCTCTCCCTCAAACCGCATCTCAGATTCAAGCGGCTGTTGATAAGGGTTACATCTGCAGGTGAAATCTGTTAATAAGGTGAAATCAAGGCTGAGCTGGCTCTTCGCTCCTTTCTTGGGGAGGGGGTGGGCAGATCTGTGGAGCAGGAAGCCAGAGCGGCGTCCATTTTGGAAAGGAGCAGTGAGCCGCATCCTTAGTAAAGCTGGCACCTGCAGGCCGGGCCCACGGCCGGGGTCACACAGCCAGCCGGGCCCACGGCCGGGGTCACACAGCCAGCAAGCCGGGCCCACGGCCGGGGTCACACAGCCAGCCGGGCCCTCGGCGACACATCACACCGAATGAGGCTGCCGGGTGACACATCATCACACCGAATGAGGCTGCAGGGTGACACATAACTCTGAACGAGGCCGCACAGTGACATATCACACTGAACTGGGCCGCAAGGATCTCAGAAGGAGCAGTGTTGTGGCTGCCTGGGTGTTTTACTGTGAGAACCAGAGAAGGCTCACTTACTTTGCAAAGGGCCCTTAAAGGCAAAGGATGTGTTTTTGAAGCGGGGGGGGGGGGGTGAAATGGCCCGTGATTGCGGTGTTTCAGGGTCTTCTTCCTGGAGCATGTTAGCAGTCTAATTCAATGTGAGCATTGAGGAGTGGGGATGGTTCTCAGTCTTAAGAACAGGCCCCCTAAACCCCCAGTGTAGGTTCTGGTAAGCAACTGGACGATTTGCTTTAAGCCACCCCTCCCCAACACCAGGCCATTAGAAGCAAACACAGGAGAAACTCCCTAGCTGCCCTCCGCATGATGATATCACCGTGCTAACTATATTTTCCGGATCAAAGTAGTTACATCGCTTACTTGTCTGCATGTAGGTAGACAGTGGAGGCAAGATTTGAAACCCAGTGAGCCCAGTGCATGTATCTGGGCTAATTTAGAAGACAGAGCGTATTTCTGGACGCCGAGAGATGTTAGTGTAACTGTCATCCCCAAGCTTCTGTAACTGAACCCTACAGCCCTGATCTGATCTCCAATGGGCCGACATCTAAAACAGAGGCTGGGATGACTCATAAACTGAGACGCAGGGTGCGGGGTCAGTCTTCGAAGACCGAAGACATGATGGTGTGAAGCCAAGGAAACTCGTGGGATCAGCCCTTCCTTAGAGCAACCCGAAACATGTCTTTCCCCTCATATGCACAGCTCCAGGTAATGCATTCCTGAACCTCTTTTCTCCATGTCCTAATTTCTATTTAAAAGACCTCTATTTTTTTTTTTCTCATGCTCTGTGTAAGGAAAAAATAAACAGTAGGTGACATTTCCAACCTCCTTCTCCTGTGCCAGGGTGGAGACTGAGTCATGTATAAACATGGGAGCCAAGTTGCCGTGGTTTAGATCACCACTTGGCCATGTCTGCTGTGGACCCCATGCCAGATAATCAATGAGCAGTTCTGGGCGTGCAGTGGGGTTATACAAGTGTGCTAATGTCAGCGTCGCGTTTCTGTGTGGGCAGTCTCATTGGCTCCAGCTCACAGACCGGGACCTCCCTCTCATCAACTTGCCTCCAGCCACTCAGCTGGGGAGGGGCAGAGCTGGGCATGAGCCCCTCCCCCCAATCCCACCTCCCTGACACCCCTGACCTCCTAGCCAGGATCTACACACTCCTGTGTTGACCTTTGAAAAGAAGTCTTTGTGCGTCTGTGAAGTCAAATCAACTGCTTTTCCTGGAGGAGGGACTTTACATCTCCCCTCCTTCTCTGTCTTCCAGCTCTTCTCTTTGTCTTGCCCTCCCAGCCTTTCATTTTATTCCCGGAGAGTTTCCATCTTGGGACGTGCTTTGATGCCTCCCTCTGTCCATGGGTGACCACAAGAGGGACCGGAGCAAGTCCCAGGCTGGAAAGGGAGCCAAGCCGTCAGGTGACTCAGGACCACTCTGCATCCCAGAGCCCAAACCCCTGGGGAAATGGTGCAGACAGTGCGGGTGGCTCCCGGGGGGAGGACGGGCGTGGCGTTTGGGACAGGGCGCTGCGGTGCTGGGACCTGCGTAGGAGACTGCGCTGGACCGCTGCGGTGACGCTCCGGCCTTAACTCTCGGCAGACAGTATTGTACTTTCCTTCCTGTTAGAAACGAACACCCGCAGCACTCCACAGAGGTGTAGCAAGCACGGTGAGGAAGCCGTCTTCCCGCTGCCTCCAACTCTCTGGCTTCACACTTGAACTTCTGTCTGAGTTCCTCCTGTGTAGATAGAAGAGACGGCACTAGTTGGCTATTTTGTTCACTTACAAGTCGGATCTTCTCTCTGTGCTGCCTTAGAGGGTCTATCGTGCATCTGCTCAGGCTAGAAGCTTCCTGCCCCCCCGCCCCTTTTTTTGGTAGTAAAGTTTGAACTCGGATCCTCACACTTTGCTAGGAAGGCCCTGTATCTCACCTACACCTCCAGCCCTTTCATCTGGCTGTTTCTGTGAGAGGGTCGTACCTCCTGCCCAGACGTGTCTCTGGACCACAGTCATATTTTAGGCTCCTCATTATAGCTAGGGGGACAGGGGTGTGGCACCATACTAAGCTTGAGGGTTAAGAGGGAGTCTCCTGAACTTGTGTGCCCAGGCTGACCTGGGGCTTGGAGTCAAGGTGAGATGTCACAATTCAGAACAACTCCCGGTGAACGGATACAACCTAGAGACCACTCTAATGAGATCACCACCCTACTCCAGAGCACCAAAGAATGGCTTGACCCTGCATTCCTTTGGTCATATTGTTCTGAACACAGAAATCAAAGCAGCAAAGGGAGAGAGCAACTTTAGGGCCCAGGGAGGCCTCATGATTCTGGCAGGTGGCTCATGATCTCAACGCAGCGTCCTGAGTGAGACCCTGTCTACGAGGGTGCCATGGGGGCGCGTGCACAAATGTTTTCTGTCATGGCGCGCTTTATGAACACTCTGAACTCCAGCAAGTCCACTGGCATTCCTGCAGGCAAAAGCCAGGATAGGTAAAAAGTACAGACTGAGCTTGGAAGAGAGTCCGGCCCCCGGTAAACACAGCCAGGAGGAGAGTCCTCTCCGCAGGAGTATTCACCAGGAGACCGCAGGACAAGGAGGCCTTTTTGCTTGAAGTCTGTGTTTGGTGCCAAAGGCGGGAACAACCCTAGGGACAGGCACTCCGCTTGGGCTTTCTGGAGATTCTTCCACAAATGGAGCCAAAAAAATCATGGAGAGAATTCCCTATCAGGATTGGCTCACGCGTCCACATGCCCCCGGGCCCTGGCTCCCTCCTTGAACGTGTTCAGTGCTCCCGCACTGCCCTCCCAAAACAAAGACGGCAAAATGGTGGGAGAGGCGAGGAACAAGGAAGAAAAGGAGGCAATAGAGCAGCTCACACCAGAGAAGGGGAGGCTGAAGCTCAAAGGAAAAAAACAACGCTAAGAAAAGAAAATACAAAACACGGGGACTCAGTAGTGCCCAGAGGTTATGACAAGAGGAGGAGAAGCAGCGTTAAATCCAGGCATTTCAACTCGGCAACGCTGGGTGAACTTCACAATGAACAGAGACTCCCCTAGCTGCAGGGTGGAGCGGAGCGTTGTGCTGGATGGTCTCCAGGACCTCTGCCCTTCCTTTCCCACCCCGGCTTACCCACCCCCCCCACGAGCAGGGCAAGGCAGGAATGTAGGTGGAATCCGCAGAGGCTGGGGCTCTAACAGGGGTGACCGAACTCACGGCTGGGCAGGAGCAGGCCAGCCCCCACGGCTGGGCAGGAGCAGGCCAGCCCCGGCTCAGAAAGACAAAAAAGTCTGCAAGGCAGAAACTATTAACCATTTCCTTTCTGGGCTCTGGATGGGACTGTCCAACTTGGAGGTGTTGTATTGTTTGCCCTTTGGTTTTGACTCTTTTCCACATCCTCTTTTCCTATACCCCGTGTGGGGGCCAGCGGGGAGAGGTCACCTGGGGTCCCAAAACACTTGGAGCCCTGTTACTTTCAGAGAGGTCAGTCTGAGGGGAAACAGTTTGGAAGAAAACATTTCAAGGACCAGAGAAGAAGCGGCCAGCTTTGAATGCAATCTGGCCAAAGAGAGGTGGTGTTAGGCGGTAAAATCTAGTGGGAAAGGAAGAAAGTAAGAGAGAGAGAGAGAGAGAGAGAGAGAGAGAGAGAGAGAGAGAGAGGTGGGAAGTAAGCACAGGGTGGCAGGGGAAGGTGAAGGGAAGAAAATCAAGGAGGAAGAACAGGACAGGGAGAAAGAAAGAACAAGTGGATCATAGTCTGAGCTCTTAGGAGAATAAGAAAAATGGGGGGAAAGATGTTTAAAAAGAACTCATCTCATCAATGCATTTTCCCCCCAGCTGACCAGCACTGTCTGTTACAAAGACAGCTCTGGATAATGTAGAGATGATCTTATTTCTCAAAAACAGACAGAAACTTACTAGCATCGAAACTTTTTATTTTTTCAAAACATTGGTACTCTTCTCCTTGGTCTATTCAGGGAGATGACCTGGAAATGTCATACTCAACGCAAGGCTGAGACGCCAATAGTTAAGCTGTATGTCAATACGGACAGATAAAAGCAGTAGCCAATGCCGGGCTCCAGTGGCTCATGCCTGTAATCCTAGCTGCTCAGGAGGCTGAGATCTGAGGATCACGGTTCAAAGCCAGCCTGGGCAGGAATGTCCATTGAGACTCTTATCTCCAATTAACCACCAGAAAACTAGAAGTGGCGCTGTAGCTCAAGTGGTAGAGCCTTAGACTTCAACTGAAGAGCTGAGGGTCATTAGCTAGGCCCAGAGTTCAAGCCCCAGGGCCAACCAAAATAAATAAAAGCAGTAGCCAGTGATTTTCAATGAAAGTAGGAGCCAGCACAAACTATTGTTTGCCCCATAGTTGGCAGTTATGATCCTGTACCGGGCCCAGGCTACCTCACCAAAGTGTGAAACAACTCCCGGCTTTGTTCTTTTCTCTCTCTCATGAGGAAGCCCTTTAAACCCCTTTCTGCTCCTACCTGGTCTAGAAGCAGGCAAGGAGAACACATAGGATTGAGAGTGAGCACACCCTTTGAGCCATGCTGTCTGTATGTACGGTGTAGATGCATTTGCACGCCCTGACTGGCTTCCTTTGCACACTCATGAACCCACAGGTGTGTGCACTGTGCAAGCATCACTGAGCATGCCCAAAGGAAGGTCTACAGCTTCCCAGGGAAACTCATTCCCAGTATCACCACTGCCATAGTCCATGAATACAGGGTAGACGGGGAGAAAGACATAAAGAAAAAAAAAATCCACCAATCCCTGAGTGAGCACCTACCCTGTGGGATGGGGTGGTGGGTAGCAGGCACATCTTTATACTTAATGATAGACTTCGTTGAGTCCATTGTAATTCATTTAGCCCAATCACTGCTTTTAGAATTGAATTTCAACATACTGTGTGTGTGTGTGTGCGCACGCACGTACACGCATGTGTGTGTGACCAGAGCAACTCCCTTCTGGTAAACTGTCTTAGAGAAGGGCCGTTTTTATGTGAAAAGCCAGCTGTGGGGAGCTGGAAGGCAGGCAGCTGCAGACAGCTGGGGGCCTGGGGCTGAAATGGGATCCTTGGAGAAGTAAGCTGCAGTTCACAGGCCCTGAGGCCGCTGCGGGACGCCCTGGCAGCACAGAGGCCCTGCTTCTCAGCTCGCCTGCCCGGCACCTTCTCCTTTGTGTGACCGACCCCAGCCAGTGAACAGAGCTTACCATGCCTGAGTACTGAAGACCCAGAACAGGTTTCATTGAGTCCTCTTTCCACCATTTCATCACACACACACACACACACACACACACACACGTGTGCGCGCACACTCACACACACACATTCCACAATTTGTAATACTCCCTGTGGAGTTCTGTGATTTTTATCCTTCTACAAGCCTCTTGGGATTGCCTTTCAAGACTAAAAGCACCATTTTTGAACCCAGTGTGAATGGGGCAAAATGCTTTGAAATCAAAGAAGGTTTTGAGAAAGAGTTTTGCAGGGGTGAAAGGAATTTTCCCAATAGCCCTAAAATATTTGCTCCAGGCACCAGAAAGAAATGGATTCTCCCTCTCTCCCTCCCTCCTTCCTTCCCTCCCTCCCTCCCTCTCTCCCTTCCTCCCTCCCTCCCTTCCTTCCTTCCTTCCTTTTCTCTTCCTCTCTTCTCTCCTTCCTTCTCTTCCTTCTTCCCATTTTCCTAGAAATCTGGAGCTCTGGAAATATTGTCAAATAATTTGGCTTCAGGAGAATTCCAACGAGAAGCCAATTCATGAGGAAGTCTAGAACTCAGGTCCAATGGTGATCAGTTTGGTCAAAAACATTGAATTAGTAAGTCTGGAAGAAATGCTCTGATTATGCAATGTGACTCCATTTTCTTAAAAGAGAACAGAATATGAACTATAGTCAATTTTAGATTGACTAAAAATATGTTGTATTTTTTACTTTTTAAAAAACCACCCATACAATATTTTACGATACCTAAAAATTAGCATTAGCTCCTGACTATCTCCAAATATCTAATCACTGTTATGGGTGGTCTGAGAATATTGGTGTGCTCAAATTAGGATCTGAACAAACTACATCTATGTTTGGTTGATATGGGTCTGAAGTTCTCTTTTAATCGGTTATAGATCCCTCCCTACTCCTTCCCTGCCTTATGTTTATTCATTAAAGAAATTAGGGTATTTGTCCTATAGAATTTCCTATGGTCTCGTAACCTAGTAATTAGATTCTATTGCAACTTTTCCCGTAGAAGAGGTAATTGATAATGATAGAGTGTTTACTAGAGAACACAATTAAAGCAACACGGGTAGTGATGGACAAATGAATAAATGTTTGCATAAGTGCATTGGAGGTACTAAATTGTGGATGTGATTCTACTAAAGCAGTAGAATCAGGAGTTCAAAGCCAGCCTGGGATACAGAATGAAGTTCCGACTCAAAAACTGAAACTCTAAGCAAAATAGCTCTCTAATAAGCTGACTTGTTGAAATAGGGTCCTGCTAACTTTTTGCGTGGGTAGCAGCAAGCCGTGATCCTCCGATCTCTGCTTTCCAAGGAGCTAGGAGTAGAGGTGTGAGCTACGGACACCCAACTTCACTTTCCTTTGTAGTGTATTTTTATTACATAGGTGTGTGTTCTTTAATAATACATTACTGAATGCCGTCTGTTGTAGATGCTGCACGAACCATTTTAGCTCTACATAAAGCTTAGGTTTTCGTGCACGTTGGAGATTTTTATTTATTTGGGTTCTTTGCTTCTAAGCAACAAAAACTGCTCTTGGGCCTGTAAAGGAAGACATTTATTTGCTGGTGGTAGCATGCCTCTCGGAGCGGAGGAGGGACCTGACAAGCAGACCTCGCAAGGCCTGGACAAGGACAGCGGCTGGAGCTGCAGGACTGGGAGTTGGTAAATTTTTCCAGCAATGCTACCATTTGACTAAAATAGCTCCAGCTGTTTTCTGTCCTTTGATTCTTTCTTTAAAATGCAACATTGCCAGAAATAATTCATCTGGCTCAATCTGGTCACATGTGATTCCTGGCACGGGGAGGAACCTCTGCGATTGTCTCAGCCCGCAGCCCTGCACATGTGCATGAACACAGAGCAAGGCATTTCTCCCAAAAAGGCATCCTGGGCTTGCCTGGCCTGTGTTTTTAGTGCCTACACTAGATTAGACCGTGTTAGGTGCTGGGCATCCAAATCTGAGCAAATCAATCCTGAATATAAAGATTACAATTTTGGATGGGAGGCAAGCAATTTGTTGTTTGATTGTAAAACCCTGCATGTGGATTGTCTTCATTCTTCATGGTAACGTGTTGGGGGGGGATGGGGGGGAGCAGCGAGAGGAGGGGGGCGTGAATAGCACCTCCATGTGTACCAATGAAGCCCCAGGGCCAAGTTACCTGCCCCAGCAAGAGGAAGCCTCGGTTGGCAGGCCAAGGTTCTGGCACCAGGGCTGTACCGGGCCCGCTATGCAGATGGGCACTGGCAGAATCAGGCTCAGGGAGTAGCAGAAGGATGGTGGTGAAGGCGCTTGAATGGGCTTCACAGGGAAGGGGCTATTTGGAGGCTGATAAGTGATTTACCAGGAGGAGTTAGGATGGAAGGAGGGTCCACCTGAGGCCTAGGAAAGCAATGTGGGTGTGGAGACCGGAAGGAAGTAGAAGTCACAGAGCCCGTGAGGTACGTCTCCTTTCTTTTCTAGGTTCATTTCTCCTAACAATATCAATGCATCGCAAACCTCTGCTTTGAATTTCAGTGTTTATCTTTCCGCTGCAATAATTCCACTCAAGAAGAAAACATTCTGGGTGGTAAGGAGGGTTTGCGATTTATTTATTTAAGATGTGGGCAATCCCCTAATCAGAACCTCTATCATCATCTAAGCTGGCATTTTCCCCAATGTGCTTTGTGAAAACTGTTGCCTAAGGCTTTCAGATTTGGTTTGCTAGTTACAATAATGTAATTTTCCAATTGCGGAGGCTTTGTGTGCATCTGTGGTGGGTTTAAGTGGAACCTCATGGAGGGTCTGGAAACCCAGGTCACAAAGGCAGCTCTGGAGCTGCCTCCCCTGGAATTCACCATGGGGCTCCATCGCTCTGGGTTTCCATGTTCAAGCTAGGATTAATCATTCTTGTCATGTCATAGTTTTCAGCCGTGGGCTCGATGTAGATTTCCGTTGTCATGAGGGGTCCACAGAGTTGTGCTTTCTGGCAGAAATCATTTAGGGAGTGTATTCATGAAGTGAAACAGAAGTAGGTTGATGTACATGGAGGATATAGTAAAAAAAAATCAGGGAACCCTGAAATCACATTAGACATTTATGAGAGATTAACTGGCAAGAGATATTGATGGGGCTCAGAGGGGTGGTGCTGAATGGTGAAGCAGTGTAACACATCTCCATAATGTCTGTCCTCATTTAAACTTCCACCGTTATTTTTTAAACTTGTCTTGGAAGTATTTCCCATCCAAACACATCCTTTTCAGAATAAGTACCATGCATCTAGAGTGCTTGGTAGTACCTTATAAAATCCTGGTGAGTTAATAATGGCCCCTACTATTGTTTTGGGGGATAAAGATTATGCTTGTTTCTCTTTCTTTTCTTTTCTTTCTTTCTCTCTCTCTTTCTTTTTCTTTCTCTTTCCCTCTTCCTTTTCTTTCTTTCTTTCTTTTGAAGGGAACAAGGGGACTCAGCCTCACAAAGTTGATGCTTTGAACAGACATTGAAGGAAATAATAGAAACCGATAGAATTAAAATTCAGGTCTCAGGACATTCTAGCTTCTGAGTTTTAATAGAGTCCCCACCTGTTTGCATTTTGCTCTCTGCCACTGGGAAAACCCCTTTGCAGGATATAAAACTTTGGGCAGAAATATGACTGGCAGAATGTTCCATTTGCAGAAGAGCTTTATAATGTCAGACCCTATGTCTCTGGAGGCCTATAACAAAAGTCTTTTTTTTTTTTGTCAGTTATGGGGCTTGAACTCTGGGCCTGGGCACTGTCCCTCAGCAATTCAGCTCAAGGCTAGTGCTCTACCACTTGAGCCACAGCGCCACTTCCAGCCTTTTCTGCTTATGTGGTATTGAGGAATCGAACCCAGGGCCTCATACATGCAAGACAAACACTCTACCACTGAGCCACCTTCCCAGCCCCCGTTGCCTGTTCTTTATGTGGTGATTTAAATGATTCTAATTAGGAACACAAGGCTCAGACTGCAGAAAGTCACTTAGCTGCTCTCTATGAATGCAAAATTGACAGGGAATGGAATTACGGAACAGACACTATCACAGTATCCATTTCTCCCTCCTCCAGCTCTCCCTTTCCTCTCTCTCTTTCATTATCCTCCCCTTCCTACTGCAGTGACTGTCTTGATTCAATATGCCTCCCTGACATCTTGCCAGTTGCATTTTCATCTCAACTCATTCTTCTTTCATAATCTTTTCCTCTGCCCTCCAGATAATGTGAAGCAGACATCCTCTAACATTATTTCTATTTTCTGTAGTAAATTATTTCCAGAAGAAAGTCCTTTTCTTTTGTTCTGTGGGATTTTCCTCTCAGTCCTCCATTGATCTTTCTATTCATCCAGCCATCTTCACCCACATATTCAGTTTCCATCCATGTATCCATCTACCCACCCATCCATCTATCCACCCACCCACCCATCCACACACCCATCCATCTACCCACTCATCCACCCAACCACCCATCTACCCACCCATCCATCTACCCATCCATCCATCCATCCATCCCTCCAAAGTAATAGTTTATCAAGAGTGGATTTATTCAGACAAAATACTAGTCAAAACACAGGGAGCCTGATTTATATCTTAGACCCAGCCCTTTCACTATCCAAGTTTAAAGATGGAGAGATATGTTTACTCGAGCAGAATGCACAGAGTAGGCCCTTCATAAATGCAATATTTGTGAGTACTACTGATGCCATATCCAACTGGAGATTTTTTAAGCTAGTTCCTCTTTCTAAGAGACTGATCTATTAGAGAAATCGTGAACCAATTTGGAGAAGTGCATAAAATGCAATGCGGCATTGACAGAGATGCAGGCCTGAGAGGCTAGACATATTTGGGAAGGAGTTCACTGATCAAAGGAAGCCCTTAAAGAATTAAGCTGAGTTTTGAAAGATGGGTATTATTTGGACGACAAAATAGCAGGCCAAAGGCAATAACAGAATTAACTATTTTCTATCCTGTTCTAAGTGTTTTATACATATGTTGACTCATTTAATCATTGAATCTCTATAGACAACTTTGATGAAGGTATCATGAATATGTTCGTTTTGTGGATGAGCCAGTTGAAGAGCAGGGAAATTAAGAAGCACAGCTAGGAGCCAGGTGCTGGTGGCAGGTACTTGTAATCCTAGCTATTCAAGAGGCTGAGATCTGAGAACTGGATTGAAGCCAGCCCAGGCAGGAAAGTCTGTGAAACTCTTATCTCCAGTTAATCAGCAAAAAGTTAAAAGTGGAGCTGTGGCTAAGTGGTAGGGTGCCATGTTTGAGCAAAAGAGTTCAGGGTGCTGAGTTCAAGTTGCATTTCTGGATAACTAGGAACTGGCAGTCTAACTTTGAGCCTAGACTGACTGTAGGGCAGGTACCCTGAACCATTGTGTGGTTGGACTACAAGGTAGACGTGTGGCTAGGATAAGAGCTGGGAAAGGCCTGGAAGAACCATTCATGGCTACATGAAGGATCAAGTGTGGAATTCTATTTTTACTAAAGAAATGAAGTCAAAGATTAAATAAGATCTCTCTGCTGCTTACTGAGTTTTTGATCATTCTTCCTAAATTCAATCCTAAGAAGCCACAACAATGGGTTAACTCTTTTTCCCCCTTGGGCTAAGTTTTATTTTCCCCTGGTAAAAAATAATATTTAATACGGAGCTGAGACTATATGATTTATTGCCTGTTTGAAAATCTTTTTCATCACTGTATATTTTAGCAGTAAATATTTAATCCTTGGCACCGAATGCCACCATGTTTATTAACTTTAGAGTCCATATTTTATGGTAAACGAAGTTCTAAAATATCGTAGAAAGAGAGAAATATTTCCTACCCATAGTCTATGGGGAGATTGTGCCGAGAGAAACTCCAAACAATTCTGACAGTCACATCACCCTTTTGATTACTGGCACACTTGATCATTGTAAAAGCATACTTTCTTTCACAATATGTCTGTATTCGATTACACTTGCTGTGGAACACCACGTTTTTAACCCTAAACAATCATCTTGTGCCTAAAGACGTGACCAGAATAAACGGCCGGCCCGGGGGCCTCACGTGCTAGCCTGGGTGGCCCCGAGTCAGAGGTAGTTCTGTTTTCAAGGCTGTGGTTTCAAAAACTTAAACCCACCAGACCCAGAAAAGATAAATCTCTCTCTCACACACACACACACACTCTCTTTTGCTCTCTCTGTTTGCTTCAAAAAATCTAAACCCCATAAAATCCATGTTGGTGGCTTCAGGAGAAAGTTCCTCACGGGTCTCTCAGGAATGGGCCTTCAGACTCTCTTTCCCTTCCCTCCTGAAGTGTTGGTAGTTTTGCCTTGCGGTGGAGGTTCTAAGCCCTCATTCTGCGTTTCCTTTCTGTTCTGTTCTAGCACACGCACACTCTTCTGAAAGCCACGGTATAGTTTTCTGTATTCTGCTCATGACATTCCTCCTCACAAAACGCCCTTTGTCTCACCTAGTCCTCTACCAACCTGATCCCCACCCCCACTTTCAGTTTTTGCTGGTATTAACTGAAGATAAAGTTCTCACACATTTGTCTGCCAAGGCTGACTTGGAACTTTCTTCTCAGATCTCAGCCTCCTGAGCACGTGGGGTTACAGGTGTGAGCTAAAGATGCCTGGCTTCATGATCATTCCTAAGTCCAACTCAAATGACCCTTATTGCAATCCAAGGTCGATTCATGAAGCTTCTCCAAGTTTTCAGATGTTCAATACATGATGGCATAAAAGCTACTTAATCACCAATGCAGCACCACCCTTACTAAATATTCATCTATCCATTTCAATTTTCTCATTCTCCTGTATGTCCTGGAGACCCTAAGTCTGTCTCTGATGATGATGTTAAAGAAGTTGTTCAGAGAGAAAGAGAGAGACAGACAGACAGACAGAAAGAGACAGAGACAGAGAGGCAGAGAGAGATCAAAGGTATAAGGATACTCTAACCCTTATACAATTCAAGTAAAGCAAACAGAATGAGAAATAACTATAAAAACAAACATCGAGGCCCTGTTTGCTTGTCGTTTGTTAGATATTCAATAAGCATTGTCAGAGAGCGGTTTGTGTGTGTGGCCATTCATGAGCGTGACAGAATTTTGTAAACTGTGAAGCATTTTATAAATGTCCATCGGGTATATACTGGTGTCAAGAGTTTTTCTCATGCTTCTACTTCCTTGGCTTGTTGGGCTTGTTGGTGTTCTTTAGTCCTCTGTGAGACACTTTGACTAATGACCTTGATATACAAGTACTCAGAACCAACGCCACATTTCCCACAGTTACACAAGTCCTGCTCAGCAAAACTGCAAGCACCAAGAGCCTGAAACTTGTTTATTCCAGTTGCATCTGGAATTACAATACTAACATTTCATTTTACTTAAAGTAGTAGAATATATGAATATGGAATGCACTTTCTGTTTATCTGAAAACAAAGTTGAAATATGTTTTATAAACCTAATGAAATCTATCTATCTATCTATATCTATCTATCTATCTATCCATCCATCCATCCATCCATCTGCCTATCTCCCTCTATATATCTACTAGGGATTGAACTCAGGGCCTCACACTTGTTAGGCAAGAGTTGTACCACTCGAGCCACACCCATATATTGTTTAAAGATTGCTTTTTAAAACCTGCTATTGATCTTATAGCTGTGAGACAATGAAGAAAAGAAAAAGCTGATGAGAAAGGCTGAGGCACCGGAATTCTGCACTTAGCTTCTTAATAAATGGCCTCAAGATGTGGCTTTGCTTTAAAGAACCAAACCCTCGAGTTTGGAGTTGGTACTTGAAAGCATTTCTTATGCAGTGGGAATTGAGCAGAGCTCTGATCAGAAGGTTTATGTGAAACTGAAAGTTGTGGCTTTATCATCACAATGCAAATGAATTCACCTCTCTATTGTCAGTTAACATGAAAACTCATGGTACTTTTTAACAAGTTCCCCACTACACTACCCATATTGGATCCTGTTTGGTGCTAATAAGGTATGCACTGACTGGTAACGTCCAGTCCATGACTCCTCAGGTAACGGAAGACTATTTAGGCCTGGCTAGATAAAGCAAACTTAGTAACTCAGGATCTGAGATGAAAACCAACTCCCTCCCTTGTACCATAGCCAACTTCCTGTTCCGGAGTGTTATAGATTAAACGAATGGGACCTCAGGCAGCCTGGGTAGTCTGAGGCCTATGAAGCCAGAAGTCAAGACCCATCATGACAGGATGAGCCAGGATGACTGAAGGTTCTGGCACTAAAGAGAATCTATGAATCCTATTTGAAGAGAGAACGGGAAGGTCATCCCCAGGGAACTTACGCCAACTGTGGGATCTAATGACAGAGTGAGGTTGTAAATGGAAAGATGAGTCAAAGGTACAAAACTCACTTGACTGGAAGCAAAATGAAAGGCTTGTATGAGATTAATCAGGGTTAAGCCTGATTGGTATGGATTCTGGAGACGTAGTTTTCTTCTTGCTCATTTCGGCTCATGAGTCAGGTAACTGGAGAGAGGCTCGGGAAGTTTAAAACATAAAATCTTTTAAGGCTACGTATATAATGTTTTTATGTACATATACCATGTTAATGTATTTAGCCTATATATATATATATATATATATGTGTGTGTGTGTGTGTGTGTGTGTATGGAAATATCTAGTAATTTATATGTTTATATAGCATTTTGTTGGGGACATATATTTGAAAGGGCTTTTTTTTTTGGTATGAATATGCCCTGTGCCATTTTGGATTAACTTTTCATCCTGGAACATGGCTTTCTAACCGATACTTGGTTTGGTTCTTTTAATCTTTTTGACTTATGTCTAGTCATAGGATGAAATATTAGCTTTTCCAGCCTTGTTCTAATGCTGCTTTTAACACAACTGGTTGGATATCAGCTTCTAAGATCCAATACTTTCATCTTCAAACCTCCATCCTGAATTATATTCAAAGTACTTCTCTTCTCTCTACCCGTGCTGGGTTTTACCCCTTAGAGAGAGGATGAGGGATATGAGGCTTGGTTCCCAAATAATTTGACTCTATTCTTTTACCCGGCAGTAGTTTCTTAGGTTTTAGAATAGGAGGAAGAGAAAGAGAAAGAAAAAAAGAAAAAAAAAAGGAAAACTCTTGGGTGACAGGCTAGGCTATCTTTCGGCCTTGCCCTTGGGTGGCCCCTGGGCTGCCCTTACTCAATACCAGTGAATGCTGAGTATACTGACACTGCTCTAACATGGCTAGCAATGAAGAACTGACCCCAAAGGAGCATCCCTAGTTAGCCATGACATTGTGTAGAATTTGGTTACTTCTTCCTCCTGGCCTCTAGGAGGTAGCAACCCGATCTTCTCCCACAGATGCCTCTTACCCCGTTCTGTCAGTGCTGGGAAAGTGGTAGGTTCTCCTCATCTTGACTCACAGCAGGTCATGTGATCCAATGTTACCCGCCCCACCTTGCTGACATTTGTGTTTTAGCCAGACAAAATGATTCTCTGGGATAGGACAAGAAAGTTTTCCAAGACCAGAACGATGTCTCTTCACAAGCCCCTGTAATTCCTCAAACAACTTTTTAAAATTAAAAAAAAAATCAATTCTCTTCTCAAATGGCAGGGCTGAGGGGTACTGGCTGGGGGCTTGGTCCTCAGAGCCAGCACTTCCTTTCTACCCTTGGGGGTGGCAGATGGCATCTCCCCTAAGAATTCTCTCAATGAATAAATGAGGTGATTGGTTCCTTTGTTTTCTGCTCTGACAAACAAAACCCAATTCAATCTTGTTTCTGACACATGCTTTGTTGGCAAAGGATTTTAATTGTTTCCTTTTTTCCCCCTTTCTATCCTTTGACGTTCATGAATTTTGTAGTTCTATAAAATTTTGGGGTTTCAGAGAATCTTGGCCCATTGGTACTTCAAATGAATTCAGTTAACCTCATCTGAGAGTCAGCAAGAATCATTTCCTCAGCACTTCTTGTACATTTAACACCACAGGACAAAACTCATTTACACATTGGTTTTGTATGAGAGCTGTAGAGAGAAAGGAGTCATGGTCCCAGCGTTCCAACCAGCTTCCTTTGCTTCCAATTCTTGTTAGTAGTGCTAGATGCTAGACAATCTCAGCAATTCATACACTGACAAATACAACAGCCTGATATTACAGCGAAACACTGGAAAACTAGAGAGCGTAATGTTTAATAACAGGTAAAATGATCAAGTTAAGTATGGTTCTACAATGAGATACCTAGGAGACATTAAAATAAAGAATTTTATTTAAGTTACAAGACAAAATAACACTTGATAGTCTCTCACACACAATAACACACACATACTTCATCTGTGGGTTTTCATTGTCTTCCATTCTCTCAATGGTTTATCAGATCTGAATGAAGTCCTCAAAACTGGGAACCAGAGGTCAAATGAACCAGAGAATTCCACAATCAGGAAAAGTAGCCTTCAAGATAGAAGTAAGCAAAGATATTTTCAAAGAAACAAAAAAAAAATGGAGTTTCTTACCAGCTGGCTTTCTTGAAGGGAAATTCTTCTAAAAATGTATTCTTTGTGGAAAAAATAACGAGAGAAGGCCTGAGGTGCCAGAAATTGAGAGTCAAGAAAGCAGGGAGTCATGCGGCTTTCGTGCTGATGTAGGGCACAATAGTAATGTGATGTCTAGTGATGTTTTATGCCTCTTAGAACGACCTATCATGACAACATTAGCCTGTCTGTTGGAGGTAACTGCTTCCCCCCAAGATGAGAAAGAAGTCAAGAGAGTCAGAGGGAAGAAAGGCTGCTCCTGAGGGGTCATGGGTAGATTGAGGCGCAGGCTGAATTGTCCTTGAGGCAAGCACCCTGTCCAGCTTCTCTAGGCAAAGGGTGCAGAGATGTAAGGGCCCGAAACGTAAGCGCAGGAAAGGATGTCATGACAATTCCCAAATGGCTATCGTTTGCCCTTCAATGAATGGCTCGCCTCGTGGGGATGGACGGTACCACGTTAGGGCACTACTTCCAGCCCCCCGCTTCTCTTTCTCTCACTCTCTTTTAAAATATATTTTTATTTTCTTTAGGTAGCTGTACCAAGGCGTTGCCATTCAATAGAGCAGTTTGTGAATACAGTGCCCTTTATCAATTCTCATCTACCACTCCCACCCCACCCCTTCCCTTACTTTTTTTGGGGGGGGGTCTGGTCGTGGAGCCTGAACTCTGGGCCTGGGCGCTGTCCCTCAGCTCTTCAGCTCAAGGCTAGCACTCTACTTGAGCCACAGCACCACTTACAGCTCTCTTCTTTTTGCTTATGTGATGCTGAGGAATCGAACCCAGGGCCTCAGGCATGCAAGGCAAGCACTCTACCACTGAGCCACCTTCCCAGCCCTTACTTTTCTTAATTTGTAGGTTATGTATTGAAATTTTGGCACTCAACAAAGCCATGTATGTATTCAGTACATCCTGATCTGTGCCATCTCTTCAACATCTTCCCCCCCTTTCCTTCCTTTATTTTTCTCAGTTCTGTGACATAGACAATGCATTCTTGCCTGCATTCTACTCATTTTCCCATTCATCTACCCCTCTCCTCTTGACCATCCCCCACTCCCAAGTACCCATTTCCTATTACTCATTTTGTTGGGCTTTGATTTAGTCTTTATAAAAAAACTATCCTGGGCTGGGAAGGTGGCTCAGCGGTAGAGCACTTGCCTTGCATGCATGAGGCCTTGGGCTCGATTCTTCAGCACCACATATGCAGGGGGGAAAAAGCCGGAAGTGGCGCTGTGGCTCAAGTGGTAGAGCGCTAGCCTTGAGCTGAAGAGCTGAGGGACAGCACCCAGGCCCAGAGTTCAGGCCCCATGACCGACCAAAAAACAAAAATACTATTTTCTTTCTCTATAGATTCTATTATATTTCAGTTAACTTATAACAACCCAGATGTCACCCAGCTTACAGCTAGATTTATAGGCACATTCTTGTTCCTACTAATGAGGGAAACCATGCAACCTGTGTTTCTCTGGGTCTGGCTTCTTCACTTAACATCATCCTCTCCCAGTCTTTCCATTTCCTTATGAATGGTTCAATGTCATCCTTTCTGATGGAGAGTAGAATTCCGTTGTGTACATACACCATATTTGTTTGATCCATTCATCTATTGAGGGTGTCTGGGCTGATTTCACACCATGGTAAATAATACTGCAATAAACATGGTTGTGGTGGTGGCTTTAGTTTGTCCTTGTTTGTGCTCTATTGGATAAATGCCCAGGAATGGGATTGCTGAGTCGTAGGATAGTTCTATGTTTAGTTTTGTTAGGACCCTCCATACTGTTTTTCAGGGCAGCTGAACACGTTTACATTCCCAACAATAGTGTAATAGAGTTCCCATTTGGCCACATACCTGCCAGTATTTGTTATTGTTTTCTTGATAATGGCCGTTCTTACTGGGGTGACGTGAAATCGTGGTGGTGTTTTGATTTGAATTCCCTTTATGACCAGAGATGTTGAGCATTGATTCATGTGTCTATTTGGCCTCTTCAACAAATAGTCCTGGCAAAACTGGACATCCATGTGCAGAAAACCGAAACTAGATCCCTATATAGCACCTTGCACCAGCACCTTGCACCAGCATCAATTCAAAATGGACCAAAGACCTCACTGTAAGCCTAGAAACCATGGAACGTTAATAAGAAAGAGTAAGGGAAACACTAGGGCTCCTGGGCACAGGTCGAAACTTTCTATGCAGCATTCCTGAAACAACAAATCGAAGAAAAGAATTAATAAACAGGACTGCATCAAACTTAAAAGCTTCTGCATGGCAAAGGAATGGCTAACAAGCTAAATTGAAAGATCACAGAATGGGAGAAGATTTTTACTAGTATCCATCAGACCAGGGCTGAATATCCAAAATATTCTTAGAGCTCAAAAAATTGAACCCTAAAAAAATAAACCCTCAAAGAATGGCTGTGCAATTAATACATGGACTAATGACTCCAGTCTCGTTTTTCAAGTGCCTTGTGCTGCACACTGAAGGATGCTGGGAAACATGCCAGTAAATGAGCTGATGCAAAAGGGCGAGAGCTAGATGACTTGTCAGCAACACAAACATCCATCTCAGAATCTGACTGGCTGCAAATGTAAAGCTGTGCGCGAGCTGAGCCCGGGCCACCTCGGAGGTGCCAGGTCCAGGCTGTTGACACCGAAGGGGTCACTGTCGCCCTGGCCGGTCCAGCGTGGCTCCTGCTCATCTGTGAGAGGGTGAAGGCGGAGGGGGTGTTACTGAGATGGTGACGGGGCTTCATCCCAGTTTTTGCGGTTTCCAGTTGTGAATCCAGCGGTGTAAGGAGATGGCGTGAGCTGATTCCTGGTTAGAATTTGTCCGGCTCTCTGTTGGGGATGTGATGCGAGGCGGTGGGGGAAGGCACTTAGCTCCAAATCAGAATTGTCTGCGGGCCAACCTTTCTCCTGGAGGACATTTTGGCCTCCTTGAAGCACGAGTAATATTTTTTAGAATCTATCACAAAAGATTTTTTTAAGTGATAGAAAATACAGGTATGGATAACAGCTTTTTACAAAGTGAATAAACCCTTAGCTATGGGAAGTTGGGATACTGGCTTTCAAACTCAATTCCATGTGGTATTTCTGGCCTGTCTATTGTCTTTTGTCTTTCCCCAGCACCTCTTTGGGGGAGGTTATGTAGCATGATCAAAATTAGGGGGAAATGTGGTATCTTTTTGGCATTGTGCTTTTCATTCACTTCGCCAGAGTCAGAAAATGGCTTTTTGACTAAAATCGTACTGGATTGGTCCTTTCTACACCAGCAGTGGAAGGGGTGGGCCCGCCCGCCCCCGCCCATCCATTTTCCACCCGCCCATCCACTTTCACCCAACAGAGACCAGGAGGCCCAGCCTGGTGACATTAATTACCATCAAAAGCCAGAGAATTTTCCACTGGAGGAATTTGAAAACTGTCCCTCCTTTCTCAGACAAGACACCACCTGGCAGAACTGAATGGGATAAAATCAACAATGCTGCTTGGCCGATAGCTCTGTATCAATGCTCAGCAGGTTCCACTCCCCAGGTCGAAGCAAATACTCTCTCAAGGTCGAGGCAAGAAGAACAAAGCACATTTTCATTGAACATTCACACATGGGTAAGAAGAGATTTCTCCACCGGCCCTGACCAGCTCTAGAAATGAGTTCATTTTCCTCTTCATAATCTCAAGTGATTTGGCCACCATTACTAGATTGATAGTTTCTCAGGAAGATCAGGCATGTCCTTATGGAAAAGTTAACAACTCAATAATACCCATGATCTTAAAGAGAATCCTCAGCCATGGATAGACAGGGAAGATGAACTTTGTTATGCAACTTGCTCTTTTGTGATGGAACTCTGGAAACAGACACAATGGGGAAGACTGAGGAGATGAGACATTGCAGGTCTGAGCCGTGGAAAGGGAAGTCTCCTAAGCAAAGATGTCCATGAGAAAGGCAAGTGTCAGATCCTGGAGCCTCACGTGGAATAATGCTTTGTCTTCCTGGCCTTTCCAGTGAAGCAGGACAATGCGTACTTTGAATTATGAAACTAAGTCAGCCTCCATCAATTTGTGGGGACAAAATGGCCTGGAAGGGCAAAACACTGTAACTTTAACACAGAGGACAGGCAAAGACTTTAAATGCTCCTATGCAGTGCTAAGTGCTCCAATTATGAGCAGAACAGAGCTTTCCTGCCCATTACTTCATTCCTAGTACTTGCTGATTTTCTAATTCAGAGAAGCAGTTCAGAACACTATGTAAATTTAAATAAGCAGAAGAGGGGCATTTCTTCTCTCAAATGGCCAAGAGAGGTACGATAAGCTAAGGTAGGCAGGAGTTTAGGTAGGCAGTGGTTTTATATGGGTTTTGTGGAAGCTGATGGCTCATGCTTGTAATCCTAGCAGCTTTGGAGGCTGAGCTCTGAGGATCATGGCTTGGAGCCTGCCAGGCAGGAAAGTCTGTGAGACTCTTCATCTTCAGTTAACAAGCCCCAAATAGAAGTGTGGCTCAAGTGGTAGAATACCAGCCTTGAGTGAAAAACCTAAGAGACAGTACTTAAGCCCCGAGTTCAAGCCCCAGTGCCCCAGTACTATATATGTATGCTTCGCTGTGAAATGGAGACGGTGATTTAAGTGAGATCTTGCATGCAAAGCGCTAGACAGGGTACCAGGCATCATCTCACTGAGGATGGGAGTCATTATTATGTGTGCGTGTGTGTGTGTGTGTGTGTGTGTGCCTGTGTGTGTGTATGTGTGTGTATGTGTGTGCGCGTGTGTGCACAATAGGACAATGTAGGGCGATCAGTTTCCAATTGCTTTATGCATTTGTTGACCTCAATGCTGTGACCACTCACTGAGCATGGAGTGATGTGAACTCTAGGGGTCCCTCTGATTCTAAAGTTCTAGGTATCGACCAGTTCATAACTAAGTGCCTCTTCTTGTCACACATCTTCTTCACTGTTTGCCTAGCTATTATTAATTTGCCAAGATAAGTCACCCAACAAACAAGGAATCACATGGCAAAACCACAAAGGAGAAGGAGCTGGTTAAGAACAGATGTAGAATGACCACTTAAAAAAAAAAACAACAGCAACAACAACAACAACAAAAAACCCTTCTCTATGTGCACCACTGCAGGGCTGATGCAGGCGGGGTCCTCGGCCTGGTTTAGCTAGTTGTGGAGATGCCTCATTTGTCTCCGCCGGGCTAAGCATCTTGATGATGGGCCTCTTCGTCTAGAGGATTTCTTTGGAATGCAGTGTGCTTCTGCCTTTCCCTTTCTAGGTGGATTCTAAACCTGGCCTGAGACTTTAAGAGTTGCCAGGCTCATATTATTTTTTTCTGTTTTGTGTCATCTCGCACACTGGCCTCCTTGCTGCCTGCCTTTCTTGCCACAGGACCAGGCAAAGAGAAATCTTAGTGCGGTCTCTTTCCTCTGCCTCATTCCTGACTCCCTTGACGGTAGAGAGAAGATACTGTTCTCCCTCCGGGAGTTTGTGCTGCCTGGGTTGGAGCCCCGGTCATTTCCTTGCTGTGCTCTGAGCTCACCAGCGGCGCCGGCATCACATCTCACATCAGCCATCTTCACCGCCACCACCCCTCCAGCCACGTCGCTCTTCTGCATCTTGCCGCCCTGAGCTAGGGGTGTGTGGCTCTTTCAGACCATAATGTAATATTCCTTGATAGGTACTCAATTGCTCAGCCTTTCTTAAACAGCCCTTCTGGCTCCAGCATCCAGGGCTCCTCTGGACCTTATGTCTGGTTCTTCTTCTCTTCTTCTCTCCCCTGAGCTCAGAGCATGGAGCCCTGGGGCCACAGGTGGTGAGATCGGACACACAATAGCATCTCTTTAGGCACATGGACCATCAAGTTGTCATTGAAGGGCACCCCTACTGGAGAGATGTGTTGTGAAATGTCAAACTCGCTGATATGTAATGCTCAGTGGAAAAAAAAAATAATTCAATTAGATTTTAGTAGTCCATGATGAAAACAGTTCAGATGCCTGTGTCTTCTGACCAAGGGAGCTGTCTGCTTTCTTCATTTTGTTAATGCCACCTCAGATAAATTACCCTCAGATGAATTACCTAGTTTCTCTAATGTCACCGCTAGCCTTTTAGATGGATTGTTTTATCCCCAATTAATAAGAACTTTTAATAAGTCATTCATTCATTCCCTTACTTATTTGTTCATCCTTCGAAGAATTTATACCCAAACTAACTTTATTGATTAGTCTGTTTAGAACCAATCCATTTGTGTCCAAACTTGCCAGTGTTGCGTCTGGAGTTGTCTTTGGCCCCTTTGAATTATTTTAGAAAGCCAGGATTAAAAAGAAAAACTTGACCAAAATGCATTCAACTTGGGGCTGATCCTGTAAGTCAGGCTGGTGCTGAGTCTCTCATGAAGTTGTTTTATTTTCTCCTGCTGGGATCGCTATTCTGATCTTACTTGCAAACATTGGCCTTACTCAACTCTCATTTGATATACTTTAAAAATCTTACTTTTAACCATGAGAAATTGCCCAAACAGGTGTGTGATACGGACAGTATGGAAAACAATGTATTTATCTTTGGGTTGTTTTTTTTCCTTCTTTTCACGGAATCTTTCATTAGGAGAAAAGATGTTGAGTGGGAAATTAATGTGCTAGTGGATACTGAGGTACATGAATTAGTGTCATTATTATCTGAGGAGCTGTGGTTGGTGGGGGAGGAAGGGAGGGCATACTTCTCCCTGTAGAGCGTGGACAGTCCACTCCGTTATTAGGATGGGAGCTGGCTCATGATTCTGCACGTACTACTTGATTCGGAAGCCTTCTTTCCCTTCTTAAAAACAAGCAAAGCTATTTAGCATGGTGACCTATGAAATAGGGTAGAATTTGAGAGCCAGATGAGACCTTTAGGAACTAACACCATTTTTTTAAAATATGTGATATGACTTCATCGTTGAAGGAAAGAATATAAACCACAGGCAGAAGTGAACAACTGTAACCTGAAAGTTATTGAGTAAAACTTGCACCTGGCCTAAGCAGAGACTAACATCCCATAAGCACAGGGGGATTATCTACGTGCAAATGCAAGTGGTGGCATAGCTCCTCTTCCAGCCCTACTGCGTGCTTCTTCCCCAGGTGCTCGCTTCCCAGATCACTTGGCTGACTTCCGCCTTCTAGCCTTCCTCTCCATCTTTGCTCCATGGCTGGAATACCCTGTGTCTGGTCAGCATCTCCCCCTTTCCTGCGGGCCGCACTGGACGCCAGGGCCTTATGGGGATTTTAGACATCCTTCACAGGTTCACATCTCATCGCATCCACCAGACTTTAGTTTTTGGAGAGAGAGAGAGAAAGAAAGAGAGAGAACTCTCGCCACTCGTTGTCTATCTTTACCACGTTTGGCCCCGTTTGTCGGGTCTTTGGAGATCTTTCTGACAGAGTAACAGACTTCTCACCAGAGTAATTTTGTTTCCACAGGAGAATGCACCCAGCCCCCTCCGTTCCTCACAGTGCCTGTCTGTGGCAAGTCAAACACATTTGGGGGTGACATTTGATCTCCCCCTAGACTGAAAATATAAAAACTAAGCGTCTACCAAGTTTTAGGCCCCTTACAGACAGGCTTTCCACTTCAGTGACTCCAGAAATGGGGTGGATTGTTTTCTCCTCTCATAAAGAATTCATTTTTGAGATGCTGAGGGCTCAGCTCGGCTTGCGGCCAGCTTCAGGAAGCGTGGTTCACGAGACACCCAGCCGGGCACATACTCCGCATTCCTTGGTAATGCGATTCTAGACCCAAATCGATTCCAGAAGTCTGATATTGCAAGAAGGGCCAACTCTCTGGGCTTATTGAGCAGCTCCCCGCCCCCACTCCCCACCCCCTGCTCCCCACCGCCATCAGTCTGGAAGGGTTTAAGCAGCCAATCACAGAGCTGAGTGAACAGTTTGGGGAGACCAATGTTACAGGCATCTGAGCAAATGGAGGAGCTTGGCAGCTTGTGTTTGAAGAATTTGTCTTATGTTTTGGATAAAGTCTGGGAATTTATCCTTCAAAATTTCTTAGATTTAGTAACATGTCAGTGCACCGTGTTAAGACAAGGGGTTTTCTTTCCTTTCTTTCCTTTTCACTTTTCTTCTTCTTTTTTTTCTTAAGGTTAAAAGCCGCCTTCCTTTTTAAGTATGAGTAATCCATCCCAAATCCTGACTAAGAGAACAAAAGGCATGCTGGTAATTTTCTCTTTCACAAAATGCAGACATTTCCTCTCTGTCCTCTTCAAGTATGTTCTATGAACTGAAGGGAAATTACACTCCTCACCACTGAAAACGGAGATTATGCAAAATGAGAAGGTGAAGCCAATCGGCATAATACAAATACAAATTCCAGCTTAATTCCTTGCCTCCGGGAGCCCACGCCTTGCTTTCCAGATGTGGACGCACACACACACATGTGCCCTTTCAAACTGAAAAAAGGTCGATTTCCCCTCCCTCCTTCCCTCCTTCCCTCCTTCCTTCCTCCCTTCTTCCCTCCCTCCCTCCCTCCCTTCCTCCCTTCCTTCCTTCCTTCCTTTTTTCTTTCTTTCTCTTTTCCCTCCTTCCTTCTTTCCTTCCTTTTTTTCTTCCTCCTTCCTTTCTTTCCTTCTCTTCTGCTGGTTTGGAGGCTTGAACTCAGGGCCTAGGGGCTGTCCCTGAGAGTTTTTGCTCAAGGTTATTACCCTACCTCTCCCTTGAGCTCCACTTCTGACTCTTTTAGTGATTAATTGGAAATAAGAGTCTCATAGGCCTTTCTGCCAGCCTGGGGCTTTGGCTGAGGTGGTAGAATGCTTGCTTAACTGGCACAAAGCCCCAGCTTAAAACCCAGTATTACCTTACCTCTGACCCCCAAAATAAAGAAGGAAAGAATACTGAAGTGGTTATGTTAATATCTGACACAGGGGATCTCAGAACAAAGAAAATGACCAGAGACAAATACACACGATATAATAATAAAAAGGGTCAACTGGAATTATGCCTACACTTTAGAGATTGCAGTGCACATATACTTTTATTAATTTATTTACACACTACTAGTACCATTTCTGGGAGAGCTATAAATGCTTGAATCACACTAGTGAGCTCAGCCTTGAGTGTGTCTCTTATTTTTGTTTTTATTGATTGCATTGGTATGATGTAATTTAGTTTGTTGCTCTGTTAAATGCTCCCTATAAATTAATAGTTTGAGAAGAGACAATTCACAATTACTTGCATCCCTATTCATAAACACATTCTTCTTAGCTTTGGGAGTTCTTCGCTTATCATTGTCAAATCTAACAACTGGACGTTTGTAGTTTTACTCTTTAGTGCTTTGTACTTTTCCTGCTGTTGTGTTTCGCCTACCTTTTAACTTTGTCTGGTTATTCAGCTGGTTGTTGGCCTTGCAATGAGTGTTCCATTTCCTCTTCAGGATCCAGGCCTGGCATGTGATACACTGCACACTCAACTTACACACACACAGGGTCCCTGGACAGCCAAACACACCTGCTGCCGTGACTATGTGTTGCGGGTCATTGACTGGCTAGTTTATATGACTCCTTTAGATTGCCGGTCTCCTTCCAGCTGCTTAGGTAAGAATTAAAAGTTCCTTTTCAGAATCTAAGAGGCTTTTCCCAAGTTTCATCTGCAGTGGTAGGCCAACGCAGCGCCCGGCACCGCCCCGCAGTGCCCAGCGCAGTGCCCGGCACCGCCCCGCAGTGCCCAGCGCAGTGCCCGGCACCACCCCGCAGTGCCCAGCGCAGTGCCTGGCACCAGTGCCCAGTGCAGTGCCCGGCACCGCCCCGCAGTGCCCAGTGCAGTGCCCGGCACCGCCCCGCAGTGCCCAGCGCAGTGCCCGGTACCACCCCGCAGTGCCCGGCACCACCCCGCAGTGCCCAGCGCAGTGCCTGGCACCGCCCCGCAGTGCCCAGTACCACCCCGCAGTGCCCGGCACCGCCCCGCAGTGCCAAGTACCGCCCCGCAGTGCCCGGTACCACCCCGCAGTGCCCGGCACCGCCCCGCAGTGCCCAGCGCAGTGCCCGGCACCGCCCCGCAGTGCCCAGTACCGCCCCGCAGTGCCCAGCGCAGTGCCCAGTACCGCCCCGCAGTGCCCAGTACCGCCCCGCAGTGCCCGGCACCGCCCCGCAGTGCCCGGTACCGCCCCGCAGTGCCCGGTACCACCCCGCAGTGCCCAGCGCAGTGCCACCCCACAGTGCCCGGTAACACCCCGCAGTGCCCGGCACCGCCCCGCAGTGCCCGGTACCGCCCCGCAGTGCCCGGTAACACCCCGCAGTGCCCAGCGCAGTGCCCGGCACCGCCCCTGGGGCGTCAGCTCAGATTCTCTTTCCAAGCTTTGGTGAGCCATCAGAGCCCAAAGCTTGGTTGCCAAAGCTTTACAACAAGGACCACAATGCCAGCTGGCTTTTGTTGTTGTTGTTTGTTTGCTTGTCTTTGTGCTGGTTCTGGAGCTTGAACTCAGGGCCTGGGTGCTGTCCCTGAGCTGCTTTTGCTCCAGGCTGGCTCTCTACCACTTGAACTACAGCTCCACGACTGGTTTTTGCTGAATAGTTTATTGGAGATAAGAGTGTCATGCACTTTTCTGCCCTGGCTGGCTTCAAACCGCAATCCTCAGATCTCAGCCTTGTGAGCTAGAATTACAGGCCATGAGCCATTGGCACCCACCTTCACAGTACCAGTTTTGACCAACTCAAAGTGGTGTTTGCCAAGAACAAATGCACATCTCAACAAACAGGCCAGGCATGTTAGCAAGCATTTATAATTGTGGTTATGTAGAAGGCAGAGGTAGGAGATTGTGGTTCCATGACATCCTAGGCAAAAACAAGATCCTAACTGAAAAATAAAACAACAAAACAGTGAAGTGAGAAGGGTCAGAGGTATAGCTCCAGTGGTAGAAAAAATCCCTACCAAGCACCAGGCCCTGAGTACAAACCTCAGTACAGCAAAAGAAGAAGGAAGGAAGGAGGGAAGGAAGGAAGGGAGGGAGGGAGGGAAGGAGGGAAGAAGGAAAGGAGGGAGGGAGGAAGGAAAGAAAGGAAGGAAGGCAGACGAATTGCTCTGGAGTAGCATTATCTTACAGAAATGTAATGTGTGCCACATACATTTAAATTAAAATTAAATTTCTATAAGCCACATTCAATAAAAGTAAGAAAAAATGAGAACATATCTTAACAGATCAGGCTTTAATTCTAATATATTAGAATTAATAGTCTAATGATCTATCTAATTCTAATGATATACTTTATTTAACCCAACCATAACCAACCTATTATCATTTCAAATATTAGGAAGATATTTTATGTTCATTTTTCATGTTAAGTCTGTGAAGTTCAATGCCTATGACACTGCACTGGTCACTTTGGATGCTACATTCTCATGAGAAGTACTTGAGATGTATTTAGAGTACCTAATAATTATAATTGTTTAAGTGTATTTATATTTACAATTTTTCCCAAGCTTAAAATTTTTTTCCAGTAACTTGGGCTGGGGTATAGCTCAGTTACATACCCAATAGTTCAAATTAGACAAAATAAAATAATTTAAATTTTATTCTTAATTCAGGCACTGGAAAACACTTCTGGTATCTGTCTACCTATATGTCTGTCTGTCTGTCTGTCTGTCTGTCTATCTGTCATCTACTTTCAGCAAGGCACTTGGAACTCAGAGGCTTCATGCATGCTAGGGAAGTCCTCTACTACTAAGCCACATCCTAATTAAAATGAGATAAAATTAGAGCTCTAGTTCCTACACCCATTAGCTACATCCCAAGTGCCTGGTGGCCAGCGTGGCCTGTGGACCCACGCTAACCCAGGGCACGGGGTGCATGTGGATCACTGTGGCACACTTGACGGTGTTGTTGAGGCTCTCAAATTTCAGCTGGAGTTGACATCATTTTACTTAGGGCCCAGCACATGGGAGAAACACATTTCCTTTGTTGTGACCTATAGAAGAATGTCCCAAGAAAAACTTTCCAGCTTCCCCGACGATGGTAAACCAGATCACTTCCATTTCGGTCATCGGAATTTATCCTAAGAGTTGCTAAACATTCTGAGAAATGAGTGCCTCTCTGAGTGTGAGGGGAAATGACCAAAATAGACTGGTTTTTTTTTTCTCTCTCTCTGTCTTTTTTTTCAAGAGCTGGAAGAGCGATTCCTGGTAGTGATGTGATCTGGGATGCTGCATGAAGCCATTAGACAGGGCATCCACCGCGAGGCCAGAGTCGATGCTGAGCGGTGGAGTCTGGAGCTCTGGGTGACTGTGGTGTATTACAGCATGGAGGGGGGGGGTTCGTAGCATCTTGGGGTCCCCTGCCTCCCGTGGCAGAGGTGAGCACAGCACTAGGGCAGTGACCCAGGACCAACCACCAAGAGCCTTTCCCCACAAACGCATTACAGAATTGAGTGCCAGGCTATGTTTCTCGTTTCTGGATGAGTCATGCAACAGGAACCTTTCCCTACTATCTCTTGTCTCTCTCCAGAGCATCTTTGAGTTGAAAAAAAAATAACCACCACTGTCTGCTTTCAGTCAGGTTTGCCCTGCTTTAACAAACACACAGTATCCTTCATGTCCAAGACATTGCCTATAGTAACCAACTTAACTCTCTCAACAGTTTTCTGAGGTATTGTTATAAACCCCACTTTATAGATGAGGAAACAGAGACCGAGAAAGGTGAAAGAGCGTGCACCCACTCACTGCTTGTCAGCAATGGGAAATAAGATACAAACCCCAAGGATGTAGAACTCCTGTGGCCTTAAGCTGCTATTGGATGTGGCTGAGAACCCAGAAAGCCAAGCCCCGCACAGGGTGAGGAACTGTGCGTGCAGCCATTAGGGATGGTGGTCTACCCTCTTCACTGAGATGCTAGGGACAGCACAGCCTCCATCTGCATTGCTGACCAGACCACAGGTGTCTAGGAAGTCCCCGGTCTCGGTGACCTATCAAAATCCTACATGTCCTTCAAGTCCTCGCTCAAAGCCGACCTTCTCCGAGGTTCCCAGATCTCCAAGAGTCATCATTACTCTCCTTTTGATTCCTGGTTAAGCTGGAACAGGCATCTATCTGGTCTACGCTCTCGTGTCTTGCAGAAGTGTTTCTCTTCTCCCAGGTCCTGAGCTGAGGGGTTGAATTTCTTCCTCAGTTTTGTGTCCCTTTCCACATCCAGCCTGGTGCCTTTGACCTCTTTGGTGAATATTCATTGATCTATAAAATGATCATGAACTAAAATGCATCCAAGTGGCTTTCCAGAAACTTCAAGTGGCTTTCCAGAAACTTTGATTCTAAACTTAGTTCTGAGATCACTGGTTAAATATCATTTACACAGTTTCTTCAACCTCTCAGAGATGGGGTTATCTCATTGGTAATTGGATGCAATAATCTCCAAGGCCTCATGAATTTTATGGAGTTGGCTATTATTTGTTCTTTTTGTTTGTTTGTTTGTTTTGGCTGGTCATGGGGCCTGAACTCTGGGCCTGGGCGCTGTCCCTCAGCTCTTCAGCTCAAGGCTAGTGCTCTACCACTCAAGCCATAGCACCATTTCTGGCTTTTTCTGCTTATGTGGTGCTGAGGAATCGAACCCAGGGCCTCAGGCATGCAAGGCAAGCGCTCTACCACTGAGCCACCTTCCCAGCCCCCCTATTATTTGTTCTGAATTTATGTACATGAAGGGTCTTTAAAGATGTCTCTAAAGATGTCTCATGCGTCCTGAGATCACTCTTGGTAGAGACCCCTTGCTGCAGGGCAAGGGACATTTTGCCATCTCTGGCAGCGAACCCTCTTGGGGGAAGATGGTTGATGATCAAGGAAAAGGAGGTTACAAAGCATCTCTGCTGTCAGAAGCGAGGTATAATTGTAAGCCTTGAGAGAAAACTATACATTAAGCACTAGGGAGAAAACTACAAAACTGATGTTCAGTTTTCTCAAAGCACAATTATTTCTCGGTGTATAAGAAGTTTTAAGTATACAAAATATTTTTAAGTAGATAAAAACTAGATTAAAAAAAAGCATCATTGGAAACCTAAACCTTGATCCGTTACTTGAATGAACAGTTTGTTTTCTGTCAAACTAAGTCCTCCTGAATGGAAAGAAGTTTCTGGCAGCTTGTCTGTCACTATACAACCCAGACAGAGGGCTGAAACCCGGTGCACCTGTCTTGAGGATGAGTGAAGTATTGGCATCTTGTCCCAGAACCAGTAACCAGGTGAAGAATGGCAGTGTTGTCCCACCGTGCGGCGTGGGAGACGGGGTCCAGGGATGGTCACCTAGATGGATCCCTGCGTTCAGAAAGCCACCGTCCCGCTCGTCCTTCTCCGTGTCTTCCTTCCGACTCGGCTCCTCTGAGGGGAAGCACGCTGCAGCCCGGGGTCGGCACTGGCCCTGGGGGCCCCAGCGCCACCTGTCCAGAGGTTTCTCCAACAGGGCCGGATGAGGAGTCAGGATGGGTCCAGTTTTCTCACGTTTATCCTCCCCCCCCCACCTTGCTCTCTCCCTGCGTGTATCACAAACCCCATTCCCATGCATTACGTTGATTTGCCCACGGCAGGCTTGATCTCTGGGCCCTAGGATTGGGATTGGCTAAAACAGACAACATGCAAACCTCAACTTTCTGGACTAAGGATACAAGAAGGGAAAGGCAGCCACCTCTTTCTCCAGTCTCACTCAAAGGTGTCAGAAGAATCATGGAATGTTTATGGAATGTTTTCCTGGTGAAGCCCAGAGATTTTTCACGGAGGGGTCATGACAGAAGAACGGGAGACCCTTTCACCAGCACGGCTGTTCTCGGCGTGGCTCTCACTCAGTCATGGGAGAGCTCCGTCCCTCCCTCCCTGCCTTGTCCACTCCACCTTTCTGCTCCTTTGTACGGGGTGCGCCTGTCCCAGGCTCAGGAGCCCAGCTAAGCTGCAAGAGTGAGAACCTCCCAAGCAAGCCACTGGAAAGATGAGCTAATGAGTCCAGAGGCTGTGGCTCTGGGGAAGCCTTCCATCTCCTAATGGGCCCAAGCGTCCAGCCCCCTAACTTTCCCCTCCGTGCAGTATTGCCTCTGCACTGGAGGATGAACAGCCTTCAGTGCACATGCTCCAATCAACACGGTGCTTTAACTCCCCTGAAACAGGCTTGTTAGAAATGTCTACCGTGCCAGGAGATTCTGACTTCCGCTGCCTAATTAGGAAGCTTCGAGATGTATGGAGTAGGTTCTGGAAACTGAGCTGTGGGTGATGGTAGCATTGAGCCACTTCAGTTCTTAAGTATTTAATGCTGAACTATTTCCTACTGTGTGTGTGTGTGTGTGTGCATGTGTATGCACGCACATGCCCATGCACTAATGCTTGGGCTTGAACTCAGGGCTTTGCACTCTTATTTCCTCCTCCTCCTCCTC
>NW_012267226.1:22462746-22472884 GCF_000151885.1 Dipodomys ordii
TCTTCTTCTTCTTCTTCTTCTTCTTCTTCTTCTTCTTCTTCTTCTTCTTCTTCTTCTTCTTCTTCTTCTTCTTCTTCTTCCTCTTCCTCTTCTTCTTCCTCCTTCTCCTCCTCCTCCTCCTCTTCCTCTTCTGTCAAGGCTGGTATTCTCTACCCCTTGAGCCACATCTCCACTTCCAGATTTTTGCTGGCTAATTGGAGGTCTTAGGAGCTTTCTGGCCTGATAGGACCTTTCTCTCCTGTGTGAGCCAGGGCAGGGCGATGGGAATACTATGTGTTAAGTGAGATACAAGAAGGAACTGGAACATGGGTCCAGAAGTCATGTCCCCAACTCCTGTCTTTCACTTGCCCTGAAATCTACTTTAACATGGAGCACTGGGGTGAGTTGTTGTCTCTTTCCTGACCATCAGGGTAAGACTAGTTTCCTGGTCCTTCGAAGCAGGATGTCTGGCTGATGGCATTGGGCACTCTTATTAGCCAAAAAAAAAAATGCCTTCAAACTTGGCATCACTTCAGCCAGAAACAAACATATTATTCACCCTGGACTCCCTTGAAAAGGCTGAGAGCAATGAATGTAACTGAAGGAGACTGTCCTTAATTAAGGGAGCCCTAGGTACACTTCAATGGCTGCCTTGTTTTTCTTCTTTCTTCTCTTTTAGTTTTTCATTTTTAATATACTTTTTTCAAATCCTCTTGTGGCTGGCAAGTGTATCACACTGGAGTTTTACCTGGTGACTTTTTCTTTCCCCTCCGGCAGATGAGGTCTCTGTGTGACTGTGACCTGGGCGTTGGTGTGTGTGTGTGTGTCTGTCTGTCTGTCTGTCTGTCTGTCTGTCTGTCTGTCTGTCTGTCACTGCCCCGGCATGTGTGCGGGGCTGTGGGTGGCTGTGGAGAAGTGAACGCAGCCCCACGGGGCTCTGTGTTCTCCCGTTGGCTTGCTGTGCTGGGCCCTGGCATTTCGGTGCAGCCAGAGAGGTGAGCCGGCCAGGTGTCTCTCCTTCTCTGGCGTATGTAATGTGGGGCCAACCTCTTCCCAGTAAGCTCCCTGCGAGGGCTTTTCTCCACGCCACACGTGTGTTCACTGTCAGTGTGTGGGGAGGTGCTCACACACCTCAATGCGGGGATCATCGGGACAGTGTCTGTAACAATCTGCCTTGCTCAGTTACTTTTGTTGTTGTTGTTGTTGTCTTTAGGTAGCTGTGCAAAGGAGTTGCCATTTGACAACACAGTTTATGAAAACCATATATCCTGGCCCGTGTCACCCCTTTCAACATTCTCCCCCTCTCCCCCCCATCCTGTCCTCATCCCCCCCTCCTCATCCCCACCCTCTCCTCTTCGTTTGTTCAACCCATTGCCCCTGGACCTCACCACACCCTTTGGAGTGCCTGCTCCCTGGTGCTTTATTTTGCTAAACTTTGATTTTTTTTTTCTTTCTAAGGCATTATATACTGTTTGAGCTCTCCCTTTCCAATCTACTGTATGAAGTACACTGGGTGGTATGCCACTGTGAAGGAATGTATTCACTGAAATATGGTAGATGCAAGGGAGAGCCCTTTTACTTCTTAAAGAGCTAGAATTGTGCCCATTTCTCTCTCTCTCTCTCTCTCTCTCGCTCTCTCATACACATACACCCACACCCACACCCACCCCCACACACACTTTTTGCCTTCAAGAATTTAAAACCAGTCTGCTGGAATTCTGGATTTGACAAGGACTTTACAGATGATAAAGTTGATTCCGTGGTTTGTAGACAGGTTGAAGATGTTCTGCCCCGGCTGCGTACCTCCCTACCTTCAGCCCTTGCGTGTTCTGAAGAAGGAAAGCAGGCTGGCGAGGCTGGTACTTAGAAAGTGAGGTCATGTGCAGAGACCGATCTTGAACTTGTATGTCTGCATTGTGGTTGGGATCCATGGATGCGTGGGAGGCTTGGGTAACGTTTGTGTATAGCTAGAAAGGCAGGGCTGGAATCATGCAGAACCTCTCCAAGCCTTGACCCCTTCAACTCCCTACACCCTACCACCCCCAGAGACAGCTGACCATAAAGAAGAGAATCCAGTGTCCACACTACAAAGTTAAGCATGAGGGAAAGTCTTTAGCCCATTTACTGATTGGGTTTTTGTGCCTTTGAGGGTTTATTTTTGGAGGGGTTTAATTTTTGGAGTCCTAAGTATATAGTTGTCTGATGTATAGGTAGTGAAGATTTTCTCCCATTCTGTGGGGCTTCTATTTACCTTGCTAGCTATGTCCCTTTCTAGGCAGAAGCTCTTCGATTTGATATAATCCCAGGCAAATAGCCTTTCTTTGATCTGTTGTGATTCTGGGTCTTTGTTTAGAAAGTTTTGTCCCATACCTAGAAGGCTTAGACTTTCCCCTACCTCTTCCAGTAGTGTGTTCACAGTATCTGACCTTACATTGAGGTCTTTGATCCATTTAGAGGTGCTTCTGGCCCAAGGTGATGTATGGGTATCTGTTTTCTGCATGTAGATAGCCAACTTTGCCAGAGACACCAGATACTATGTAGAAAATGAATTGGAAATCTTATGTGTGGGGATAGGAGGGAAAGATTGGGAGAGCGGGTCAGAGGGGGAAAATGGTTCAGCAAGACTTGAACTGACTGTATCTGGTTCACATAATGGTAACCCCTCTGTGTATCAACTACACAAGTGAGGGACTGGGTGTGTATGGGAGGGATGCGTGGGTAGAGTGTGGAGAAGGTGACACGGGTCAAGGTAGACTGCATCCGGAAGCTGCTTTGTTAAACCGCACCTCCTTCGCACAACTACTTAAAGGTAATAACAGAAAGGAAAAAAAAATTAAGGAAACAGAGATAGGAATCAAATGAGGCTGTGTAGCCAACTCAGCGTGTATTGAGATAGCCCACTGGTCAGATACCCTGACCCAGCCCTTCTGGCCATAGCCATTCATTACTTCACACATGCAGCATAAGTGCAGAGCCTGAATCAGACCCGAACCCATTCCTGGAAACAGTGATAATGGAAGAGGAAAGAGGCACAGAGCGAGGGGAAAGCAGGGGTCTGTTCCTCAGCCACGGCAGCCGAGGTCCGCAGGGAGGAGGGGATGTGGAGCCTGCGACCCAGGACCACTTCACCGCGGAAGCCGGAGGCCCCAGGCCGCCCGTCCCCTCCTCTCCCGCGGCCAGCACGCCACCACACGCTCTTTCCCAGCCTCCCATCAGGAGGCCGGGCGGAGGCCATGCTCTCCTGGGACTGTCATTTCTCACTCACTCATCTAAGGATATATTTTTTCGGATAACAATTTGTGATTTTTTGGGAGTGGATTTTCAGATTGGGTGACTGAAACAACGTATTTTTCTCACTGTTCTGAAAATCTGGGAGTCTGTGGCATGGTCACTTTCTCCCGAGCAGTGTCCTGTTGGCCGCTGGGTGGTGGTCTCCCTCCTGGCTGGGTGCTCATGGCCTTCGTCTGTGTGTACACATCTCTGGGCTCTGCCCTATGTAAACGTATGGGCCAGGTTGGGAACAAGCCCCACCTAGGACCTCGTTTGATCCTGTTATCTCCTTAAAAGGCCATGTCTCGCAAATAAAACCACACCGGGGACCACGGCTTCAACACACTACCAGCAAGTAAGTGGTAAGGCATCTCCACAGGCAACGAGGGGGGAGATTTTGGACAGAGACTTCTATTTATGTCTCTTAGGCTGCCTACAGATAGGCTTATGCCCAAACAACTGAAGATTTCTGAACTGTTTCTGGGTGATGGGTAAATTGAATACTAAAAGGTCAGGCTGGATATAACTCTGCAAGCTCTTCCGCAGTGATACTTTCAGGAGATGTAGGGAAATGCTGAAAGAATGGGGCCGTGGTCCTCAGGAACCAGTTTCAGTGTGATAACTTGCCTGAATTATTTCCAGGAAGTAGATGTATATGTGATATCTACATTATAAATCAGTAGGTGTGTACGTGTGCATGGGTGTGTGTTATGTATATGTGGGAAAACTAGCCTTTGCCCGAGCTTTCCCATGTGTCCAAAAGCCTGACACTTGTGGTTCATGCTTATAATCCTGGTTCCTCGGGAGGATGAGATCTGAGGATCCAGCTTGGGAAGGAAACACAGTGAGATTCTTATCTCTAACTGGCAAAAAAGATGAAAGTAGAGGTGTGGCTCAAATGATAGAGCACCAGCTTTGAGTGAAAAAGCTAAGGAAGAGCATCCTGGGCTTGAGTTACACCCCCAGTCCTACCATGTACGCACACACACTCTCACACACACACACACATGTGTGTTTACAGAAAGTTCACACACGTATTAAGTATTGGAGAAGAAAGGTCATCATTTCACAAGCCTTGAGGCCATGTCACAGAGACACTGGACCAGCCGCCAATGTCATTGGGTTTTGGCATTAGCAGTGCCTCCTGTCTAATGGATAATTACTTCATTCAAACTTCATTGTAACTCTATGAGGCATTGCCTCCAGTTTATAGAGAGACACAACTTGCTTCTTTTCTGGTCCAAAATGACTATGAGGAGCAGATGTGTCTGGTTTTAAAATTCAGAGACATTTGCATTCTACTTGAAGAGACATTGTGCGAACTCGTGGAACTAAAAACCGGAGGCTCAGCCTGTGCGGTTGACTCAGGGCCGGGTGATCCAGTGGAGGATAAATGGCTGGAGAAATCCCCATCAGAGCGCCACGTGCAGAGGCGGGCTTTGAAGTATCAGTGGACTTTAAAGAGGGACAGAGGCGGGGGAAAGAATGTAGATAGGACCAGGTGTGAAAATGATCAATTGAGTGTGGGAAAGAGGAAGGAAATGGAAGTGCCTTGTCTGAGGGCTCGGAATACAGAATGTGAGCTTGCAAGCGTGTACTCGCAAGCAGGGGACTCTGTCTTGAAGGGTGGTAAAGTGGGAGCTGAATCTCAGAGCCTGGGGAGAACGAAGCTGGCGTGTTTTAGTGGGTAGCAGCTCAGATGGATCTGAAGGGACCTCTCCGGTTCACGAGTGGGAATTTGTGTGTTGCAACCATATTCATAGTAAATAGCTATCAGCATTCTGTGCCTGTCGAGAATGATAAGAAGTATTAAAGAGAACCAACTCTTCTGCTTTCCTCTTGGCTCTCTCCTAGATACAGATTGACATAGATGGAATGGTTCTCACAAGGGAGCCATGGTCTGAATGAAAGTGTGAGTCTAACAGAAAACACAGCCAGTCATCCCACATTCTCACAAGAAGCATGGTGGACACAGTCAGCTCTGACCTTGGGACTGCCGCTAAACAAAATGCCCAAGTCATTCAACTCCAATGTTCTAATCAAGGCATATGTGAATATAACCTCAGAATTGTTTTCCAATCCAATGCTTCCCTTTTTTAGTGGCTTTCAGATCATTGATCTTTGTAGTCTTGTTCCCAGAAATATCTGTTATGCTTTAGTATTAGAGTTCTCCAGAGAGACAGAACCAGTAGGAGATAGATGGCAGATAAATAGATGATAGACAGACAGATAAGATATTTATTATGTAACTTGGCTCACACATTTATGGACGCTTAAGAAGTCCCACACTGTGCTGTCTATAGTTGGAGAATAAGAAAAGTTGATGGTGCAAGTTTTGGAGTCTGAAGATCCAAGAAATAGATGTTGATACCTGAAAGCAAGAGAAAGAAGAAGGATATTCTAGGTCAGGAATGTGTGTGTGTGTGTGTGTGTGTGTGTGTGTGTGTGTATGAGAGAGAGAGAGAGAGAGTTCACATTTTCTCTACTTTGGGCTATTCTACTTAGGCTTTCAATTATGTCTGCCCAAATTGGTGAGGGTGATCTTCACTGAAGTCACCTTTTCTGCAAAAAACTACTCAGAGAGAAGTAATGTGTGCAGGTAGCTCAGTCTGCTTGCCATCAAATCAGCCATTACAAGTTTTAACCAAAGGAAGCTTTTCAACAGGGTCTCGGGTCTTTTATGTGGATCCAAGAACCACATTGTCTTCTTCTGCTTTAGATTATCTTCACTTAGATGATGGAGTGATAGTTGAGGATGTTGGACTTAGGCAAGACCCCTTGTAATATGGTAATTCTGTGCCTAAGAACTTATTTCACTGAAGTAGCAAAAGTTGCTGAGTAAGAGGCCATGGGAGAGGTAGGATTCACATTGTTGCACTGAGCGTGGAAGATCTGGTAGAGAAAACTGGCTGAGGTGTTCTCAAAACCAACCCTGAGAGCAAATCTTCAAGGCTAAGTGCTCAGAGATTAGCAGGCTTAATCCCAGCACTAGGGAGGCTGAAGCACTAGGAACACCAGTTTGAGGCCAGTCTGGGGTACATAGCGAGACCTTGTCTCAAAGAGAAATATCAATAGTCACGTAAAACTCTAGGTCCATAGCTTCCCACTACTGCAAAAATAACAAAACCAAAATTAACACAGCATTATCTCTACTTGTCTCTGTGCCAGGGTAGGGGTAGCAAGAAGAGTATTGGGTAGTCTCTGTCTAGAAAGAGATTGTGGCTAGATGAGATCTAACTCCTAAAAATAGAACACATACCACACAGTAATGTATCATTAAGTCCTAAAGAAATCACGCCGAGTGTGTTGGTTCTCAAATTATGCTTGGCATCCGAATGACGTGGATTTGTGAAAGTATAGACCCTCAGACCCTACTCTTAAAAATTCTCTGTCATTCTTTGCATATGGGTCTTTCACATATTCCAAGTCCACTGGAGAACGATGGTAAAGACTGCAATATGTGTGGAGGAATGGACAGTTAGGGAAGCTCCCAGCCCTTAAGTGTAAAGCTGAGAAAGGTAAATCCGTGGAGTTGAGAATATATATGTACCTGGGGTAGAGTGAGAGATTTAACAAGGGTCCTGTCCACTGGACCTATGAATTAGTTCCATCTTTGGTCACCAAAGACAAGAATGTCTTGGTTCCTTCAACCATGGGACTGGATGGAAGGAGTGCTGGGTTGGGGAGACCCATGGTGCGTGGAGAAGAGTGAGTGTTGGGTCTTCAGGGGGGTCATTTACTGGTGGGAGGCAGGAAACAGGATGTGGGTGCTTGAGTTCTTTCCCCCTCCCACCTGCTCAGTAAAGCTAACGGATTGGATTTGTAGTGCAAAGCAGGGTGCACTTTAAACAAAACACTAAGATCAGCCAATCCACTTATCTCCCCCAAAGGAGATCATTCATCCAGAGGATGCTTGACAAAGGATCGTGTAAAATATTATGCTTTTAAAAAGTTCCCTTAGATCTCACTGAGTCAATAGAGTCCATTATGTCAGTTCCTAGCCACTGGCTTCTTTCTTAGCTATTTATATTTCCATTTAGCTGAAACTTAGGCAACGCTTCTCAAGACCCAGATAAAATTAAACGTACCGGAGACTCGTGTATGAGCTATTTTGTTTTGTTTTGTGTTTGGTTGTTTGGTTGGTATTTTCAGGCCCTCTCTCCTTTTCATCGCACTGGCTTGCTTCTTACTTTCTTCTGGCTCCTTCCAGTGTGACATCCTGCTTGGATCCAAGCTTACCACTATTGTTTTTGTTTAACGGTACCATCTTCTGGTGGCACTTCCTTCCCATGTCTGGGGGCCGGCATGGAGGATCGGGGGGTGGGAAAGAAATGTGTTCCCTGAACTTCCTTCTTCTCATTTCACCCTCCCTTTATGGTGTTTATATTTGATACCCTTCACACCTCATCAGGAGAATCTTCCTTAAACACCACTTGTAAGATCACAGAAGACAGGAGACAGATATATTGCCGACACAGAGATAAGCTGGCAGAACCTTGAAAGATGCAGTTGGAGGAGGAGAAGGAATGCTGGGGAGAAATAGGAGAAAGGGCAGAATGCGATGAGAGAGAGCAGGAAAGGCCTGTGTAGTAACATGATAAAGCTATGTATGAAGACTGAATGTGTACCAGATAATGTGGCAGGCGTAAGTCATTTAATCTCTGCAACACTGTATGGACTGTGTTGTTTTTCACTTTTAAAATAAGGCTAATAAAACTCTGTTCCATCTACATTCCTGCAAATGACCCAATTCTGCTCACTGGCTCTCCTCCCTAGCTTTGTTTCATCTGCAATATTTTCAGTTTTGTTTCTAATATAATGCTGAGTATAAATCATAGGTAAAAACAGAATTGTAATGTCATCTTACTCTAATAAGGATCTTAAGATCCTTATTTGTTAGACACAAAAAGAGATTTCGGCTGAACACATACAATGTGGCAACAGTTTTAATCTGAGTGATGGAACAATTTATGACAAAAGTTTTGATCACCTGTATTTCTTTTGACTTGAGAAATGGATTTATTTCATTTGAATATCAGTATACCTAATTTAAACAAACACCTGCCATCTTAAATCAAGTTCTTCTACCAAAAGGGGCTAGTTTATTCTATAGCCTGGCTATTTATTCTAAATCCTTGCCATTTCCAAATTGCTGTGTGTGTCTGAAATTTTCTATCTGACTCAAAGCTCCTTGAGGACAGAACCATTCTACTTTCCTTGTCTCTCCTGTCAGCTGGCATAGTGTTAGCACGATTGGCTGCCTGTGAATTAACCCATCTTCCATCCAGCTCTGAATTCATGGCCTTTGCTTCATTTCATCTTATTTGTATCAATATTTTTAAATGATTGAGCACAAGGAGTTTCACCTGTGACCTTCCCTTAAACAAATTAGGCTGATTCATTTACTCATGAATAATTATTTACTGTGTCAACAAGTCTATGAGGCCAATTGAAAGCTAATTATTTTTATTTACCCTGGTTGGTTGGTAATGATACAATGCAGGCATAAATGAACAATTTTGGTGGGGCAAGAACCTTGGTGAGCCTTCTCCATAATTATTTATCAAGATGATACTGTGGCCGGGCGCCAGTGGCTCACGCCTGTAATCCTAGATATTAAGGAGGCTGAGATCTGAGGATTGTGGTTCAAGCCAGCCTGGGAGGAAAGTCCATGAGACTCTTATCTCTAATTAACCACCAGAAAACCGGAAGTGGTGCTGTGGCTCAAGTGGTAGAGTGCTTTCCTTGAGCTGAAGAGCACAGGGACAGCACCCAGGCCCAGAGTTCAAGCCCCAAGACTGGCAACACAAAACAAAACAACAAAAAAAGATGATACTGTATTAAGAGTTCCTACAAGAGGAAGAAAAGACATGAGTCCTGACTCAGGGTGTTTGCAGCATGGATGGGGAGATTAGCGCCTGATAAACAAAAGGATGTCCAGCAGTTTACTGGGCTGTGGGTTGGTGTTGGACCTGTCATTGGGTCGATAGGTTTTTCTCTTCTTTGGAGGATTTGATGAAGGAGGTTTGAGGGAGACTGGCTGACAACTGCGATTATAACCAGTAGAACATGGTGCACTGGAACCCAAGTTGGGAAAGCCCTTCAGGTAACGCTTCCTACATCTTGTTTAAAAGTTGATGCCAGTGCTTTTCATGCATCAGGCAGATGAGTCAGCCATTGCCCTGAGGATTATCATTATCATCTGCACTGCAACGCCTCTTAAACTTTCAAAGACGTGTTTTCTCAATATGCCATCCATGCAGAGACTTGCAGCCTCTCAATCTAAGCCACCCTGCCTCCCCACAACCACCGTAGAAGATGACGTGGTCTACATTACCCCTGGCTGGAGGGGGACATGTCACAGAAAGACCAGAGCTCAGCTCTGGTCCTGACTCCAGCCTGGGACTCAGGTAGACAGCGAATGCCACACAGCGCCCTCCCTTCCGTGACCAGCCTGGACCACATGGAAGACGCGGGCGCCCACCATATACACGGACCGCCACATACACGGACCGCCACATACACGGACCTGCCTGGGTAGAGCCCAGTCTCCTCTGCCATTTGTGGTAAACTAAGGCATAGGCAGGCTGGTGAGCAGCGCAGCATTGGAGAATTGGAACATCTCAGATCTAACTGTAGGTAGCGTGCTTTTTCCTTCTGCCTCTTCTCTGGGGCAGACCTTCAAGGGAGAAATCCATGGATGGAGGCATGCTTCAAAACAGTTAAAGAGGGAATCTCTAGTAGAGGAAAGAGAGAGGGAGGGAGGGAGGAAAAAGGGAGGGAGGGAGACAGGGGGAAAGGTTGGAAGTATTCAGTATGCAAAACACTGTCCACAGACTTGGCTTTCTCCTTCCTTCCTTCCTTCCTTCCTTCCTTCCTTCCTTCCTTC
>NW_012267226.1:22472934-22512542 GCF_000151885.1 Dipodomys ordii
TTCCTTCCTTCCTTCCTTCCTTCCTTCCTTCCTTCCTACCTTCCTCTCTCTCTTTTCTCTCTCTTTCTTTCTCTCTCTCTTTCTTTCTTTCTTTCTTTCTCTCTTTTTTTCTTTCTTGTGCCTGTGGCTGGGTTTGAACTCAGGGTCTCACACTGTTGCTTAGCTTTTACTCAAGAGCTGTTACTCTAATACTGGCTTCTTGAAGACAAGAATTTCATAGATTTGTCTGCTCAGGCTAGCTTTGAACCCCCATCCATGGATCTCAATCTCCTGAGTCATCAGCACCCGGCCAGGCCCCTCCAGACAACCCAGTAGCCCATGACAGGATGCTGGCTGAGGGGCCAAGGACCGATACAGCATCTGTGATTTCTACTCAACAGCTTTGCCTTCCTGAAACAGTTACCTCCTCTCCGGTTCCTCACCTATGAAACAATATTATAGCAAAAAAGCACAATGGCAGCAGAGTGCAGGCTATATCTAAGAATTCTTGACTTTCAGTAAGGGGGAGCTTTAAGAAAAGGAAGTTCTTTTCTATCCTTTTTTGGTTGTGGTTGGGACAATAGAAGGTAGGATGTATTCTAGGCTGGCCTTGAACTTGTGATCCAACTGCCTGCAATGACAGTTGAGGGAAAGTCGTTTCTTCTCAGGGAACTAGTAGCTCATTTTTCCCCACTGGGCCCATGGATGGGCAGTGGCCCCAGCTTCCCTTTGCCAACGTTCTAACCCTACACACTGCTTGATGACCCCCGGGCATTAGAATATTCCCTGTGCCAGCTCACAAGATGCCTAAATCAGTCATTCTCCAGAACAGTGGGCAATCTATGGGGTGCCATTTAAAAATCAAGAAACTCAAATGAGACCCAAAGGAGAGAAATCTGCTAATGAGCACATCAAGATAAAGAGGTAAGAGTGTCATTTTCTGGCCATCTGTCTTGTTCTGGCAGAGTGTGCTGGCCAGACCCCCTCCCCGCGCCCCCCCCTCCCGCCCTGGGCCATCCACAACCTGCCAATGGCATTGATTTGTATTAATCTGACGGAGCATTCATTACCCCAAGTACCAACCTGTCACTGTTTGCTTAGCTTGCATGAAATCAGAGCTACACAAAAATCGATGTGTGAAATCTTTGTATCAACACATAAGAAATTTTAAAAAGAAAAGAAGTTCATGCCGGCAGATGTAGGATTTTGGACACCTGAGTGCTGACAATGGCGTGGTGGGGCTGCCGGCGAGGGCTGGTGACATGGCAGAGGTCTGGGATGTGGCGTGTGCAGGAAAGCCATCCAGACGGCCACGGGGAGATGGGGAACGAAGAAAGCACATTCGGCCTTGCAAAAGGACTGGCGACTTCTCCTAAAGAAATGCCTTGCGATTGGTGGAGCTGGCCTGGTCGTCAAGGTCAAAGGCCTGGATCAAGGTCACAGTATGCAGAGGCGGGGCAGGAAAGGTGCACAGCGCCTGGACGCCCCTGTCCCCCCGGCAGTGGACGCTCACACTCGGAAGGGCTGAGGCTCACCTGTTGCCCTGCAGGTGAAGAAAGGAGCGAGGGGACTCTTCTCTGGTGCTATTCTAACACAGATGGCTACATTTGAGCGCCATGAACTCTACACTCTGCATTCAATGGAGAAGACGCTGAGGCAAAAATGTCTCCCCTTACATCGCAAGACTCCGTTTTCATAAAGAGGACGGCAGGCTTGGTAAAGAGGGCAGGCGGCAGCAGGCGGCCTGCGTCCTCTGCTCTGCTCCATACGGACACCCAGCTCCGAAACAGGCCAGTTTCCCCCTTAAATTTTGATCCCCGCGTCTCACAGCATACTGTGCGCCATCTGCTTCCAGCATCGTCGGGTTGCACATGCTCCAAGAATGCAAATGCTTTAAAAAAAATAGTAGCCCAGAAAGGTAAGGTACTGCGGCTCCAGGAAAAGGAACGTGTTTAAACAACCCAGAAAGTGTTCGTGGTAGGCTTGGGGGTGGGACTGGTGGTACAGCGCTTGCCTGCCAGGCATTGGGCCTTTGGTTTGGTATCTACCACTGGAAGGAAGGAAGGAAGGGAGGGAGGGAGGGAGGGAAGAAAGGAATGATGGAAAAAGGGAAGAAAGAAGGGAAGGAGAGAGGTTCTTAGTCTTTCTCTATTTCCCCTCTTAATATAAATACCTTTTTTTTGGTAGCAACATCCTTCCTTCTTTTTGTTTGAAATATTTTTGAAGGCAGTGGGGTTTTGAACTCAGGGCTTTAGCTTGCTAGACAAGTGCTGTTGTACCACGGGATCCCCATCCCCAGTCCTTTCTGCTTTAAGTTTTTTTTTTGTTTCTTTGTTTTTGTTTCTTGTGCATTTGACCCACATCAGCCTCAGACTGTGATCCCAAACAGCTTGGATTACAGGTATGCACAATTGTGCCAGGTGGAACATTCTTCAAAACAGTCTCTGGGCCGGCTTTCCTCTTCCCTCACTTCCCTCTGTGTGGCCAGCGAGTCTGGGGGGGAGCAGCACGCAGGGTCGGGAGCAGCAGGCAGGGTCGGGAGCAGCAGGCAGGGTCGGGAGCAGCAGGCAGGGTCGGGAGCAGCAGGCAGGGTCGGGAGCAGCAGGCAGGGTAGGGAGCAGCAGGCAGGGTAGGGCAGCCCTGAAACTAACTCCTTGGCGTCCTGTTCCTGGCCTAGGAAGCCCACATGGTGAGCAAGGTGGCAGCAGGCTGGATTTCCCAGCATCCTTCAGTGTGGGTGCCTGCGACAGCAGGTTCTTGGCCGCAGGAAGTGTGTCCTGACTTGTCGCAGGGTGGCTTGTGTTCCACAGACCCAGCCGGATCGGGTAGATGTCAAAAGCGGCATTGTCACACGCCCTAAGTGCATCTCGTGATCTCCCTCTTGGGGCTCCTGACTCTTGGGGGTGGGGGGGTTGTTTCATAATTCTCCAATCAAGTATGGGCCTTCTTTTTTTTTTTTTTTTGGCGGCAGAGGGAGGTTATGTCTACCATTTTTCCTCATCGGTTAACTTTATTAATTCTGTCGAATTAGGTTTCAGCTTAACAGATGGTTTACTTAACCAATCAATAGGAGATTTCCAAGAATTGCAATATCCCTATTTCCAATCATTTGGGGAGTCCGGAGAGACTACCTCACCCCATCTAACCAGAGCCGTGGCGAGCAAGCCAAGCATTAGGATTAAGCTTTGAAGAAGTTATCCACACTGAGCAAGAACTGCCCATTGCTAAGTGTCCCAAGGTGACCCTTCACTCTGGGATGGACTCCATTTTTAACCACCACGCCTCCTTCCTTCCCCATGGCGCTTGTAACCCGCCGTGCTCCACCTCTCCTGACCGCTACTCCACTGTTCCACCTTTTGGCTTGAAGATCTGGGGGACAGACAGGGTGGACCCCACATGCAAAGACCAACATGGCTTCCAGGGGGGAAGTGGGGGGCAAACAGATAGCACCCTGTCTCGTCTTCTTCCCTGACCCGCATTCTTGCCGCCAAAGCCCTGCTTACACATTTGCTTCCTTTACGGACCTTCCCGGATTTCACTCCGTCCAATCTCCCTGCTGTTTTCACACCGTGGTAAGAACAGTTCCTAGTTAAAACATTTCTTCAGCTCTTTGGATCTGCCAGGCCCTGTGCTGATCACCTTCCATCATTTATCTCATTTACTTCTCAGCGTAACTCTTGGAAGTTTCGAAGTATGGGAACTTGCGCTCAAGGCTGGCATTTCTGGGCTTTCTGTGGTTACCTGGAGATTAGTAATCTCACAGACTTCTCTGCTAGGCCAGCTTCCAAATGCAATCCTCTGATCTCAGCCTCCAGACAGGTAGGATTACAGATGTGAGTCAACAGGTCCTTATCTTTATACTCATTTGTGTGTGTGTGTGAGTGTGTATGTGTTTGCTTCTCTTCTTTGTTAGATTAAGAGTTAAAATAGGACATACATAGTGGTCTGAGAATTTTATTGTTTTAATCTCTAGGAAGCAACTCTGGGGTAGTGGGAAGAGCATTGAACCTGGGGTGTCATAATGTGACTTCCCTTGTTACCTTTGCCCTTTTTGGTTGATTCACTCTTTTTAAACCCCTTTACTTCCCTTTATAATGAGGGTTATAACCCCTCCAGAGGAACCCAGATGAGCTGGCTTGTTCGAAGCACTACAAAGACAAAGAGCGTTCTTTTCTTGCCATCTCTCAAATTCCATCCCTGAGAATTGTGTTCTCGAGGGCCATGAGGCACTTGTGATGTCTTTCAGCGGCCGGGAGACTCGTGTCCCATAGAAGCATCTGGTTTAACAGCAAAGCAACCCCTCAGAGGAGCCTGGAGTTGGGCCTGAGTCCCTGCTGCGTGGTGGGAGCCAATCAGCAAAAGCCCAGCGCTGTTTGCTTCCCAGAGTGGTGAGAAGGGGGAATGGTGTGACTGGCCCGGAGCCAGGCAGCTGTTCCGTGCATCCTTGGAGGCCTGCAATGCTCTCACATTGCCGGGAGGAGAGGAATTTAGTTAAACCTGGGGAAGTATTTCCTGCATACAGGAACTGGAAGGCTCTGGAATGCAAGGTTAAGAAAGGCTAGCATGCCTCTCCCTGGGAATACCGAGCAGAAGAAGAACAAAAAATAACCCTCATCAATCTGCGTGGACGCTGTGTGGCCTGCGGGCGGAAGGATGGATTAATTCCTTTCAAACCCAAGACTTGACATTGAGAAGCCAGGTCTGCCTCTTGTCTCATCTCACCCTGCATAATAGGAAAATTTTTCCGAGTGGCATGCCCGCGTATCCCCCGTTCAGAAAATCGCCTCCACACCTCGCCCCTTCCCCGAACATCTGGTCCAGTGCTCTTCCAGCTTCGTTTCAGTGGAGCAGACTGGATTCTTGTCTGTGGAGTTGTTCGGGGAGCGGAGGTTCCCATCTGAGACAAGAATCTATTGTCTGAGAACGTGCTGAGGGTCCAAATGGGGACTAGAATATACCCGCGAAGGGCTGGAGCTAGCCTGTGTTTCTAGGCAGTCCCGAACTGTGGGTTTTACTCTGCAACTCCGACTTACCAGCTCCACCTATCAATCAACAATAAATACATAGTGTTGGCTTTGTGGGCAAGAATGTCCCATCCTTCCTCTCCCCCTCACCCCCACGGTCTCATTCCTGCCAATACAGAATGCACATGATTAAAAGTCACTGGGAAATCCTCTACACAAAGGAGAAATGGAGGTTTTGAAAGCTGCGACATGTGGGAACTCTGAACCCTAAAATCATTAACCTTCCAACTCCCAGGAATTGCCCACACAATGGTGCAGGGCGTGGTGTTGCTACAAAGAGCTCAGAAAGCATGTCAAGGAAATATTGGGGAGGAGGGTGAGGCAAACCTCTTGGCAAGCAAGCTGCCGGCTTTCCAGTGTTTTTTAACCTTCTCAGTGTCCTTGAAACACAGACAGTTCAGATGAGTGTTGAGAGCAAATATTGGATGTTATAACTTTAAAAAAAAGCAACTCTGAATTTCTAAGGCTCCGTTTTATTTCCCCTTCCAAGGCTGGAAAAACTTAATCATTGCTCTAGCCCCACGGACGGTTTGCTTGCTTCTCCAAAAGGACGTTGAGGTAAGGATTCTTAGCCCGAGATCTATGGCGAGCTCCAGGAGTCTTTGGATCTATTGAAATCGTGTTTACATTGCAGGTTGAGTATCCATCATCTAAAATGTTGTGGGCTTCAAGTGTTCTGGGTTTCTGAACATTTTTGGATTCGGGCCTATTTTCATACACGTAGTGAGATACCTGCGGAAGACACACCATGTGCAAACATAACGTCGATTTGTGTATTGTAAATTTTGTACGACCATTTTAGCAGTTGGGTGCATGACGCAAACATTCACGGTTGGAGAAACGTCTGCCGGCAACGTGACCGCAGTGTGCGCAGCGTTTTGGATTTCAGAGCGCGTGGCCCTCTTCACTTCCTCTTGGAGTCATGAGAAGAAGGAGGTGGGGAAGGAAAGAAAACACAAGCCAGGCCAAGAGCGTTTGGTGACACCTCTCCCGACCCAGCTCCCGAGCCACCGTGCTGCACAGGCCTCTGGCCGTGGGTTTTCTGAGGTGAATCGTCGCTTCTCCTGGTGGGATCCAGGCCGAAAAGCAGGCATGCTGCTGGGCAGACAAGCCAGAGGGGGGAGGGGGGTCCGTTATCAGTCACAGCCCAGGCCCTGCCCCTCCCCAGAGCCTTCCCGCTCCAGGGCTCTACGCGTACCCCAGTAACCTGTGACTCAGGAATGAGAGCTGTGCACCATCCAGTACACGATGTATTCATGCTTTTTACTTTTTACTGGAAAATGTCATTCTTGTTGCTTTTCTGATTTTTTGGGGGGGAGACTGAATCTGACCAGCAGAGTAGGAAACGGCATGTGTTCTCAACAGAGCTGGGGGTGAGCGGATCAGTGTGGTGAAAGAGGCCAAGCAATTGTTCTTGGAGATGATATCCTGGTATAATAATAATATCCTGGTATAATAATTCTTTGCCAGAAATGTTGGTGTCCTATCAGGGTCAGGGTACTATGCCTGAGCTTTTTGTTCTTGGTAACACTCTTCCACTTTGAATCACAGCTCTCCTTCCGGTTTTCTGGTGGTTCATTGGAGATGAGAGTCTCACAGCCTTTCCTGCCCAGGCTGGCTTGGAACTGCGATCCTCAGATCTCAGCCTCCTGAGTGATTGTTTTACTAGCATCTCTTCAATGGCGCATTTGGGGGGTGGGCAGGAGGGTACCGGGAAGCCACCCTCACTTACTTGCTGGGCCTTCTGCTTTTCCTCTTCCTCTCATTAACCGAGTGCACTGGAGCTGCTCCCCGCCACATCTTGTCACACACAGCTCTGGTGGGGACAGATCTTCTCATGTCACATGGACCCCAGCCAGACGCCGCAATGTGGCCAGTCCATCTGCATCCAACTCTTAGTCACCTGCGGGAGCCCCGATGTCTGAGGTTGGAGGTGTGGCGGGGGGTGGAGGAGTGGGGGGGGGAGAGAAGTGCCCAGGAGATGACTGGGTCTGGAGTCACAGCCCAGAACCCCGGGCAGAGGAGATCAGCCACAAAGGTTTACAACAAACCCCTGGTGCTCGGCGGAAGAAACAACAAAAGCCTAGCATGGCAGAGACAGAAGGCCGGGTAACTTAATTATTAATTAGTTAATTTGCTCAAAAATGTTAATGTGCCGACCGTGTGGGTTGCGCTGGGGCGGGAGAGTGTGTTCCTGTGGAACTCGTGAGCCACGCACAGAGGGTGCCGCGCTGTGACAGAGGCCGGGCAGAGGCCACCAGGCTAATGGGTGACAGACAGCAGCTTGGGCAGTGAGCTCCTGAAGCGGGAAGAGGCCTGTGCAGCCATCGGGGCAGACAGGCTTTGGAGAGAAGTGGTACAAATGAAAAAAAACATGTTGAAGATGAATAAGATGGGGAAAGATGGGGTTGACGAGGAGAAGGCAAAAGCCAAGGCGATGTTTTAATCCACGCCTTCGAAGCAGAACTCTATACGCAACTTCTCTATGCAAAGGGACGCCCTGGTGTGAAGGCCGACAGCACGTCCGGTGGCACATGCCCTCTTCTGGAAGCTGCAGGTTGGCTGCCGGTGTTGTATTCACAGGATCCCCACCCGCGAAACTGGCACGCGAGGCCCAAGCTCCTCGCTCTGCCGTCAGCAATGCACCGAGAGATTCTGAAAATGACACAGAAGGAAAGCAGAGATTTTAGAGACGGGATCTTCAGAAAATGGAGGAAGTGATTCACTGGGTGTAGGACAGGTGGAAGGGACAGAGGAGAGAGGAGACGCTCTGTGTGCAGTCATCGTTGGGCGTGAGATAACAAGGTCTGTGCCTGGGAGTGAGGCTCGTTCGTTCCTTCATTCCACCATTCCTATTTATAGACAGACCATTAGGTGCCGGGCATTTTGACAGACACTGGATTTGCAGCCTTGGCAGGCCATATTGTCCAAAGATAACCTCCTGAAGGTACCCTGAAGTTAGTCCCTTCCCAGGGACTCTGGGTGGACCTGTGCATGTGTCAGATGTGGCTCTGTGTGGTTAAGTTACCGAAGACACTGCGTCGTCTGCCTCTTCCGTGACCTCTTGGGACACCTGTCTTTAGAACCCCGAATGGCCAAGACACACATTGACCCGAAGCTGTCATGGAAGAGGGAAGATAGGAGAGACCACCAGCTTAGGAGGAATGCCCAAACAGCCCAAGCAATGTGTGCGTTCGAAGCCTGGCCATCAGACCTGTGGGGCACCAGAGCTTGGTAATAATCCAAGCTGCACCCTGGCCAGATCTGGGGCTGGGGGCTGGGGGCTCAGTGAGAGCTAGCCAAGCCCTGTTAAACCCTGGAGCCTCGGCATGTCATAGTTGTGATAAGTATTGTCTGAACATACTACAGTTTTGGTCGGGTTTGTTATGCAGCTACCGAGAAAGGTAAATAAATAATTTCAGTTCCTCGTGGCTCAGTGTCACCACAAGAGAACTGTCACTGCACCACGGATGCGGAGGGCAGGAAGTGCCCGGTTCTGTCCAGGGCGCGTGGGAGGGGGTGGCAGGTCGGGAAGTGTTTATGGAAGGTGCGGAGCGTGAGCTGCAACTCTGTGAGTCACTGCCTGTCAGCGGTGCCCTGAAAATGAGAGGAAGGGACGGATAAAGGCAGGAGGAGAAGGAGGGATGCACGGACGGCCTTTGAGGGGCCCCTTGACCATGAGTTGGGGGACAAAGGCAAGTCAGAGGCTCCAATGGCTCTGAAGGCCTCACTCTCCTGTTGCTGTTCATGGAAAGACATTCTAGAGCCTGGGGCCACTGTCCACACAGGCCCTGGGCCGCATTCCTGAACTTTCTCATGAATTGGCTTGAGTAGAGTATTCAGTGGAAGCGTCTCTATTGCCAGAAGTAGGGCAGAACTGAAGGCCAGAGGTCTGAGCTTGGCATGCGTGGCCTCCTCTCTGTAGGCCCCAGGAAGGACTGCCTGCTGCAATGGTGGAGCCTGGTACCACTGTGTCGGAAACCCATTCTCCCAGCACCCTTTGCCACCTGCGTGCTCGGGCCCCTGATCACCCCCGTGCACACCTGCACACACACACACACACACACACACACACACACACTGAGATCACAGGCTCACTCCACAGCCCTTCCCCGCCCTTCCCTCTCTGTACATCTCCCTTCACCAAGTGGAGAAGCGGTAGGAGGTATGGAGAAGAGGAGAGGAGAAATAAGCTTTATTCCCGGAAAAGGACTTCTTGGCATTCTCTTCTAATTAAGATTTTTTTAAGCAAAAAAAGACCATTTAATTAAGAGATAGTAGTTAAGGATAAGCAAGGAGAATTGTTCTTTATCTTGTGGATTTCTTTGTTAATGGAATCTTCCAGAAACCGTGGCTAAGGAGATTCCTGGTGGTAGACGGGGGCGCTGACACACATGCCCCTTCAGCCAACAGTGGGAAGACCTCCCTCGGAACGGGCCCCATGCCCTGCACCCCTGGGGCCATCTGGATGAGCGGACCCTCTGCTTTAGAACCTCTGGACTTTCCTAGGAAAGGAGACACTTTCCATGACTGGCATCTTCGGGGCATACATCGCCCAGCCCTGCCCAGTGCATGAGCCATGTGTGTCCCTGAACCACAGCCAACCCCTTCCTGTCTTTCGTGCATGACCTGGTCTTTCCGTTGGGATTTCCCTTCTCTCTCTCCCTCGTGCCGAGAACCCGGCCCCTTCCTCAGAAGCCGACCAGAGTGCCATCCTTTCTGGGAAATCTGCTAAGGAAGCATTGGTGGCTACAACTGGACAGGGCCTGCACCCAGTGGGCTGTGAACCGGACAGGGCCTGTACCCAGTGGGCTGTGAAGCATGGAGGTTACAGACGTGGCCATTACTGTCATCTGTGGGCTCCAATCCTGATGAGCAAGATGACGGATTTTGTGATCTGGGGCAGGGCAGTTGTCTTGATTTCTCTGGGCTGCTTAATAAAGTTCTAGAGATTCAGACAAGAGGAATTGGTGTAAACTGCACAGATCTGGAGGCTGGAATTCTGAGTTCAAAGGGCCAGCGGTTCCCTTCTCCCTCAGAGGGTCTGAGGAGGGATTCTCCGTGTTCTCCTCGGCTCCCACCACCCCCATTGACCCGCAGACCTTGCAGACGACCTCTCTAGGCTCAGCCTCCATCATCACGTGACCACCTCTGGTGTGTCTGCGTCACCTCTCCTCCGTGCCTGTCCATGTGTCTCCTTTTTGATGAGGACTCTAGTCCCATTGGATTATGATCCACTCAGATGGTGTCGTCTGAACTTGACTACGCCTGGAAAAGCCCTGTGTCCCAAGAAGGACGTATTCACAGGTCACAGGTGAGGACACAAGATCGTTCTCATAAGAGATGAGTCAGAACAACAGCGATTCTTTCCTCATCTGGAAAGGAGAGGACGCTGCAGCACACACTCCGTGTACGTGTGAGGATTCAGCTTCACGCCACACGGGAGGTGTCAGATGCATCACTGATACGTAAGAGGCAGCTGTTAGTAAGGAAAGCATCTGTGTGGCAGGAGGCAGGTCAACTCTATTGTTAGCTCCTGGCTTCTAACATGCACCTTCATTTTGAAAACCCCATGCCTAGCCTTGGGTTGTCTGCCTAGACCGACTTTTGTTGTGAAAGAGAACTGAACCATGTGGCACAAGCCTTTATGCTTATTTTTTGTCGCTTGTAGCGTGACTCTGTACATCTCCTGCCACTCCTTCTGCCCTTTCTGTCTTGAAATCTCCCTCGTTTGGCTGGTTGTCCAGCCCTTCCTGAAGGCAAGGGTTGGGAAAGCCCCAAGGGCAGGGTATAGAAATACAGAGAGCGATTAGGCAGAGGCCAGGCTGGTTGATCCAAGTAGCAGAAAGTCATCTAGGCATGACAGAAACAGATCCCCGTGGTGAAATGAGGAAGAGTCTGACCGGGCCGCAGTGTGCTGCCCGTGGCTGAGGCTGAAGCTAGGCGGGAGTCAGGAACCTGCTAGCCAAAGGCTAGCATCGCCACTCGTGCCCTCTCTTACAGTGTTCTTTCCAAAGAAAAACAAGACCATCTCGGACAGCTGTTCACCTGTGTGAACACACATGTTGACGCGGCTTCATGTCTGTGAATACATCTTCCAGAGAGGAAAGTGAAGATCAGGTGGGGACAGATGGGCGGGCGGGGGGCGGGGGGCGGATGGAAGGGGCGATGTGATCCACACGTCGCACTTATAAAATGATTTGTCGAATTGAGACCCCTTTCTTCCACTGCTTAAAGACCGGTTTTTAAACAGTTCTTCTATCCAGTGATCAACTGACCTGAAATGCTATACCTCTAATGTATTTGTTGAATCTCCGTGACCGCGTTGGTGTGTTAAGAGAAGGAGGGAAGGCTAACTTGCTTATTTCTTCCGTTTTGCGGACCCCTGCCTCTGCGTGACAGGGAAACCTACCAGAAATTGAGATTCCCCAAACAGTAGAAGGCCGAATGTGACTATGGCGGCCAGTGGGGTTCCCCTCGGGGAAAATCAGGGGCACGGCTGTTGGCAACACCTCCACAACCGTCCATGCGGACAATCGGCCCGGTAGTGAGAGAACCGTCCCAGTGGGCTGCTCAGGAGAGCTGACAGATTAAGGAGGAGTGCACAGGCCCCACTGCTCGGGCATGGACGGCTTACCCTGTCTGCTCCGGGCTCTTCCATATGTGTCCCAGAGCAGATTCAACGTCACTTGCCAAAAGGCGGCAGGGGTTGGCGGTAACAGCGCTGGCTTTGGGCCCGCCTGGGTCTCTCTCTGCTGGGAGAGTTTTGCACATGCTGCCCAGTGGCACCAGTGCCCAGTGGCACCAAGGGCTCCCTCTTCACACTCTTAATTACCTTGAAATGCAGCCACATGGTTCTCTGCCTCCCTGGAGCAGCGCACTGGAAGCCAACTGGGCTTCAGAGCCCTGTGTTCCGCCCTCGTTCACTCAGGAAGGGCGGTTGCAACCCAGGGGCAGGGCCGTGTGTGTGTGTGTGTGTGTGTGTGTGTCCACAGAGGCACGTGCCAGGGTCCACGCGTGTGCACGGCTTTAGGTGCGGATCTTACAGTTTCAGACAATGATCCATGGTGTGTATGCAGATGCGTTTATCTGGGGGAAGGCATACATAATGCTTAGGTTGGCATGTCTATAGGTTGTTGATCATGGTTTTGTACTTAACTTGGTGGACAATGTTTTAAGTTCTCACGAGGAGTCAGAAATGTCTCAATATTAATGTCAGTCAGGCAGAAATGCTCCGATGGATAGTAAGAGATTAAGCTCATCTTCTCTAGAAGAAGGGAGACAGTTCTGACACTTTCTTTTTTGTTTGTCCTGTGTGTGTGTGTGTGTGTGTGTGTGCGCGCGCGCGCGCGCGTGCGTGCGTGGTACTGGGGCTTGACTTCAGGGCCTAGGTGCTGTCCTGTTGCTTTTTTTGCCCGAAGCTGGCACTTTGCCCCTAAAGCCATAGCTCCATTTCTAGCTGCATGGTGTTTACTTGGAGACAAGTCTTATAGACTTTCCTGTCCAGGCTGGTTTTGAACCATGCTCCTCTGTCAGACCTCAGCCTCCTAAATAGCTAGAATTGCAGGTAGGAGCCTCAGTACCCGGCTTGACACTCTCTCTTTTTCTAGATATTAGGGTAGAAGGTAGAAAGGTGAAGTTAGAGGCGATTGTTGAGGTTATCTCCCCTTTCCTACATAAATCCTCCACATTTACCTTCTTCTGATTCTTACTGTAAGAGGAAGGTTTCTTATGTATCATATGATTTTATACACACAAGCACCGTCATACATGTCTCTAAATACACATATATACCTTAAATCACTGTATACACACCTATATGCATTGGCATGCTTATTTAGTACCCATAATATGCAGGGCATTTTGCTAGAAATTGTGGGAAGTGGACAAATAGCTTTCTGTTCACCTTCACAGATGCCAGGTTCTGTTCATTCTACGAACACAGAAGAGAGTCGAGGACAATAGAAGTCAAATGACTAATGTGGTCCTTATGGAGGGAAATTCAGAGACGTGGAGTTCTTGTTCCAACAAAAGACTAGAAGGCAATATAATGCGGCATACATATATATATATATATTATTGAACTAACAATGCTAAGTGAAATCGCTTGCTACTGTGAAGACACACCATAAGATGATAAGTCTTTAGGAAATTTACAAACAATCAAGGCTAATTTGTCACAAATGAAAAGCTGAACAAATGAAATAATATACGAATTTTTTTCAGAAGACAATATAAGAAAGCTTACCCATCGGATGCAAATAGGGACAAGGGTTTTCCTGATGAATTCCCCATAGTATTTAAATATATAGTTCTATATCCTAAGATGTTATAAAATACAAACGACATATATTAATTCATTTAGTAAGTCAGCATAACACTAGCATGAAAATCTTACCACAGTACATATAATAAGAATAAGCTGGGTGCTGGTGTCTCGCTAGCACCATCATACATGTCTCTAAATACACATATATACATTAAATCACTGTAGACACACACACATGCATTGGCATGCTAATTTAGTACCCATCATAAGCAGGGCATTTCAAGAGGCTGAGATCCAAAGGATCACAATTAAAGGACAGTCTGGCAGAAGTATCAGTGAGACTCCATCTCCAATTACCCAGCAAAAAGCAGGGCTGGAGACATGGCTCAAGTGGTAGAATGCCAGCTGAGCAGTTGTGAGGCCCTGAATTCAAAACCTGGTACTCGGGGAGGAAAAAGACTGTACTGCCTTATTCATAAGTGTGGATACAGAAATGTAAAATAAAACACGATTGAAGAAAGGAAAATAGTACAGTAAAATATCACAAACAAATCCACTTTGGCCTAGGAGGGTATATCCTGCAACAGGGATATGTTTATAATTCATAATTCAAAGTAAGCACACGTCAATGTTATAAAATGTAGTACCTAATATTGAAAAGGAAAATTGTGGAGAAGTAACACAAGCAATATTCTTCCTTTATGTGAAAGAGTCTGTATCTTAAACCAATTATAAATACTGAACTCAATAAACCTGGCGCAGTTTGGGAGAGATGCTAGTACAATGAAAGAGAATTAAGAAGTCGAATAATTGAAAAGAGGAAACTAAATAATCATAATTTTCATAATACTTTATTGTCTGCTAGAGATCCCTAGACAATGAAATGAAAGAAACCTTAGCATGATTAGCATGAAGGCAAAGGGCAAATTACAAACGATACAAGATATTCTATTACTTTTTCATAAATATTTTAAAAAGACAATGGATAAATAAAATGAAAAATAGAATGGATACAAACATAATGAATTAAAACATGGCAGAATGTAATACAAGTAACTGTAATAAGGTATGTGGAAAGCCTATATTAAGACAGAATAAATATGTTAATACAAAGCATATTCAAAACTAGACAACAATTGGCAAAGCAGGAAAAAATGGGCTCTACTCCAAAGAAGAAATCAAATGTTTACTCCATTTCATTAGAAATAAAAAAAAGAAAATCAAAATAGTAAAGCACTGTTTTCCACCAAATAGATTAGTGAAAAATTTCAAAATAATCATACTTCATTTAGAAAAAGAAGTTGGAAAATTACTCTTATAAATCACTTATTAGAAATCCCCTCTTTGGGGGACGGATGGGGAAAATGGTAGAAGAAATGATATTGACCAAGATGCATTGTACTCATCTGCTGATGTGTAGAATTGAAGTCCCTGTGTACAACTACTTAATGATAATAATAAAAATAACACATATTCTTAGTTTATTAATAAAATAACATCACCTTTGAGGAAGTGGCTGCTCAATGGTTTCAGTAACTATTGTGTGGTTTCTACTGTTGGGCCTTGTAAGTCTCTGTATAGGGGAAGTCCTCAGGAAATTATGAAAGGTTCATAAAAATGTTATGTATAACGCTATCATTATCAGTTTATTTATAATATCTAAATACTAGAATCAATCCAATGATGCAATAACAATGTTTAAGGGGAATTGTGTCATGTTTGTGTGGAGTAGTTAATGACCTGGGAGAAAGAACATGATAGAAAAACTAGAAAGAAACACACCAACATATCAATGGTTGTAAATCTCTCTATTCTTAGATTAAAAATTATTTTTATACGTCTCTTTATCTCCTGACATTTCAGTCAGACAAACAACAATACCAACCATGAATAGAGAGAAAAATATTCCTAATTACGACTTTTCCCCCTCTTGCCAAGACTGAACGTGACTCTGTTATGGTATCACCGTTATTGTTGTTTCCTGTTATTTCCTTTCCCATTCTACCTTCACCTCTATTGAAAGAAGTTTATCTTACTATCCAGTCCCTTCTCTGCCTTTCCTCACCAGGATATGCTTCAATACTTGTAGAATGATACAGAAATGAAGCCAAGAAGCAAATGGGAAGGAATGTGGAGTGCAGCCACAAAGATTTTCCATACTCAGTGCTCTTTGAGATGAGCCCAGACTGTGTGCAGTTCCTAACGGCATGGCACACTCCCCTGTGAGGTTGGACCTGTCCAGGTGGATCTGATTAAGCAGTCTCTGACAGCTTGGAGCTTAAATGTCCAAAAAGGTTCACATGCCAAAGACTTAGTTCTCAGCCTGTGCTGTTCCTAGGAGAGGTGGGAAACTTTAAGACTCAAAGCCCAGTGGGAGGAAGTTAGATCATTGGGGGCTTGGCACGGGGGTGGAGCCTGGTGGGAGGAAGTTAGATCATTGGGAGCATGGCCAGGAAGTAGAGTTAGGGAGGCAGTTGGGTGTGGACCGGAGACAGGGCCTGGTGGGAGGAAGCTAGGTCATGGGGATGTGGCCTGAGGCGGACTCCACCCTGGACAAGTACTGGGCCCCGTGTGCCTTGCTGTCTCTCCCTTCGTGGCTGCTGGTACAGATAGATGAAGACTCAGTGCTGTCACGTGCACATCCATTCTCTGACCACACGGTTGCAGAAACTCTTCAGGCCTCATATTTAATAAGCTAAATGAGAGCTTAACACTTTTTTTGGTACCAGTACTGGGGCTTGAACTTGGGGCCTCTTGCTCTTGCTTAATGTTTTTGCTCAAGGCTGCCACTTTACTGGGGCCACACCTCCACTTAGGGTTTTGCTGGTAAATTGGTTATAAGAGTCTCTTGGATTTGTCTGCCCAGGCTGGCTTCCAACCATGATCCTCAGGTATCAACCTCCTAAGTAGCTATGTTTACAGATGTGAGCCACAGGTGCCTGGCTAATTTTTTTCCCCTGAAGCTCAACTATAGAATTGGATTTAAGAGAGGCATTTCTCCATAAAATTTTTTTTAACTAATCTTAGAAAAAATTGGTCCATGAAATACTTGGCGTAATTACGGTCACTGTGATAAATCTGAAGACGTGTATTATAGAAGCACATGTCCCACTCAGAGAAAAAGCTGCATGGAGATGGATGCTCTTAATTCCTTGGTGACTCTGTGGTTCCACTCCAACCAGGAACGCTGGCTGGTAGGTCTCAATGCCACTGGGCTATAAAATAGAAGTCAGCTTTTGTAAGAACTTTCTTGATTAGAGATGCTATGAAGATGTGTCCAGAAAGGTTTTAAACTTTTCATAAAAATCTGCATTCCATACTGGGAGTTAATCGTTAAAGCTGGGTGTAAAGAAAGGCTTTCTTTTTCCTTAATAGAGGTACAATGCTAACTCATACAGACACGAAGGTCAAGTTTGTTTAGAAGACACAATTTAACAGAAAGCAGTTTTTGGGATTAATGTTGGGTAATTATGACCAATTGTCTGTAGGTGTGCTTGTGTGTGTGTGTCTATGAATATGTGAGGTCCTTTTGTTGTTGAAGGAGCGATCTTTGAGCAAGCACGAACCAAGCAATAGTTGTTCTCATTCACAGGTGGGGGTGTATTCTATCAGGGCTGACTGGCTAGAAGATCACGAATGCATGCTAAATTCTGCTTCCCACTTGAGGGATGGGCCGTCTTCCTTCTTTTCCTCTCTTCCTTCTTCTATCCTTCATAATGTACTGGTTCTCTTTCTGTATAGATAGATAGATAGATACTCTTGAGCTTATTAATAATATAGATGAATGTTTCCATATATTATAAATTAAGATATACATTTATTATAAATTATAGAGTACAAATCAAAAGTTCGAAGCCAATGCTGACCAATGCTAAAGCAGTGAGTGTAGCTAGCATATTGATTTAATGCTAATAGGTTTTGTATTTATTTTACTTTCACAATTAAGTTGGCCTCCTGAGTTTTCTCCATCCTCCTCAACTTCTTTCATTATATGGTCTTCTGTTTTTCCTTATTTTATTTCTCTAAAAAAGATGATTTTGAATAGTATGAGCAAAAAATAGTATCACTATATGGGTTCATGACACATTCTCTCTCTCTCCCCCACCACCTCTCTCCCTTCCCCCCCTGTAGAAAAGAAACTGAATCTCAAAGGAAAATGGTATGTTGCTTTTTCTAGCCTCATTTTGTCATAAAAAAATTCTAAAGCTGTCTATAATCTTGAAATACTACTTTCTACTCTCTTTATGATCCTTGGACATATTCTATTATTTCCGTTCATGTTTGCAGCTGTAACAAACAAATCCAAAATTACACTAATGGCTCAAACATGAAAGCAGATTTTCTTTTTATCATAGGTAAAAGAATATCACAGAGGCACCTGAGCAATGGATAGCTTTCTTCCAAATGGTGATTCAAGAGCCCTGGTTTCTTCTATCTTCAGCACGAGGCTTTAAAAACTTATTATTCATCTACATCAAGCAGAAGAGAAGGCAGGTGCTCAGAGGATGCTATGTGAAAGGTATTTTTGGTTCAGGATTTGAAATGAGCTCATCATTTACATTAAAATACCACTGGCCAAAATTCAGTACATGGCCAAACCCAACTGACGAAGAAAGGGTAGGAGGATCTTCTAGCTCTGTGGGTAGGGGAAAAAACCCACAAGGATGATTTGGACTGGGTGAACAGCTAGCATTGTCTGACACACACCTGTTCCAGAGTCATAAGGTGAGAGAAAGTATTTTCCACCATGTGAGGCTGTGTGTTTTCACAGCTGAGAGATTTCAGAGCACTCCGCATGGTGTTTTGCTTTATGATCAACTATATTGTAACATAATATAGGTAGATTTGTTTAAGTACGCAAATGTGAATCTGAGTGCAGCTTTAAGAATATCTCAATCGGGCTGGGAAGGTGGCTCAGTGGTAGAGTGCTTGCCTTGCATGCATGAGGCCCTGGGTTCGATTCCTCAGCACCACATAAGCAGAAAAAGCCTTTGAAAGTGGTGCTGTGGCTCTAGTGGTAGAGCACTAGCCTTGAGCTGAAGGGACAGCACCCAGGCCCAGAGTTCAGGCCCCACAACCAACCAAAAAAAAAAAGAATGTCTCAATCAGTAGACTTTGTAATTTGCATCCATACAACTTTTTAAGCCAAGACCATATAGATATATGGTATATATATATATATATATATATATATATATATATATATATATAAGTATCATATATATCATATCTTGTAGTAGATTCTCTAATGGTGGACATCTGGATAAATGCCAAGTCTCCCTTCCTGAAGAAACGGGAGGAGGTTGGGTATAACCAGAGGAGCACTATTCTGTTCAGAAGACCTGCTGGAGCACCAGGAACGTGAAATGTGGTCATGGCTGCCGTGTAAGCTGAGATCTGGCCTGTCGGGAGCCATCAGCATCAATGCAGTAGTGACAGCCGCCACCGGGCGAAACATGGGAAGCCCGGGCAAAGTCACCTTTGTTCTAAAGCCTCTATCATTTCCTTTTAGCACTCCGTTCCAGTCAGCCAAAATGATTTGTTAAGTTTCAGTCTCTGAGCCTCCATTAATTTCATGTAAGGTGTTTTTACAGTTGTACAATGCATGTTTGAATTAAGACGTTTCTTCGCTTTTGAAATTGAGCTGCATGTTCACTGATGATTGGCTGTGGCTGGAGATCCACACCTATGTGCTAGACAACTCTGTTTAGAACTCTGATCTAGCAAGACAACCAACTGGCTCTTAAAAGAGGGCATATAGTATGTTTCTGGCGGAAGTGAAAAGAAGGCTTTTCACTTCTTCCAAGAAGGGCTGCTGACGTCTGCCCGCCATCTTCAGCGCACACAAGCTGGGCGCAATGACTTGCTGTGGGATCTGGGTGGCTGGTGAGCCGCTGGTGTTTCGGTCTTACCTCGAGGTAGGCAGGAGTCATTCGGAGATGTCTTCTTGGCTTAATCAGGTGATGTGGGGAGTAAGGTTAGTCTCAAGCACAGCTACCTGATAGCCAACAGACATACATCCCCCAGGATGCGAGTCGGCTGAGGCCATTACCCAGAGGTTTCATGCTGCTAGGAAGATTCTCAGTGTTAGGAACCCTAACTAGAGGACGGCTAACCTGGTTGGTTCTGTTGCCCGCATTCAGTTTCTTGATCTGAGTTCCAACATTTCAGGGAATGACTCACATCTAGACCAGATGGGGTCGCCGGCTTCCTTGTCCTGAACACCAGCCATGGGATCTCCACACCCCTTTGCTGAACCTGAAGTAGGAGCTCTTCATCTGTGTCTCAGTGTCAGTCAGGCGCCCCCAACCCCAGCGGGCCACGTTGGGGCAGCTGCCTCTGACTTTAAGTGTCATCAGTATGACAGGTGGACGACGGTCACGTTGTCAAAGGTCCTCTGTCTGCCCCACTCTCCAGGGTAGTAAGAAATGTTCTCCATAAGAGCTTCAGGTCAAAGTCCAGATTTCCAGCTTTACTCTAGCACTTAGATTCCAGGGGTCACCATTCAAATCTTGCCCCATTGATAAAATTGTGTGTGTGTGTGTGTGTATGGCACTCACAGTTGGATTTTATTCATCATTTATATAATCACTGAAATTACAGATGAAACAGCCCAATCATGTCATCTGCCTCTCTTGCTAGTGAGTGCATGTGTGTGTGTTTTTTCTTGTATAACATCCCATAAAAGCACTGTTAGGTCGTAATAATCTAGCCATTTGCGGCAAATGCAAACTCTTCTAAATGAACTGGGTTGGTTTTTGTTGTAGTTTTTGTTTCGCCTGAGTCTAGACATTGCTGGCTCCGAATGCTGAACCTGTTCCTTCCGCGCTTCCGTCTTGGGCCTGCTCGCCATGCTGCCCTGTGTGAACAGGGGCGTCGGGGCTGCATCCCATGGGGACCCGGCTTGTCAGGCCAGAGCCTGCAGCCCAGGTCAGGGAGGGGGAAGAGGGGGAATGGAGGCTCTTGGAAAGGCAGTGGTTCTTCGTGAGGGATTTACAAGGTTGTAGTTTCGCCGCGAGGGTTTGCGAATAGTGGTGGGCATCTCAGGGAGCACATGGAAGACTTTCCCACAGCAGCGCTGTTGTGTGACCTCTGCGCCCAATTGCCCAGCAGTTAAGGTAGTGTAGCTCATGCTCTTGGCAGCATGGATAACCTTGATGTAGACGCTATGGATGTGATGGTCAGGCCAGGAGTACTTGTAGTCATTGGAGAAAGGTTCTCATTGGGCCCGTGCACATTGCTGAGTTCATTTTCTGGCAGGGGGAGATGCTATGATTCTGGGCCCTGAGGGTTTGCGATTCCCAAACCACTGGCGGTCACAGCTGCTGCCCGGAGATTACCATTTCAGGGGACTGCCTGAGCTATCTCCTCCCTAATGAAGCCTTTGGGAAGCCAAATTCTGAGCATGGATGGAGCTAGGTGGAGGTGTGGGGACTCTGGAGCAAGCAGGAGCCGGGAGGAGGACAGAGGAGGTGGCTGCACTCATGGGCGAAGGAGGGGGACAATCTGCCTAGGCCATGTGGCTGACACCCCGCCTGACGCTTGTTTTGACTTGTTCCTAACTGCACACCCGGTGCCTGCAGATGACTTTACATCTCGTAGCAAAATGTGCGACAGCAACGTGCTAAGCAAATGCAAACAAAAATATGCTTCCCCGCTCCAAACAACTCTCTCGCACATTGCAAGGATGCGTGGCATGGTGAGAGACAGAAAAGCCAGGGACCACCAGGAACCAGAGCTGCTCATCGTCCAAACCACTCCCCAGGATCAAGGGGTCTGTTCCGGAACCTTCCGCCACAAGCGGTTCCCTGCCATGAAGCAGACCATTTTTATGTCCGTCATTCTGGCCGGCATGAAAGCGTTCAGTTTGCTCAGCATTTTTGGTGCTTTTATTGTGATCCAGGAGTTGGCAGCCAATAAGAAAGCCACAGATGTGGGAGACACCCACCATGGGGGGTTCATCATTCCCTTCCCTCAACCCCAAATATACTTCACTCCTGGAAGTTCTGCCTGGAAATTCTTTTTTTTTTTTTTTGGTCAGTTGTGGAGCTTGAACTCTGGGCCTGGGCACTGTCCCTCAGCTCTTCGGCTCAAGGCGAGCGCTCTACCACTTGAGCCACAGTGCCACTTCCGGTTTTCTGGTGGTTCATTGGCGATAACAGTCTCATGGACTTTTCTGCCCAGGCTGGCTTTGAACCGCGATCCTCAGATCTCAGCCTCTTCAGGAGCTAGAATGACAGGTGTGAGCCACTAGCGCCTGGCCATCTGCCTGGAATTTCTTATTCCTGAAAGGCCAGCTCAAGAGTCATTCTTTCTCTTGTCTTCTCCATACGAGGGAAGCAGGGGTAGCAGTGGCCCCGTGATGATGCTGATAACGTCTGTCATCAGAGCCCTTGGGCTCCTCCACATAGGCCTCTGCTTTGTCTTCTGAAAAAGATCAACCTGAACTGAGATATCAACAAAGCCCGTGCAGCCCTTCTTTCCAGCAGCCTGGCTTTGGGGCAGAGTGTGAACTCCAGGTTTGACTGGTTTCAAATTCTGGCTCCCGCATGGAGTTGGTTGTGTTATTTTGGGGCAGGCACTACACATTGCTGGGACCTGGTTCCCCTTATTTAAGATGGAGCTCACAGTAGGACGTTGGTAGGGGGACCAGAAGCCATCAGTGTGTGGAAGACGGTGTGTGCTTTATGCCCATTGGAAAGACATTACTTGTCAGTATTCCCCGAGTGATTTCATTCCTACCTAGAATCTATTCCGGCATCACAGTATGGGTGCTTCCCTCCACTAAGACTTAAATTCAGCATGCATTGAGCTCCGTTTTACAAAAAGGCAACGACTGAGGAAGATATTCAAAGCTCCTCATGGCATTTTTGAAGAGTGAGCCATTTGGAATTGGGAACTCGGACTTTGATATTAGTTTTTAAAAACATTATTGGCTATTTGTATGTGTGTGTGTGTGTGTGTGTGTGTGTGTGTGTGTGCATTGATACTGAGATTTTAACTCAAGACCTTGTGCTATTGGTTGGCTTTCTTGCTGATAGCTGGTGCTCTACCACTTGTGCCATGCCTCCACCCCTGCTTTTGGCTGGTTAGTGATTAGAGAGGGGGTCTCTCAGTCCTTTCTGCACAGGCCGGCTTCAAACCTTCATTCTCCAGATCTCAGCCTCCTGAGTAGCTAGGATTATAGGTATGAGCCACCAGGGCCTGGCATTATGGGATGTCTTAATCAGCCTTCCTAATCTTGCATTTGTCAATGTAAAGCAGAGAGGTGCTCACCAAGCCTCCCTTAAAGGGCTGCTATCATGAGTAAAGGAACGCTATGGACTGAATTAAATAAATAACATATGGAAGTGTCTAGCATCATGTGTGACAGCCTTAACAAATATTTGCTTCCTCCTTTCCATTAGAAAACAAAAGAGAAAGGCGTCTATCCAGTGAACACGGAGTGCGGCACACCTGGACTGAGGCCGGGGCGCTCCGAGGGCACCGTGGACGGCGTCTGGCTGAGCACCGGGCCTGCTCTCCGGGACGTACACACAGACCGCTGAGAGGTCCATGATGATCTCTCGTGGGGTGACTGTGCAGGCCAGGGCTGCTGTGTGGGTCTGATTCCGATCTTGTTCGCGGGTCCTGGTATGGATTCCTTTGTCTCTGAGAACTGGGCTGTCTCCACTGCCTGCGGGTACAAGGCTCTGGGGCCTGTCCTACCCATCCGAGCATTCCTTCCTTTCTCTGAAGAGGAGCTGTGTGCTGAGCTTTCGTGTGGAGTGGCGTGCTCTCCTTGCCTTCCGGATATCACTGGGGCGTCTTTGGGTGCTACGTGTGGCTCGAGCAACACTTGTGGTCTGTCGCCGGAAGAGGCAATCAGGTGAAGAAACCCTGTGTTGTGCTTGGAGACCAAGTGAACCTGGAACGGTAAGAGCAGAAAGCAACTGAACTTTGCAACCAGAGTGGGTGGGTGGGTGGTACAATTTGAGATGTGATTGCATTTGGATGGAAAACAGGAGACGGACACACCGGAGGCCGCCTTTGGGCTACTGAATGGATTGGAGGGGGAGGGGGAGGTGGGTTTTGTTTCTGTTTCTGTTTTTGTTTTCTTGGTGTTTTGTGCCACTCCTGGAGCTTGAACTCGGGGCCTGGGCCCTGTCCCATGGGCTTTCTGCTCAAGGCAGGCTCTTCACCACTTGAGCCACAGCACTACTTATGAGTTGAGGCTGGGCAATTGGAGTTCATTTGGTTAACTTTCCTGCCGGGGCTGGCTTTGAACCGTGGTCCTCAGATCACGGTGGGAGCCACGCCTGGCTGGATAGGGTTCTGATCAGTGACCACGAGCTGTTGGTACAAAAATTACTGTGAAAAGTGCAGTGGAAGGCCAGCATGACAGCCGGGGAAGCCTTTTCTGGATTTAGTGGCCATATTCTCCTCCTCTTTGGAGGACGAAATCCACTCCTGTGTGGAGCGGGCTGGGTTTCCCTGAAAACCATCACAGGGAGAAGACGGTATGTTACTTTCTAAAGGGAATCAAAGAGGAGCGACTCTGACAAAATGGCGACAGGTAGGACTTGGGGATGGACAACGTCTCCGGCATCCAGCCGAACAGCGTCCCTGGACCCGAAGCTCACCTGTGGGTTAGAGCACTGGATCACATCACCCCTGGGCCTTTGGCCTGGCCAGAGCGTGCTGGTGAGCTCCCATTGTGATGAGGTAGATGGCACCCCCCCCCATTCACTGACCCTTGAAGGCACTGCCCTGGCTTAGGGAAGGTGCAGGCGGGTGGGAAGCAGCCCTGGGCCCTGGTGTGTGGTGGTGATGGGCTTCATCCTCCTCTACCCGAGGGTTTTCCTGATCTGAGAGACCACAGCACCTTTGTCCCACCTTCAGTTTCTAGGTAAGACCAGAGGGCGGGAGGAATGAGCCTCCGCACAGCTCCTCGAGGTGGACCCCAGGGCTGTGCTGTGGTGGAAGGCGCGTCTGCCCTGAGGGCCGCACCGGCCCCTGCCTCGGTCCCCCCCCCCCCCCCCGGCTCTGCGCCCAACAATGGACAGACTCCCAAGCAGGGATTCGGAGAAATGCCGACATCTTATTTACTCAGGTTCACCGGGGACTTCCACTGCAGGTGAGGGCCCTCAAAGTCCCTAAAACAGACCGGCCCATGGCCAGAGATGGAAACGACCGCACTTCAAACACAAAAAGGAAAAGAAGACGAGAACCCACCGCAAATGCCATCTGCATTGTGCGCACGGGGGCATAGGGGAACACATGTAATTGCGCCCTTCCCTTCTGTGTCCAGAAACTTCCACTGCTACTGTGATACATCGGGGCTGTAATGAAAGACAAATGGTCAGGACTCTAAATAGAAGACGGGCTCTTGAGTAACTGTAAGATTTTATGTTCAGGGGAGTCTAAGAGAGAAAAGAGGCATTGTATCTCGGATTAACAGAGCTGCAGGGTTTCATTAATGACAGCCCTGCTTTTTAGCAAAAAGGAAGATAGTTAGGGCCGTAAAAGAGAACATGGCTCCAATGCGCCCTGCTAATTGGAAATGTATATTATCTTCAGACGCTGTGTGTGCGGGTGGAGGGGGAGGGGGAGGGGGCAGGAGGGACGCGGGGAGAGAGGCAGGCAGGGGCTGCAGGAGAGACCCACCCGGACGCCCTGATTGGGCCCTACCAGCAGGGCAGTTTAAAGGTCTTTTCTTGTTGATACCAAGGCCAGTGCCCAGACCCCCCCTCCCCCATTCCCTTTTAATTCTACGGCTGCACAGGGGCTGCTTTGATGGGGCTTTGAAGTCCCTGGCTTTGAGATTACTCTTCCTCGACCTTGACCACCAGCCATGAGGTTGAGGGGGGTGGTATGAGGAAGGGAGGGGAAGGGGAGGGGAAGGAAGGGGAGTGGAGGGGAGGGGGGAGGCACTGGATCTGGAGAAAGGAAAGGAAGGAGAGGGGAGGGGAAGGGAAAGCTGCCCGAAGACATTTCTGGAGCCTTCCACAACTTTTCTGATCACTCTGTAACGTTGAAATATGATCACAGCCTTTGCAGAGGGAAGGAAAGAAACCATTTAAATGAAAAATTAGCTGCCTTAGCAGGTCAAGCACATAGTTATATTAATGTCGTGTAGAACAATAAATCAACTTCGATCTCCAATGGAAAAAATGCTAATTTAGCTCAGCGATTCACTGATTGTACTTTGCTCTGATAGAAATCTTTTCTTTTTATTTAATGCGAGGCCCTGATTTGACAGACTCCTCTAATGGTGCCCGCAGACGCTCGGCGGTTCAGTGGAATTCTGATCATGGTTTTAATATTCCGTGCGGCTCTGCCCCTCTGATTTCACGCTCACACATTAACGAGAACTGACACTGGAGATTAGACGCAGACAGCTGGAATGCCAAGTCTTTGTTGCGGCATGGACAGGAGCCAGCGCCGCTCAACCACAGCCCAGAGAGACCTGGGAAAGTCTTCTTAAGAAGGAGGGGATGGAGGAGGGGGGCTGGAGGGAGGGCGGGAGCGGGGGATGGGAGAGTCAAAAGAGGGGTAAGGTAGTTTCTGAAGGGTGTCTATTATATATTAAAGGGAGAGGGGGGGAAGATATTTTCCACAAAGCCTGTCCTCCCTGAAGTTCACATGTGAATCAATTCTGCTTTGTTTAGAGGAACTGGATCATTACAGGGAAATCCCAAATTGGTTGCAGGATTTTTCTGGAAACTCTGAAAATACCAGGGGCTTTCAGCCTCTGCGGCTGGCGGGCTGGTGAGGGCTTGGGAACAATGGCGGATCCTAGCCGAGGAAAGAGAGCTTACAGAAGGGAACGGGTCCTCGCACTTGCCTTAAAAATGAAAAAGAAAGAAAGAAAAGGAGTCACCTCGTGCCCGGTGACTGCATGGGGAAGTGAAGCCAGATTCATGAGCCGGGGCTGCCCATGAGCACCTGGACAAGAGGGCAGGTCTCCGAGCCCAGTGGCCTCGGCCCGGCCCTCATACCAGGAATCCAGCGGAGAGCCATAGGTCCGTCCGCACCTGGGAGGAAGGAGCAGGCCTTCAGCAGCGTCCACACTGCAGCGGGGAGGGAAGGGTGCACCCCTGAGTCCAACTTCCTCCAACAAGAAAATGCCGGAAGGTCAGAGCTGCAAAGACGTTAATACCATATCCAATGGGGGGGGGAATTTTTTTCTTTTTGTTTCTGCTCTCCCCGGGGAAACGGATTCAGTAGAAATAACAAATGTCTCTCTGGCTAACTGTATCACTAATGATCATTGGACTCTGCGTGTTTATAGCCTCACTGAGGAGTCTCCAGGCCTTTATTCAAAAGACGAGGCTGGGGAAAGAAGATGAAGATGCCTGCTCACGATGCTGCGTGGAGGACTGAGGCTGGGGGCCCTGGGGGGCTGGTGGAGGCCTTCCCCCGGGTGAACAGCCAGCTAGTCCCGCCCCAGCCCCTCCCACCCTACCTCACCCCCAGCTGTCCGGAAGCTTCAGCACTGGCCTGGGTACCTGGGCCTCCCTCCAGTGGAGATGACTTCGGATGGGGGATTTGACAGCTGAACCATCCTTGTCACTCACGGCAGTGTCTTGTTCGTACCTGTCCCTTCTTTGTCTCGGCTGCTCGGTTGTCTCCTGACACAGCCTTGTTCTCTCAGGTGATGTTACTCAACACTAGACAGTGTTTGAATGGAAGGCTTTAGGATCCAAATGTACGTTTATATGTAGGTATGTCTGTATATGTTAACACATGTAATATTTTAATAGAAATCGGGATGTTATATCACTGTGGCTAAGGGTACTATCATAGCTTACAAGACGACATACAAATCAGAGTAATTAAGAAAGCATCAGATACATTTTAAGGCCTATCTCCTCTCTTGCTGACTTTCTGACTATAGCAAGATGCTCAGTTATTTCATTTTATTTTATTGTGTGCTGGTACTATGGCTTGAACTCGGGACCTGGGCACCGCCCCTGAGTATTTTGCTCAAGGCTGGCACTCTACCACTTGAACCACAGTTTAACTTCCAGCTTTTTGGTGGTTAATTAGAAATAAGAGTCTCATGGACTTTCCTGCTACGAGCTGGCTTCACACTGGGATCCTCAGACCTTAGCCTCCTGAGGATAGCTGGGGTGACAGGTGTGAACCACAGAAACCCAACTTGCTTGGCTTTTCTCTTCAGTTGGGTTTCTGCTGTGTAAAGTGGGGTCACAGTGGCTGCCCTGTGGGAAGCCCCCCACCACGCCAGCACTGCCGCAAGTCCTTGGAGGAGACACACACACAAACGTGACCTAACGGAGTCCTTGGTGTGCACTCAACAGTGAATGGAGGCTGGCTGTGGCCAGAGGAGATGCCAGAGTGTAGAACTCTCGGGCTCTTGCCTTTAGTCTCCTGGGTAGAGCTGGGCTCATTTCCACTATGCTGAAATTTTGCCCAGATTATTTTTGGGGGAAAAAATGATTGGTTTTGTCTCTCAGGTGTCTGCATCCTGGGAGCATGGATGTGTGGTCCAGAGCTACGAACAGTGGCACTGAAGGTACCTCTGTCCCAGAGCACGGTGGACACCCAGTGGGTAGTGCAGAATGGGTGGGAAAGCCCGCGCTGAAATCACACGTTTCCTTGTATGGAAGGAACTGGCGCCCCTGGGTGAGGAGATGTTCACCTCGAGATTGCAGACAGCATTCCGAAGTCCTCTGCAGTGAGATTACTTCAGCAGTTCAGCAAATCACCCACCGGTGTGGGGCCGCTCACCCCCCTGACACTTCTCCGTGGTACAACACTGAGGTCTAGGGCTGGGCTTCAAGAAAGCCCTGTGGAACCGTGCGGCCACTTCCGAAGGTCTGCCGGCTTTCCACGGGAGAGAGGAGCCCCCAGAAGGCGTCGCAGAGCGGATGCATCCGCAGGGGGAAACAGAGGCACGCTCCCCACAGCCGTCTCTGCAGGAGGGCACGGCCCCATCTCGAAGACAAGGGTGAGCCGTGAGTGCTCCGGTTATGTCACAGCGAGGTCCACTTCTCTTCACTTTGCCCTCTTGGATTGTGCAGAGCATGCGTTCGTGGTCCAGGAGGTCGGTGGCACCCCTGGGGGGGGCAGGCTCTGGTCGCGGCTGGGAACCGGGGTTCCCTAAGCTCTGCCCTCAGGCTCCTGGGGACCGGGCTGACCCCAGGGGTCAAGGCCACACGGAGGGCCCAGGAGTGAGGAAGATCCTGGACTCCCCACCGATCCTGGTCAGCTATGGGCTGAGGGCGGTCTGCTGCCCCTCACGGCAGGGAAGGAAGGGTGTCAGCCGGCCTGGGCCCCTGGGCTCCATCCCTGTCTCAAGAACAAGCCCTTGAGCCTGAGCACCACCAAAGTGCAAACTGTGTCCTTTGTCTTGACCTGGCCCGAGTCCTGGACGGAAGGGTTGGGAGCGGTGCTGCGTCAGCATGTCCGCTGTGGAAGGCGTGGAACTCATCCCATAGACAGAATGCTGCAGGTGGAGGAGATTCTGTGAGCACAGAATGGGTGCTTCTATTCAGGCCTGCACGCCTTGCTCTGCAGGACGCGGCTCGGGCTAACACGGTCAGGGCCGTGGAGTCACTGGTTCCGGGTAAGGTACAGAGAAAGTACAGGATCCTCGTGCTCACACTCGGGGCAGAACCAGGTGTTGGTGACGGGACGGGTGCGCGGCTCTGAGATGCTCACGGTGCTGCGTTTGCACCTTCCTGAGCGACTATGATATGAATGTCCTTTAGAAGAAGATTCTAGACCTCAGTGTTACACCACCAAGAGGTTTCAGGTAGGGGAGCAGCCTCACACGGGTGGGTTATTTGCCAAACTTCTGAAGTCATTTAACTGCAGAGGAATTGAGAACCATCTCTGCAGTCTCTCTGTGAACATCTCCTTACCAGCCCGGCTTTCAAGGAGCAAAGAATGCCTATGAAGAATTAGGGAGGTCTCTGAATAGCCCACCAGAAAGCGTCACATATGTTAATTTATGGTAATGCGTGTGTGCTCCCAATGGGAAAGAAAGGTTGAGAACTACTACAGTGGAAAATGACATTTGATGTAAACACAGGCGGATCGTATATGCAATTCAAATGCAGCGGAGGTATTGTGCGGTTAAGGACAGACTACATAATTCAAGGTCTATTCCTTGATGCTGGTGGGACCCATTAATGATCCGTCCTAGCTCCCTTCATTCAGCCTGGCCCCCACCCCCCTCCTCACCCAATGCACAGCCCCCAAACAGGTGCTTTGAGATGCTGGTACACTCAGCATGTATATGCAGTGCAGTTTGCCTATGAACTAGAGAGTTATTAGATAACTATGAGTATTTATGTGTATTATATCTTAAAATGTTATATAACTAGGGATGCATAGTTATTTCATGATTACATAGATTATGAATACATATTATATATTCACATATAGCATAAGATTACACCCCATAAATATGCGCACTTACGGTTACTAAGAGAGTGAATGTGAGCTTCCAATCCAATATTTGTTCTGACAGGGTCATACTGATTAGCCCAGGCTGTCCTCCACTTACGATCCTCCCTCTTTAGCCTCCTGAGGGCTGGATTGCAGGTGTGTCTCCCTCAGACCTGCTTGGGAGCCAGTTCTTTCGGAATAGTAGCAATGAGCCAGTGGGGAGCCCACCAGGGGGCTCAACGCGGGCTCTGGGCACTGTGGAGTGGGGCCCAGCCGCTCTGCACACTTGGTGTTAGGAGATCTGTCTTTAGTCCCCTGGTGAGCAGGCCCGTGTCTGTGGACAGAGGCTGAGGCCCTCCCAGCCTGGCCCTCCCTAGCCTTGGGCAGAACCAAATGGTCCGACGGGAGCTGTTGGGTGCCATGGCCAGAGCTGGCGGTGCACCCGCATGCCGCATCAGCCCTCCGTGAAGTCTGGCCCCAACTTGTGCTCTCCTGGAATAACCCAGTGTGTAAAGAATGGGCTACTGGAAACTTAATTCTATTTATTTATTTATTGTCAGTCGTGGGGCCTGAACTCTGGGCCTGGGCACTGTCCCTCAGCTCTTCAGCTCAAGGCTAGCGCTCTACCACTTGAGCCACAGTGCCACTTCCGGCTTTTTTTCTTTTTTTGCTTATGTGGTGCTGAGGAATCGAACCCAGGGCCTCAAGCATGCAAGGCAAGTGCTCTACCACTGAGCCACCTTCCCAGCCCTGAATTATTTTTAAGAAGCCATTTTCTTTTTTTTAAGGGTGAATAAAACATTCCACTGCACTGCTGCGTTCTTCTGGTTAGTCACTGGGTATTGTTTAGATCTTGCCGGGAGGGATTTTGGGTAGGGTCCAACGTAAGGGGAGAAGAGGCTGCCTCGCCTTGAAAGCTACTGCGGTTCTTTATCCACTCCATCCTCATAGCCCTTTCTGCCACATTTTCCTATGCATGAGCAATCAGAAGGGATGTGCTTTTTGTACTTTATTGTCTGAACATTTTTTCTGTTTGTGTGGGAAATCTTGTTTTGACCCCAGGGCCTTTGCACAGTCACTTTCTCTTACATAGTCTCAAGACTTCTTTAACTACTCACCTAGTCTAACATCGCCACAGAGAGCTGCCTGGCCAGCTTATCTAGAACAGCCCCTATTTGCATAATTACACCTGGTCTCTCTCTTCCTTTATCATGCGAAGGGACTCCCTGAGATCAGAATCTAACATTTCACCTGAGGCTTTATTTACATTTTTGTGCATATCCGGTATCTCCTCCCACACCTCCCAGGGTCCCTAACTCAGAGCACCCGTGCTGCAGGGAGATTTTATTTCTTTTCTGATTCATCCCCAAGACCCAGAGGCCAGACCCCTCCTCGCTGTTGAAGAAATGCCCATTGCTGACTTAATGCTTCCACAGGAGAGTTTCTACTGACCACGGCTGGAGCCGAATTCTCTGCCTGAGTGTCCTGAGCCACAGAATATCTGCAGATGGCCTTCCCCCAGCTCCATCACCCCCTCCCCCAACACGCAGCCTGCACGGGGGGGGGGGGCAGTAGGGAAGGCTCTGTCCTCTCTCACCGCCCCCCTGCCCATCTCCCCCAGGGCTACCCCAAGTCCACACAAGCAGCGGCATTTGTTCCCGGGATGGCCTTATTTCTCCAGCCCTCAGGTCTGCCCACAGGCGATCTGTCTTCAGTCTCCTCCATCGTGGTTCCTGTCTCTCCCTAATGGCTATAAATCCGCTAAGGAAGGAAAAGTGAAAAGTTCAACGTGCACTGAATCACCGTCCACCCGGCCCGAGCGCGTCCCTCCCTCCCCAGCCTCACGGGGCCACTGGCTGGCTGGCATTGCATCTCCTCAGAAAGGACTCAGGTAAGCATTTCCAGTACCACTCATGACTTAGTGAGTCAGTGGGCCGCGCATACTATATTCTCCCAACCCCTCCCCAGGGATAAGTTATTTATTTCAAACTTGAGCAATTATAAAATTATATAGTCAAACTCGTGGTCAAGAGACGCACACCTTCGTTCCATTTTCCTGAGTGATGGCTCAGTGTGTCGGTGGTGTGGCAAAAAAATATACCTTTGAGATCTTAGCTGGTGCACGCGGGGCGGCATGCACTTAAATGCGTGGACGCCGGTTGCGTCTCTGTCTCGTCCAGCCGTGATTTTAGCCTGCGAGGGGCTGGGCCTCTGCCACCTGACTCGAACTCTGCATGTGCCAGAGCCGCCATTCTGCTGGAGTACGGAACTGCTCTCCCAGGTCTCATTGGCCTGTAGGTTTTATTCGTTTTGAATTCGCCGTGCCGGAAACGTAGTGAAGTGTGCCCCGTCCCCATTGCGGCCCCTCCCCTGGCTGCAAGTTTAACTGGTATCTTTCCCAGGACTCTGTCTTCCAGTTTCTTGTATGATGAGTCTATTGTGAAATGACATTGGAAAGGTGTAAAGTATAATAAAGCTTCGCTGGAATAAGACTTCTCCCACGCATTTGAAGCCTCCACCTGCCTCTTCTCCCTCGCTGCTTTTCTTTCCTCTCCCCATACGCAGTGGTGTGCAAAATCCCCTGGCATTTCTGAAATTATGTTAGACACACCTCTGGCCCTTTGTGCTTTCGTTGTTTTTCTTGCCCTGGCCTCCGGGTTTTACCCAGGGCCAGCCTTGCCCTGCAATCCTCCCACCCGTACCTCTAGTGTGGCTGGGGTCATGGCCCTACACCAAGTTTGTTTCTTGACACAAGGATCTTGCTAACTTGATTGCATGACCCGGCCTCAAACCACAATCCTCCCAATCCCCACCTCCCAAGTAGCCAGTGTTACAGGCATGCACCACCACACTCATCCCTGAAAATTATTTTCACTTGCTAAAAATCTTGGCCACCACGGAAGTGTTTGTGACCTATTTGACAATTTCTCCCTTCACTCCCCCCGCATCTTGGACCCACATAAATCAAAGCGAACAAACTCTTTTTTCTTCAATGTCTAGAATAGTAACTATTTTAGGCTACGTGGGTTTCTATGGTCATTGTCCTGATGGCCCAGGTCTGCTGACATAGGAAGAAGCAAACTGTAAATAATGTCCCAAAAAACAAATAAGCATAGCTGTAGCCCAATAAAAGTTTATTTCTGTAAAGAAGAAGCAGGTTGGATTTGGCCCGTGTTGCACAGTTTGCTGAGGCCTGACATAAATCAGCTTTCTCAAGCTTCCTCGCCTGTACGTTCTCCTGGAAATCTTGTTGACAGCAGACTTTCCTCCAGGAGGTGAAGCCCAAGGCTGTATTTCCCATTAGTTCCTAGGACAGCCCAGGCCCCTGTCCTGGTCCCCTGTCCCCCGAGGAGTACCAAGTGCACATGGCACTGTCATATTTTTAAAAGCTTATTTGAGGGCTGGGAAGGTGGCTCCGTGGTAGAACGCTTGCCTCGCATGCATGAGGCCCTGGGCTCGATTCCTCAGTGCAGGAAAAGCCGGAAGTGGCGCTGTGGCTCAAGTGGTAGAGTGCTAGCCTTGAACTGAAGAGCTGAGGGACAACGCCCAGGCCCAGAGTTCAGGCACCATGACTGACCAAAAAAAAAACAAAAACAAAAAATAAAAAAAGTTTACTTGAATTCATTTGTAAGAGCGTCTAGGCTTAGTTCTTTTGAATGCTTCTCTTCATAAGTTAATTATTTCAGTATTTCATTGTATTATTGGAAAGATGTCTTTTTAACTACCTTCGTACACAGGTAGTAAATGAGTTAGAATAAGTTACGGTAGCTGCTGTAACAAAAATCCCTCCCCCCACGCCAGTAGTTTAAGCAATGCAGTCTTGTTTGCTTATGTGGAGTGATGGTACTGATGGTACTGATCTGACAAATTTCCAGTTGCTAATTTAGAAAATGGAACTCCTTTCCTTTATGGCCCCACTTTTTGTTGTTGTTGTTGTTTTTTTTTAGGTCCTTGAGTCTATTCCATCTTAACTTTTCATTTAGTAAAGGGGGAAAAAGCTATGAAAGCCATGTTTATACAACCCGAATAGTAACGTTTGCTCTTTTGTACCTCTGTGTGGCTGGTTAGAAATACCTTGGAGTCCTAGATACCTACAAAGGAAACTGAGAAATATAACCTATGTCCCTAAAGCAAAAGAAATAGGGCCACGGTTGGTGGTTCTGTAGTCTAACTAGTCTGTAATCCTGGCCGTAAATGTTCAGTTTAGGCCGGCTTGAACATGAACGTAAGAAACTCCATCTTAACCAGAGAGAGGCTGGGTGCAGCAGCACATGGACGTATTCTCAGTTATGGGCGAAGCACACGGGTTGGGCTCAGTGATGCCCCCTCACACTTCTCCCCCTCAGAGACACAGGGGGGAGACTGGCAGCCCAGCCCCGCTGGGCCGAAGGCTGGACCCCCCCCCCATGACTTAAAGGCACTGGGCGCGTGGCTCGAGTGGCTAGCACGAGGTCCTGCGTCTGGACAATGAGTTCTCACAGGGTTCTTAGGATGGATAATGCGAGTCCCTTGAGGTCCAGCGTCTCCTCTTCCTCCTGGGGCCTGGACTTCCCGCGCGAGGCCCATGGCTTCTTCGGCTGGATTCTTCCTCCCACGGCGCATGGCGGTGTGGCAGACGGGAGCGTGTGTGCCTTCCCCGTCCCCCCTCCAGAGGCAGAGCTGGAGTCCTCACCGCCGGCCTGGGGAGCCATCTCAGGGATCCCCTCGGCCAGCCGCGTGGGGTAGAGGAGGCCAGAGCCGCGCCGTGTGGCCTCCGCCTCCTCTGTGCAATCACGGCTGCGCGCAGAGCCAGCTGCAGTGGGGAACACGGTGGCCATGCCGGCGGGCACCGGGCCAGGACCCCGCCCCGGGCCGGACATGGGGGAGAAGCCTTCGCAGGCCAGTGGGGTGATTGGGACAGTCCCGGCCCACAGCTGACTCCACCTCAGGGGGACCCCCAGTTAGACCCCGAGTCAGGGCGCTGCGCCGCGCACACCGGGCTGCCCGCCCGCCCGGTGCAGACCTCTGGGTCTGCAGCACTGTGACGGAGTCGCGGGGGAGCGGGAGGCGGTGTGGGCCCGGGTGTGAACACCGTGCACACCTCCCATGCCCATCTTCGCTGCTCGCCGTCCGCTCACCTCCGGAAGCATGGCCTAGACGTTTCCAGAAACCCGCAGAGAGCCGTCCTCTGCCTTCGAGCTACGGAGCCCACTTCCCTGCCCGAGCAAAGCGGGCACTCACACTCACGGGCACTGAGCGCTCGCGTTAATCTTCTCTTTGCTTGTACCTAGGCCCAAGGCCGAGTGAGCTGCACTCATCCGGCTAAATTCCAGTTCCCCACGTACAGCAAGGCCCACCCGATCAGTGTGTGTGTGTGTGTGTGTGTGTGTGTGTGTGTGTGTGTAGGACTGTGTGTGTGTGTGTGTGTGGAGGGCTGTGTGTGTGTGTGTGTGGAGGGCTGTGTGTGTGTGTGTGTGGAGGGCTGTGTGTGTGTGTGTGTGTGTGTGTGTGTGGAGGGGAGGGCTGCCACGTTTTCTCTCAGCCCTCCCTTGGAGACGTCGTACGCCAGGTCCTGCATCAGGCCGTGAATCAGCTCTGGGCCTGTCCTCAGTGTCCCCCGCATCAGGGGACTAGCGGGCAGTGCGGCAGGAGGTCCACCCACGGCCAGGCTGAGTCCAGGGGACGGGAAGGAGGTCCGCGCTGGGCCGCTGTGTCCTCAGCAGCCGGTCCTGAGTGAGGTCTGACTCTCCTGCAGAATGATTTTTAAGTTGAGAATAAAAAGAGCCCATCCATATTTAATGAAGCCCCATAGCGCTAACTCTATTAGTATTGACCTTTGAAGGAAAAAAAAAAACCATACAAAACATCGAGTGACTCGGATTTCCTTTCCCCAAACTGTACGATTGTCTGCCAACCCTGCCGGTTTCCATGTTTTGGGTAAAACCCAGCTTCAAGAATCCTCAGTTTGGAATAAGAGTGAGTCTTCTCAAGTTTCTGAGGGAGTCAGAGAAGAGGAGGAAGAGGAGGAGGAGGAGGAAGGCTAGGTCCCGAGGAGAGATGTAGCTCTCCTTCTGGCCTGGCTTCCAGCCCTGGGAAGCCATGTCTGCAGCAGGAGCAGCGAGCAAGGCTGCGGATGCGCGGAAGTGAACAGCGTTCGCCTGTGTTCAGCGCACAACCTCCTGTCTTAGTCCTTGTTTCCAGATGGGGCAGGGGAGTTGCGCTGGAATCTCGGGAACAGCATTCTGGGGGACGGGGAGCTACGGGCAGAGCCGATGGCCTCAAATCACCGACCTCCTTGATCAGGTGGGAGACTCAGTCTTGGAGGATGGGTCACCTGCAGACGCATCGGCGGTGTGTGGAGGGGTCTCCTCCAGGGCAGAGGCTGGTGCGTGAGCCCACCGGTCGGCACGGCCACGTAGGCCATCACCATCGCGCGCTTCCATCCGTCAGGGTTGGAACTGGTTCTCGTCCCGATGCCTTCGCGTTTCTGCTGTGGTCACAAGGCGCCTCACGGACACAATTCCACATGGACCACACGGAGAGCTGCTGCCCAGCGGCTTTCAGGGCCTGGCCGGGCTTCCTGGCTGGGTCCGAGCTGAGCCCACGTTCTCTACACAGTGCTGAAGCAGGGCTGCTGTTGGCCAGGCTCATGATGCTCTTTTTGTTGTTGTGTTGTTGTTGTTGTTGTTATCGTCGGTCGTGGGGCCTGAACTCAGGGCCTGGGCGCTGTCCCTCAGCTCTTCAGCGCAAGACTAGCATTCTACTGCTTGAGCCACAACACCCTTTCTAGCTTTTTCTGCTTCTGTGGTGCTGAGGAATTGAACCCAGAGCCTCATGCATGCAAGGCAAGTGCTCTATCACTGAGCCACCTTCCCAGCCCCACCACGATGCTGTTTTGACAAGTCCTTTCTACACGCTCCCCACGAACCCGGCCCAGCCCCTTCTCAGAGCATCTGAGCACTGGAGAATCTGCCTGCCCAGCCTCCTCTCGTTCATTCCTCCCTTCGGAGACCCCTGATCAACATGGTGGCATGGGGCAGGGAAGACCCTCAGACATTAATACCCTCCCCCCTTCCCTCAGCCATTCACAAGGTTGTGTTTGTTTTCCCCATTTGATCTCTGGAAGCTTGAACTCTGTCTTGGATTCTGCTTCTTCAAAGACCCTCTGATGTTCTAAGCCCAATTTCTTATGCCCCCCTTCTTCTCTTCCCGCACCCCCACTCTCTGTGTATTTCCTTGTTATTTTCAGGCCTTGAGTTCAAGCCCTACTACTGTCACAAAAAAGGAAGGAAGGAAGGAAGGAAGGAAGGAAGGAAGGAAGGAAGGAAGGAAGGAAGGAAGGAAGGAAGGAAAAGACAAGGAGAGAAAAGAAGATGCAAAACTTGGGTGGCCAAGATCCCTGCAAGTGAAGTCACGGCCTGTAATGACGCATCCGGCCGGCGCGGCCATGAGGCTTTTCTTGAACACACCTCACTCCAGAGCCTGCATCCATGCTGTTGAAAGACATGCACCTTTTCTGTCTGGGCCAGCAGAGGACACGTGATGAGCATGTGCAGAAAACGGAACGTGTCTGTCTGGGAGTTTGGAGGGTGTGAGGTGTTGCATGGGATTCTGTGAGTCCAGAGAGGAGGCTGGAGCGAACGTGCTCAACTTCGGATCACACGGGAGACACACAAAGAGCAGAGGCTAACTGCGGCAGGCTGTGAATGGAATGACATCAGAGCTGGAAGATTCTAGATTGCATGAAGCAGAAGAGACAGAGTCTGAATCCGCAGGCTGTGGACAGTGCCCAGGGTAGGTGGGGACTTGGTACACAGAGGGAAGATCGATTTATCGACAGGTTTTGAATAGAAGGGAAGGCCACACATCCCCACATACCAGCTTGCAGAGCTAAGCTAGACAGACGAGCAAGTTCGATCTCATTTTGCAATTCAGCTGTGCTGCTTAACTCATCATGTGATGTGGGGCACATCACCCGTCTGACAAAAAATCTCAGTGGGGTTCATCTGAGAATGGACCATAATTCCTGTACAGAAGGGTTCCCATCAGACATAAATCATCAGCAGAGATGCCTGGGACGTGGGTCATGCTCTGTGGACGTGGCAGATGACATTGAGCTAGCATCCCAGCCTTTGTCATCTGAGTAAAGGCCTGTCTTCAGTGCTGGATATCATTTCTCTGGGAGATGGTAGAACAGGGTGTGTCATCCTGGGTGGGTTCCGGAGACAGACCCAAGTTAGTAAGTGATAAACTGGTCCTTTAAGCCTGTGGAAATAACTTCCATTAGCAATGTTTGCACTCAGTTCAGAACGGATGATTCTCTTATTTTAAACCCAAAGATGATTTGATTGATCCAATGATTGCAAATGCACTCAACAAAAGCCTAGTCAATGCATGGAGAATCCCTTCAAAAAAAATCACCGGAGAGAAAAGCAAACACTTGTCTTTTCTTCTTCCCTCTCCACCAACGCTCTCAGCCCAAGACCTCACCAGAGAGTAAGACCCATTTGACCCACCCCTGCTCATTTTTCTTTAGCCCCTAGTTTGGTGGCCCTACAGATGGTTCTGTTCCAGAGAATTCTATGAGTCTGGACTCCAGGGGAAATGCTTGGGGGTCAAAAAAGCTCCTCTTTCATTCCACCAAAGTGCTTTATCAGGCAAAGAAGATAAGAATCAAAATAAAAAAAGCAAAGACTCATAGCAGCAGGAAGAACAAGAGGCTGTGTGTGCTGGGTTAGCCTTTAGTGTCCGCTTTGGAGAGAGAGGCCGCAAGGACTCTGGGTGTCCTGGCAGATCGACCTTGTCTGTTTATTTTGATGGGGAAGCCAAGCGTCCAGCTCGGTGCCTGGCCTAAGTTGCACACATCGCCTGAATCCGTGTCGGCCGCTAGCAATGCTGCTGCGTCGATGTCAGCACCAGGAGTCCCGATGATGGGTGGAGTGTGAATCTTGTTGCTCTTTTGCGTGGGAAAACAGACCGTGCCTCTGTGTTTGGGGAACCGGATGACATTTCCCTCCACTCCCCCTTTAGTGTTTAATAAAGTTTTATTTGAAGCCGGAAGATGATTCCAGATGCTGCAACTGGCAAGGAGAGGAAGCTCTGCTCTTGTCCGCCCATGCCACCGCCCAAAGCCAGACCAGAAGGTGCTAGAATTAGACAGGCTGGAGGCAGCGGAGGCCCAGAGAGCAGACGGAAGCCCATCTCCCTGACGTGGATGGGAAGACAGGCTGCAATCTTCACCCCACTTATTCCTGTGCGGTGACCCTACATCTAAGCAGGGCCTTTGCGTTCATTAGGTTGCTGATGAGTGAAGAAACCCAGACACAGAGAGCCAGAATAAGATGTCTGGAGACAGAGAGGGAAGGAGCTGCCGCAGCAGAGGCCTTGGGGCCTGCCACGAGCCAAGGACACCTGGCAGGAAGAGGCCAAGAAGAATCCTCCCTAAAGGTTGGCAAACCAGCAGGCCGTTGGCTTTGACCTCTGACCCCCCCAAATACTGTTGTCCTCCACCTGCCCCGTCCTCCTCCCTAGGGTGAATCTCAGCGTCTCCACCCTCGGCTCAGCGGGTACGCTGTGCTGCGTCGGACCCCAGTGCCTTTGTCTGTGCAGCATCGCAGGGGCCGTGTGTGCCCTGTGTGTTGTACATCTCTATTCTGGAGATATATTGAACTCACCGTCCCCAATGCTACCAGCTGAGGACTGAAGAACTCCTATTATAGGATAGATAGCACAGTGAAAGCTAAAGGACAAGGTCCAAGCCCTAAGTTCAAGCCCGAGTACACACACACACACACACACACACACACACACACACACACACACACACAGTTAGCTTTCTTTCTTTTTTTTTTTGGTCCAGTCGTGGGGCCTGAACTCAGGGCCTGGGTGCTGTCCCTCAGCTCTTCAGCTCAAGGCTAGTGCTCTACCACTTGAGCCACAGCACCACTTCCGGCTTTTTT
>NW_012267226.1:22514522-22584473 GCF_000151885.1 Dipodomys ordii
TATCTATCTATCTATCTATCTATCTATCTATCTATCTATCTATCTATCTATCTATCTATCTATCTATCTATCTATCTATCTATCTATCTATCTATCCATCCATCCATCCATCCATCCATCTATCTATCTATCTATCTATCTATCTATCTATCTATCTATCTATCTATGTATCTATCTACCTATCTATCTATCTATCTATCCATCTATCCATCCCAGGAATAAGGACGCATCAGACCTGGTTACTGCCCTTCCTCGGGACGAGAACTACTGGAGGCGATTGCGCTGGAGGTACATAATCACGATGGATGCCAGGGGATAGCATTCACGGAAGCAGGTGTGCGGCTATGTAGGAACATGGCCGGTGAAGCACAGAACTGTGTGTGAGTAGAAGGCTGGACAGCTTTCAGCAGAAACTTCCCAAAGGACTCTGGGAAGGGAGCCATCCCAAAGTGAGGACAGACAGCGCTGGCAAGAAAGAAACACAAGGAGCAGCAACCCCTCGTTTCTGGGGAGTTGTCCATGTTTGGGGAGAGAGAGAAAGAGAGAGAGAGAGAGAATGAGAGGGGGGAATCATAAGCAAGGGTAAGGGAGACAGGGCTAAACATGTCGCATGGTTTCCTTCCAGCTAGAAAAGAAACGTAAAACACTGAAGTTGATACAAGGGATAGGGAAAAGAAAAATTAAGTGCCATGGGAGGAGGAAGTGCAGGAGGAAGCGTTCAACTCTGTGGCTTTAGATTTCCCCATTTTCTTGAAGAAAATAGGGCTTGTTTAGATGGCCAGGCGTGTGGTTTCACCTGGCAGACTGCAGAGGGCTGAAGCAAGTGGAGGCTGCCCTTGGAGGTCTCTTGGTTGAGGTCTAGGGTGAGAAGAAGTCTGAGCTAGCGGCCTCTGACCACATCTCTGAGGGCGAACACACTTCTTCCTTTGAAGCCCAGCTCACAGGGAAGGAGGCTAGTCTCCTCCCAAGTGAGGAAGGAAAATGTGATTTCAAGAGCCTGAGACACCAACTGATTTATTCAAACCATATTGCGATGAGGTAAGTACTCATAAATGAGAAACACGTGGGAGCCCAGAGCTGGGGGCAGACCCTGCTTTGGACTGAATCCAAATGTGAATTGTTGGAGGAGTGGTTTGACATTTCTAAGAATCTGCTCAGAGGTCCAGTTATGCTTCCCCCCCCTTCCTCTCCCTAGTAAGTGCTCTGTCAAGTTCATCCAGAACTGAGATCTCTTGTGAGCAGAGTTGACGGTGAAGGGGAACACACAGCACACAAAGGCCCTACGCTCCGTCTCTCAAGAACTATGGAAAACCTACCCCTGTGATGTCCCCCTCTACACACACACACTCGCTGCACCAATGCGGTGTCCCAGGGTGTGCTGCGATAAGCCACACTCAAGCCTTTGTGTCTTATTGCAACAAGCGGCTTCTCCTGGGCCCCTGAGGGGTGGAGGCCCACTTGGGGCAGGTAGGATGCAGGTAGGGGAAACGGCCTCTCTCAACGGCCACTCTGCTCACAAGGCAAGGGACAGAGAGCGGCCTGGATAAGGCCCCGTGCAGTCCGTTCATTGGTGGAAGCCAGTCTTCTGTCTGAGTTGGATGGGGGAGGGCTCGCCGTGCTGGGACCCTCCCCACACAGCTCTGTCTGGGCAAAGATCCCTTCTTGGGTTTATCACTGAGTCGCTTTGGTACACAATGAGGACTCTGCGGGTATTTCACAAGGAAATGAAGTCTTTGCTTTTCCCTTTGGAAACCGGGAGTGTTAACATCTGTTATGTGCAGGAATGCCGAGGAGGAGATCAAATATCAATGTGCTTGGTTTAATCACTCCACATTGTATTAAAGACAATCCATTCCATTACTCTGTACCCCATACATGCACACAACTGTCATTGCTCAGGAACGAGATGAGAAGGAAAGATCTTTATTCCTAGGGGAGGAGACTGCAGACATTTTTTTTTTTTTAGAGTCTACCGTGTAAAGAGCTTTCCACACTGGTGAGACAACAAGCTTGTACTACAGAAAGAATGTTCCTGAATGTTCTCGGGGATCCCTGCCGTCTGCAGCCCCTCAGTGGGCGCCACGGTCCTCACAGGAGGTTGTGTTTGCTCCCTGTGTGAAACGGGTCCAGGAGATCTAGTCTCACAGATACAGGGAGACTTATCGAGGTTCTGGGCTTCTCAGTTAACAGGACAGGGGGAGCCTTCAGATACCTCGGTTTCAGACAATCACTCGTCTGTGTTACTCAGAAATACCTCTCTGGGAACCAGGCCTGGCGGCGCTTGCTGTAACCCCAGGACTCCGGACGCGGAAGCGAGATGATTGTGACTTCAGGTCAGCCCAGGCTACGGAGCAAAACCCTTTCTCAAATGAATACTTCACGAAGAGCTTCCTCCAATTCAAGGGTCTGGAGAGTCCCGTCAGAGTGTCCAGCCGATCGCTCAAGATTTCCCCATAAACAGGAGATATGAAGGCCGCCTGCATTGTTTTCTCTAATGAAACACATATACTGTAGATTAGCCTTGAACACAGGAATCTGTGCAATTAGCATACAACTTCTTACATGTGTTCTGGAGCTTCAAAGCAACGTTCAACATTAATCAATCAGCTTAATCATCACTTGGTTAATTCAACCCCGTGAATAATTTGGAAGTGTCAATGAGCCCTTTGTATTTCTAGGCACTATTATTGCAATTACACATTTTTGTCTTGAGGCCTTTTTTTTTCTTGCTGGATGTAGGTCATATACTTATTTCTCCCATGTTCTGGAGTTGATCTTTTCCTAATTAGGCTGCACTTGGGAATCGTGAATCGTCATTGTATCAGAGCTGCACGGGGGGCCTGGGCGCTTACCTGCTCTGGCTCACTCTCGCGGTCTTTGCAAGATCCCGGAACACTCTTCTCAGCGTGCCACGCGATGAGCAGCATGGTGAAGCCCGTGAAGCCTGTCCAGGGACCGTGGATGTGCCCAGAGCCTTCAGCTCATTTGAAACTACCTGCAGGAGAGTGAGTTTCCTAATGCCTTCTCTTGAGTTCTTGTTGGTTGGTTGCTTGGTTGCTTGGTTTGTTTCTAGCAAGAAGCAAGATGGCGTTGCTGCCAGTCTGGGCAGATCACACGCCAGGGAGCCAGGGAGACCTGGGCAAGATGAGGAATGGACAAACATCTCATCGGCAAGCCTGCCGGGCCAGGGGGAGGTGGACTCTGAAATCACCGTGTCGTCTCATTCTCTGGGTGCTTACTCTTGGTCTCTGGCGAGACTTTAGGGTTCAATCTGCCTCTGCGTCTTGATCACTTCTAGAGCTCAGCCCATGTTTGTACATTTCTGTCTGTACCTTTCTCCAGGCCTCTGTACACGGCGTATAACACACGTCTCCCTCTGGAGGCCCGGTAGGTACGTCAAATGCAACATGTTGAAAATGACTCTGTTGATTGTTCTCAAGCCTTCCTGACATCCTTTCGCAGGGGAGAAGGCTCTGTCTCGCGACTTCCCTAGATGTCTTGTCCTCCAAACACCCATCTTGCTCTTGACCATCCTCACTTATGGGAGCCGGCCTCTTCTGTTGGAAAAGGAGCTCTTTAAAAAGCAAGCATTCCTTATTCATATCCATGGGCCTCAATCATGGAACCTCCAGCGTCACCAGCAGGAAATGTTTACATAAAAAAAACGATCCCATGAAGTGGAGCATTGCCGTGGCGCCTGCTGAGATGAAGGGCAGCGGCAGGCTTGCGGTCAGAGCAAGGTTCAGTTCACGAAGGAGCATGCTCCCTCTGGAGAGGGTGGTGGAGCAGGTGGTGGAGGCTGGGGTGAGGTGGGCCGGGGCAAGGGGTAAGGTGTCAGATCCCAGTCCACAGGCGGGATGGGAAATGCTCTCTGGGAGGGCACAGGAGCCAGGCAGAGACCCTGGGAGCCCAGCAGACCAGCCACAGTCCAGGCCAAGTGCCCCAGTTGCTCCCTAAGCCAGGAGGCACCCCCTGGGTCCTGGCCCTGGTGTCCCTACGGTGCTGCGTGGGGACCGCCTCCACCACGGCATGAGGCCCACCGATGCCGGCTGAAATCCAGCGCCGGGTCTGCTGATGTTCTCCCCACGCTGGTCAGACTCACCCTAGCGCTCAAGGGGAGGGGGGCAGGCCGTGAGCCGGGCAGACGTGCCAGCCCAGCCACCAGGGGGATGGGCCGTGCCAGGACCTTCCAAATGTCTGGTGTGCTCCCAGGAGAAGCATTCCTCAAAAATAAAAAAATCAACCTATCTTCTAGGAACGGAGGGACGGGGAGATGGGAAACCTGTCCTGTCTTTGTGCGGCTTTTCTGTAAATCGAAATTGTTCCAAGATGACATGCTTATTTGAGACACACACACACACACACACATGGGGGGGGGGAGATCGGCCTCGCAGTTGGATCTGATCTCTCCCTGGATTTAGAATATTAGAGCTAAAGTGAGCCTGGCATTGGAAAGAGATCTAAGAGGTGCTGGTTTTTCCCGCTTGTGTAAGTGGACATCCAGCTGCTGAGGGCAGCAGGAATCTGCCAGAAGGTCACCTTCTGGACTGCTCACTGGGAAGCAGATTCCAGAAATGGCTGTGCTTTTTGGTATATTTCTTACAACCGGACCTGCATACCAGGCTGGGCCCTGGGGCCAGGGCCGGAGGAAGGTGAGGGAGGGGAAGGAGGGACAGGTGCGGGGCATGCGCTGCTGAAGTCTGTGTTGTGTGCTCAAGCCAGCCCGCTCTGCGCTGTTGCCACTTGCAGCCTGTCCTCAGATGACCCCCCCAAGCTCCGAATCTTGGAGCTGCCAGTTGACAAGTAAGGTTGCCAACGGAAGCCAGTTGCTCTCTTCTGAGGCTGGAACTTGCAACCTGTCGTCTTTTGTTGTCTGCCGAGCAGAGAACAGAGCCAAGCCGGCAGAGAGAGTGCTGTACAAGTCCGGACCTCATTGCAAGGATGCCACATATTCACCCAGAACAAGGAAGGGCAGGGTCCTTACCCTGGCTACCCTTTCTCCCTCCCAAAAGGTCAAGAAAAGCTGCACAAGGGGGATGGGACCGGAAGGGCCTTAAGATCATTTTTCCCAGGGTCTAAACCCAGTATACAATAGGTCCGGTGTAGATTTGCCGCCTGCCTCTCTGACGGGTCCCTTGGCATGGCACCCTGACCCGTGTCAAAGTGCCCAGATATACCAGAAGTAAGAGAGAGGGAGTTCATTGATCAAGAAGATTCCGAACAACCGGAGAAAGAGAGCAAGCACACAGTGTTCAATAATTAACGAGGGGAAGCCTGGAAGCGAAGACCTAGCAAAATCAAGTACAAATTAAAAATCCCTCTTGAGAGTTATTCGATCAGTGCTAGAATGAATAGTAGACCAAAAAAAAAAAAACTCAACAGAAAACCCCCCTAAAACTCAATGAGCTCAGCAAGAAAGTCTAAGTTATCTTTAACCAGGAGTGCCCACATTTGGGAAGAGAACTGCACAAGGGCTTGCAATGTTGACGTCCGTCTGTCTGGGCAGCTCCCACATCATCACCTCCATCCCTCCCCTTTGATTGGACAATGACAAAAAAAAAATCAGGCTGGGAGCCGCTCGGGTAGAGTCTGGTGAAGACGGGGTTTGGAGAACTGTGGGAGCCAAATCATGCTCCGTGTTACAGAGACCAGGCACTCTAGGCCCAGGCCACCAAGAAAAGGAGCCAATCAAAATAAAGGGTTCTCTGAAGAGCCAAGACAGATCAGGAGCCCCTAAATGAGGCCCCCATTATAAACATAGCTAATCTTGAAGCCAGGCACTGGTGGCTCACGCCTGTCATCCTAGCTACTCAGAAGACTGAGATCTGAGGATCATGGTTCAAAGCCAGCCCCGGGCAGGAAAGTCCGTGAGACTCTTCTCTCCAATGAACCACCAGAGAACTGGAAGTGCAGCTGTGGCTCAAGTGGTAGAGCGTTCACCTTGAGCTGAAGCGCTCAGAGACAGCACCCAGGCCTCGAGTTCAAGCCACACGGACTGACAAACTTCCCCCCCCCCAAAAAATAGCGAATCCTGGACCAAGTGTGGAGTGATCGTTGGGGCTTAGCTCTCGGAGAAAGGCTGGGGCTGTGGTGTGAGCCCGGCATGGCATTGGGAAGCACACTGAGAGGGAGCCCGCGCTGACTCTGAGGGCCGCAGGGAAGCTCAGCCGCTGGCGCACCCACGGGAGAGTTGCGCCGGTGACTGTGAGCTTGACCAGAGCCAATTATATCTACCCCGTGCTCCTGAGGCTCCTCACCCCCCCCCCTGAGATGCTTGCATGCTTTGTGTTCGTTACCTCTATGCAGATATTCCATTGCCCCGTTCAATTTACACATCTTACAGATCCGCGGTGTTTTTGATGCCTGGCCTGTTACCATGGTATTTACAGCAAAATCCCTATTGATGTTTCTCCATTGATCTCTTTTCCCACCTCCGTCACAACTGCTTTAAACTATCTACAAATTGACCAAAACGCCCTTCACCTCCGTTTCCCTTACCCATAATTCACTTCTTGGGGTCCGTCAAAGCAGTCGATGGGGGGATTATCTGTGCGTCTACCAGCCTTTGTGCACACACTACGCTCCGAGCTGCCCCCCCCCAAGACAGACTAGAGAGCCTTCTGGAAGTATTGCACAATTAATTCTCTTGGCCACAGCTCAAACAAGGACAAAATGGATATCCCCCTGGCCCCCCACCCAATGTTATGGATGAAAAGCAGAGACCTCATCTCCGGTGGACTGAGCGCCTCCTGTCACCCCCAGCCTTCCATCACAGCCCCTCTGACCTTCACGTGAAAGAATTAACCTTGGCCCCTTCTACACTCTTCTGTGAGTTGTTGAAATCATTATGCAGAGCCCTGGGAGTTGAGGGAAGATAGCGGAAGGGCCTTCATCTACAGTGGGTCTTTGATACTTTCCTAAGTCAGGGCTGTGCTGGCTGGTCTCAAATCCACGTCGACTGAGGCTGCTGTACCCCTGACTCGGCCTGCCCCTTTGGAAGACGTTGAGTCCTGGAATTCTGTCATGTACCCCAAAGGCATAGCACAGGAGCCAGAGATGCTAGGCCAGAAGAATTTTTTTTTTTTTTTGGTAAGAACTCAGGGGAAGAGATTTATGCCTGCAACCTGCCTTCAGCCCAAGAGTCAGAGGTAGATGATTGGATGTCATTAAAAGAGACTTCCTAAGCTTGGGGACATAATTAACACAACTGTGGCCACCTGCTGTCAGGTGCCAGCGTGAGGGGGGGTGTAATTAGCAAACTGGGTACCTGAGCATCACAAGGTCTGGTATGGAGAAGGGATCGAAAAGAGAAAAATAAAAAGCGCATTCAAAGAAGCAGACAAACATCTCAGAAAAGACCTTGGGAGTTTAGAATAACAGTCTGGGTGGGAGGGAATCAATCGGTTCTTTATGAGCTGCTGACATTACTCCAACCTGGCCTGGTGAAGTAGCCTCGACCTGTGTGCCCAGGGTCAGCGTCCGCCCAGGCCGAGGCCCCAGCCAGCATCACCGCGCCGCCCTGCCCGTCCTTAGCATACCACACATAAAGAAAGGGGCAGCAATCGATACGGGACATGACGAAAGCCCAGGAGAGCCAAAAGGAGTTGGCAGGTCGCGGGCAGGGGAAAGGAGAGAGAGAGACAAAAAGGCACAGAGATGTCAGCGTCAGATTTCCCCAGCAGCACAAAGAAGGCTGGCTCTCGATGCACACCGCTCGGCTCTGTTCAGGGCAGAAAGGGAACAAGGTGGGCAGTGTGAAAGGAGAGAGGGAAAAAATCGCCCGGACAGTCTTGGAGCTGAATTTAAAAACACCCGATGAAAAGCGTGCATATTGAACTGGGTAATTGCCAGGCGTGGGCTCTGGACTCCTGGGTGGGCGGACGTTAACATTCAACACTGGGCCAGGGAGGAGGGGGTCAGAGATCCCAGAAATTCTTCCAAATCACCCCTTCTCACAACATCTCCCCCACAGGAAGGGAGCCGCCCCGACCCCCAGAACCCTTCACTTCACTGCATTCCTTTACATGAACATGAAACGTCCCTGGGAAAGCCAAAATGTTTGTGCCTAGTACTCAGTACTTTTCCCCTGAGCGTGTTTGATCCAAGTCCCCAGGGGAGACGTGTGTCTCATCTGTCTGTCACCTTTGACCTTTTAAAGAAGCTAGCCAACTTGCTGATGGCACTGACCTGCTCTTCACAATGCATAGAAAATACAACCTCCCGCCCCCCGCCCCCCAAACAAAACGGTACTCCAAGCATTGTGCCAAATGCTCCGTCACCATGGCCACCAAGCCAATGTCCCCTGGAAATCCTGAGCTACCTTGCTTGCCTCTCAGAGGCTGTTGGGTTTGCTGGTTTGACTGATGGATCCTTGATCTCCTTCCTGGCCCAGGATTCACGCCCACTCTGCAGGTCCCTTGGCTGCAGACTTTATAGGTCTTTCTTTCTCCTGCCCTGCCCTTACCATGTGTCTTACTTTGCCTTATGTCCTTCGGTCCCAGTTTTCAAGTACTCTCTGTTAAAATACTCTCGGAGAAAAGTGACAAGGAGATGAGGGCAAAAAGAAAAGTCGGAAAGAGAAACCCCAAAGCGTAAACCTCTCTCTGAGCAAAACCTTCTCTGCAGAGACATTCTTTCTGCTCCCTCAGGACGCGTATGGTCGGGTAACTTCTAATGCTTCATGAGTGAAAAGAAATTTTATTTTAGAAAACTATGGTTTACCTGTACTGACTCTATAAGAAATAAAAATACAAATGAGGGGGGGAAAATTGAAAAGACATACTCATTAAAAAAAATACGAAGTCCTGGATATTTTATATCTGAACATGATCAAAATGTCACAAAATATATGTAATTCTAATGCTACTTAAACTATTCCAGAGAATATAAACCAGCTAAAATTACCCAGGCTGGAAAAAATGGAAGAAAAAAAGAATACAGAAAAATACCCAGAGCCTTAGGAACTTGCAGGATACCAAGTGGGCCAGCATATGTATAATGGAAGTGTCAGAATGAGAGAAGAAATAGAAAAGAAGAAAGAACAATATAAGAGGAGAGTACTTAGGAGAAAGAAATAAAGCAAACAGATAAAAAAAAGCTTCAAATTTGGTGATGAACCCGAATCTACACCAAGAAATTAAACAGATTCTAAGTTGGATAAAGTCACAAACTGCCTAACCTCATGGTTCAAAATTCCTCTGGAAAAGGAAGTAAGGCAGAATCTCCAAAAGAACTGAAAATCAGAACCACATCAGAAGACTCATGCTCCTTGATTTTATTTACATTTTTAACTGGTTACTATTATTGGTATTATTACAAGTGTGAAGGCTACAACCCAGTGGGTCTTGAACTACATCCTCAGCCCAACATCTGGCGATTCGAAAACACACTCTTCAACTACACCAATCAAAACTGTGTGGCCCAGCATAGAAATAAACATGAAGATCAATGGGTACAGTCGAGAATAGTAAACCCAGGGTAGTCTGGATTTGAATTTCCTTTATGGCTAAGGACGGTGAACATTTCTTCATGTATCTATTACCCATTTGTATTTTTTTTCTTGTGAGAACTGTCAGTTCAATCCATTTGCCCATTTATTAACTGGATTCTTTGTTCTTTTTGCTATTTAATTTTTTGAGCTCTTTGTATATTCTGGATATTACTCCTTTATCCATTGAATGGCTGGCACAGATCTCCTGCTCTGTGGGTTGTCTCTTGATTCCTTTGATGTGCAGAAGCTTTTTAAGTTGATGCAATCCCATTTCTTGGTCTAATTTCCTGGGAAACTGGAGTCCTACTCAGAAAAGAAATGCCTGTGCCTATGTCTTCCCGAGTTTTTCCTGTATAGTTTCCAAGTTTCACGTCCAGTATTAAGATCTTTGATCCAGTTTGAAATGATTTTTGTGCAGGGTGAGAGGTAGAAGCCTAGTTTCAGTCCTCTGCATGTGGTCTAGCGCCATTTGTTTAAGAGACTGCTCTTTCTCTCTCGCATATGCTTATGGCTCTTTTATAAAAATCAGATGGCTTTCTATTCTAGTCCATTGGTCTTTGTGTCTGTTTATGTGCCAGTACCAAGCTGCTTTTGTTCCTGTGTCTCAGTAGTATAAAAATTGGAATTATGAAGAAGAATTGTGATACCTCCAGCATTGCTCTTTTTGCTCAGGATTGTGTTTGCTGTTTGTGATCTTTTATATTTCCATATGAATTTTAGAACTTAATTTTCCATTTTGGTATCAATGATACTGGGGTTTTGGTAGAAACTGCATTGAATCCAGAGACTGCTTTTGATAGTAGAGTCCCTTTTCATAATATTAATTCTGCCAGTTCATGAACATGGGATATCTTTCCATATTCAGGTGAAAATAGAAATTAAAGTCAGGAATAGCATCAAACTCTGCCATGAAAGCCAGGTCTCAAACCAGAGTAGGAACCATCGGGAACTGAGCAAAGATTACTGGAAGTGTTAGCTCCAGAAACCACACCTCAAACTAGGAAAACTTCCCAAAGGTCAAAACTAAAGGGTAAAACATGAGCCTATAAAAATACTGAAGATTCATTATAGGCTTGAATAGGAAAAAGCCTATGCAAATAGAATTCAAAATTCAGTTTAATTATTATACTTGACTTGCCTTCAATGAAAAAGAAAACCCCATCGTGACAGCATTCCCTTACACAAAGAAAATGTGAGTTTTAAATTGAGCTCAAGTATTTGCAATAAATATCAAGGAAAGGAGCTCATCTCCCTAAAATGTAAAACACTTTAATTTGTATAAAATGCAGCATGAAGCTAGGCAGAGAATACACAAAGAAATTCATTATTTCCCTGGTACTGGGGTTTGAACTCAGGGGTCTTGTGGGCTTGGCTTTCTTATTTCATTGGACCGCTAGTACTTGAGCCACACTCCCAGTCTAGCATTTTGCTGGTTATTTTGGAGATGGAGTCACATAGACTTTGCTACCTAGGCTGGCTTTGAACTACAGTCCTTCAGTTTTCAACCTTCTGAATAGCTAAGATTACCAAACTATTTTCAAAAACATAAATGAAATGGAATTTGCTATTTTCTCACCCCTGTCAGAGTGTCCAAAATAAGCATGATACAATCTGTTGGTGATTCCTTTCTTGAAGAGTCACTTGTGTAAATTGTTGGTGGAAACACACATTTTTACCATCCCTAAGTCGGGCAAATAGGTCATCTATATTAAATTACAAATGTACTTACCCCTTGATCCAAGTATTCCAATTCTAGAAATGGATCTTGGAGTTGTGTTAGGACACAGACAAAATGATCCTTGTGAATATCCAAGATTGGAGGCAATCCAAATCTTCCATCAGAAGGAGGCTGAGTTTCCATTGTGCTGGCTTATATGGCTTCCCTATGGAGAGTACAATATAAGCCGAGGTTTGTGAGCTGAGCTGGACTATGACATCTATGCCCTCCTCCCCTGAGCCTTCCCTCTACACCCTCCACAGCTGGCCCCCTCCCACAGAGCAATGGCCTGTGAGCTCATGACTGGGCTGGACAGAAAGACAGAGCCATGCAAAAGAAGTCCTCCCCAAGCTGATCACAGGCACACCAGAGAACATGGAGAGGAGGAAAGAAGGTAGTGTTTAATGGAGAAGATCCACCACTCATTTCACTTCTATTTTAATTAGGACAGATACGAATGTGGCTGATTAACATATACCCTGGCCTGTTCTTGCAAAGAGTCCCTTTTTCGCCCAAACTGCATCATCAAGATATTTCCCCCCCCCCCCCGTCTATTAATCTTCGGGGGCACCATGAGAGACTGCAAACAAAACTACAATACTTGCCCACTGACTACTATGTCACTTCAGAGGAAAGATCTGGAAGACAGAGTGCCCTGCCTGTGCTGTGTGAATGGAGTCTATAAAATGATGGAGAAGGCTAAATCTAGATGTTCTTCATGCCCGCATTTACCAGTACTTTCTTTTTTAAAAATTACGTGGTTTTGGCCAAATTTGTTGTTGATGGCTTATGGTTGCTGGTCTGTTTGCTTAGTGATGATGATGATGATGATTTATTCTGTGAAGAGCTCCTTCAAAAGCCATGCAGAGTGAAAGAATGTGGTCTTGCAGGACAGCAGATAGCAAGAACTCCTCGGATGGTCCTGGTTTCGGTGGACCCCGCTGTTGTGAAAGGCTCCTTTTAATTGGGTCAGTCTATTAGTTGCACTACTTGAAACACAGAAGATACAGTTTGGTGTATCCCGTGTTGGGGGACCTTCAGGGAATACACTATATTTATACTCGATTAAACTAGGTCAGTTCCTTTGTTGGGACAATCCCAGTGGGAGCTATGCATTTCACCTAAAGATAGCAAGAAGAATTCTCTCCCCTCTCCCCAGTTTATCTATCCCAACTCATCCTGATGAAATCAAATCTAGCGATGTCCTGTGTGCCGGTGAGCACACAGGACTTGTTCATGAACACACACCCACACATTCATTTAATGCTTAGACTCCCAAGTTCTTCCTTGCACTGGATATTATAGGAAATGTGTGGACAGAGGAAGGCGCTGAATGCCGGTCAGGTCTCAGGCTACTAATATGCAGGTCCGTGATCCAGGAGAAAGCGTCCCCCAGGCAGGTAGAATCTGGGACTTGCCATGGCCTTCAGTGGTTTCCAAGTTTTCACTGGCAGCAGATGAAGTTCTCTTTTCAGAAAAGGAAAGGCTTGTACACACTGCTTCTCCTGTGATTCCAGCAAGTGAAGCCAAGAATGGTGGCAGGTGCCTTTAGGCCTAGCTACTGAGGAGTCTGAGACAGGACAATCACTTGATCTCAGAAGCTGACACTAGACTGGTGTAGCGTAATGAGAAAGCATATCCTATTGAGCCAGGAAAATTGAGGGGATGAGTAGAGTAGGGGTGAGATGAAGGAGAAATGATCAAAGGGGTAATGCTGATCAAGATGCATTATACTCACCTATTGAATGGCATCTCCTTTGTACAACTACTTAAAGACAATACAAGATAATTAAAAATAGTGTTCATCGAATATGTGAACACAGATTTCTAGTGTTTTAAAGTCACCTCTCATAATATTTATATAAGAACACAATGTGTCAATGATGAGCGTAACATCAAAACCCTACTAATTAATCAAGCCTTGGAGGTAATAAATTGCAGATGAAGGGATTACAGCCCAGTATTTTGTGTGTGTGGCATCTAGTCTTGTTTACTTAGGAAATACAATGTGAAGCTCTGGTTTTGTATTCTAATTAGAAACACTAATGACAGAACTTGCATTAAAAGAGACGAGGTGTCTAAAAATCAAGGTTATGTGAGGAATGCCAACTCAAGTGGGTCATTCCTCTTTGAAAAGGGAAGGCTTAGGACCAGAACAGCTACCTGCAATTAATTGTGGCGGAGCTGTGCGTCAATCAGCTTTTCATTGTGGTGACAAAATAACAGAAGGGGGGAAAAGATTTAAGGAAAGGAAAGGTGATGTTTTGGTTGGCTGCGGTGGCCAGTTGTTTCCATAGTCCTTTGGCTCCGTGGCCTTGGGCACTAGTGTGGAGCAGTTCATCTGGTAGAAGAGTGCGGCGCAGAACAGCTCACCGCGTGGCAACCAGAGAGAGGAGGGTGGAAAGGAAGAAGGGATGGGAAAGAAAGGGGAGAGGAGAAGGGAAGGGAAGGGAAGAGAAGCGAAAGAGGAGAGGAGAGAAGAGAAGAGAGGAGAGGAGAGGAGAGAGAAGAGGAGAGGAGAAGAGAGGAGGGAAAAGGAAGAGAGAGGAGGGGAAGTGGAGGGGAGGGGAGGAGAGGAGAGAAGCCAATCAGATTACCTTGAAGACAAGATTTCCCCCGCCCACTGACTTCCTCCATTAGGTCTCACCTTCTACAGTGTTCACCACCTGCCAATAGTTATTCCGCTAAGAATCTATCAATAGATCCATACCTTGGTGAGGTTTGGGCCCTGACGATCCGATCACCTCTGAATGCTGCTGCATTTGAAACTGTATCTTCAACACGTGAACCTGTCATTCTGTGCACAGCACATGTGGGGGCTGTTAACTTGATTAAAGCAACGTTGCTGGTAGACATGGTATAGAAATAGGCATAAAGGCTGTCATCATTCCCACTGTGAACATCTGATTGAGAACTTCATACAACATCCTGGGAGAAATGGTATATCAAAACAGATTCGACTTTGTCTGAAGTGATAAGCCCTCGGGATAATGGCTTAAGTATGTGGAAGTTTACTTTTCTATACAAAGGAAAGTGGTGCGGGGTTAGTGGGACTTCCCAATGCAGTCACTGCGAGAGGGAGGGAGGTTCGTGTCTGGACGAGGTATCTCCATTTGGCTCCGTCATCTTAACTGCTGATTTCCATCCTCAAGACTAAAGGACAGATGCTAGAGCTCCCACAAGCTGGTCAGATTCCAGCTCTGGAAGGAGGATGAAGCAACTGCCCTTTTCTTTGAAGCCAAGCAACGATGGCTTATCTTCCCTTGGCCAGCGCTTGATCACTGGGTAAACTGCAGAGGAGCCTGGGAATGGTGGTCTTCTCAGCTAAGCAGCCTGTCCACATTTCTTTCACTATGCACAGCAAGTAGCTCTTTCACCGGACACTGAGCCATTGACCACTGACCGTGAGCCCAACAGTTCCAACTTGCAAGAGACCCGGAGCAAAGACGGTCATTGTATAAGAAACATGGAGGTAATACAACTCACAGAACTGGACATTGGGAGGCTCTGTAGTCAAGATACATGGTTTCAAGATGTCAATGGATTCTTAGGAGGCTGGACCAGATAAGAGTAGGGGACAGAAGGAGAGCTACGGAATGGCTGTTACAAAGCTGTGATAAAAAGGACGTGGAGGGTGGACCTGGGCTGTCAGTGTGGCTTAGGAGCTTCTTGCGAAATGGAGTTGTGTTTTAGAGACGCCGCGTTTGCTGTGCTGCTGGCTCACCAGGGAGACGGGCAATACCTACTGGGCAGAGAATGGAAAGACCATCCAGAGGGCTTTGGGGGTTGTTCCTGTGGCCCACGCTTCTGCCTGGAGGCCAGCTAGCCTTCCCACGTGTCCCAAACAGGACCCTCACTCATGTCCTGTCTTTCTCGCTGTTGAGGATCAGGAGACTCCATGTTAATATTCGCCTGGGCCTGACAATAGTTTAGAGGCAGATTCTCAGCTGAAAACTAAGAGTTGGGAAAGTCAAAACATAAATGATTTGATCTGATCAACTCTGAGAATATTCCCTTCTGAATTTTAAATTATGTCCAAGGTTTGTGTGCCTTCGGATTCAATGTAGCCATGTTCCTAAAAGGGTTGATAACCCATAAAACCACGGCATCTCCACTGAACCCAATTTCTGCACCTCCCCTTCTTTTGGAGAGACTCCATTTTCTAAATTCTAGTCAGGTCTATCTGACTCTCTTCATTCAGTTGTAGACAACGTTTCTTACCTTTTTCTCTGTTCTAAAACCCCAGTTTTCCCTTGACAATACATTTCTAATGCCAGGGGTCAAGGCTTTTATTAACCCATCGTGAAACTGCCGTCAAGTGGGCCCTTGAAGGTCCCCAGGGTTCAGCCCTCACCTTAGCCTGAACCACATTTTCTCTAATTGGATCAGATTTCCCTCCTCTTCTTTTGTTCCTTTAGGCTCCAATCAGAGAAAGAAGCCAATTGAGTTCCTGGGATGTATTAATTACGGCATGTTTTGGCCAACGGTGTCTTGGTTTTCCATTATGTCCATGTCATCGTTGTATTGTTCTCTACCACGAAACATCTGGTGGACCGACTCCCTACGAGTTTCCTATTTGCCGCTGTGAGGGGAGACCAGCGCCCCTCAACTTTATGTTATGGGAGGCGGGGTCCTGCAATGTCGTGCTTTCGGGCGAGAGTTTGCTGCTGCAAGCCAGGGCAGGGCCCTGGGTGGGTGTCAGACCTTTCTCCAGGGAGCCCCGGACTTCCAAGGAGTTCCTGAAATCGGCTACGAATCAAGATGCCCAGGGAAGTTGTTAAATGGAAATGAACCTGAAAATGTGGTCCACATAGAAGGAGGCCTTCTTCCTAGAGTGGAACCGACCCGCGCAGCAACGCAGTTAGCAAACTGCTCACGCTTGATGCTCTTGACTGTGGTTTTATCTCCTTTGGTGGTTACCAGGGTTAAGGCCGGCACTCTACCACGTCAGCCACACCTCCACCTCCAGCTTTTTGCTGGTTCACTGGAGAGAAGAGTCTCATGGACTTTCTTGCCTGGGCTGGTTTTGAACTGCGATCCTCAGATCTCAGCCTCCTGAGTGGCTGGGGTGGCGGTGTGAGCTGCCGGCGCCTGGCTCTGGATCACTCTGAGCCTTTAAGGAGCACGGGTGACAGTGTGATGCTGAGAACAGCAGCTTGTTCCAGGCAGACCCGGGCCGGGCCGAGGCCGGGCTGACACTCTCCACCCTCTGGTTATTTTCCCTCTGATGACGCCATCAACCTTTCCTGGCCCACTGGGGCTCAGCACGGACTCCTCGAAGCCACGGTGGTCAAAGGTGTCTGACTCACAGAATTAAACCGTACACCCGCATCTCTTCTTCCTCTTTCTCTGACCCATACAAACAGCGTTCCGTTTGCCTCTGGTACACCGTAGTCTTTGCCAAGACTTTGCCAAATTGCTCTCCGCTTCAAGCTTCTTGTTCCTTCAGTTACTCACATCCTAATGTATAATCGCATCCTCATCCTTGTGAAATAAGAATGAAAAGAGTGAGCACAGCATCTGTATGTTGGACAGACGTTAACCATTTTGATCATCATGGTAATGAATGTGACAGTGATGATGATGATGATGATGATGGTGGTGGTGGTGGTGATGGTGACAGCAATGCTGTCTCTTTGGTTAGTCTCTTAAAGATTTAGAACCATGTGTGTCACATGGTACAGGTATTAGAGAGAGAATAATAAAGGCGATGTTTACACTGGCCTGTAACAAAGAAGGTAGAGATAGAAATAATCTTAGCAATGATAATTATAAAGCAGTCTGGCAGAATCACAAATACATAATATGTCTACACTTGCAAAAACTTGGAAGCCATTGTGTGTCATTGGCCACTAACAACACCTGCAATTTATTTGTTAGAGCTACAAATGGCATCTCCACTCAAGATTCACTGAATCAGCAATTCTGGGAAGGGTCCAGAAATACAGGCAAGTGTTCTAGGCAGTGGTGACCAAGGTGGAGAATGGCTGCATAAGCCCAGCCATCATCTAAGGGTACGGAAGTGAGAAAGCGAGGCACAGAAGTTAAATGACTGCCAAGGTCACACAGCCTAACAAGGACGGAAGCAAGTGTAGAACTGCTGTCTCCTGAGTATGTGAGCTTTATATTTCTAAAAAGAAAACATTTTTACTAAATTCAATTTTATTAATTGGTGGCTCTAGTCAGCCGTGTATACTAGAGCAGTGAAAGACTTTATTACATATGCTTCTCAACTTACAATGGGTTTGCACCCTAAAAACACTGCAAATCAAAAGTGGATTTAATGTGTATCATAGCATGGTGCATGGTAGAAGGCCTTATTTTTACAATCTGTTCAGAGCCTTCCTGAGTCTTGGTTCCCTCACTGATTTTAAAACAAAACAAAACATGCGATACTTGAGAAAAAGGCATTGAGAAATTCTTTCTGGATCTAATATGTACCATGCTTTGCACGCATCAGTGTTTGCTATCTGCTTTTAAAGTCTTTTACGACAAAGATTCTGCCCCAGAAATGTGTCAACTCTGAAATGGCAGAAGGAATAATTTCAAGAGGGAAAAGAATGGTAAGAAAAACGACTGGTGACTTTACATGGATTAATGGTACTGTACTGTCTGTCTGACCACCAAAAGTTTTTGACAGACAGCAAACACAGTATGCCAAGATCCACAAGCTAGTGATATTTATCTACGCAAATGTGTTGATGTTGGTTTGGTAGTAATATGGTAAGTACCAATGCTTTTCAATTTTGAATCATTGTAATAACTAAGAATTGTGGACTGTTTTGTTTTTTTAGGTTGTGAGAGCATGCATGTAATTGTTCTCCAATTGTCTACCTAGAACCACTTCCACTTCATCTACAGGTTGCTGCTGGGAAATATTTGGTAGCAAAACTATGGGCTTTGGGGTAAAACAGCTCAGTGTTCATTCCAGCCTGGTGAGTTATTAATATACACGCTCTCAGTCTTTCTTTGAGACCCACTTTCTTTGTACCCACTATGTATTGTAAGGTAAGCCTTGCCCTTATAAACCTAAGTCTCTCATGTCTGCATGGCTACACCAACGCCAGGAGGAAGACTCACCTGGCAAAGCCTGTCTAGTTAGCAGGTGGTGCTGGTTTGGTTTTCGGCTCTACTCATTTGATGTTTGTAAGGGAAGAGGCTCCATTTTCTGCCTGGAAGTCTGCTGGTCCCCCAAAGCTGAACATAATGTTCTTCCCCCCCCCCAGAGGATATCTAATAAAGACAATCTGTCATCAGTTTTTCAAGCCTAAAATATCCCCCCAAATGGAATTTACATGCCTTTCAAGCTGAGGGAAAGCTGGGATTGGATCTCACCTACGCTGTTTGTCTGTTCTAGATTCTGTACTTTTAAAATGTCACATATGTGGTTTTAGGGTTAATAGGAATGAAAAGAGGGTGAAATGTGGAGCAGCCGTGGCTGGAAGAATGTTATAAAGTGTTTTAGATAAATGACTCTGATGGAAGCATTTTTTTTTCTTTTAGCCTGAAAATGACCAGTTCTAGTCTTCAATGAAGAAAATATTCTTCCCCTCTGAGAGCACCACATGGATAAAACAGGTACCTGGGGGAGCGACTGGAAGATGGAGAGACAGCAAAGCACTGTCAGATTTAGTGGGGAAGAAGCCATTGTCACAGTCAAAGGTGGTATCACACATCGCACGTGTTAGAGCAAGTCATTTCCCGCAACCACCACGGACGGACGGACAGCCTCTTCACTGGGCTGGTGCCATGTAGTTGCATTGCAGGGCCGAGAGATTTTCTCACATTTCTGTAGTCTGTAAACTGCATGCCCAGTGCAGAGCTGACTTAGGAACCCAAACAATAACCTACGGGAAATCCCAGTGGCAGTGGTTCCAACGGGTGTTTGGGTTTGAGAAGAGTCTCAGCCTGCCAGGGTCTCCCTCATCTTCCAAAGCTCGTTTAAATAGAAGTTACATCCTCCGATGTGGACGGTGGGTAGTCTGTTCCTTAGGTGACATGTAAGTAAAAAAGTCCATCTGGGAAACCTCGCTATATTGACTGATGGGTGATACAAAGTACTACGTGCCACGCAAGTACTGGATAAGTCCTGGAGTTTCTGTGTGCGTGCGTGCGCCTGTCCTGGTGAGATTAAACTCAGGGCCTGGGCACTGTCCTTGAGCTGTTTGGCTCAAGGCTAGCGCTCTACCACTTGAGCCATGGCTCCACTTCTGGCTTTTGTAGTGGTTCATTGGAGATAAGAGTCTCACCAACTCTCCTGCCCAGGCTGGCTTCAAACCAGAATCCTCAGATGTCTGCCTCTTGGTGGCTATCCGGATTGCAGGGGTGAGCCACCAATGCCTACCTGGCTGGAGTGTGTCCTTTTAACACACACACACTCATCCCCACTGCAGATACTATGCAACCATCATTGACTCTTCGACGTGAATTCTCCTTGCCCTCCCTAGCGATCCCACAGCTTTGTACCAGTATGGGGCGGGGAGCGGGGGGGAGGGATCTGACACATATCAAAACGTCTTTGGAAAACAGCAAAGGAGCTGAAGGACAGACTCAGAACCTGGCAGGGGAAGCGGGGGAGAGTTCCAAACATCAGATTGAGGTGAGGGGCATTAGACCCTCCCAACCCTGATTCTAACAGAATGTAATGAAGATAAGCAGCAAGGCCAAGTAGCCCAGTTGTCCCGGGTCACAGGAGATGGGAGAGTATGAAGTGGAAGGGAATAGATGGACTTGCAGTCCTGCACTGAGACTGCCTTCTGGGGCAGTGAGCAGCACCAGGGGACTGGGGTTTAGAAAGCCCAGACCTGACACTGTGCAGTCGGTCAGCAAAGGTGGCTGGATGCCCGGGAAGAGCCAGCCAGGGGTCCCAATGACCGAAGAGCTGGACACAGTAATATTTCTGTCAATGGAGCCACGCATCTTATAGCATATTGTTGGTAGGAATGACAGAAGCTATTACTGAGATGAGATTAGAATCTTTTTGAAACAGCAACAGAAAACACTAGCGTTGGTAGCATGCCCATCTAAAAGAGATGAATTAAATGCTACACCATCATCTGCAGAACAGCATACAGAATCTCAGGCTAGATGATTTTGCTCTCTGTTGATGTTTCTTCCCTCCAGAATTTCTTGTTTGTTTTTGTTGCATTTGGTGCTAGGGAATTGGACCCAGGGCCTCACACAAGCATGCATTCTACCAGTGAGCCATGCCTCCGGTCTGTCCTTTGGAGTTTTTAATTAACTCTCTACACAAATGGTTTTCCTCACCCCCCAAGTATGATATCACATTTCTGTCCTGGGAAGAGAAGTTAGGGGTTTACCTGGGTTTCCTTCTATTCATTATGATCATCAGTCTGTAAGAAATAAGGAGAGAAATAAATAGGTAATAGGCCTGTGAATATTGGGGTGGGAAGGGTACTTCTATTGTCTCAGGAACAATAGAAGGGAGGTCATTGTCTTCCTTGGCTGGGTAGGTGGAGTGTCACAGGTTTTATGTTCAAGGAAGGAAAACACAGGAGGGGAATACTTCCATATTAATCTTATGTTGCTGGTCCTCTAGTAACCTAGCATCTGAACCTTGCTGCCTGGGGCTGCAGCTCAGAGGCAGAGCAGGTACTTAGCGTACATGAGGATGGAGATCCAATCCCCACCATCACCGGAGAAGAACATGTTTAAAGAGAGAGAGAATTTAGTATTCCTTCCCCCCGTGAGTGTGCTGACAACCATGTGGTGTCATTGACATGTTGTTTTGGGCAGATCTAGAGCTGGGAAAACCATCTGAAAAGCAGTGCTTTCCATTGTGAGGACTACTTGAAATAGAAGAAAAAGAAAGAAAACCTTCATTTCCTGAATTTAAATGATTCCTAGCCACACACACACAAACACATAGTACAGCGAGAAGAGATACAAAGTGCAAGCAAAGCTGGAAAGAGAAAATAAGTGAAATGAAATACTAGAAAACAAAGGCATTGTAACTGGAATAAAGACGGACATGGGTGGGCTCATCAGTAAACTGGGTCAGACCAGGGAAGGAATCAGTGAACTTGAAGATAGGTCACAGAAACATCTACAAGAGAAAAGGCAATGAGAAAAACTAAGGAAAAAGATGGAACAGAATAAGGTCAGAAAGACATAGGTGTATTGTAACTATCCAAGGAAAAAGGAAGGAAGGAGGGAAGGGAAGCAAGGAGGAGGGAAGGGAGGGAGGGAGGAAAGAAGAAAAGGATTAAAGGAAATGCTTGAAGTAGTGCTAGCTATGCATTTTCCCAAGTTAATGACAGACATTAAAGGCTGGACAGGGCAAAAATATGAAGTCCTATTTGAGGAAATGAACACTGAAAGCATAACGTCTAGGAGTGTGGCCTAATGGCTGAGCACCTTGCCTACCAGGAAGTGAATAGCCTTATCTTGCCTGTTGCCACCCTCCCGCCCCCCCCCCACCAACGGTGATATCCTGACTTGCATAGGTCCAAGTACAATGGAGCCAGCCAATCCTGCCAGGTAGCCATGAGCCAAACAACTCTCTCCTCCCTCTGTGTTTAGCACCTCAGGTTCTGTCATGGAGATGGGAAGGTAGCTAACACTCCTGCTTGTCTCTAGGGGTCAAAAGTGTAGTTGCAGAATTGAGAAGATCTTACCAGCTTGGGCTTCTTGCTAGAGAATCCCCAAGCCACTGGCTAGCCTACCAATGGCTACCCTCCCGTCAGTTCCTCACCTATGGCTTGATTTGGTGATGGTAGAAGGAGGACCGCTGTCCTGGGACTATGTGTGTCTCACACACTAAAGGATGTTTCTTTAGTCCTTTGGAAAGAGCTGTGTGCAAAATGGCTTCCCCAAGAAAAGATGGTAGTCACAGTGAGAACAATAGCTGACCGACTTGTCAATAGACTTCAAAGCAAAAGCGTCCTACGGTCAGCAATCTACGGCATGAGAGCATCGCTAAGTATGCAAGTAATCATACAAGGTAGAGATGATGGTGCTAATGCCATCCCTTCAACTAAGGTCATTCCTTAAACAGGAACAAGAAACAGGAACAAGAAGAAGAGTATTTTGTTATGTGTCTGCTACGTTAGGCATGTTGCCAGATATACTTTATTAACTGAGTAATTTAAGGTGCTACTATTGAAGGTGAATATTGATATTTCATAAGACAAATGAGAAACAGGAACCATGAAAAGTTTAGCTATTCAATTCATTGGCAGCCACATCTGTAGATAATGCCTTCCTTATGAAATACCTGGCCTGTGCATGGGAACATATTCATTTGAACAAAGCAGAGATAAAGAAAAAAAAAAGGACTGCAATATGCCTATCAGAAGCTTATCAGAGATGGAGCATTTAAAAAAAAAAACTTGCTTGGTTTTGTAAAGAAAAAAACTTGCAGGACGCTAGAAAGCATGACCTGAAGCGTAGGCTGGCAGGGGCCCCTGGGTCTGTAAGAGGAAGCAGTTCATCAGCACAGAAGCTTGAATTTTTTAACTTGGATTTGTAATTTGGGGACTGCAGGACCTAGAACAGATCTCCTTTCTCATCAAAGTCTCTACCACCAAAGCCTTCCTCCCCTGCTTGTATAAATGTGGGCTGCTAGATAGGAAGGGACTTAAGATCCTGAGGCGGGAGCATCAACATCTTGCATATAAGCAGAGATATCTTGATACAAGCAGATGCAGCAGAGATGCAGCGCATCTCGACGAGCTCGGTAATCGGCATTGTGGAGGTTAGCACACAGGGGAGAGACACCTGTTCTTCTCCCCACCTTGCTCATGGATACAGGCACCGGGTTTGCAAACCGGAGTCATCTGTGTGCCATCAGTTGTTGGTGGTCTAGTGTCCAGTGCAGAGAGGCCCCGGACTTACTTTGTGCAAGCTGGTGGGATCCAATCTTAATGTTAGGACCCAGTGAGTCTATGTGACTCCACCCTGTTTAAACATCCATCTTGTTGTTTATAAGTTTAAGAAAAATGTGGAATGCAAGTCTCTGATAACAGAGCCTAGAGGCCAGGTGGACACATCTGTAATGAGCACGTATGTAAGACCTCTCCCCCCCCCATGGAATGCAAACCCCACCTTCCCCCACCCAAACCCCCACGCCAAAACTGACCAAGGTGGTAGGCTAGTTTAAACAACCTTATTGGTCACCTGTGTGTGGCCAGCCTAACTGCCTGGCCTGTTCCCTATAAAAGTTAGCCTGTGCAGCTGAGTGGGGTTTGCTCTCTGCTGAGGCGGCCCTGATCAGTCAGTCTGTTTCTAGATGCTTGGCGCAAAACATAGCTTTGTCTGACTTTCGCTTTATTTCAGTTTTGTTCCTTTGATCACGGACCCCAATATTGGGGGGCCACCCTAATACAAGCCAAACAGGAGAGTGAGGGGTGAGTTATTACAGAGAGAGCTAAGATGGACACTGGAGAGAAAGGACAGAGGCAGGTGTGAGGGACAATTGTCTCAAACTCACCAAGTTCTTTGACATTACCATGAACTTGAGTGGCTAGTTTAGCTTTGTTTCTATATATATATATATATATATATATATATATACACATATGTATATGAATATAGTATATGCAGTTATATGAATATACATGCATATACATCTGAGTGTATATGAATATGGCATACATGTATACATATACATATACTATATATGTGTAATTGTGTAGGTATGTGTGTAGCAAAGATAGCATATATAAGTGCACATGTGTGTACACACACATATTGTTGTTGTAGGTATGTCCATTTGCAGAGTTGGTATCCTACACAGGATAGTTATCCTCACAGTGATGACGTTTGTGGATGTATGCTGTAGGAATACTCACCAATAAAACCACCTAACAACACATTTCTGGGAATACGCGTGAGCCGGCGAGCACGCAACGCGTGACCGGGGCGTGAGCTTCCTTGACCGGCCAGCCAGCATTCTTCCGTCCATTATGCGGTGGCCAGGAGGCTCTTGTCAAAGTGACCAATGGGAAGGAGCGTCTGGAAGTTATACATCTGAGGCCTGCGGGCTTCTCTTGTCCCTGGAGACACCCCACAGCGCTTACACCGAATACCTCGTGTTCCACACGCCACTTCACGCCCTATGATTATAGGTGGTCTTATTATTATCCTTCCCTTCTCCTCCCCCCACTTTGCTCTGCTTGCTTGGGTTTCCTGCAGCAGTCAGGGGCACTGGGAACTCACCACAGAAACCTGGGGACTGGGATGCCACACCGCTGACATCCTGATGTGAGAAGATCCTGGGGACGACGTTGGTGAAGGAACATAGGAAGAAGTTGTGCATGTGGAGAGGCATCTTCCGGTCCCTGTGTCCAGTCCCAGTGTGGTGCCAACTCCCAAAGCAGCCAGGAAGTCTCTGAAAGCCTTCAAACGCCCGCTTTGTGGTTTTGCTTCATTATATGACTAAATACGTGGAAACAATCAAATGTGTCTTTCCTTTCCTTCCTTGTGGGTTCCCCTAGACCTCCCAGCCTCTGCCTGCCCTTCGTTGCATGCATGAAGAAAAACCACCACCCTGAACAGCTCTGCACAGGACTTCCGTGGCTGAGGCAGGCAGAGGTCAGGAAACCATGGGGCTGTCAGCTCAGAACCCCAGTTGGAAGGGAAGAGAGGCCTGCCATGTGGGGCTGGGGCTCCCCGGCCAACCTCCTCTCCATTTCAGCCAAACAATAACTGTGATTGATAGAAGAAAGAACAAAGCAACTTCCCAGATCTCTCCCTCCCTCCCTCCCTCCCGTCTCTCTCTCTCCTTGTCTCCCTCCCTGCCTCTCTCTCCCTCTCTCCCTCCCTGTCTCTCTCCCTCCTTCTCTCCCTCTGTCTCTCTCTCTCCCTCCCTGTCTCTGTCTGTCTGTCTCTCTCTCTCTCCCAGCATGCAAGGCTTCCTGTTTCCCTGGTAATGAAAATGTGTTCATCTGTCAACCGGAAAGCTGCCCCACTGCCTTAGGTGTGGAGAACTTCAATCACGGCAGCTGCTGCCACCAGACCGAGCGCCAAGCTCCTCATTTGTTTTGGCTAACACGGAAGAATCAGTTTAGGCATCCCCTGAACAAAATGGTGCACGGGGAACGGAGCCAAGCGAGGGAAAGAGAAGCAGCAAAGTTGCAACAGATTATTTGTCTGCTAAAACAGAAGGAGAAAGCTCGCAAAGCCTGGATCTGTCTGAGTCCAGCCTCCTGAGCATATTCTCCATTCGCAACCCAGATGAGTTCCTCTAATATCGCTCAACAGGTGCTAAACTGTGGCTCGTGGATCACTGTGGCCTTGGCCACAGGCGGGAAGGAACGAGGCAGCGCCCAGAACTTGTAGGCTATTTCTACTGGGGACTCGGCACAGGGTGCAACATATGATATGATGTATACACATAGGACCCATAGACACATACACATGTCTACACATATATGTGTTGAATATGTCCTATATTGCGTGTATGTATAGACATATAAGTATATAGATACGGATATAGACAGCAGGCAATCCTAGTGGAAAGATCAGGCTGCTCAGTTCACAAAGCACCCCACGCACACTGTGTCTCTGGTACATACCTCCCTGGCAGGGTATTACGCTTGCCTTGCATCTCTTCTCAGAATGTGAGTTCTTTAAGATGGACCTATTTTCCCAGAGCTCTCCTATTCCCTGACCAGCACCAAGTGAACACTCAGTCAATAGACACGAAATGGCTTATTTGCTGAACCAAACTCCAGAAGTGCCTTTCAGTTACATTAAAGGGGTTAAGGAAATGTGGTCATTCTTCTTTTTTTTCTTCTTTTGCAATGTATCCACACTGTTTATCTTAAAAGCTTCCTTTGGATTTCTATTTTCACACATTTGAGACCAAAAAAAATGAGATACACAGATGTGAATTATTTAGATGGCTCATTAAGCCAAACTCACATCGTGGCTCATCTGAGAGAAAAGTAAAGCTAGGGAATGTGATACAGTTTCACATTTTACCAGTTTGTCAGAAAACGGCTCATGTTGAGCCTCCTTTTGAATATTGTCGGCCTGCTTCGAGAAAGTGCTGAGTGAAGTCAAACCTTAAGCAGGACAAAAACAATAACGAAAGTTAAACGACTTTGAAGTTCCATCTCCATACTGGCTAGATGTCACACTGTTCTTACAACGGCTGGTCAATTCTGATATGTCTCAAGACATATGTGAATTAAGTACTCAATTTTTTTCTTTATCTCCAAGTAGTTGTGCAAAGAAGTTACCATTCAGCGAAACAGTTAATGAACACAGCATGTAGTGAGCAATGTCACCCCTTTTACTGTTCACACTCACCCCTCCCAAATCACCTCTTCCTTCACTTTTCTTAGCTTGGTGGGATAGGTATTAGGTTTTCTCTCTCTTTTTTTTTTTGACCATTTAACGGAGCAGTTTACAAATACAGTGCAGATGAAATCAACACCCAGGAGTAGAGGTTGCTGAGGTGGTCTGCAGCCTACCTTTCCAAGGCTTCGATTTCAGTTTGTGATTTGGAATGGCAAATGGACCCACAGTACTGGAGTGAAGCAAGCCTCTGGGCTGGGAGGTCAGAGGGGGAGCCTTAGCTGTACATAAGTGCTCTTCTGGCTTGGCCTCGTCCTTTCCCGCCTCCTTTCCTTCTCAGAATGGCAGTGTGGGGCAAAGCGGTCCGGGTCCCTGCTCATGGATGGAGACCGGCAGCCTCCCTAGGAGCGAGGAGGTCTTTTCTTTCCATATTCTTCCCATATTCCATCTTCTTCCTAGTAGGAAAGTTATCCATTTACTTTGTTTGGCACGTTGTGCTGCTCATGCAAAGAGATCTGATGACATTTGTTTGAAATTCCTAAATTTAGTAAAAAAATAAAACATATCGCAACAGAGCCGTGCAGTTCTGTAAATGCTATGCAATCAGGTGGAAATGATTTTCATTTCATGTTTATGTCTGTGGGATTTTTTTCTCCCTACCACGCCATATCATCTTAGTATAAATGAAAATAGTTTAATAGTCGGATAATTTGACTCTATCTTGTCACATATTGGATTTGCTAATATCAGGAGGAGAACACAGTTTTGTTGTATCAAGATGAGCACTGGCGACTTCGTGGTCAAGGACTATCTAGGGTAACATTTTAAGGATTAACTTTATTGGAGCAGATAAAGAAGCGTGATAGTTATTCGACATAAGCGGTACATTGACATCAAACAAACACAGGTTGAAATAAACTGCATTTAATTCCCCAAAGCCCATGGCATTTAGCAAAAAAAGACTCTGCATAAAGCATGCAAACCTGTACCATTGCCTCATCAGCCACACTCGGAATGGCTACTGAACGCGTCAAACCCCAACCCCGTTCATTATACATGGGGGTGTATTTGTGTGTGGAAATCTGAAGCCTCTGAGATACAGGGTCTTAAATGACAGAGCAGGTGTCATCGTGGCTCTGGAAGTAATGGTGGGAACCAGATGTCTGAATGTGGCATGCTTAAACCCCATTTGTTCCAGTGATACACTCACATACCAAATGCTTATTCAGAGAAAGACCACATGCAAATGTGTGTGTGTGTATTATATATATATATATATATATATATAATTTATTTTAAAGTATGGCCTTGTGTCCCCCAAAGTATTTCCTGAACACTTCTGAAACTTAGCTATCTGGAGCCGGGAAGGAGTTGGGGGGCCTAGTTCTCCAACTTCTGGGAAGCATATTTAAAATGGCTATTAAATGAGAGAGATTTCTTGTTTGACATGGGAGGTTGAAAAGCTTTGATAAGAAAAACCAGAACTTAGGAGTGTCCACACGCAGCCCCTCCTCTCGGCCCCCCTCCCCCTCCCCACCCTGTGAAAACTGCCTGTGAGTGTGGTACTGTGGTGAGGGGTGGCGTTGGGTACAAGGGAGGCGCTGGCGTGGGGAAGGCACAGGTGAAAATGAAGCCAGGATGGTGAGGAAGAGGTAGAAGAGTGGGGGGACCGATGGGAGGAAGCGGCATGCGGGATCCAGAGGCATGGCGCTCGTAAACCGATAAATAATAAACACAACATGCAAAGAACAAGGTCAGATGGTGGCGAACGCCTGTGATCTTTGAAAGCCATGCGTTGGCTATCCTAAGGATACTTTAGATCCCGAGTCCAGTTCTAGGTTGTAGGAGGGAAGTGCTGCACACTGCCTGGCCTCCCCGTGGCTCTCTGAGGATTGTCTACGCCAGGGACCGGTAGGTTCATTATCATTGTCATTGGTTGTAAACGCGGTCCATATCCGACTCTCAAGTGAGTCATCTGGAGGATGACAGCCCCTCTGTGCTAGAACCGTCCTGAGCCAGCCTTCCTCTCTCCAGATCCTTCTACACCCTTAAGATTATGGAAGAGCCCAAAGAATGCTTGCGTCTGTGGACTGCCTCCCTGGCTATTACCACATCCGAAATTAAAACTGGATATTTAAAAAGTTACTTATTAAGGAAGAATGTCCGCAAGCTCACCACAAGCTTATAGGGAACGGATTTTCTTTGAATAAAAAAGAAAATCACATCTTTCAAAAAATGTAGAAGGGAGGATTGCTTCATGGCCATGAAATGCGCTTGGTGGTGGGAAGAAGGCAGCGGAGACGGCGCAGGCTCCGTCTGTAGACCGCGCACGCCAAGGCTCCACCCACGGCCCGCTTCAGAGAAATTCCTCTCCCTGTGGAAATGGTTTTCACCTCACCCACTGCCTGCAAAAGGGACCACCAGGAGTCCCCACACCACCCTTTGAGAACCACTGTCCTCAGAAGAGGAGCGCCTGCCGGGAAGACAGGATCAGAGCCTGACACCAACGAGGAAGTCGAATATGCTAATCTGATCACTCTACAGCGTGTTCATGGGCCAACACGTCATACTACATCTTGAACACATGTGCAATTATCATGTGTTAATTAAAAATAAGAATGACAGAAGGGCGCCGGTGGCTCATACCTGCAAACCTAGGTACTCAGGAAGCTGAGATCTGAGGGTTCAAAGCCAGCCTGGGCGGGAAAGTCTGTGAGACTCTTCTCTCCAGTAAACTACTCGGAAAAAGCCAGGAGTGGTGTTAAGGTTCAAGTGGTAGAGAGCCCTAGCCTTGACTTCAAAGAGGCTCAGGGACAGCACTCGGGCCAAGTTCAAGCCCCAGGACCAGCAAAAACAACAACAACAACAAACAACTGTAGCTAACACAACTCACCTGTGTACCCTGGGCTCGCCCATAATTTATGTGCTCTTCATTATGAGCCCATGTAGACTGGCGAGGGGTATTATATGGCACTGGGCTTTTGGTTTTGTTTTTGTTTGTGTCTGATGAGGAAGCAGAGGCAGAAAGAAGTGAAGATCTTTCTCATGGTCCTGTAGATAGTAACGGGGAGCCGGGATGGAGAACCAGGTCCTGCCCTGCTGTCCTGGGCGGGGATGTGGGCAGGGGCCCTGGTCACCATGGTAACGGTGGGCGTGGCTCAAGGCCTCCTGCAGTGTACCTGCTTTCCACCTATGACCCCATCACCAACCTCACAAGTAAATCGAAGACACACTTAGATTTTCAGGCAAGATGATATTGGATGTAGGATGACTGTGTCAGCTCTTCAGCGACCACGATCTGCCAGCACTGTAACACGTACTGAAGCCGTGGGAAGTCCAGAGGATGCGGTCTGATGCCTCCGTTCTCCGGCCTCTCGTGAGAAGCAGCACGGTTATTTCTGCAGGAGAGCATTTTACAGGGCGGCTCGTGTTGACTGCCTCACGGCCCAAGTGTGAAATAAAAGCATCACTGATCCCGTGGGAGTGATCTTTAGGAGCATCCCAGTGGCGTCTGGGCCTCTGAAGCTGAGTAGCCACCTCCTTGTGAAATCATCCAAGGACAATCCACGCCTGAGATTTCTTCCCAGAGTCCGTGGGTCGGCCCTCTCTCTCGCCCACACCGGCGGCCGCAGCATCTCCTCCTCAGGATACTCCTGTCTGCTTTCAGCCAGCTCTCACTTTGTGCCCTGGTGACTCCCGGCCCTGTTCCCTGCCCTCAGGGAGGCAGCCAGACACATTTCCGGGCGTTTTGTGCAAAATCAAGGCAGGACACGGCTGAATGCGTGAAGGTCACCGGGGCCCTGCGTATGTGCGGGGCTCCTGAATTCCACGATCGGACTAGCACTCCGCCCCCACAGGTCCCGGCAGGCGCACCATTTCTGCAAGGGAGGTGTCACCAGGGGATACAACGTTTGAAGCTTTGAGGGTTGTAATGCCATTTGCCAAGGCAGTGATTTGCTTACAGGCTTTTTCTTTCCGTATGGTACATGGCAGAGCTCTGCTCCTAACTACACTTAAAACAGAACAATCTCCTGCAGAGGTAACCCGATACACCTTGTTCCCGTTCCAGGAAGGTGGCCTTGCATGTTTTGAACTTGTAGTCATCGCTGAGATGACCTAATTTAAAGCACATTTGCAGCTCACGGGGGTCTAACCTAAGTAACTAGCTTCAATATTTTCCTGGATGAGTTCACTGTTTTGTTCTACTTTGGGTCTAAATTTGTGCTCCTGTGTTGTTTATGTCCTTTTGGTATTGGAGATATAGCTTGGGATGGGGTGGGGGGGGTGAGGAAGGGAAGGAAAGTTGTCAACTTCATATTTGAAAGAATTGGAGGAATAAAAATCAAAAAGAAAGAACCCGGGGAAGTAAATCTTATTAGAAACGGGGGAGGGGACAGAAATGTGAAGAGAGGAGACAAAATTTGAGCAGAAAAAGAAAGAGAACCCATCGTCCTACTTGAGTAAAATCAATTAAAGAAACAATTACAGGGGCTGAGGCTAGTCAGAGGACTGATGGAGAAAGCATCTCATCGTACATGAAGCTCAGGTTCCAGGGTCTGGCTTGTGCTGGGCTCTTCTAGGCCTCTGCCCTGGCTTTGTCACACAAGCTCTGTCAGATCTTCTTTGCAGTACATGCTCCAGTTCCTATAAAGGTGCCAGCTCTATAGAAAATAGTATGGTGCTTCCTCAAAAAGATTTAAAATAGAATTATCATATGATGCAACCATTTCACTCACTTCTGGGCATATGCCCAGGGTGACTGAAGGTGTGTGGGTATTGGTGTGCCATAGTCACAGATGCATTATTGAGAATGGCCAAGCAAGTGTGCCCATGAACAGATGGATGGACAGACTATGGTGCACACATGCACATGTGCCACACACACACACATGCACATGTGCGCACACACACATGCACATGTGCGCACACACAGAGTAGAATATTACTCAGCCCTAAAAAAAAAAATGAAGGCTACAACATGGATGAAACATCAAAGCCAACAGTCAGCAAAGGACAGACGCTACAGGATTTCACTTGCATGAAGCACAAAGCGTAGTTAAATTTACAAGGACTGAAAAGTACAAGGCTAATTTCCGGGGGCCGTGAGGAGTAGGGGAAGGAAGAGCTATTTGTTCAATGGATGCAGAGTTTCTGTTTTATAAGATGGAAAAATGTGGGCGACAGACAGTAGGGTGAGTCTGTGACAAGGTGAATGCCCTTAACACCACGGTACTGGCATTAATCGGGTTAAAATGGTCCATTTTAAGCTACGTTTGACCACAATTTTAGAATTTTTTTCTTTGTGGTACTTGTGTGGCTTGAACCATGCCTCCAGTCTGGGTTTTTCACTGGCTAGTTTTATGATAAAGTCTATGGAACTTTTCTGCTAGACTGGCCTCAAACCACAGTCCCCCATCCAGTTTTAGCTGCCTGAGTGGCGAGGGTTACATGTTTGAGCCACCAGCACCCTTCTAGAAAATTAGTGGTGACTCCTCCTTCCGGTTGTGTTCCTGTTGCTTGTTCATGTCTATCATCTGGAGGCGGGAACGCACTGCAGCTCTGAGGAGCGCGCTCTAATGAACTGGTGAATCAGGAGGAGAAGAGTCAACTCACCAGCAGCATGCTGGAGGTTGGCAGACAGGCCCAGCACAGAACTGGGGGGAACCCATCCCCAGGCCCGGCAACGGCGTTGTCTTTCCCAGCTGAGTTGCTCGGGTGGTCCTGGGAGAGCTAGCAGAGCGGACTAGTGGAGGAGTCGGGCAGGTCGCTGTGCTGACCATTGACCAGGGAAGGGACACCTGTGCCAGGGCGCTGCCCGCAGGGGCCTCCTCTGCTGGCTACTGCGTATGCCTGTGCTCCCCCTCCCCCTCCCTCCCTCCCAGCTTGCCTCATTCTGTCTCCTTTTTCCACCCAGGAACTAACAGCTGAGGCTCTGCCAGAGACACCCCCCACCCCCAACCATCCTCCCAAGGCCTGTGGGGGGACAGGGGGTGTGTGGCTTAGAGAGGAGGTGCGTGGGGAGGGATGAAGAATTTCCTGAGAAATGCAAGCTCTTAAGTCCCTTCTCTTCCATTTGCCAAAAAGAAAAAAAAATTGGTTATATCAGGGGACTGGCAACATTTTTTTAAAGGGTCATATAGTAAATATTTTAGGCTTTATGTTTCCTCTCACCAGTATTCAATTTTTACTCTTGAAAGATGAATGAGGTTTAGATAATTATACATGAAAGGAGTGGGGGTTTTTGTGTTGTGATAGAACTCTTCATGGACACTAGCATTTGAACACTACCATTTGAATGTGTCTCTAGATACTCCTAATTTTCCTCCACCACTTAAAATTGGAAATAACCATTCTTAGCTTGCAGGTCAGCTGCAAAAAAGTGGCCAGGCAGATTGGGCCATTATACACTAACCTCTGGTTTAAACACTTGTGATCTACCTAGTTAAAACACACACATGTACGCACACACTCACACACACGCACACACACGCGCATGCACCCACAAGCACCAACCCACCCACACACGCACACACACACACACATACACACACACACACACGAAATGTAATATGGCTCACTTGTTCTTAAAAGGAAAGGGACAACCTTGCAAATAAGCCATCATGGATGTTAACCAGAAAGGTGACTATATGGATTACATAGACGCATGTGTGCATTTTAAGGTGCTCAAGCACCTCATCAGAGACTTTCCTTTTTTGTTGTTCTTGTGGCTGATTGTGGAGCTTGAACAGGGCCTGGGCACTGTCCTTGAGCAATTTTTGCTTAAGGAGAGAGCCCTACCACTTTAAGCCACAGTGCTACTTCCAGTTGTCTGGTGGTTCATTGGAAGTAAGAGTCTCATGGTCTTTGCTGCCTGGGCTGGCTTTGAACCACGATCCTCAGATCTCAGCCTCCTGTAGCTAGGATTACAGGCGTGAACCACTAGCCCCTGACTTCATCAGAAAATTCTGTCCTTACTTTGATCAAGTTAGAGGTGGATCATAGCCCAGAGCGTGCCGGCTGACCACAGGACAAGGCCAGGCTCTGAGAAAAATGTACTTGAAGCTTGTGTGGAAAGTGTGAAGAAGGGATTTGAGGTGTGAGAAGGCCGAGGCTGAAGATGAAGCACTTACTCTTCGGTTCCCTACCCTTGGGGAAAATTTGATCCAAGCTTGGAAGTGAAAATTCAACCAAACCGGGGGCGGGGGTGACTGAAATGAAGAGGGGGGAGGGTAGAGCCTTGGTCTCCCCAGTGGGGGGGGGGACTGCTGGGAGTCTAGAAGGGGCTGGAGGCAATGGATTGGCACTACTTGAAGGACAGCTGAACATTTCCTGCACCTATCATTCTCATTGTGGGCTCTCCTCCAATGGAGGCTCAATCTAGAAAAGACTTTGTTCCAGTATAAATAGACTAACTTGGAGAGGCCACCCTGCTTTTATAAATGCTCTGGATGGAGCTCCGTTCAATACACATGGTTTGAATACCAAGTGCATGTGTTGTGTTTGTCACTGTGCATTGAAGGCGATCAGTCAAAGCTTTGCTCTTAGGAGTCTCCTGGGAGAATCAGAGGGGACACAGGCGACTGAAATCCACAGTGGTGAGATTTATGATGAAGGAGGATAGGGCTGTGGAGCAGAGCAGAGCAAGGGGCAGGCCACCGACTTGGGGAAATCAGAGGATGTTTGTAACAGAAGTTAAAGTTATGCTAAGAACCAGTAAGTTAAACATTCTCACCTGTACTTTCAAGGTGAAGAAAGTCCAGCTTAAAGAGCCTTCTTCAATGTTAAAGAGCCTTCTTCAATGTTATATGGGCTATAAACAACAGAGGCAAGATTCAAACATATTTTGATGTCAGTTTTCTAGTGGGTTTTCCCATAGATAGATAGATAGATAGATAGATAGATTGCTAAATAGACAGATGCTTGACAGATAGACAGATGGACAGATAGAAAGATGATTGATAGCTAGACAGACAGACAGACAGACAGACAGACAGACAGACAGACAGATAGATAGATAGATAGATAGATAGATAGATAGATAGATAGATAGATAGATAGATAGATAGATAGATATCTGGCCTATCTAAGCAAGTGGGGCCATTGAGGCAGGATCTATAAGAAGTAAATCCTCATTGTGGTGGGAGGTGGAGTGTGAAGGGAGCTAGTCCATATGGTTGAAGGAAAGAGAGAGACCCAATGCACTGAACGTTGATTGGGAAAGGCCAGCCAGAGGTGAGATACTAGGGCAAAGGGGACTCAGGAGGAGCAACAGAGGAAGCTGGCAACGGTGAGGACTGCACTAGAGGTTCCCAGGGGGACAAGGAAGAGGAAAGGCAGAGGGAGGAAGGTGGGAGGAGTGTTGGCATGTCTTCTGTCACTGTGACTGTACCTGAGAGAATCCGTGTAAAGGAGGGCGGCCAATCTACTCACAGTTTCAAGCTTTCGGCCCTGTTGTGTGTTGAACAGCAATAGCATCAGGGAAGCTACTCGCTGCATGGTAGCCAGGAAGTAGAGAGAGGGAGGGAGGGGCTGAGGTACTAATAAACCCTCCCTCCAATGACCTCACTTCCTCCCACCAGGCTCCACCTCCTGAAGGCTTTCCTACTTCCCAATAGCATTTCAGGGCGAGAACCTGAGGGACTTCCAAGACTCAGGCCATAACAGTGAGAGGAGGGGAGAGGGTGGAATAGGAAGAACTAAGAACTCTTCGAGGAACGTGAGAGAAAATTTAACATGAGCCGCAAAGCCTGACTTGGTTTTGTTATTATTCCTAAGCCAGTGCTGCACGCACATTAGTCACCACTGCAGTTCCACGCGAAAAAGACCAAAGCTTTGTGTACTTCCATGGAGAAAGCGAGGACAGCAGCCCCAAGCGCACTTACTTGCTTTGTTCTCCACAGGGGCCGGGAGCTGTGGCTCCTCAGGTGCCAGTCAAATACCTCAGTCTCTCGGCCTCTGTGTCTCTCCAGACTGGATTAAAACCACAGGCAGTGAGGACTGGCTCTCCCGCGGGCCTCCGACCCAGGGTCTCCCCAACTAGACTTGCCCTCTGGAATCACCACAGTGTCCTAGGACACGAGCCCGGTCAGACGCAGTCCTGAAACAGCCACCCAGAAAAGCAGGAATTGTTTTGCACTCACTCAGGCTTGTGTCATGTGGTATGGTCCAGAACTTTCTTCCCAGTGCTAAAGCCAAAGCCAGTCTCATCAGAGTCTGAAGTATCATGGCAGCGCAGAGGGCTGCCTGGACTTCTTCTCTCTTGACTGAACTCTCGGCCAACCTAGGCAGCGTTTGGCTGTGATTCGATGGAAACATCGGGTGAGCCCTGCCAAATTCCTATGGACCTGTGTCCAAGTCCGTGATTTAGGCTGAGACCCGGGGCAGGGTTGATTTCCCAGCAGAGTTCTGTGGTTGCATAATCCATAGAAAATGAAGCAAAGGATATGTTCAAAGCTCCCTCCAGGGAAGAGGGCTGGAACGCCTTCTCCGGAACTCTAGATCTCCAAGCTGTCACCACACAATTACGGGTCCCTCCAGTGCCCGGTGGCCTTTGAAGGATGCCGAACTTCTGCTCATTTTCCTTCCCCCATCATTCCACCATGAAGGTTCTTTGAGATTGGAAGCAAAGGAGAATAGGAGACAGGGAAGACTCATGACTCACTTAAGATCAAGAAGTACCGGAACGTTGGGACTGGGCAGACTCTGTTATCCAGAGTCTACCGGAATGAAGACCTCTGGTGCCTTCCGCTTACAAGGTTTTGTTTTGCTACAGCAGCAAGATAGCAGCGACCACAGAGGAGGGCCGGTGGGTTTGCCTTAGAAAATGGACACCGATGCCGAGGAGGAGATCTGCTTGTGGGCCTCCAAGAGGAGTGCTCTGAGGAACTCTGCTCTTGAGGAAATGGAGGGTGACTGGCCAGGGAAGCTGAGTAAAGGCACGTGTAGGAGAGGGCTCAGTGGATCTCTGTGGAGCCTCTGAGCCCTGCGAGCCTTGCCGAGCTCTCTGGCGGGTGGCTCAGAGGGTGGACAGTCACCAGGAGGAGGGCCTCTCTGGGAAGTGGATGTGGCCTCACGCCAGTTTTCCCTCTGGCACTGAGCGATGTCCCAGCAAGGCTCTCTGAGGGCCGGGCAGTCAATACACCTGGCTCTGAAGGAGGTGATGGGCCACAAATCCACTTCAGAGAGAACAGGACGATGTGCTAAGAACCGCAGGACTCTGGCAGCTTCACAGAGGTTGTGCCCAGAGTCCTGAGAAACCATCCGTATGAGCAAGGAAGACGGTGTGGGTGTGCGGGGACAGATCACTCCGGGCTTCGGCAGTGTTGTTTTTCACAGGGGATAAAAGCAATGGGTCAGATGAAAGAGAAGATGTCACAGAGGCAGTCAGGATGAAAAACAAAAAACAAAAACAACAACAATCCTGCCTGAGAACGTGGAAAGGGGTGACGTGGATCAAGATGCATTGTGTTCCTGAACGTCTTCGTTCCATGGCGACTCCCTTGTACAACTGCTTAACGATAATAAAACTTTAAACACACACACACACACACACACACATTCAGCACGGGGGTGGGGGGGAGACCACAATTCTGTTTTTTATTGTAAAATTAGTGTACAGAAAGGTTACAATTACATGAGTAAGGTAATGAGTACATTGAAGACTGCAATTTATCAGAGATGATGGTGGAAATTTCCTGAACTGATTGGCAATTTGTAAGCCTTAAGCTATGTCGTATGAACATTTCTAGCTCCACCCCCCCCCCCACCAAGATCTTAGCCTTGGTATGAGCAGCCGAGCTAGTGTCAGATTGCTAAGTTAGTCCGGAGACCACTTCTAATTGGGTCACCTTGACCTATCAGGTTCTCTCTCATGAAAGCTGCGGAAAGATGCAGCCCACAGCAAGGGGTAGGGTGGCATGAAGGGTTTTCTTTTGCTTGGTTTTCACCGAGGTTTTGTTAGAAAGGCTTTCCCTAACCTTGTTACCTCCGTCATTCGTGTTTTTCCAACCCGATTTTTAACGTCAAGATGATTATGCAGTTTAGACGCTCCTTGTTGTTGTTACTTTTGTCTCTCGTTTTCCAGTTCTGTCTTCAGATGGTGCCCTCTGAACCCATGGGGCTCTCTGACCTGTACCTACCAAGGTTTCCCGTCGCTCAGAGCCCGGACCGCACTCATGACCGCGTGCCGTCCACTTGGTCAGGTCCACTTCAATTGTGATGTCCACTTGGTAGCTAGGAACCTCACACATAATACCGTCGTGACCTAACTTGCATTCGTTCATTTACTCACCTGCTTGTTTGTTTTTTGCCTTCATTTTAATGAGACTTGCTATCTACCTTCCACCTTTCTTTCTTTCTCCTTCCTTCCTTCCTTCCTTCCTTCCTTCCTTCCTTCCTTCCTTCCTTCCTTCCTTCCTTCCTTTCTTCCTTCCTTCCTTCTTACCTTCCTTTTCATCTCCCTACCCACCTGGCTATCGACACCCATCCCACCCATCCCACCCCCCAGTTCTCTCTATCCAGCCATCCACCATTCCATCTATCCACCTATCTACCTACACACTTCTCTGTCTGTTTGTCTATCTGAGAAACCAAGCATGAAGAGCTCATAACATTTTGTTTAAGTGGATTCACTTTCCAAGAACATGAGAAGGAACCAGATAAATACCAAAGAAACAAAATTTCTCATTCAAGTTTGATTCTGTTCAAAGCAATGAAACCTCCCTCTTCACTTTTGATTCTAAACTTAGTTACTCAAACCAGGTAAGATGGTCTAAACTCAAAATTAACATGCCCCAGGGACTAGCTTGTTTGCCCTAAGTTAGTAAGGAACCTGTCTTATAGTTTTCTCATGTGTCTGTGGAACAATCAATACACGCACCAATGGCACGTGTGTGCTTTGATAAGTCTCCCTGTGTTCGGGCAGAAGGCTGGAGGCTGGCTGGCTGACTCTGTGTGGCCCAGCCAGGTCTCGCTCCTCACACAGCGTGAGCAGCAGTAGAGATGCTGAGAAATCAAAAAACCTGGGCATCAGTTGTTTGTTGGTTTGTTTTTCTTAATAAGGTAACATTCCTAAAGAAAACAACCCAACTTAAACAAAAAAAAGTGTGGGGTAGAAAATTGTCCTCGCTGATTTCCAAGGCCAAATTGCATTCCTACAGACATTTTCCACTTCCAGATCATCGGTGGAATTCCTCTCCTCAGATTTCAGGCCGCCTTCTCTCTGCCACCCAGAGTGTGGCGGGCCGCATCCCCGCTCAGCTCTGTGGTGTGGGCTGCGGGAATGCAAGGTCATTCTAGCTTTTTCCTGAGCCCAGCATCGCTGCACAGGGAAGTCTGACTCCCCAAAGCCACACAAAGCATTCCAGAGTAAAATATAAGAAACGGTTTTGATTGTCTTTCTGTTTTGGATTATCTGTGCCACCATTCATTTCCTCTTGTGTAGATATCAAGAACTGGCTGTGTTATGGTTAACGGGACTTTAAAAATGCTGAGAAAGCCCTGCGGGGCATGGAGTGTTTTAAGGGTAAAATTCCTAGGCCCCAGTTCTTCGCTTGGTCGTCCACATGCCTTGGAGAAAGGCAGTGGAATAGGTAGAAATTTCCAATAGTTTCAATTCAAGATTCAGATCCCCCCCCCCAAACTATTTACCCTCAGCTGTTTTGAATCCTATCAGGCCAATGTTGATTAAAATCAGATAAAGCCTTCAAAACCAGAGGAAAAGGAAACCCTACCTGGCATTGCAAAGAATGTTTTTTTAGATCAGCTCATGTAGGCTTAAAAGGAAGGGAGAAAAGAAAGAAGGCAGAAAGAAAGAAGGAAGAGAGAAAGAGAGAGAGAAGAAAGAAAAAGAGAAAGAGGATGAGAAGAGGAAGAGAAAGGAAGAAAAAGAGAAAGAAGAACAGAAAGAGAAAGAGGAAGAGAAAGAGAAAGAGGAAGAAGAAGAGAAAGAGGAACAGAAAGAGAAAGAGGAAGAGAAAGAGAAAGAGGAACAGAAAGAGAAAGGAACAGAAAGAGAAAGAGGAACAGAAAGAGAAAGAGGAACAGAAAGAGAAGGAACAGAAAGAGAAAGAGGAAGAGAAAGAGAAAGAGGAACAGAAAGAGAAAGAGGAAGAGAAAGAGAAAGAGGAACAAACAGAAAGAGAAAGAGGAACAGAAAGAGAAAGAGGAACAGAAAGAGAAAGAGGAACAGAAAGAGAAAGGAACAGAAAGAGAAAGAGGAACAGAAAGAGAAAGAGGAACAGAAAGAGAAAGAGGAAGAAGAAGAGAAAGAACAGAAAGAGAAAGAGGAACAGAAAGAGAAAGGAACAGAAAGAGAAAGAATAGAGGAAGAGAAAGAAAAAGAGGAAGAGAAAGAGTGCGAGAGAGAAAGAAAGAGAAAAAGGAAGAGAAAGAGGAAAAGGAAAGGAGAGAAAGAAGGAAAGGAAAGAAAGGAAGGAAAGAAAGCAAGGAAGGGAGGGAGAGAAGGAAGAATGGAAGAAGAAAGGGGGAGAGGGAGGAAGGAAGGGAAGAAAGAAAGGAAATGAGGATAGGAAAAGGAAAGGAGGGAGAGAGGAATGGAAGAAAGAAGAGGAGTTAGGAAATGAGGGAGAGAGATTTTCCTTTTCAGCCAGGGATTTCCTGGCTACATGTACCCAAATACAGGCCCTACGCTCCCAGCCATATGGTGGTCCACGTTGCACACGGCACAAGTAAGCTAAACGGAATGTGCTCATCTCCTCCTGTTCCCCAGTCCCTGTCATTTAGGCACTAGTCCACATACTGCAAATGGGGACCTTTAGTTCCAGGCTTCAGGGGACCAAGGATCACCTAGGTAGAGGAAGGTGGCAGTGCTGGTTGACTCTTTGGTCCTGTGCCCTGAGGTCAGTTTCAGCCAGGATATAGACCTGTTGCTTTCTCCTTGATATGACTAAATTCTATTTGACACAAGCAATCCAATTTCATGTATCTACTTCTATGGTATACTAGACACAAGTAAATATGGTATACTAGACTACAAATATGGTATACTAGACTACAAGGATGAATACAATATAATTCCTGCTTGCAAACAGTTCAGTCTAATATAACGAATTATTATGATTAATTGTTACACACACAGAGAGAGAGAGTCAGTTACTGTCTCTAACACAAACACACACTACTGCTGCTAAGAGTGTAAGGGGTGTAGAGAGAGGAAATCCAAATGGCCTATTAAGGCACCCTAGAAAGGCTCCAGGAAAGAAGGGACATTAGAACTAGGTTGTGAAGAATGAATAGGAGTTTGACAGATAGAAGACAGATAGGAAGAAATAGGAAGAGGAAGAGTAGAAAGAGGAAGAGGCAGAGGAGGAGGAAGTGGAGGGGGAGGAGAAGGAAGAGGAAGAAGGAGGAGGAGGTGGGAGGAAAGAGAGAGAGAGGGAAAGGAAGGAAGGAAGGAGACATTAGCTGCTTTTTTCCCTGGCTCAGTGATACTAAGAGAAAAGCAATAAACCTCTATGTTGGCCATCTTCTCATTGAGTTGCTGGTTTTGGGTGATAAACGTTCAGTGTCATTGTTTAGACCAAATTCAAGGACAAAGAAAGATGCTTTTTAAATTTTTGCTTCTTAACTTCAGTTATCAGAAACCATATCATATTGTGACAAAAGAGTTGGCTTCAGGAAGATGGCTAATCCTCCCTGTGGGAGGGCAGAAAAAATGGCATCCGACATGACAAATCGCAGTCACGTGACTTGGCCAGGCGCCATTGTTATTTGTGGCGTTGGCGATGGCGCATACCAAGCATTACACAAATGGACGGAGGGGGCAGGCGAGCGAGGAGGCTTCCTGAGCAGTGCACGAAAGGAATGTGAGGCGTGCGTGCCGAGGCCAGTTACGTCTCGATGGTACCAGCCAGGCCACATGGGTATGAAATAGAATAGGTTAAGAAAGGGGCCGTCTGCATACCAGGAGAATAGCTAAGAAACTTAACTGAAATGCATCGTGATTTGCCTGGGACCTGCTTGTCCAGCCCGATGCACGTCCCCTGGAATCACTTCACTGTGAAATTATTTCACAAACAGATTGGTAATGATCCGAAGGGTGTGGTATTGGGCACCCAGGGATCACGCCTGAAATCAGGAGGCTGAGATTTGAGGATTCTGGTTGGAAGCCAGCCCGGGGATGGAGGGGAGAGGGAGACAGGAAAGTCTGTGAGACTCTTTTATCTCTTAGCTAATTAACCACCAAAAAAAAAAAAATGCTAAAGATGGAATTGTGGCTCAAGTAGTAGAGCCCCAGCCTTGATCAACAAAGCTAAGTAATAATACCCAGGCCCTCAGTTCGAGCCCCATCACTGGCACAAGTAATAATAATAATAATAGCGATATTTAAAAAGTATATAATGACATCTTATTATAAGGGCAAAAACAATTCATCTGTACCTGATGAGAAGATAAAGCAGTTGTATTGGTAATAGGTTGGGGGAGGGGGGGCAGTCAGAACAGAAAAGATTCCAAGGATAAGGGGGGCGAATGCTCTGGTCAGCTGAGAAGATGTGATTATAACACCCCCTCCCTCAAGCCTAAAGGAACCGGTAGTGCCAGTCCTGCCCCTGACCCCGCACACAGACCCCACAACCCAGAGGTCTTCTTCTCAGATGTGATCCAGCTACAGCTGAGCACTAAAGCTCCTCACCTTCTCTGAAATGGGAGGCAGACAAGCAGTTCTTAAGCTCATTCGATGCTATTATCCATTTGTTCTTCCCATGGCTGTTGGCTTCAGATTCTACAATCACTGAGTGTCTTATCGGATGCCCCAACCATGCATACCAAAGACGGATGTCTTTCACACTGGCAAAGAGGAAGCTGCAGTGTGGTCCCAGGAGGTGGACCATGGGGTGACATGAGATCAAAAGGGTGGTTGGATCAGCTCTCGGACAGCCTCGGGTTGTGCCATGAACTTAGAACAAGGCTGGGGTCCACTGCTAGCAAACAGGAACCCTCTTCAACTTAATCTGCTTAAACTGCAGATGGGTTTGTAAACATCACCTTGGAAAGTCTCAGATATCTCTGTGCTAGTATAAAAGAAGTTTAAAGCAGAAAAAGCAAATCATAGCTGACTTAAAAAAAAAAGAAACAAGAAGCAGAACAAATAACCTAGAGATAATGCCCGGGAGAGAAAAGTCCAAGAGAACATTTTCTTTCTCACCCACCTGCTCACTGACTAGGTTTCTATGACACCATGTGCACTTTCCTAACAAAAATATTCCCTGTGTGTCCTACCCAAAGCACATTTACTGCAGATCAATGGAGTCCTCTCATTCAGCTTCGCACATTGCCTGCCCTTCCCCCTCCACCCGCAGATCTCTGCCAGGTAGAAAATTCAGCTTCCTTTGCTCCCCTTCCCAGCACAAAGCGTTCGCCTTGCTGAACCCTTGTTCGTGTGGGAAACAGACTTCCTGTCTCAATAAACAAGCACACACAGGCTTTTCTGGACACATAATGGAGACTCTTTTTTTTTTAATTTTATACAAAAATCATTCCACACTTAACACATCAATGAAGCCACTTAAGCTCTACTGCGTCTGAATTCAAGGGAATTTTGTGATCAAAGGATGTGAAGTGAACCACACAGGACGATCTTCAGAGCCCCTACTTTTGTTACATCAGAAACATAACAAGTCCACTAAGTCTGCTTATCCCGGGGGCCAGCAGGTCCCTTCTCTCAGCCCCGGAAGCCGGTGCCTGGGTCCCTTCCTTCCACAGCGTCCTGTCCTCCCCTCCTGTTTACTCTCTACTGGCAATGTTCATGGAGAAGTGAAAAACACTGGCTCATTTTGAGGACGGGGGAGGAGGGGTGCCGTTGGGAGAAGAAGCAATTTTCCTTCCACGCTTTCTCTGTTTCACTAAATACAAATATATGTGCATAAATAATATGCATATCTGATATATATATGATGTATTATTTATGTGTATACATAATAGGTGTATATATGCCATATCTAAGATGTCATATTTATTTATGCACATGAATAATATGTACACATATATAATACACCATAAATATGTACATAAATACCTCTATCCCTGCAGATGAAATAGACGTGCAAATCCAAAATATACCTACTACAGATATAATAGGTGGTTACTATTCACACGCACGCACGCACACGCACGCACGCACATTCATACTTGCTCACACATTATTCTAAGGGATTTCTTTTTCCTTACCAAGTAAGGACACATAAAGCAAAAAGGACACAGAAATCCTGGAACGGCATTGGAGAAGAGGACATCCCACAATCCCTTTGTAGCTTTTCGTGTGGTGAGGCCACACACCTTCTCCGACGGTTTACTGGACATATAGTATTTGCTGTTATTGTTTATGGTCAGTGTGATGCATGCTGGAGAGATTTGGAGAATTCCCAAAGAGAGCTCAGAAGTCCTCACAAAGCACACACCACAGCAACCTATATACGGATGTGTGTGTGTGTGTGTGTGCTGTGAGTCATAACTCAAGCCCTGCTAAAAACCTGTGAACCTTCTGCAGCTGCGTGAAAGTAGAATGTGCAAAATGCACGGTCAGTGATGAAGGTGGTGGAGCCCATCCTTGTTGAAGGCCACGCGGCCAGGTGATGCTGTTCCAAGTGCTGCTCAGTGTCATCTGTGTGAGCTGGCCTGAGTTGTTGAGCCAAGAACCCCGCATCTTCAGATAGCAACCCTCTCACTGAAAAGTTTACATTGGGATTCACTTATTCCAGTGTCCAAGGCCCCGGACTATGAGCCCAAGGCTATTTTAGGAACAAGAAAGTCAACGGTTAGCAAGGCGTGCCTTTTTCCCTGCTCATACCCCAGTGGAGGAGCGATGGAGACAGGGCATGTTGAATGGCACTGTGCTCTGAGGGGATTTTTGGGGGTGCGATGGAGGGGAGGGGGTGCAGCTGATGTGGGACGGAGAAGGGAGCAAAGACATGTCCCCGAGGACATGTGATTTGAGCATGGTCTCCAAAACCGGACGGGAGGCTCCGAAAACATGGCAGGTAGAACGCACAGAGCGGAGACATGCCTGGGGACACGTAAACCGCATCGGGCGCTCTTCCACGGTGCGTAGTTTGTTCAGTTGGGTTGTGGGTTTGATCAGAGCTGCAGCCGAGGAGTTGGCTGCCAGGCTGTGCATGTGAATGGTACCCTTGTCGACAACAAAGGAAGCAGGTGATTTTCCCCACAAAGAGTGACTGGGATTAGGCTTCTAGGTTGCCCCCGAGAGGTGCAGGAAGCCCTGTGAATCATTACTCCAACCTGGCAATCTGCAGAGCTCTAAGTCATTTAGCCAGTTGTATTTTTTCCGTTGGTTAGTGTCTTGCCTGTCCTTGCTTTGCGGGGGATATGCTGGGAGCTTCGGCTGATACCCGGATGTATTCAGCACTGGGAGCAGACAATTGTAATTACAGAAAGAAAAAGAAGAAGAAAATCTATTCTAGGGGGGTGAAAGCCCCTTCCCCGTGCTTCTCAAATAAATTGTTGGCGATGGGATCACTAATGGCAGCTTGGCTCTGTTGAAACGGTTATTAAGATCAGATGTCCATCTGTTTTCTGCTACAGTTCATGTCATGAAAACCATTCCGGCCGAGCCTATATGGACAGACGTGAGTAACACTCGATAAGTTACCGGGAACATAACAACACACCGCTGCAATTGTGCATTCTGTTCTTAATTATTTCTGCGTGTGTATCCGTCCATCGTCCGGACGGGCCCCGTTTCTGGCCAATCTGGCTTTCTCTGTGGAGAAAAGAAACCAAGGAGTTTTCTTTCCCCCTTTCACTAACACTACCCCAAATTTCCTGTCAACTTCCACTTCCATTCACATAAAACAATGATGTTTCTTGGGCTTTGAATGGTGTATAGAGTCCTTTTCTTCCTCACTTTCATTTGGGGTTCATTTGTTGTTGAATGATGTGGCTGAGCTCGATGTGTGGTTTAAATGTGGTCTGCAGGATCGTGCTCTCCACAGGCCCTAAGAATTTGAAAATAACGAGAAGAGAATTTTCCAGTAAACATACGTCTGCGAGCACGCCACTCAGACCCGAAATAAATTATATGGCTACAGGAATAGAGAGGCTCAAGAGATAAAAAGTTCCCACTCTTACATAAAAGATAATAGGACTCCATATAGGTGTTTTGTTCTGAGCACGAAGCAGTCCACGTGCTCATTCTTAGGAACACATTGAAGGAATAGATGGACCTAAGGGGGGACTTTTTGCTTTGACAGACTGATTTCATTTCCTTTGAATTTACATTCAGTACTTAGATGCGCAGATCATCTGATAGATCTACTCTTAATTTTTCAAGGCACCTCCGTACTGTTTTCCACAATGGCTACACTTACTTACTTCCCTATCAAAAGAGGAATCTTTTTTTTTTAATTTGGAAATGGTAATCATTAATAATAATAATAAAAAAATCTTTCCTGACCACTCATTCCTCTTCTGGTAGAAATCTTAATTAGTAAATGGAAACATGTATTGAATGCTTCCTAAAATCTATCTGCACTTAAGTATTAATATCACTACCCTTCACAACCTCTCAGGAAGGCAACATAAATCACATTATTGATTATTATCTCCAACGCACAGATAAAGATGTTATGGTGAGAAAGCATTGAGTCACTGGCAAGAATCCCCTGCTACCGAAGGGCGGGGCAGAAACTCAAGCCCGACTTCCAGCTCTGAGGTCTGCATCAGAAGGAGCCTAATCCCACAGTGCTCATCTCCTGCCTCCAGGCTGACTCTCAAACCAGTTTGGCGTGAGACTGGATGCAAAGACTTCAGCCTACGTGGGATTTTTATGTGTGTTTTGTACTCAGAAGATCAGAGAAACAACCTCAGTAGTTCTGAGAGAAGCCCAATGTTCCTCAGCTTTCCACGGGGCATCGCAGCCCCTTGGGAGAACACCGGCCATTGGTGGGCTAAGAACTCAAGAGTTTTCCAGGCACTTCCAACCCCACCCTGTAGTCACTTTTCCATTGCCCCTGAGGCCCACGGGGGAAGTCTGGATATATCCCAACAATGTGGATTCTGCTTCGGAAGCAAACTTTCCTTCTTTAGCTTCGAGACTGAGGTGGCAGATGGAGTGAGTGGCCTTTAAGGACAATCCTCATCGTACGCAAACGAAGAACTTGCATAGTGAGACGATTTTACGGGTGAGAAACCTCCGAAATAGCATGTCCTGGGTCTATGTAAACGCCCCGGGGAGATGCCACCAGCATCAGAACAAAGACAAAGACCTCCAGAGGCTCTTCCTTGGAAACTGTGCAGCCAGAAAGGCCCAGGCCTCCCCCCCCCCGTCCTTTTCTCTCTTGGAAACTGCGGAGGACAGGTAATGTGCAGTTTCGCATCTTGACCGCATTCCAGTGCACAGAGCCCAGTGCACCACCATCTTCCCGTGCCCACCCCCCCCTCCATTCCCAGCACAGCTGAAACCCGGTCCCCAGCAAACCACTCCCAGGGCTTCCCTTCCCCAGCTGCTGGCCACCAGCCTCCTGCCCCCCGTCTCTGTGAATGTGTCCACTCGGAGCGGCTCTTAGAAGTGGCACCATTGAGCTTTGGCCTATGTGTTGAGCGGTGTCAGTTCACCCAGGTTACCCCTGGCCTCCCAGGGAACTTGACCCCTCACCCCTGGCAAATCAAGACAGTGGTTTCAACCCTACATCCGACATGAAAACCCACACATTCTGGTGACAGTCATTACTCTCCGTAGCACTGCTGAAAATGAAAAGATAAACATGAGTGGGGAAAATTCAGTGTCTCTGAGACTGGTTAAGGGTGGCTCAATGGCTCAGGTGAGTTTCTGAGTAAAACGTAGCAGGATGCCTGTGTCTTCCTTGAGTTTCACAGTCATTGGCTTTATTTCTATCCATTGTGCTGAATGAACGGCAAAGTGAAGCATCTCAGAAAAGAAAGCATTCCTTCTGTTATTTTAAGTTAGAATGTCTTGGGAGACCTTACCTACCTCTACTCCGTGGAGCCTGCTAGATCTCTGAGATGTCCACCATATTTCAAGTACTTTGTTGTCCTTTGAAGACTAACGAATGAGAGGGTGATGCTAGCCTTCTGCCTTAGCTGATTTCCATAAAGCCCTTCTGCAGGAGCTGGATGAATAACTTATCAAGTTGTCTTTTAAGAATCTGGGATTTTTAATATAAAATTAACATATGTTACATACAATCTTAATCATCTAACAATTATAAGCAAACACATTTTTTCAAGATGTCTATATGATGTCAAAACAATCGGTCGAGTCTATGAAATAAAAGTCAGCCAAATGAAATCACACAGATGAAATTCACTACTGAAGTTTACACTTTTGATTAATTGTATTTATTTCATGTTGTTATGGCCTATCTGGAGCTTCAAGGGCAAATCAATATTTAACATAATAATGTATACATTTATATTTGTATATGTGTGCATCCATTGTTAATGATGTACACATCTTCAGATGTTAACCACCTATTTCAGAAGGAAGGAAAGAATGTAGAATATATATTCCATCTATAGTTGCTGTATTTAATACACCTACACGTACATTGAAAAGGTCTGGGTATAACTTCCCACAATGAAAATGTTAAATACCAAAAACATATCTGCATTTTTTTTTCTGGAATGTGCCATCAGTTGAAAATTTCCTGCAGAACATAAGGAAGTAGCTGGGCCAGATCTCAACACTTGCTTACCTCAGGTGGAGGAGACACTGGCTACTGACAATTCCAGCGAATCCCCAGTGTACAGCTTGAGGTTTGTGCATTTTTGGAGGGGAATCACAGGAATTGGCCAGCGTTTGTCCTCATACAGACTTTGAGTGCTCTCTACGCGAGAGCTACGGACATAGTGCCATGAGTGATGGTTCCCCTCTCCATGAAGAAACCCCGATGCTAATGAAAATGAATAATCTCCCTTCTGTAGTGTTGCCAATGCCTTCAAACAAAAAAAACAAAAAGAACACGAACTTAACACATCTATGTGATGACAAGTCTACACTAACCTTGGTCCTATCACTCACAGACGTGACTGTATATGACACTCTAATACCCACAAAGAAAATGTCACCTAGCGCTCAGCAATGATTCTTAGGAGCACAAAGGAACAGGTTTATTCCATGTAGCATTAAGAGAAAATATTTCTTAATAAAAGACTCCTCAAAGGACTCCTCCCTTCCATCACTTAGCATAAGGACATCATCATTTCAAAACTGAAAGAAGGAGGTGTGGGTGGGTGGCGGTGCTGGTGGCTCACGCCTGTAATCCTAGCTACTCAGGAGGCTGAGATCTGAGGACCACATTCAAAACCAGCACAGGCAGGGGCTTTGATATCCAATAAATCACCAGAAAAGCAGAAGTGGTGCCATGGCTCAAGTGGTAGAGTGCTAGCCTTGAGCTGAAGGGCTGAGGAACAGTGCCTACGCCCAGAGTTCAAGCCCTACACCCAACAAAACAAGAAAGAAAGAAAGAAAGAAAGAAAGAAAGAAAGAAAGAAAGAAAGAAAGAAAGAAAGAAAGGAAGAAAGAAAGGAAGGAAGGAAGAAAGGAAGAAAGAAAAACAGAATAAGGAAGTGAGAAAGGAGAAAGGTGGTTGAGGGAAGAGATGAGGAGAGGAGAAGGAATAGGAAGGGGAGAAGAAACAGAATGAAAGAGAGGAAGAAAGGGAGAGAAGGAGGGGAGGGGAGCATAAGGAAGGAGAGAAAATGGATTAGAAGAAAGAAGGAAAGAGGAAGAGAATGAAGGAAAGAAAGAAGGAAAGAGGAAGAGAATGAAGGAAAGAAAGTAAAGGAAGGAAGGAGGAAAGAAAGGAAGGAGAGAAAATGGATTAGAAGAAAGAAGGAAAGAGGAAGAGAATGAAGGAAAGAAAGAAGGAAAGAGGAAGAGAATGAAGGAAAGAAAGTAAAGGAAGGAAGGAGGAAAGAAAGCAAGATAGAAAGAAAGAAAGAAAGAAAGAAAGAAAGAAAGAAAAAAGAAAGAAAGAAAGAAGAAAAGATCAAGGAAAGGGAAGGGGAGGGGTGGGGAGGGGACAGGAAAGGAGGAAAGGGAAGGGGAGGGGTGGGGAGGGGAGGAGAGGGAAAAGAGGCAACTCACAGTGGCCAAGATGAAGGTTAACGATGTAAACTGTATAATGGTACTAGTGATGAAGCTTTCCTTGGCTGGCCTTTTCTCTTCTTCCATGTAGGGAATGGACCCCAGAGCCTGGATGATGCCAGGCAAGTGCTCTGCCACCAAGCGCTAGGATATCCTCAGCCCAAACTTTGCTTAAAAAAAATCTCATTGGGATGTGAAGGGTAAACAAAGGAGGAGGCTGCAATGCTTGGTAAGAAATGTACGCATTATCCTGCCCATGTAATTGTAACCCCTCTGTACAGTATGTTCACAAATAAAATAAAATAAAATTACAAAAAAAATCTCATTGTCCAGGTGATTCCTTTTCGGGGTGTGTGTAACAGCTTCCATGATTCCACAATGGGAAGTTGGGAAGATAGATTTCCACAATATTAATCTGCCCACTCTGTAGACAGTGAAAATGGTTTGCATCTCAACTAGACACAGATTTCTCTTTTGAAGGTCTTTTATCATGTAACGACATTAACAGAGCTTGATTTGGTTCACACCTGACATCCTGTACCTAGTACTAACAATGCATTTGTTAAAGGACTACAGCTCAATGATTGACACCTGAAAAGAGTCAGAATTTCATTATCAAGAAAAGCTGTGCGGGGCTGGGAAGGTGGCTCAGTGGTAGAGCTCTTGCCTTGCATGCCTGAGGCCCTGGGTTTTATTCCTCAGTACCACATAAGCAAAAAGAAAAAAAAAAAAAGAAAAGCTGTGCATTTGGAAGCTTGGTTTTGACCGCAGGCCTGAGTAATGCTTAGAGTCTTACAGGACCTCAACGTTTCCAAGCCCTCAACTCATCCTAAGAGAAGCCACCGCACTGCTGAACAGGCCAGCATTCTCAAAGTCTGATTTGCTGGGTAATATGCAGTTGGACACAATGAGCACATTTTGGTCCTGATTGCCTCAAAGTTGACACTCGTGGATTTTCATTCTCTCACATGACAAGAATACAAGGGGGTCCGACAGATTCACTTTGTCCCGTTAACACAGACACTGTCTCCGGTGCTTCGCCAATGCCGTCCACAGTGGTCCCCCATCATAGGAGCACAAAGAGCAAACCCACCTCACAACACTCCTCAAGCCAAGCCTGCCAGGCCTATTAGGGTATAATTGACTCTAATTAGCCCTCCCATCCACAGAAGCATTCTCCATCGTAGGTGAATAGCACTCTGAAAAGAAATAAAGTTCTCTACTAAAGAAAATTGGGGACAAAAAAAAAAAGAGAAAAAAAAAACCCGCTTTCATTCTGGTTCTCATAGCTGTAATTCTCACAGGAACAAAAACTAAGTAAGATCTACGGTAATAGAATTGATTTTTAAAATGCGATTAATAATGAAGTTGTGTAAAGGAAAATAAAGGTAAATGATTGTTAACTGAAAGGCCTCGTTCTTTCTGACACACAAATAGTCATAGTTGCATGCTTAGATTCAAACAGCCTTCTTGCCAGGAAGAGCCAGGAATTGGAGACAATTTGAAACCAGTTGAAGATGTTGAACACCAAGCAACACCGAATGGTGATTACTGGGAAAGAAACTAAAGGAGGTTGGTTTCCTAATCTTCCTGGAGGTACTTTCTAAACTGAGGGCATGAAGAGGAAGCTAAAAGTAGAAGGTAGGGGGGAGAGAGAGACAGAGAGAGACAGAAAAAGGGAAGGAGGGGTGGAGCTTGGAGCTGATGCATTTGCTAGAATCTAGGTCAGGGTGTCCCGTAAGGGAGGAGCACTGTACAGAGGAGGTTCAGAGTCTATACTGGGGGCCCCAGGTTCTTTGACTGGACACCCACCTTCACATGTGTAGAACCAGAACCCATGAGCCTTTGCTCCAAACAGCAAATGAACAACCATCCATCACTAGGAAAAGAAAAACGGCTGGGAAGTTGTGAGTGAATAAACCAGTGGGAGAACTCGAACAGGGCTGAGAGCGACGGAGCTCCAGCCATCGGGAGCCCGGAGCGCCAGGCGGGAACTCGGAAAGGCCAGGCCCTTCTATCCCTAGCGCTGATGGCGGCCCTGCTCTCGGAAGCGTGTAGGGTGACATCGGCACCAGTGCTGTTTTGTGCACACATTTGTAACAGTATGCACAGGTTACATTGGTTTTAGTCATGGTATTTTACAGAAACTAGACCTTTCTGGTTGAAGAAAATGGAAGGCAAGGTGGATCTTAACAAAACATAAAGCATAAACGTAAGAATATTTCTGTAGGTTTAAAAATAATGCAGATTTTAGTGAGAGAGAGAGAGAACAACAAAAGGACCTAGTCCTTAATTCAGGTCCGGGTACCAGCAAATGCACCCTTTAAAAATAACAGAGAGAAAGTAAGAAGGAAAATCCCACCCTTTCTAGCGGGGCCACAAGCAAAGGAGAGCAGCCCCCTTCAGGAAGATTCATGGGGGCTGGCAGCCTCCAAAAAGTCTCCATCGCCCGAGGCCAGGGAACCAGGACCCGTGGAGCCTGAGGCTTGTGAAGTCTCCACTGTCCAGGGCCTGTGAGCTGACCACCAGCAGACAGCTGACTGCCCCACAGCCCTAAACCCCTGACCCGGTCCGCCCACAATCCCACAGGCCCCGGAGAGGGGACTACGTCCTGGTCCAGAATTCCACAGGGGAGCTCTGTAAACCATTCAGCACAGACACAAAGAAGGGGCCCTCTCCCCCTCCACTGCCTAAACTATAATCCCTGCTGTTTGGGAATCAGAGACCAGGAGGAGGATGGATCAAGGCTGGCACAGGTTAAAAAAAAAAAAAGCATGAATCTATGCCAGCCAACAAGAGCCTACTACTCGGGAGGCTGAGATTTGAGAGTCAAGGTTCTAAGCCTGTCCATGTAAGAACGTCCATGAAACTTTTATCTCCAATGAACCAGCAAAACGCCACAAGCAGGACAATGGTTCATGGTGGAGAGCTAGGCTTGAGTGAAAATAAGCACAAGGACAGCACCAAAGCCCTGAGTTCAAGATTCATAACCGACACACACACACACACACACACACACACGTCAATCAAATGTCCCCCTGACCCTGGGCTCTTCCACAACCACACAAGGCACAAGGCCAGGCTGTGTACAGATTCCAGCTCACCTGCCTGGGAGGCCTTAGCTCTCTGTAGCCAGGGAAGGGCAGGGCGGGGCTGCGGCTGCAGTTCGGGGCTGCAGGGGAGAGGCCTTGAAGGCCACTGGCATCCTCCTGGCCAGCCCTGGGCACCAGGGACCAACACCAATCACAGGCAGCCTGTAGCCCAGTTGGAGAGGTTTGATTCAAGGGTGTAGGGATAAAGTATGACCCCATCCTGTGCTGGGACTCATACCTGTTATCCTAGCTACACAGGAGACTGAGACCTGAGTATCAGGGTTCAATGCCAGCCAGGGCAGGAAAGGCCTTGAGACTCTTATCTCTTAGGAATGACCAAAAAGCCGGAAGTGGTGTTGTGGCTGAAGGGGTAGAGTGCTAACCATGAGCAAAACAGCTCAGGGACAGCGCCAGGGCCCTGAGTTCAAACCTGAAGACCAGCAAGGAAAAAAATATATGCATATACAAATATATATACATATATATATATTTCTCCTTCCATTTCTATGGGAACAAATAAGTCCGACAAGTGAATAAAGAAGAATGGAGGAGCCATGCAGTCTAGACAAATAGCTGGGAGGGAGCTGAAGGGTGGGTAAGAGATTGGGGAGGGTCCGGAAGGGTGGAGTCCACCATCTTGCTTAAATTCGGCCTTCCCAGGCACCGGGGCATTCGAACTCTGGAGCTCCAGCAGAACTCACCTGGCTGGCAGAGCGGGTGCCCTGAGGCTCCATGGCAGACCAGGCACGAGCCTCTCGCCGCAGGCGCACGAGGTTCACTGAGTACCAGCTGTGCGAGCTGACAGCGTACTTCACCATCACCCACTGCCCCAAGTGGAAGGAGCTTCAGGACCTGGCCTCCAGGCTGCAGCTGGACTCGTCTGTGGTGAAGGCTTGGTTTAAGAACCAGGTGGTCAAGTTGAAGAAGCAGCAGCAAGCCGGATCTTCACCCGTGTCGTCTCCAGCGGCCTCCCCTGGCCAGGCCACCACTGAGGCCTGGGTGCCCGGGGCCACCGCCCTCAGCCCCCAGCTGCCTTCCGAAAGTGGGGACCACCAAGGCCCACAAGAGCCCCAGGAGTCTGCAGCGCCTGCCGTCCCCGGAATCCCCGTCTTGCCACCATCTCAGTCCCTCGAGGCTTTGGAGGTGCCCTGGACAGAGCCCCTCCCCTGTGGCACAGAAGAGCTTGTCCACATCTACGCCACGTCCGAGGAGGAAGACTTCTCCAGCCTAGAGAAGTATCTTTTTGGGGAATCAGAATCACTAGACCTGCACATCCCCGACACGAGGCCGGACAGCTCCACGTCCAAGCCCGGCGTATGCTCCACCCTCCACACGCACGTGGCCCCTTCCATTCCTGCAAGAGCCAAGTGAACCTCACCCCTGTCCCGCAGCAGCAGCAGCAACAACAACAACAACAAAGCGCACAAAAGCAAGCGTCAACCAGGCTTCAAGTTACACAATGGCCTGAACTGCCGTCTTGGGATGCACTGGTAACTCTTCTGCTGTGGCCACAAAAAAACAACAACAAACAAACTTTCTTTTAATTTCTTCATTGGAAAACAAAGTTCAGGGAGTTCTTGGGAAGGTAGAATCAGTGTGTATAATAAAAGAGAGAAAAGGAAATACAAACAGAGGGTAAGGAGTGTAAACCTGAGGGGTGGAAACGTAGAGGATTCTGAACTTACTATGGTTTCTTTGTCCATTTTTTTTCTCTGGATGCTTTTTTAATGTAATTGCGTTCTGCAGACTGAAGGTTGTGCATGCAGCTGGCTAGGTCCTTTGTATCTTAAGTGCTCGACGCGTTTCTCTGAACTTTGTTGACATCTTGATCCCTAGAATACTCGCTAATGAGGGAGATGACTTTTCCTTTCATTGCATAGTGCCTTTCGGAGGAGACCTTACTGCCTGTCCCCAGGAACCGGGACAGGGCCTAGGAAATAACGAAGCATCCTCCTCTGAGAGGCAGCTGGAATTCCTGCCCTGCTTTTCCTCTCAACTTAGATTCTGAAATCTGCAGAAATAAGGTGATTGACCTTTCCAAAGTCATTCAGATTCCGTGATCACCATGAACTAACATGACTGGGACCCTTCGAGATGCGAGTGACTCACGGCACAGTGAGTTTACCTTCATCTTCCGGAAGAAGGGAAGGAAGCCCGGAAAGGTCAAGTGACTTGCTAATGTCAGACGTCTCACAAATGGCAGAGCTCAGACTCACTTGCAGACCTTTTCCTCCAGACAAACGTCTTTGTAAATGCCACCTGTTGTCCTTCAGGAAAACACCAAGGAGGTACCGGAAGACAGAGCCCCGGTGTCTAATACGTCAACCATCCAGAATGTTCTTTTAGCCATGGCCTCCTCTGACACTCGCTGACTGGCTTGGGTAGCAATGACTCGCTTTTGCAAAGCAAAGCCTTCCCACGGTGGCCACTGTATTTGATTCTGGTAACCTGGTGTTGTCTATGTGTTTATTTGGAACACAGAATGGTGAGACAAAGGACAAGGGGGAATCAAGCAACAGCGATGTTCACAAGACTACATGTTGGAAATGATCTGTACTACTTGGGGAGGGGGGAAGGGAAAGTGGGAGACAAATGAGGGAAGAGGTAACAAGTTTAACAAGAAATGTATTTAGTGCCTTTCTTATGTAACTTTCTTATGTAACCCTTTTGTACATCACCTTGACAATAAAATACAAATTAAAAAGAAGTAGTAATGGGTCTTTCTGAGGTGGCTGAATCCATAAAATGGCACTGTCTCTTGAGGAAAGCCAGCTTTCAGGGAGGGGTGGTGAAGCCAAGAGGGAAAAGGGAAGTTTCTAGAAGAACTCACCTGAAACACACAGGAGTCCTTCCACCTGCCCCACCCTTCCACCTGCCCCACCCTTCCACCTGCCCCACCCTTCCACCTGCCCCACCCTTCCCTGCCCCAAACAGAGTCTCCACAGAGCACCTCTCACTGAGCCAGCACGTGGTCATTTTCTAGGGCTAGCACAAACAATGGATGGTTTGAAAAGAGGAGAGTGTATTCTCAGACTTTTGAGGGGACTCAAAATCCAAGAGGATGGCAAGGTTCTGACAGAAAATCCATTCTGTGTGTGTCTCTCCCAGCCTGTTTGGTGGCTGCCCATCAATTCTTGCTAATTCCTGGTTTGAGGGAGGACTGGCCTCCCTGCCTGCCTGAGTTCTCCTTGCCTTCTCCCGCCGCGTCTGCCTGCGCCCGTTTGCTCACGAGGAAGCTTGTTATTGGACTTTTAGCAAGGAGGATCATTTCTTGAGAGGTGATTAGCATAATTAACTATGCAAAGCCTCTCCCCACCCCTCACCCCAAGGTCACATTGATAGGTTCTTGGTGGGTCTTTGGGGGAGTCAGCCTGGATCTGAGGTGAAAAAAGGATTCCACATAGTAGCAGCGATGTCACTTTCCAAGGTTTAGCCAGGCCTCTGTTGACAGATGCTTTTATATATATAATTGCTCTTTCCCTACGGGTTCCATTATCCATGTAAAGAATTTCTGTAAGGTCACTCTGACATCTAATAAATATAGCACTATATTAGAAAGATAAGCCTTGTGTAGGAACATAACACCCACAAGTCCTTGTGATGCCCCCGTTTGGGGTTAGGAAGGCAGACATGATGATAGAATGGTCTTAGTTGTGCCCTGCATACATAGCTGCACACCTGCTCATTACAGTGCCTGGGACTGGTGTCAAAAATCCTGAAAGCATGGCTTACGAGAGAGCTCTCACGTCTAGACACCACAGAGCTGCTTTTCTTTGTTTTAGTTATTAGGTTTGCTTTTTTTTTTTTTTTTTTGCTTTTTAAATAAACAACAAAGAAAAGGGAGTGTGGTCTTTTAACTGATATAAACGGCCTCTTTTCCAGGGAAATGTCCTCTATTGTGTGAAGTCAATTTCCATGGAACCAGCCATTTGGTAGAGTAACAAATCTACCCCATCCTGGAATCTCAAATAAAAAATCCATTGTAATGCCATTATATAGCTGGTTTTATGTGTACTAGCAGCTGTCTTCAACTCTTCACTATTGCGGAGTAAAACTATTATGCTGGTATTAAAAAAATATATTCCCATAACTACAACAACAAAAAATACAAAGGACCTCGGTTTATGAGAGGTGTTTTATTGGGAAAATGCGGAGGGATGGATTCAATAAAAAGGGAAACCAGGCCTTCCGCTCAGTATAATCTTATGGGTGCCTTCCATCCTCCCGATTCCCAGGGCTAGGGCTGTTTGGCTGTGCAGAAAGGCATCCACAAGGTCTAAACTTCCCATTGTCTGTGTTGGAGTGGGCCAGTTCCCATTGTCCATGGTGTCCAGAAATCCAGTGTGAAGGCAGGCCAAGCTGGGTTGAATCTGCAGATCTCACCTCTGTTAATGGGCCCGAGTCTTGGGAGATAAGTACAGGACAGCCTCCTATCAGTATTCATTCTTGTGAAGCTGCATCTCCACATACTATGCTAACAAGTAATCCCCAAATGGTAACACTGAGCCCCCTCCACGTACAATCTCTCAGCGTGACAGTATATGTGAAGATACGGCTCCCGTAAAGTCACAGAGGTGCCCTGGGCATGGGAGGGCAGGTTCATTTGGGATAGAGTTAATGACTTCCTTGGTGATTCCTGATAGAACTTTCCAGGCTCATGAACAGCTTACATCTAGCTGTTCATGTATCTTTTATAGAAAGAGCCATAGATTACTAAGTTACTGTACTTTTCCTAGGAGGCCACAGTCCTGATTTAAAAAAAGAAAAAATAATTTTCCATCCTGAAACCAATTTGATCCTTTTTAATGGCTTTCGTGTCCTTAATCAGGACTCTATAAACAATCCATATTACAAATTTCGTAGAGACATATGTGAACGTTTAACGGGTTCTGGAAGATGTTTGCAATTGAGAATATCTAGGTAGATTTTCTTTCTTGGCTGTTATCCCGTACCAGTAACAGGCAGAGAAAGTATTTCCCATGCCTGTGAGTGTTCAGGAGTTTCTTTGTGTGTCTAGATCATTTTCTCCCTTAAAGGGCAAGTGGTGTGCATTGGAGGCTGGGAGGGGAGCTGGAAAGGAAAATCGGCTATGCTGATTCTAAGCAGAATTCCTTCCTGCACGTCCATGTCTGTGAGAGTAAGGTGTGGGGGTTTCTTTTCACTGTATCTGCTCCCTTAATTGTTTCTGCCTGTTCATTTCGTTCTTCAGCAAAAACATTAGCCTAAGGGACATTTGAAAATCAAAAGGTGGGTTTGAAGTTTAACAGGAAATGAACAGTGGTGTTACTGCAATATTAAAAGTAAAAGTTTAGAACTGGGCTGGGGTGGGGGAGGAGTAGGCATACTTCTAACTCTAAACTCAACTTCTTACTGTTTCTTTTTGCTTTCCTAAATGTCAAGGTTAAAGACAAACATTCCGTGGGGTCTACATTTTTACACAAGGGTATGTTTTAAAGGACTTACCTCCGAAGCAACAAAAAAAGAAAAACTTAGAGATTTGGAATCCCACCACAGGAATTTATAACATCCAGGATAGATTTCCTGACGGTTACCATGATTTAATTCTAGAATTATCCCTTTCTACAGCCAAACCTCCTCCTGCCAAAATGATTAAGATAATTAAGGAAGTAGTGGGAAGGCTAGAACACGAACCATCTCAAAACCAACACTGTCCAGATCATGGTGGAAGACTCTGTTCCACTTGTAAGGTGCCTTTTCACGAATGCTCTAAGTTTGACCTTTGACAGAGTCTGTCTTCAGACAGCGTATGAACTTGAACTTCTGAAGTTCATTGCTTCTCATCCTGGTTGCTCACATACACTTGAGGTACTGTGGCCACAAACATTCAGGGTGTTAACTGCTGACATATTAACAGCTTGAGATGAAATATTTTCATTGTCTACTGTCTCTCTGATTGCAAAGATGAAAAGATCAGATACTCAAAAGCCATTCTCCGAGGATATCAACTTAAAATGCTGCCTGTTTTTACAACCACTACATTCTCCACCTTAACGAGGAAATCAAACAATTCCAGGAGAGCAAAGAAAAGCCATCAGCAAACTTGTTTAAAATGGCCCGCCGGATACAGACATTTTAAGAGTTGAATAATGAGGTGGAAAAATATCAGACTTAAAAAAAAAAAACAAAAGTCTAGGTGTTTCAACATGCAAAAGTTATTAGACCATTTATTTTTGGAAATACTTTGGGTTAATTGAAATGGCCATAATGAGGAATAGTCAAATAACAAGTAATTACCTTTTCCTGCCTTTGAAGAGCAATGGATTTGGGATGGATCCAAATGTGTAAAAAAGCAATCATGATTTTATATCCAATTATCTAATAGAAAGATAGCCTTCGTTTTTGACTGAGTTTACTAACACCGTATTTCATAGACATTGCACGCTTGGAGAAATCACATAATCAAATGTTAGATTCCATGATTCATTGATTATGTATCGCAGTCATTAGTTTTACAAATAGCCAGGCAACAGAACTGTTGATTATAAACCCCTGTTTTCAGAGGAAAACTGGCTCGGTGAGCTAGGGGGCTGGGGATCACACTCTGTGCAGTCTTCTGGCTGTTTCTATCACTAAAGTGGAGGCGGTGTTTGTGGTCGCTGAGGGAGGGGGCTGAGGCACTAGGTATAGGTCTGGGAGAGTGAAGCAAACAGACAAATTGCAAGTTAAATAGTTTAAAGGGAGGGGCTGCACATTTTTTGCAGGTATCAATTATTGTCATTACAAGTAATAAATAATGCTAAATAAAACATGTAACTAAAAGGGCATTAATGGCCCTTCACATACATAGGAGACAAGAAAAGCTTTTCTTCTTCCTCCTCCTCCTCCTCCTCCTCCTTCCTCCTATGCTGCAGACTGCAGGCATTTTCCCCTGCCTCTGTCAAGTGCAATTCTTTCTTGATGAATGACAAGGCAGGATAATAGGCTGTGGTTACCATAGCAACCAGACAGCAGCACTGTGTGCCTCGCATTTTTTCATCTGAAAATGAAACCAGAAGCAAAGAAAAGCTGAAAATGTAACCAACAGATTAACTGATACAAAAAAAAGAAAAGAAAAGAAGAGAACGGGAGGAAGAAAAAAGGAACAAAAAGGCAAGTTAGATTACAAGCAATTAAAATTACAGTACCTAGTCTCTCTCTCTGTTTGTCTCTGTCTCTGTCTCTCTCTCTTTCTCTCTCTCTCTCTCACACACACAGACACACAGACACACACCAAGGTCAACTAAATATTTTTATATATACTATTTGATAATCGTCAAACAATCAGGCTTTTCTCTAGTTTCCAAAAGGCCTCATTTCTCTTTAAAACCTAGAAAGAACTAGTGTTTGTTTTTTTCTCCTGTTTTTTGTCTTTAAAGGAGGCATTTAATTTTATTAAACACTGCAATTTATAGAGCTTTATACATGGTGCTGGTGCTGGAATTTTGAAATTCCTTTCCTCTCCAATGCCCTTCCCTGAACTCTCCAGAGACCAAGGGCTTAATGTGTGTGCAACAGTTATGTTTTTTTCCTGGGGCAGGGGGAGGCAGGCGGCTGGGACAGGACGGGAAGAGGGGAAAGCTGGACTTGGACCTGGAGCTGAGCAAGAAGAGGGCAATTCAATATTAGCACACAGAGATTCTGTAGCCAGCACGTGCTGCATTGACTAAATGACCAGGGTTGCACTTCTGTTGAACTAAAAGAAAGCCACCTTTTCCCCCCATCAATTCTAAGCCAATGATGGCTCTTGCATCCCCATAGAGAATGGTCTACATGCTGCCCGTTTGCTTGCAGCTTTGAGAAAAGAAGGCAGACGTAGAGGAGCAATCACGCCTGCTCTGGATGGAGCCAGGGCCGAAGGCTCCGTCAGGAGCTCAGCTTTGCCCCTTCAGGCTGGTGAGTGAGCACAGGAGAAGGCTGTGGAGAGCAGATGCTCCACCGTGTCTCAGCCATGGGCCCTTGGTGGCCTGATAGCAGACACCAGCCCCTGTGGTGAACCAGCCGCAATGGCTACCCTCCCCAAACGTATATGCAGCTGGAAAATGGGTCTATCTTCCTTCCTTCATGGGAAGGGGCAAGCTATAGAATGACCATGCACTGAAAGAGTCTAGTGTATAATAATCCAAATGCTCTCTTTTCTATCTGTGCAGTAGGAATGAATGTCTGTATATGTATGTGTGTGTGAGAGAGAGAGAAAGAGAGAGAATGGAGGCAGTCTATGTATACATGACCACAGTCTGAGAAGAGCATGTTCCAGATATATTGCTCTCTGTGTGGCGTGCTTTGAAAGTAAGATGTTGCTCATGACACAAGGAAGAGGGAATCACCAAAAGGAGTGTTTGTTTGTTTGTTTGTTTGTTTGTTTTTTCCTTCCATGCTTGGAAATCAAATCCAGGGCCTTGTAAATGTTAGGCACATCTCCACGCCTCCTTGAGAACTTCTTCACAGGTGAATCCTAAAGAGAAATATCTGGCTCCTATACCTGCCCAGGGTCTGAACAGCTAAATGCTGTCCAACTCAAGAACACCCCACCCCCTGCCTCCTTCCCTGGTGAACGAGAGGATAGAAACATGGACATGCAGAGAGGAGGCCCTGGGAGCAGCTCCTGGAAGCCAGCAGGAGCACAGGGCGGCTGCATGCTGAGCAGGGTCCACTCTGTGTCCGTGCAGTCGCCCAATTCCCCGCCAGCATGCCCAGCGCTTGCCCCGGCCACCCACAGCAGGGCCTCATAAATCCTTCCTTTGTCTCCATTTCCCCCAACACACACAAATGCAAAGTAAACAGTGGGATCAAAGCTTTTAATGTGCTTTGTACTGTTTTATTTGAAAAGATCAGGTCTGATATTTGAGAGGAGAGTCCATCTGGCCAGGCTGAGCTCAAGAAGCCTCAGACAAATTGTAAACAAGACGGAGCTCCGAGTCCTCCCCAGCCCACAGCCCACCCCGCACCGCCGAAGGCCCCCGGCCCGGAGCTCCAGGCTCCTGGGCACTCATGCAAGACTTAGCGCCTTGAAGTTGGCCGGCTCACCACCGACCTCTGAGAGTTTTTAGCACATAGATTGCAAGTCGCCCTGTTCTTTCTATCTAAGCGTCTGCTGGCTTCCAATCAATATCTGTAGACACCACGGTGTTTTTTCATACCCTTTAGACCCTCCGTTGGTCAAATACAGTGGTTGTAACTAAGAGTGAAACAATGAGAAGGAAAGAGGGCTCTCGTTTGTTACATGCGATATGTACTTCTTTAAAAAGCTGCGCTTTTGACTTTGTGCCCCTCTGGGCCTGGGTGGGGGCGGGGCACAGCAGCTATGCGCCGGTCCCTCCAGCTCAGTACTTTCCACACCTGACAGTCTCCCTCCCGGCTTCAAAGGTCTGTTCCTGTCACCTGGTGAGCTCGTGTTGCTCTTGGCTGGTGAATAGGAGGGGGCATCGTGTATACTTTCCTTTCCGGTCTGGCCTTGAACTGTGAGCCTCTAGATCTCAACTTTCTGAGTCGTGAGGAGTGAGCCAAGAACTCCTGACTGCATTGTGAATTCTTTCCAGACAGGGCCCTGGGCCCTGGCTACTCTACTCCCTTAGCCCATCCGCAGAGGCCGGCAGCCTGCCCCGCTCAGAGTAAGTGTCTAATAAGTCAAAGTGTTTAATAAATCAGGGAGACGCACTTGCTGGGCAGGCATGTTGTGTTGGTGCCGTGGTCTTACTGTGCACCAGGCATGATCATGAGCAACGGCTCTTGGCCGAGCCTGACAACTCCCCGGTGAAACAGGAGGAGAATTCTCTGCTTGACTCTTGTGGCTCCTGAAGATGACCCAAGTGTGAAAAATAAAATGCCGTGTGCCTGGAGTGGAACAATAGGCCCGCTCTAGCTACCAGCTCGCCACTCCGAACCGTTTCTTCCCCCAATAGCCTTTGAAGCAGCCTGTGTAATGATGGCAGAAAATTATGTTTCTTTCTTTCTTTCTTTCTTTTTGCCAGTCCTGAAGCTTGAACTCAGGGCTCTCTGTGCTCAAGGTGAGCGCTCTACCACTTGAGTCACAGCACCACTTCTGCCATTTTCTGTTTATGTGGTACTGAGGAATCGAACCCAGGGCTTCATGCATGCTAGGCAAACACTCTACCACTAAGCCACATTCTCAGCCCCCAAGATTATGTTTCTTAAAGCCTCCTGTCCCAGAGAATGAGCACTGGACCCCTTCTAAAGACCATACCCACTGCAGGCACAGAGGCCCAAATGCTGACTCTACCCAGCTAGAATGGGGGGTGGGGGGAGGCTGAGCGCAATGGGAAAGCCCAGTGTGGACTATAGAACCCCAGAAGTTGCAGACAGCGAGGGAATCTACTACAAGTGTGCAGCTTAAGGATGCTCCCCTGTATTTAGCAAATCACAGAAGGCACTAAGATCAAAGGTGGGCTCCATCATGGGCACCGGTGGAGTACCCACTGCCGGGGGAGAGCAAACAGGTGCGGCCTCTGTGGTGGTCTCTCAGAGGGGCAGCAGAATGGAAGAGCCCAGGCTTGCGTCTGAACGTCAGTGCTTCTGTCCAGGCTGTGTCTGATAGCTGTGAAACGGGGCACATGGGTTAAACCCTCCTGTCCCCTCCGATACGAGTTGCAGGGAAATGATACCCATCCTGCCTCATAGACCATAGATTCCAGGAGGGGCTGGGAAGGTGGCTAAGTGGTGGAATGCTTGCCTTGCATGCCTGAGGCCCTGGGTTCAATTCCTCAGCACCACATAAGCAAAAAAGAAAAAAGCCAGAAGTGGCACTGTGGGTCAAGTGGTAGAGTGCTAGCCTTGAGCTGCAGAGCTGAGGGACAGCGCCCAGGCCCAGAGTTCAGGCCCCATGACCGTACCCCCCCCAAAAAAAGATACCAGGAGGCATAGAATTCCACAGCCCCATTTGTCAGGAAATGGAAAGACTTGGAAAAAAATCATATTACGTGAAGTAAGCCAGACCCAAAGAAACATAGGTCCCATGGTTTCCCTTATTTGCAGTAACTAGTATACGTTCAGGATAATCTTACCAGACAAGCAGGAAAGGTCAAAAGCTATGTGCATATGACCACATAAGATGATGCTAAGCAAAATTAACCCCAAGATAGGGAAATAAGGTTTTTTTTTCTTTGTCACTGTTGTTTTTAATGTGCTATGTGATTTTTTTTTGTTTCTTTTGTTCTTCCCCTATGGTATAACCCCTGTTGTCACTGTATTTGATTCCAGTGTCCTGCATCTTTTCTATACATTTTTTCTAGTTTGGGGAGGGGAAAGGAAATAACAAAATGCTGAAATAAGGATTCAGGATGACCCATTGTAACAATGAGATGTACCAGACACTATGTTGAAAACGAACTTCACAGCTTGTGGATGGGGAGGAGTTGGGGAGGTGGGGTGGGAAGGGATGGTAGGGGAAAAGCAAAGGAGGGGGTAACAATACTCAATAGGAAATGTACCCATTACCTTACTCATGCAACTGTAACCCCTCTGTACAGCATCTTTACAATAAAAGTATATTTTTTAAAAGATCGCATGCATGAAAAGCCCTTGGAACGTGCAGCGTGAGATGGGTCTCAGTTTTAACTGTGGAGGTTCGCTCTGTCCTCAGTCATTCTTTATGAAGTAAAGAGCGGTGGCAAGCCTCCTGAGAGAAAGGGGCGAGGCTTGAGAGTCAGTCCTCTAGCCATCTCAAAATGGGAGTCGAGAGATCCTGCTGGAAAGACGTGTGGTGAACTGTCCCCTTATTCAAAGAGTCCAGGATTAAGCCTCGAGAGGGATCGTGCAAACGCCAAGCTTTCACAGCGATGTCTCCAGCTGCAGGCAAGGAGAATGGGGGCAGCCGGGAAGCTGGGAGACCCCTGAGGAGAGGTGGGGTCACACGCACCTGCAGGGGTCAACAAGGTCAGCACAGGGTCCGCGTCCTCCCAGACCCCGCGTCGAGCTTTCCCTTGCCTCCCTGCCTCCCTTTCCTGGCTCCTGGCGGTGTGTGCACACAGCACTCGAGGGAGAGAGATGTCAGCTTTCAGCCTGACTTTCCCTCTGGCTAATAGATTCCTGTATATCCTGTCTGGTAACCCCGAAGTCTCAGCCACAGGCTACAATCTCCATGAAGCTTCCTCTGCCCTCCAGGTTGTCAGAGACCACTTGCTCTCCTGAACAGGGAACACATTTGCATTGAATTACATTCACATACGTAATGGATGTACCTATCTTCATTGTCTACCCAAACAGAGACAAGAGAATGGTGTTACCTTTGCTTGCTTAAAAAGTGGAGCTTAAGTTGCAGTGATGCAACGTATATCTGGCATTTGTTGGGCAGCTGTGTGGGATAAATGCATGAACGAGGGAGGAAAGAAGGAAGGAAGGGAAGCAGGGAGAAAAGGGGGAAAGGAGGAGGGAAGAAAGAAAATCTGTATATCAGAAAGGAGATAAATGTATATCATTTTGCCAATGGGCAGGTTTGGCTTTATAATAAAGTCCAAGCTCATTGGAGAAGTTGAGCATCCTGAGTATGAATGAACCCTGACCTATGATGACCCAGGAGGAAACAGCGAGGGAGACAAATTGAACCCACCCATTGTCGTTCCCGGGGCTCACAGCCCTGCGGGTGGGGCATGCATTTGTCAAACCATTAGGAACCTTGAACCGTACAGAGAAAAACATTCTAGCAAGTTCCACTAACACAGACGGAGGGGCAAGACCTAACTGGGGGAAGGTGGCTGGAGGCTTCCTTGAGGAACGGAAGATGCTATTCACACGTGGAATCACAGCGGTAGCTGCTCGGGGGCAGAGCGGCGGCCGTGGGACTGGAGAGGGATGAACGATGAACGGGATCCCTTCCCTGAGATCAGGATGACAAGGAGCACTATGGAAGTAGTCCAGCACCCGCAGGAAGACAGAAAGAAGGATGGGCCAGAACAAAGGAGGAAACAGACGAGGCTGCCAGGAAAAAGTAACCAGCCTGGGTAGAGAATAAGCACAAGGCAAAAGAAGAGGGGAACGTTGTATATTTATTTGATGTGGCAAATTAATCCATTGCACATTTAACCTCTATATATCATGCTCTTGCCTAGCTTTTCTGCTCAAGGCTGGTTGAGCCATACCTACAGTTCCAACTTCTGCTGGTTAGGTGGAGAAAAGCCTGCCCGGTCTGACTTCAAAACTGGGATACTCAGCTCTCAGCCTGCTGGACGGCTGAGATCACAGGCGTGAGTCGCCAGTGCCTGGCTTGGAGGGAAGAATTTTGAGTTATGGAGAGCGCCACCACAGAAACACTCACTTTGTTTTACATAAGAATGCACACGTCTGTTTCCAGGTCAGCATAGAGTATGGATTAGCACTTACCAATACTCACTGCACCACGAATGAACTAAAGGGGCTAGTGCCTGTTGGCTGTTTAAGGTGACAGGTATAAAGCATGGTAGGAGGTGGGTAGAATTAAACAGGAGGAATGTTTTTTGCTTTGGCTAGATTAAACACGAAAAAGTTGAGCTGATGGAAATCATTGGAATGGTTGAAGGCTGCTTTTGGAGAAGATAGGTAGAATCACTTTCAGTGGTGAATATCTGAAGAGCTGAGAAAGGAGACAAAGAAAAAAAGTGGGTGTCCACTCAAGAGGCTGTGATCTGAAGATGGTGGCTTGGTAGACAAATCTGAGAGACTCTTATTACCCATTCACCACCAAAATGCCGGAAGTGGAGATGTGGCCCACAAGGTAGAGTGAAAAAAAAGCAAAGTAAAAGTGTGAGGTGCCCTAGTGCCAACACACACACACACACACACCCCAGAACCTAGAAAAAACGGCACTGGCGATTTCCTTTCCAAAAAGAACTGTTTCCAGGTGCAGGTGCATCTGCGCAGCCTTGGTTTGGCCTGAGAGACAGGGAGGCGAAGACTGTCCAGATTCCTGCGAGCAAGGAGAGGAGAGAGTGGACGCATGAACGATCAGCTTCAGCCGCGTCACAGTTTTCCCCAGATAAATGGTGTTGAGAAACATTAATAAAAAAAAATGATTCACCTGGATTCTTTCCTTCACTCTGGTATGTCTGCCATCGTGTCAAAAAAAAAAAAATGCCTATCTCAGGAGAATCCTTCTCTGAGCTGTTAAGTCTTTTCAGTCTACAAGGTTCCTTTATTAAAGCACTAATACCCAGGAGAGGAACCCACCTTATTAGATAATGCCGGAAAGAAGGGTTCCTCTATCAGCGGTTTTCTAGAAGGTTCAGAGGGTGAGCCGGGGAGGAGACCGGTGAGACTGAGGGCGGAGCAGAGGCGGGGCAGGGTGAATTGGGGAATGCTGGAGAGAATTCCGCCCAGGTTCCCCAGCCAGGCCCAGCCTGGGGCTGGGTTGTGTGTGACAGCGTCTGCTGGCTTCCAGTGAGGAGCACCCAGCCACCCACTGAGTCGCCAGGCGTAGAAACACTGTTGTTCCAGAGTCACCTGCCTCTGTTCCACAGCGTGCACACCCGCTCAGCACTCCTTAGTATTCAAAGAGCTTCGCGGGGTCAAACACTCGGCCAGGTACCAGATCAGAGGGCGCGGGAGATGGGAGCCCCTCTGGCTGCAGACAGGGCTGTGTGCCTGGGCCCTGCTGATCCGAGTGGACCACAAGCCGAGGAACCAATCAGAACTCCGGGCTGGCCAGACGTACCCATGACCATGTTCAGAACCCAACAGGAAATTTAAACCTATTGAGATGCAACTTTATAAGTAAAAAAAAAAAAAAGCACTTTAAAAGGTGAGTTGTTAGTTCAGCTATGGCTATAATCATTGCAAAACATCCCGAAGGGCTGGGTATGGTGGTGTATGCCTATAATCCAAGTGGCAGAGGTATAACGGTCTGAGGCCAGTCCTGAGTGGAAGCCTGAGATCCAGTCTGGAGAAAAACTAAAGCATCAAGGGCCGTGGCATGAAGAAGGCTTTTCACTTATTGCCATGCTGGCTTGGAGTTGTGTCTTTTATTTATTGATTTATTTACTTATTTATTTATTTTAAACCTTTTTATCCACTGGATACTAGTTAGTCGCACAAAGGGCTTTCACTGTGGCATTTCCTTACACACACAAAATGCACCCCAAACTCACCGTCCCCACCATGCTCATTTATTCCTCAGTGCTTTTTCTGAAAATGACTCATCAGGTTTTGTGATGAGCGGGGCTTTAAAAAGGGAGCTCTTAAAACCCTCAAGTCACATACACATTCTCTCACTCTTTGTTAGGAGCTACAATCAGCTGGTCTGAGTTCAGTGCTCAGGAGTTCAAGCCCTGTGTGAACCGGATCATTTCTCCTCCCCAGAAAACCTGCCCATACGTTCCACACGATGCGTTTTCAGATGCCCACGCTGAACCCGGCTAGCACCTAGCAAACATGTGCCTTTCATGTCTGTGCTCAGCCAACGGTGGTTAGCCCAACCCCAAGTAGATAGACTGTCTTGGGGATAGAAACCCAGCTCAAAGACTGTGCATGTTTTCTCTTTGCTAATGATTCTGCTGTAGATGTCCTTGGTATAATTATCCCCAAGAACAGATGGAATGGAGTCAAAGGCCACTCAACCTTCTAGATTATCTGAGAGCCATTTTATTTAACTTTGAAATACAACATTCGCCATTGCTAAATGGCTCACTATCTTCATGAAGTTTAGCTTGCCTAAAAGTCTGAATTTACTAGAGATGATTTGCTACTTCGTGGGGTCTCTCTCAAAATCAACATTCTACCTTCCTCTAGGTATTTCCCCTGTGTCTTTATCTTTCTCCTCCCTCTTTTGGAGGTACCATTAATTTTCCTGGGATTGAATATTCTGTGGTAATAGCATGTCCATACTTCCATTTCTGGTAGGTGAGTACTTGGATGAGCAAGATTATATATTATTTGACTTTGTATTTCTGGGGTGTAGTGGGCCCTCAAGTAATGTGTACCAGGTGAATTAAGCACAAAAGATGTAACAACTCATTAAAATATGTTTCTAGTCAATTCCACAGTGTTTTGAACCTGTTGGTTTAGCATGGAGCATTACATTGCTTGTGGGGGAGGGGTCCACACAGGTAGGTAGCTATTTTACAAGGCAGATTTATATATAATTGGATATAATGTATTCTAATGATTCAAACTGATGTGGTTAGTCCAATTTGGATGAAAGACACCCAGTCCTTGGGTGTTATTTATTTCCTTGGTGGTAATAAATGAGATTCCCGCTAATACCTTGCTGATGGCAATTTGTGTGTCAGCCGAACAGTCGAAGCCTTTCACTTTCCCAACAAAGGCTCAGGGACAAACAATAAGACTCTGAAAAACCTATCTAATCCAGCTTTATGGTTTCATAAGCTGTCAGACTCTTCATTTTCTTTGTCAAGAGAGAAGACAAGACAGGATAGAATAAGAGCCGAGAGAGGACTCCGCAGCCTAAGGAGCTGAATGACTTGAAGATCGTGGAAATAATAAAACTGCTTTATTGGGGACCCCCTTGGCCTCTAATCCCCCTTTCTTGCTTTCAGTTTTTCCTTTTCAGAAGCATGTACGCAGAAATCTTCATTCCTTGTGCAGCAATTCTGAATTATCTGATGAATGGTGCATTTGGACAGAACCGAAACAGTCCTTTGACACAAACCCCAACTCCATGTAGAAACAACGGCAGGCGGCTCACAATCCCCACAGCAAGCATTTACACTGTTGTGGGCACCAGGGAAAAGAAACAAGTTCTAAATGTTCCTTTTAGTCCTTGAGTTTATCATACGTTTAACACTAATCAGATTTACCTGATGTCCTTGCTAACTCTTGTTCTTCTGAGTTATTATCCCAAAGGATATAGAGAGAGAAAGAACAGGAGCAGATTTGGTCAGAGTTTACTGATGGAATCATTTAAATAACCTAGGTAACTAAATACAAAGCCAGAATTCAGTATCGGTCTCGTGGCCGATGTGACCTTTACTGCTGCTGATCTGAAGAATCTCAGCTTCGGACAGCCCCCCTCTCCAGCACACAGCTGCTTCTTGGTGATTGCGCACCGGGGCTCATGCCATCACTCCAGATCTGTCAACAAAACACAACCCAGTGGGGTCTTTGAAGCCAGGATAACCTATCAAAGCACTGAAATCATTGGTGGCCAATGTATGCGTGAGCTGAGGTACGTACAGCAGTTAATCACCATGTCCCCTGGGCTCTGCACACACACACATATATACATACACACTTCTATTAGTGCTGGGCACTGCTCACACACACACATGTATACATACACACTTCTATTAGTGCTGGGCACTGCTCACACACACACATATATACATACACACTTCTATTAGTGCTGGGCACTGCTCACACACAC
>NW_012267226.1:22584523-22655916 GCF_000151885.1 Dipodomys ordii
ACATACACACTTCTATTAGTGCTGGGCACTGCTCACACACACACATATATACATACACACTTCTATTAGTGCTGGGCACTGCTCACACACACACACATGTATACATACACACTTCTATTAGTGTTGGGCACTGCTCACATACACACATATATACATACACAGTTCTATTAGTGCTGGGCACTGCTCACACAAACACATATATACATACACACTTCTATTAGTGCTGGCTTATCTGAAATCTTGGCATTATGTGATGTCTAATAACTTTCAGATGTGATTAGCTGAGTCTCCTAAATGGAAGCAATAAAGCAGCCATGAAGTAGGCACACAGTCCACATTTTTGCTGGCTCTATATGTTTCTATCTGGGGTCAACAGATGTGAGCATTTTAAAAGATCACTGAAGTAGAGCTCTCCTTCCCCACAGCTTCTGTCACGAGAGCCGAGTACACTAACAGAACGTTGGTTATCACAGACATAATTTTTTTGCAAGCTAGTCATTTTTAATGTTGAAGGGTATGCCCGTTTAACATGTAGGAACCTAAAAACATATCCAAACCAAATGTTGGTGTCCAGTAGGCGTTTATGCATCTGGTGACTAGATGTGGTTAGCTATGACTTGGTGCAGTGTGACATGTTCTGGGATTTATTAAAATGTAAATGACAAAGCAGAAAAGAATGTTCAGACAATTGGATTACTCCATTGACTGACTGTCCCAATACTGTATCTATTTTTGTCAGAGCAATGGCGGCTCGGGCTGTGGAATGCTGAATGGGATATTCTACCGCAGGGCACCGGGAGCTGGCACATAAAAGAAACTGCAATCCGATCACTTCATTTTTCATTCACCTCTCTAAAAGCAACAGCTCATCAATACTTTCCAGGAGACATGATGATAATGTGAGCACGCAATGATTGGAAGATGGTCATTCCCAACTATTTATTCAGAGTCCAGGATTGGATCTGTAGCTTCATTCATGGGAACATGGGTGCCGTTGCTGTGTCTGTGCGGGGCCTTGGCTTGTGTTAGTTATGAATGTTATGTGATGAGCATGAGGATGCGTGGAATGGCAGAAGAGGCAGTGGGTGTACTCAGTTTGGGAGAGACGTTTCCCTGATGGGAACTTAACATTCCATTCCAGGGAGGAGAGAGGAGGCTGGGAGGGAGACACCATGGAGGGCACGGGACTGAGGTGAGAGGGGACGGAAGCCAGCTTGCTTTCGCTCCACAGGGAATAAGAGAAAATGGGACGAGAGCATGAGGGACTTGGAGTCTAAATAAGAAATTTTCCAATGGTGTAGACTCTCACACACTAAAATGTGTTTACTTACAAGGAGGGACATGGACATTCATTTTATTTTGTTGCCTTCAAAAAATGGAGAGATATGTCTTTCTCTATGCAGTATTTGTTTTTGTTTTTGTTTTTTTTTCAGTTGTGGGGCTTGAACTCTGGGCCTGGGCACTGTCCCTGAGCTCTTCAGCTGAGGGCGAGTGCTCTACCACTTAAGCCACAGCGCCATTTCCGGTTTTCTGGTGGTTATTGGAGATAAAGAATCTCTAATAACCACCAATCTCCAATCTCCAATTGGAGATAAGAGTTTCCTGCCCAGGCTAGCTTTGAACCGTGATCCTCAGATCTCAGCCTCCTGAGTAGCTAGGATTACAGGCGTGAGCCACCGGAGCCTGGCTGCTATGCAGTCTTATATGGATGAGAAAGAAGGGATGTGTGAGCTATTCGGTCTCTTCATCTGTGAGCAGGATGTAAAAGTGGGTGCTGGTAACTAAAAGAGGGAGCTATCTGGTTCAGCAGTGTCAGCTTCTGACATGGGGACAGATGACCATTTCTTCTTATAAATGTAAAACTGAATGGAATGCCGTGGAATCAGGGAGGTGAGGATAGAGAACAGAGTGTAGGAATACAATGCCCTCTTTTATCCCCCCTTCCCGCTGTCATTTCTGCTACTGAGGAATTCAAGTTCACAAGCAACGTTTAACATGTGGACTTTGATATATGTACATTGATTCCTGGATTTGTAATAATGTTATTAGGTCCCCTGGGAACGGGGTTCCTTCTAGAAAAACACATAGATGATTAACAGACAGATGATTAATAAAGGAGATGATACATACATACATACACAGATACGAAGAGAGATGGATGATAGAGTTGTATCTTTATCAAAAATGAATCTACAGTACTCACATTTGTTAGAAGAAATATTTGACTGTATGGAATTCAAATTGATCCAAATTTGATCCTTGTTTTTAAAATTATGAGCATAGTGGGTGCTGAATTTAAAGATAAATACATTGTCCATTTCCTTCTTGATGTAGCAAGAAGAGTATTGTTTTTAAGTCAGAGGTATGGTTAGGTATTGTCTCAAGCCTGAACTGGGTTATTTGATCTGATTAACTCTGGCTATGTATTGGTGTATAGTCTGAAAAATACAAAGTAAAAAATGTTAGGCAGATGTTTAATGCTTCTCAATTTGACCTTCAACTGCTATCAGCTGTCAATACCAAACACTCTTAGCTTTGAAAACTCATCTTAATCTGTACCTCCATGGATCAATAGTTTTCAGCGTTTTGGCTGCACACTGCCATTCTCCATGGAAGGCTTCAATCTTCCACGTCAATTCCAGAAGAGACCCAAGAATCAGTCATTCTCCAACTCCCTGAGTGGTTACTATTTTATGTGTCCACCAAGGATTAGAAATCGTGCTTTGAGCACAACTCAGGAGGGACTGAAATCCCTAGTGCTTAGTGCTCCTCATGTGGAATGGGAGAATGCCGTCCATTCTGTTCCCCAGTGCATCCCCAGGATCCACCAGAATGACAATCCTTAGATTGCTCAGCAAATGGTTAATATTTTAAACGACGTCTGGTGGGTCCTTAAACCAGAGAGGGTTTTTCAAATCTGCTGTCCACTTGGATCGTTTTCACTTTGACCTCATTTCACTTGGAGCTCAGTTTTCTTCTTTTGTTCGCCTGTGTCAACATCAAGGGAAAGCGAAATGGCAGGCAGTTCAGTGGGGTCGTGCACCTGCCTTTGCCACAAACACAAGGAAACATCTCCACCGCCGCAGCCTCTAGAGAGGGGGCCCTCTGGAATCTCACGCCACACCCTGTCCACCACCCCACACATCCAGGTGAACATGAATAAAACCAAACATGGCCATGTATCTAGATGATATTTAGGAAGCACTTGCCTTGTACCAAACACCGTGACTAGTGATTGCTCAACTGGAGGTTTAGCTAGAGTGAAACCCGAGTGCCCTGGAGCCCTTTCTCACGAGGTATACAGCATTTGCTAGGTCATCATCTTTAGGATCATTGATAAGATTGTCACCAAATCTTGGGTCGATGCTCTGCAGTTCAGGTGAAAACCCCTCGTTTAAAAGGCTGACTCTCTGGAGGATGAAATGACCAGCCAAGGCCTGGACTGGAGCAGTGCTGACTGCCCGCCAGGACTCCACAGGTGACGGGCTGTTGGTGCCCCTCTCCTCGGTGGTCACTAGACGCGTGTCACTCCTGGGCCTTGGGAAGGGGGGGCGGTGAATCTGAGGAACTGCACCTCATCTTCTAAAACGAATTCGAGTTTTCATGACCATATGGGGCGAGCAGCCGCCAGGCCTAACGGGGCAGCTTTCTGAAGTTCATATTCATGTAGAAGAGATGGCACACAGCTCACCAGAGTTGGGGAACTGCCTCCTGGAGTCACCACAGAGAGGAAGCTAGTCAGGGGAGTGGGGTGGGGGGCACAGCCTTTTGAGGGGGAATGGCTGCCACCATGACACCCCAGGGACAAGGGGTGGAATTAGGGCGGAGGGCCAGAGAGAGTGCTGGGTGGAAGGTTACAGGTGTGAGGAAGCCAAGGAGCTGCTGGGGGAAATGTAGAGGGGAAGGCTGGTGTGCTCGAGGAGGAGATGAGGAACTCGAGGAGCCGGGACAGGACTCCCAGGCCCGGCACCCAAGACCTGCAGGACCCCAGGCACCGGGGTCTCCCAGCCACCAGGGAAGGCAGGAGAGAGTTTGAAACTGTGGAATGGCAGGGCCTAAAGCGGTCCCTGGAGACCAGTGGGCAGCGCCGAGGGAAAGACAGGAGGAGCGATCGCACGCAGTGATTCAAGTGAGAAGTGAGAGCAGTCCTCACTGCCCTTGCACAAGAAATGGGAAGAAGAACACATCTGAGTGACCGAAAGAAGGAAAAAGCCGGAAGGAATTATGCAACTAGCTGGCCACGGCCGGTGGGAAGGAAGGCTCCCGCTGGGCTGGGCTTCTCATGGGAGGTGGCGACAGTGTCATTAATGTAGACGTCACATGGGATCACTTAGAAATTCTCTCCCAATCTAAACTTCCTGATCACGTTAGATATATATGCTTCGGAGGCCCTCACCCTACCCTTGATATGTGCATACATACGAGTGGAAACAATTGTGGAGAGCTTGCTTTTCCACGAAATAAACACACATTCACCACTGGTGCCGCATTTCTTTTATTGGGAGTTAGGGACACATGACAGTCCCATTTAAATGTCAACGAAGTCACACTTTGTGCTTGACTATCCTTGAAAAACAAAAATGTGCTGTTTATGTATATGCTGGCTTCAGGAGAAAGGGAAGGGATGTCGCTAGGTCATTAGCAGCTTGAACACAGATGGTGACCACCATAGGAACAAAATGTGGCAATGCCACATTGGGAGGAAATGTACACGGCCAGATACTCAGCCGTCAAACATGGAGCGATCTTCCTTTAGTGGATCCAGGTTAACTGAGTCCTCCAGGGCACCGTTGCTTTTTTGAACCTGGAAGCTACCCAGCTTAATTAATCATTAATTAATTAATTAATCAATCACTTAATTAATCATTCCTAAATATCAACCAAAGGCAAAGGAGCTGCAAAGGAAGACTGAGACTTCTTGGCTCTAGCTCTTCATGGCTGACATATTCTTCTGTTCACTCTATGAATACGTGAGGATTTAATTATCAGCCAGTGAGGTGATAATTTTTAAACAATGGCTCCCACTGAAATAAACAGAGATACAGAAGCACTTACAGATGTAGAGCGAGCATAAAATTAGACAAGAAGAAGTACACTGGGAGATTTGTTCTGTGTAGATGAACAACAACAAAAAATGTCCCCCAACATTTGAAAGTATCCTTAAAGATACTTTTCACATAAAGTGCTGGACACTTTGTGTCCTTTAGAACTATAAACTAAGTAGCTAACCATGATCCTTCTGGAACTGAGGGTGTCAGTCCACAGCTAGCTATGGTTCACGATGAGGGGGGGGTGGCCAGGAGAGCAGAATTGCTGCAATCTATGAGGTAGATCCTCCTTGGGTGACCTAGTCAAATCCAAGCTCATGTGTCCCTTGGGCATGATGAGCCCAGTTTCTGGTGCTTTCCCTGCCAGGTCCAAATATATGATCTTCTGTACGTCATGCTCAACTGATGGGCTGTAGGTTTATCTTGTCTGCCAAAAAAAAAAAAGTAAGTGGGGGAGGGGGAGGAGGGTGGATATTGTGCCTAAGCCCCTCCCTTTTTTTATTCTTCAATATTTGTGAGTAAAAATAGAACAAAGTGGAAAACCTCAGCAGAGAGTCTGAGCGAGTTTTTAAAAAAATGTCTAAGAGGCCAACAAAGCTCTGCCCTGCAAATTTAAGTTTTCAGTTATGAAAATGCATTCTTCCACTCTAGTGTTGTTAACCAGAAAAGTGAAAGAAAAAAAAGTCGGGGTGAGAAGGAGGCACACCTCCTCTTTGGTGACTCTGGAGATAGAAAACCGTGTTTGGCGTCGAGTGCCCCGGACGCCGGCAGCAGCACTGGGAGCTGGTGCTGCTGCAGACCTAGACCTTCACCCTCGGAGTCCTAAAGGTGAGTGTGCAGGAGGTCACTGGGCCTTCAGAAACCTCTGTTTTATCATCTGTAAAATGGGGGCCATGGGGCCTGCTCTGCCTCGCTGTCATGAATCATCGCTTGCAAAGCGCTTCACAGCGAGGGCACAGCCCACACCGTGACTGCGAAGCTGATAGAGAAAGCATACATCTTCCTGTTACCACTAACCAGCCTCACCTGGTTTAATGACAGAAAATAACAGTGTTAGAATCCCGGACAACCACTGGGGGGTGGGGTCTGTGTGGTCTTTACCTAGACGCAGCATGTCTGGGAGGCAAGATTGTGAGCATGATCTCCACATCTCACCCTGTGGCTCTCCTTTTCTATGGCTTGTGTCTACTAACAGACCTGATTGGCTTCTGCCTCTCTCCCTATCCTTCAAGTTTCATCCCTCAGCCTCCTCTTTTGGGAAATTCCTTCTCTAAACAGCCAGCTTTGCCCCCTCACAGCTGTGACCTTAGAGCTCATCACTCACGTATTTTGTTTTGTTTTTGCCCTTCTCATCTACCGACTCAATCTGTTGCTCATCTTTTCAAAAGTTCCTACACCTAAATGGAAGCTCTTTAGAAGTAGCAGCTGCACCTCATGGAGCCAAGGGTGCTTGGCAAAAATACCAGTGCATTGGCCTGGGTGGAGTAATGAGTATTTTTATGCTGTTGTGTGAGTTTTTGCTGTTATTTTATCCTTTGAATTTCCTCTGACTACTTTGCTATCCAAAAGTATTGGTAACACTCAAGGTCATTCTTAAGAACAAACTGTGTGTGTGTGGCTAAAAATCATTCTCCCAGCAGTAGCTTTGCTCCTTAACACATCTGTGCAAATTTAGATTTTGAACTAGTGCATGAATAAGCCAGGGGGAAAGCAGTGCATGCCCCGTGAATGGAAATGCGAGGAGAGCACTGCCCACCAGGAAGGGCCAGTCGATGGTTCTTCAAAGATCTCGATGTCAGGATGTGCGCTCTCCTGTTTCCATGCAGCCGGCTTCGTAACTGGCTAGCGCGGTGCCACCTGCATGTCACCTTGCGGGATGTCCTCCGTCAGCCACTTGCTCTGTTTCCACTTCATGTGGGTGTGAGGCCCCCAGTGTAGCGGCGTCTGCACCTTCCTCCATTCCCTGGGGAGACATTCCTGAGGAGGGGGCTCTGGGGCGAGCTGAAAGGAACATCGACACAACTACAAAATCAGAGAGCACGTCACACAAAGCTGACCCACGGACAGAAATAAATGGATGATACTTCAGAGACCATGCTATGTCTAACTACAGCTGAAATGCTGCAGCGTTAGAAAAAATGTAGCTTTATTCCACTGGTCAGCTAGCTCAATCATCAGCCGAGCAGGGGCCTTGCCCGAGTGTGTGGGTGTGTGAGCGTGCACCACCAGATAGCTGTATGTGCACACATGTGCGTGCACAGGCTCTGAGAGAAGCTACAGGTTTAACTGATGGGAAGCTGACTGAAGTAGACATACCGGGAAGGGACAAAAGAACTCAGGGCATGGAGGATCATTCTAATAAACCCAAACAATAGCTGCGGGCGCCTGGCTGCCCAGCGGTGTGGACCTGAGTGGAGGAGCCTGCTGGGAGTCAGTCATCAGTCTCTTGCATTGATCTTGGTATTTCCAGTGCCAGGTAGAGAATTTGGCATTGGGGAAGAGGAGGAGGAGGAGGAGGCAGGAGGAGGAGGAGGGAGGAAGCAAGATCAATGACGGGAAGGAGGAGGAGAGAGATGGAGAGAAGAAGAAAGGAAGAAAAAGAAAGAAAGAAGGGAAGAAGTAAGGGAGGGAGGGAAGAAAGAAGGAAGGATGGAAGGAAGGAAGGGAGAAAAGAAAGAAGGAAAGAGGGAAGAAGGGGAGAGGAAGGAAAGAAGTGAGAGAGGGAGGAAAAGAGGGAGAGAATAAAGAAGGAAGGAAGGGAGGAAGGCAGGCAGCAAAGGAGGGAGGGACAGGGGAGAAAAGGTAGGTCTCTAAAATGTTGGGGACAAAGAAACATGTATAAAGAATCAGACAGGTGAGCATATCAGACATATCGGCAACCTGCTGGCTCAGTTTGAGATTCTACACACCGAATAGTTTTAGAAAATGGGGTGAGTCACTCCCCCGGGGGGGGAGTTAATTTGGGAAGTGTGTGTGTGCAGTGCAACCATTAAGCGTGTGAGGCGAGTGTTACCATGCTTCGAATGAATCAAGAGCAAGGGGGAAATGTGAAACTCAAAGGTGTCAACCCAGAGGGGAGAAGAAAGCAGGCTATAAGAACTTACACGAAGGCAGAAGTCCTGGGGTATGGGGTTTCCTTTAAAACAGAAAGGCAGGTGTTTGGCTGCATTTCTTCCACACACAGGTTAGAGGGAGAGTGGGCTCAGAAGTCAGATCAACAATTCTCTGCCTTTTGTCACTTCTCAGCTGCTGCTTTTCTCTGTCACCGCCCCTTCCTGAAAAGGAACTCCAGTCTTGACTATTTTAGCATCAGGGAAAAATATGATAGTAAATATGGAATCTGGAGGCAGCCTCAAATATAGCTACCAAGAACAATTGTTGTCCTAAATAAACTATGGACTCACGGAACCCGGGGCTGGTTGTCCGTATGACGAAGACTTTTTAAATAGCTTCAACAATTCCGAGAACTGGCAAAGAATTCAGACCCCCCCCACCAACCAACCCTAGCAGATTGTTTTTTTACTCGTGAATATTTTTGAGGAGAGTTGTCTTCTCTCTTTTATTCTAGAAAGGCTGTTGTGAATGAAGCACGCTTTGCAGGTGGACTTTCATTGACCTGAAGCCTTTATTGTCAGTCTTCGTTCCATTCACACAAAGAAAGGCGCGGGGCACCCTACAAGGACAGCACCACAGCGTGTCACCGCTGTGGTTTCCCGTGATGGCAGGTTATGATGTTCTAAAACTCTGTGAAATAAATATGGTGAATAGGTCTCTTTCTGTACTAACAGAGAACCCAGTAACTGATGCTGGACTTGTAGTTCAGTAGACCTCTCGGGCCGTGCTGGAATTGATTTGTTAAAACGGGTGAAGGAGCAGGTGCTGAGCTTCTGTTACACCAGGAGAAGATGCATTGCTGGATAAATAAAATGCTATCATGTTCAAAGAGGGCAACCCCCCCCCAAACATAGCTGTGATTGATTTGGATCCTTAATGAAGGAAAGTCCTTAAACGTGTGAGCATGTATGTAAGCCAATACATGACGTTGATGTGTCATGACTAAGGCTCAAAATTCACTTTGAGGAATAAATAATGTAAATATGTGAATGGCCACATTCCAGGTAGCTGTGATGAGCCCACTGTTTTCTAAGTCAGCTTTCTTCGGATCTCGGCTTCCGTAATTGGAAGTAATTGGAAGTCTTGGTGTGGACTGCTCCTGGAGGCCTCCCTTGGGATCCTCTGAGTCTCCCGGGTGCAGATGCACACACTGGGGCTTTGTCTCTATGGGACCCCATGGCAGGGACTCTTCAGAAGTACGTGGAAAACATCTTTCCCCACTGAGCACATGGGAAGCGCCCAGTGCAGGGCTGGTTCTGTCTGGATTTTTCCTTAATTGGGAGCTCCCCAGAGTGGCTCTCCACTGGAGCTAGGAGGAGACCTCTGGCGTCATGTCGAGACTCCAAAAGAGAAGCTGAGGTCAGTGCATGAATGACCCAGGACAGAGTCTGAGTTATTCACCAAGGGCTGGGCAAAATGGAGGGAGTGGGGGAAGCAAAGGAATTGCCTGTTATTGTTTTGATTTACTGAACAAAATTAAAATCATTATCTCTGCTGAAGGCCATTTCCCTTGGCAGTTTGTCTCCTATTCCAACAAAAAGAAATGGATTTCATATGAATAAGAATATACCGTTCTCATAGCCTCCACATGTCCTGTTGTCCAAAGTACCAATGGGGACTCCATTGGTAAAGAGCAGCAAATCGTTCACAGCTACGATCCCTACCCAACAATGCAGACAGCCGTGGTGAACACCCTTTTAGGAACCATTCCTTTCCAACATTTAGGTCATGCACATTCATTCTTACACAAGAACAGGAACATAGACTGTGAAATCCTTTTGTTCTTACACTAATTAACAAGGGATTTTAAAAGTAAGCTGACTTCACACGCACACACACACACACACTTCTACTGGAGGGTCATACATGATGTAAATACCCCAGCATGCGTGTGATGAGGAGCGAGACAAGCTCAAGTAGACAACTCAGAAAGCCACACACAACTCTGCGCACATTAGTATAATTACACATTGCAAATTATATCGGATGTCTCTAATCTCTCATTTTTTGAAAGCTGACTCCACTTGAGACCTCAATCACAGCATCAACGCGTTGCAGGTGGCTCCTTCCCGGTGGTATCCAGAGGGAATCGTTCCTATAATGCACTTACAGCCCTCAAGTGAAGGCTGGGGCTTCCTCTTAAAGGACCAATGAACAATGGACATGGGGACTATCTCACCTTGTTGAAGGGACCAGGGAGGGTTCCACCCTGCACAATATGGAGCTCCGGTATTTATTCTGTTCCTTCTGTGCACACAATAATTGTTTCTTGAGCGAATAAGGAATTGTCACATGTCTCATTAGGAAACACGGGTGAGGCCACAATACCATCAGAGGCACTGATAGGAAAAGCTAAGAGCTGATGACTTTTTTTTTTCCATCAATGGATAAAAGAGAAATGTGCCATAGAAGAGAATGCTAGACCTTTGAATGAAGGCAGCAAACGCTGCAATAAATGCAGCTCTTTAGAAATCTCCGGTTAACTTGTCTCAAAGCCTCACTTAGAAGAGTGAGGTTTTGCCCTTAAATTTTTGGATGAATCAAATCATCCACATCACCCAATATGTATTTATGACCTTGCAGAATGAAGCATATTATTCAGGTTGATTGGACCCAGTTTCACGATTTCTCTTGAAAAGATCTTTCTGCTAATTAGTCAGGATTCCTCTTGAATTATTTAATTATCTGTACTTTTGTGCAGTGAAATATGTTGTCATATCACATACTTTATCATGCTGTTGGTGTTCGCACTTAATGATGTCTCTCTGGTTAGCTGTTTCCTTTGTTCTGCTCAGTAAGTGGTTTTAGAGAAGGGGGTGGGGTGGGCGGGAAGGAGGAGCCTCGGGGGGTTGTAAAATAAAAATCATACAGTCCTGGCGCACATGCAGAAGTTGATGCATTTCCACGGATTTCGTTGTAGGCATTAAGTGGTAATTTCATTTGGAATTAGCTAAGAGGCACATGCCGGTAACTTCGGGGCAGCCACCAGGCCACCGCCACACCTTGCAGGGGAATGGCACAGGGACTTTTTTTGTTTTTTTTTTTTAATTTTTCTAGATCAGCAAGGAATGTCTTCAATAAGGAAGAAGTAAATTATGATAATTACTCTGAGTGGTTGGATCCTTGAGCATTACTAATTAGCATTTATTGCTTGGATTATAGAACAAAACATGGGCAAGGGATCTGCGATTGCTCTTTTACCTTGAAGACTTGAAAAGGCAAAGGGGCTAGAACGGCAAAGGCAGCGGCTACTTTAGCTAACGGTTTTCACTTCCCTCAGAATACACAGGATCTTTCACTCAGCAAACTCCCATCTGTGTGTGTGTGTGTGTGTGTGTGTGTGTGTGACATGTACTAGGCACATGGGCCACATATATAGGCATAGGATATCAGAGTTACAGTAGACTAATGAGTAGAATTATAGATATATTATGTATATAATGAGTAGAATTATATATAACATATATATTTTTTTTCCTGGAGCAATTTGTGACTTACAAGAATGAAACAAAGCACTCAGTTCTCTGTGAGTAAAATTTTACATTCATTCTCCCACTTTCTCTTGGAAGAAAGAAATATGGTTAAAAATAACAGCCAAGGCAATCTGTTTCCTTCCACCTTAAGAGTCCCCCCACCAATTAAGAATTTGCACTAAAATAGAATCTGAAATTCGACATTGAAAAAAGAAATAAACGCTGTTAATCAACAAACCAACACCAGCCACATACGTGAACGACCACCCCCCCCCCACTGCCCACCCCTGTGATCTGTCAGCTGAACTTCTTAAATAACCCAGCAGGTAGAGGAGAAATTAGACCCTTGTCATTCTTGATACAGTCTTGAGGTTTTCTTCCACACCCCATCATACAAACGGAGAGAAAAGAACGTCATAAAACATAAAGCCGATTTTCAATACGGCCACTAGTTTCCAGCGATTCTCCACCCTGATCCTTTTGAGTTTGAAAAATCAAGTTTTACTATTTCTGTGAGGAGATTAGAAAGGCTGGTGATAAAAAAAAAAATTGTTTCTGCTGAATGAGCAAATGCATTTGGGCTGCACAGATGCAAATAAGATAATACTTTTCCTTTGACATACGTGGAGGATTAGTTTAGAATGGTAAAGTTGATTTTATTAGAATATATTAGCAGTGTTTTAATTAATACCAATCAAACATTTTCTTTCCCTAGGGCTTGATGTGTTCCTAACACTGTCTAAATCATCTGTCTCCTTTTTTCCAGAAAAAAGAATATATATCCTACCAAATCACCAAAGCCTTTTGTTACATTGTTCGACATTTTACTATACTCTGCAGAAAGCTATACGCTCTTTGCCTAAAGGTGTTTTGCTCATATAATTCGTTCCCAGGTGTTAGATTTAAAATGAATGCTGCTGCTCACTAGCATGCCTGATTTTTAAAAAATCTTTATGTATTTATTTATTTTTGCAGACTTGAAAATAAATGCCTCCTGTTATTTTTTTCTTTGGTGGGGGGGGGGTGGGAGGCAAGGGAGGGATATGTCGCAAAAGACCGATTTGATTACTTGGCTTTCTAGTCCAGGGGCTAAACTCGAGCTGTTAAATTTCTAACTGCAGTGTCTTGGAGCTGGCATTTCGTTGGAAACAGAGGAGGTGGAAAAGGATTTTTTTTTTAAGGAGGTGAGAGGAGGAGGGAATCTAGTTAAAAATATGGTAAGCCAGCAAACCCTGTGAACCGAATTGTAACTGTGTCCCAAGGAGGGCTGACATGGAATCTACTCATTTTCCGTCTCTTTCTCTCCAGCTTCCTGTCCTGTGTCCAAGGCTCCAGCTCACCCCGTTCTCTTTTCTTCCTCCAATTCACTCCCAACCCCAATTCCCTACCTTATTTTTTTTAAATCTGCCAAGCTGGATTTGCACTTTCAAAGATCAGTATCAATAATGCCCTGCTTGTTTCCGTCACACTCTCCCTTTAAAAGGCAGCTCCTTCTAATTGATGCGTCTGGGCGAGTCTAGACGGGTAGTGATTGAACCAACCACCAATTATGTTATTCATTTCACTGCTGGGCTCCGGGAGGAAGAGGGAAGATGGAGAAACCTGCCCTGGCACCAAGCAGTTGCCTGCTGAAATGTAAAATCTGGGGGTTGTCTGCACTCCTGAACGCCTGCGTGATCCAGCAGACCACCGCGGCCTCAGGGCAGGAACATCCGCTGAAACCACGGAAGGAACCCCAGGAGTGACCTGGAATGTGATCTGAAACACGCGTGTTCGAGGACTTCCCACCCAGGAGCACTGCAGCTCGAGTATGTTCATGGAGCCTGCACACATGTCCACACGACAAACTACAGACATACCTGGGCTTCAGAAAGTACCAAATGCTTTACCAGGGTTTCCTGGGAATCACAGAAACAACAGATGCGTCAAATAAATAGATGTTTCCTATCATTTCCAGATACTTATGCAGTCACAGCACCTCAGATGAGGGCAGATCACTCATGCTATGTCAACTGAAAATGACTCTGAAATCTTTTCTAAATAAACTCTCCTTCGGAGCACATGCTAACAACTAGCAAAGGCTGGAAAGCAATCGTGAAATATTACAACCACCCAAGAGGGCTCAACAAAAGACCTGGTATAAATATTACCCAGCTCTCAAATCAGTTTTCTGATACAAAATGGTTCTTAGTTGTAATTCAGAATCAGTGACTACAATTGCAATAAACTCTGAAATAAGATAAAATAAATCAGAAAATAGAACATTTTCTATATCCTCCAAGCCCAGACAGAAAAAGAGGGTACCAACCAATATAAAGTCTTTAGAAGAAGAAAGCATGTAAAGTCAGGGTTGATTTAGGTAGTTTCCAAAAATAGAAGAAAAAGATTGGTCTGAGAACACTGAAATTGTTTAAAGGAAATTGTACACTGGAATTTTGTACAACAAAGGAAAGAGTAGTTACTATTTCTCTTTCCCAACTATGAGGCAGACCAAAATTCATGAAATTGTTCTGTTATATTAAAACGTTATAGCTCCAGAAAATACCAGCTAGGTAATGCTAACAATTGCCATCCAAGAGGATGATTTTAAAATCTACAGTTTGTTATAAATCTACAGTGTGATAAATCACTTGGTTGGATTGAATTTAAATCCTGATAACAAAAACATTTCCCATTTTTCTATGAAGAGTAATAGGTGATATTTAAACCTGAAAAAATACAATAATTATCTGTTCACTACTTCTCTTTTTCAACTCATATATTTAGAAAATATATTCCCAACCACTATCACCTTGCAATTTATCAAGTATAATGACATTTTAAAAGAAGTAGCAACCAAAGAGATGAAATTTCTCCTTTGATTTTCTAAAAAGAAAAAAAAAATCCTGCAAAGCAATATAAATGTCACCTTTATTGGTACTATACAAGCCAGCCTTTGTGTAGATTATCAATAATAGAATTTTCAACCCTCTAATATCTTAGCCCAGATGATTGGCTAGCTCCTTCCTGTATAAAAGCTACCACCGCCTGCCCAGAGACAGCATCCGTGTGTAGACACTGCAAATATAATATGTTCGCATGCTCATTTTAATTGGCAGGACTGGGGGGGATGAACCGTGGAGTTTGAAAGTTAGAGGCTGGAGCATGCTGGGATCTCAGCTGAGATGTCTGAGGTCAAGCACCAGGTACCGGGCTGTTCTCTCCATGCGCCCACAGTACTGCGTGCTTCTAGCAGGGAAGGGCTGGGAGTGGAGTGCAGCTCCGGCAGCCTTGGCGCCAGTGGAACACACAGGCATACAACACGTATATGCACGTATACACACACATCAGATATATGTATGCATCATATATATACACACATATGCTTTTACAGGAGCTGCCAGTCTCGTGGTCACCTGATTCCAGCTAACAATGAAAGAAGAAGAAAAAAAAAAACCTCTCGGAGGTGTACTCAATCATCCGGCCCAACTTTCTTTTCTTTTTTTCCTTTTCCTTAAGAGAAAGAAGGCGGGCCAGGGGCGTCCCGGGGTGCGGAGGCACCACTCGCAGCTCCCAAGAGCCTAACCCGTGGATTTGAACGGTAAACATCACAAGTTAGGGTCTCAGGGACAGAGAGGAGCGCGGCAAGGGTTTTGTTTGTTTGGGTGGTGGTTTTTTTATTTTTTTTGTGGGGTGTTTTTGGCTCCCCCCCCTTTCTTGAGACAAAACAAAGCTCAACAGGAAGGTCAGGCCATCTGTCCGAAGGTCCCCGGGAAAATGCCACAAACAGGTGGTCTGGACAGGTCCTGGGCTCGCCTCCACCCCGTTCACACCCCACAGGGCATCACGCAGAGCCAGCCGGCGCATATACATACCTGAGCAGACAAGCGCCAGGCGCTCAGAGGGGGGACCGCAAGCAAACCACAACAACACACAAAATAACCCAGTTTACTGGAAACGGAAAATAAGAGGACAGGGACCCGGAGCTGCCATGCGGAGTCAAGGGGTCTCCGAAGCGCTCATTTGTAAGGAGCACAGATGACCGTGGAGAGATGTGCGCGTGCACTTGGCTTCTCTCTTTCCCCACGAGGAACATGCCCCATGCAAAAACCAAAGGCTCCGGAAAGGCCATCCTGACTAGCACCCCAGGAGAGGAAGGCTTCCTCCTGCCCAGCTGTCCCAACTCACCCCATTCGAAGAGGAGCCGCTCGGGCTGAGCTGCTGCGTCCAGGTGCACCCTTCTGACGGAGCAGGCAGGGAATGTGAGCTGGGCGAGGTGTCTCAATAGAGGCCAGGGCGGGGAGGGGCAGGCGGGGGCAGGAAGCCATACACCAAATCTAGACACTGTAACTCTGTAGTTTATGCTTTTGATGAGAGAAGAAGAAGAAGAAGGGGGGGTGGAGGCAGTTGGGTGGGAGTTTTTAGGGAGGGGCTCAAGCCGATCAGATTTGGGAAATATGCAGTTAAAATGAAAAAGTAAAATGACATAAAGAAGAGAGAGAGGAGAGCAAGAGAGACAAACCTCCCCCTGCCTAGCTGATTTATTTTCTTTCTTTCTCCCCCCCCCCTTTCTTTCTTTAGCGTGCGTTTTGCCAGCCCTGCAAACCAGGCCCTCCTCTGCATCAGCTGCTTGTCTGGAACTAAGGCCAGATCGCCGGAGCAGCGAGCACCAGCCTGTCATTTGGTGGGAAGGGTTGGGTGCGAGCTCCTCGATGCATCCCTCCCCCTCCCCCTCCCCCTCCCGCTGCCGAGCCTTCCACCAATATTTCAGAGGAATCCGGAACGTAATTCCCCCTCCATCTTCCCAGACGGCTCCTGGCTCTAACCTGATTCATGCCTCTGCCTTCTGCGCCGCCGGGTCCCCGGCCATCTCCAAAAAGGAAGCCAAAGGGAGGAGACGCGATGGGGAGACTTTCTTTTTAAATTTCTTCTTCCTCTTTCCTTTTCTTTTCTTTCTTTCTTTTTTTGGCACCCCTCCCTTCTTTTATCCCAGGCCTGAGCAGAGTCGATGGCTGGCTAGTAAGAGAATGACAAAGCAGCCATGGGAAGAAAGGCACCGGGGAGGGGAGCGGTGGGGAGGGGGTGGAGGCTCCCACACATAGCAAAAAAATGTGAAATGTTTTTAATCCATTTCCACAGGCAGCGAGGAGCCCCTCCCCCCCCAAGACAGCACCATGCCAACAAGACAGCCAGACGGTGTCCTTTCTGCTCACCCCCCACCCCCGCCACACTCAAGACAACTTTCCCCCTCACCTCCTGTAGGTTCTTCTCAGACACAACCCTGCATCCGACTCGATGTCTCTTCTTTTCTCCCTTCCCAGATCCTCTTGCTTTCAGAAAAAAAAACAAAAAACAAAAAAAAACTAAAAAACTAGTCCATCATCACCAGTCTCTCTGTCTGTCTGCTGTCTGTCTGTCTGCCTGTCTGTCTCAAAAAATAATAATAATGGTCCTTTTGACATAGCCGCATGAAGTAGCTGCTTTGAGAAAGCACATTTCATCTCCACTGGTTCCCCTAGGCTTCGGTGAAGAAGGGAGGGAAAAAAAAAAAGCAGGGTGGGGGGAGGAAAAAAAGATTGTGAGGGAGGCTGCTGACGGACAGCAAGCATCAGGCACAAATCAGCGACAAGTTGAATTTCCCTAGACCACACTGCCCCCTTTCTTCTCCTCTCTCTCCCGAGGCTCCTGGAAAGCCGAGTGTCTGGTTACAGGAGGCAACCATGGCACAGATTCCTCGCATGCCTGCTTAAATCTCTGGCGGAATAAGGAATCAATATCCCCCTCTAATCACCTTTGGCTCTTCCACAGCTCCCCCCTTTGCTGAAAATCCATCCACCAGGCTCTCCAGGAGGCTCCCGCCCGCCAGGCTCCCGCACACAAAGCTCCCTCGCAGCCTGCCGCTCCTCACTTCCTTCCAGATCTTGGAGGCAAGCCTATCTTCGGCTATTCTCTCGCATGCGTTCTCTCTCTGTTGCTACAGAATGAGCGTTACAACAGAGTCCAGCGTTTCTCGCTCTGGGCTCACACTACTGGATACGTGGAGGCATCTCCCCAACTGCTAGTGAGGCCCCCTCCCCATGCCCTATCCCCCCCAAAATACATCAGCAGGTCAGGGGGAAGCCAGACATGGTGTTATGCAAAATCACAAACAGAAAACAAATCTCAGCCTACTAGACCCAGAGATCAGGTATCACATATTCTAGAACAGAATAAAGGTGTGTGTGTGTGTGTGTGTGTGTGTGTGTGTGTGTGTGTGTGTGGCGAAGAAGACATTCCTCATGCAATGCTCTGCCTAACTGTTTTGCATCTCCAGGCACTGGAAACACACATGCATGTATGAGCACAGGGGATACATTTGTGAATCTTCGCAGGTTTTCTTTATGGACAGGAAGTCAACAATGCCCAAACATTTCTTTGAAATCAGCACATGGAAAGATGAAAAAGAGCAATGACTCAAGTCTCTAAGTCACTGAGGCGTTCTTTGGGCATACAATGACTATGATGCTAAAGCTCTCTTTTCTTTCAATGGTGGGGTTTTACTTCCTGGTTCTGATCACAATCCATACTCATTTCCCTCTTGCATCGCTTTGGGTTGTGAGATGTGTTCAGCAGCCCTTCCAGCCCGGCCCAGCCATTCGCTTCCAACTGCAAGCACTTTGCTGGTTCCTGAGACATATATTTTTTTTTAATTCACTTTGCATGTACATCAACATGGCAATTTCTCCCCTCAGCCTACAGTCTCTCAAGAATGATACTCTTTCTAATGAAGGCAGAAAGAAAAGGAATGCATCCAGCCGACTAAGGAAGCATCCCACCTCATTCCTATTGCTACCTGCTGCCTACACAATGGCCCCTTCGAAGCAGGTGTCTCTCCCCCCCAACAAAAAAATTAAGGTCTCTACCTTTCTGTACACACAGTGGGTATATTACCATCTTAACCAGGTTTTCCTGGCGCGACTCCTGCAGACACTAGGCAATGGCTGTGCTAAATAGAGAGTTGGATCATGTAAATAGCAAGGAAGGGGAGGGAGGTGTCTGAGGATGTAGATTTCCCCCCAAGTCCACGTTTTAGAAGGTAGCTCCTTTGTGCTCATTTCAGACATTCGCTACGCTTTGTCTCTATGGTGAGCCTAGCGGAGGCACGGCTGGATGCCAAGGAGAGGGAAGAAAAAGCAGAAATGAGATGGAGAAACACTGGGAAGAAGGGAGAGGGGATGAGAGCAAGGGTGGGGAGGGGAGGGGAGGGGAAAGAGGCAGAAGGAGAGCAACTTGCCGGTGTGGGGTTTTCTCTAACGCTGTTTCCCCCACCCTTCGTCTGGTCATTATTGGGAAGGAGATAAAGATGGTTGCTAAGGGCTGGTGACTAGGTCATCATCTTTTTCACATTTGGCTACCAGGGTGTTTGCAGCAAGACTGATGGAGAAAAGAGAAACATGCTAGAATAATCAGAAAGGGTGGGGCTGTCAAAAAAAATCTTTGACTCATTGGGTGCCTCCCTGCAATGCCAAAATGAATCATGCCCGAAGAGACTCGGATGTCTTTGAGGACTGGTGTCCTAGAGGCCTGCCATTGTTCACCAGGCAAAGGTGAACACGGAGTCAGATTTCCTGACGTGTTCCTGGACTCCTCTATATTTACGACAATGGTTCAGCATGCATTCCACACACTACACTAACCTTCCCTAGTTTGTACCCACTCTGCTTATACAAAGACCTACAAATATATGACTTAGGAAAGTTTTGCTATGAACACATCATTTTCTCTGTACAACTCAGTGATGTCTTTGGAGGATACTTATTTCAAGCAGTTAACACCTGACCCCAATTTCTGTGGGTAATTAGTGAGCTAGATAACCACACAAACTGGGTAATTATTTAGTACCCAAGGGTATGCTAGAAGTGGGTAGTGGCTTTGTTAACAAAAAAGCACATCTCTAATTATTATATCTATGATGGGTGTTTTAAAAATACCAGTTATGATGTCGGGCGAACCATGATAAATAAGTGAACTATTTTGCTGTCCTTAGCACGTATACACCTACCTTCCATCACCATTAAGAAAGAGCATTTGCCTGTCTTGTGCAGTATGAGAAAGATGAATCCGCTCCCATCTCTGAGACTTTCAGAAAATGAGGTGTGCCAGGAAGCTGCTAAACACAGCAGTACTATTGTCACTCTCCGGCTGGTTCATACTCTCCAGACAGCCAGGGGAAGCGAGGGAGTTGACGCTCTGGTCTGGGCCGGCCTCTGTCTTGGAACACAGCTTACATAGGTCACAGGGAGGGGGGGTGCGGTCTCCCTGGGGAGCGGCCTCCCACCTGATGGCTGACTCAGGCTGGATCTCAGGGCTTGGGGCAAGAGGTGGGAAGAGGGAGGAGCAGAAGGAAAGGGCTGGTGAGGGGCTGAGAAGGGGTCTAGATTAGGCAGGCCACACCCTCTTTCCAAAGTCTCTTCTCCGACTATAGCAGCAAAGAAGTATAAACCCCCGCCCCCCCAAATGCTTGTACAAGCCCTAGGACACATTCAGCATAGGGGCCATCCACCAGGAAATGAGTATTTATTTCTGAAGAAGAACCTTCAATACAAATGTAGCAAGTGCAGAGAGACATTTGAAAATACGACAGTGTGGAGAATTGGCGCACACAGGCCAAGCCCAGCCGTCTTCAACTCAGAATATGAACAGCAATTCTAATTCAAACGTTTTTCTGAATCTCTCCTAGGAGAAGGGGGGGGGTATTATTTATTTTTGCTGAGAAGGAAAGGAAAAATAGGAAACACACAGGGGAGCGATGGGGGGTGGGGGAGTAATCCTACCCATTTTGGGGGACCCTAATTCTGGAGAGGAATCAGGACTTCAAAGGAGCAGACGAAAACACAACACAAATAGAACTTACTGCTTTGCCTGGGAATGTCCATCTGTCGGAGCCGCTTGTCGGGGTCTGGTAGTGGCAGGCCGGGCAGAGGCCTCTGGGGGCCAAAGCGTCCAGTGGGCTCACCATGTTTTTTCTTTCAGAGCAAGGTTGCCTTGGGATCCAGCCTAGGGGTTCTGGGAGATGTGAGCATGTGGGAAGGGCGAAGGAACACAGGCAGCTAGTGCCTTTAGAAAATGGGGACCAACAGGTACCACCGTAGCCAGCTCTGCTGGCGGGGAGGGAGGGTTAGAGGGGGGGCGCTCCAGGCAGGACACACGTGCATTGGCTGTGGTTGGAGGCCACAGTGAGATGAACACATTGGAAGAGTTTGGGAGCTGAGCAAGAAAGAAAGTCTTTCCAAAAGCCACCCAGGCCAGTCCGGTGGCCTGGCCAGACCCCCCTCCCTGAGCTCGGAACTACAAAGGCTAACTGGCATTCTCCAAGCCTCCCAGCTCCTTTGAAACCCACCGACTATGCCCGGCCGGCCCCGCCTCTCCCGGCTGCAGATTCCATAGCCGGTTCCATGCTGCGAGGCAAGGAGCCAGATTTCCGATTCAATTGTCCTACCTGGCCGTCTCCCCCCTGCCACTGGCCCTGGCTGTGGACTCCTGGCATGGATTCAAAGTCTCATCCACGGCTCTCTTTCCTCTGTCACCCTCCTCTTCCACACCCCAGAACTCCCCTTGCAAACGAACATGTTTTTATGTCTTGCAGTTCCTTCCATGTCTGGCCTCCACCGCCTCCTTTCTTCACCCTCTCTCGACATTTTTTCTTTCTTTCTTTTTTTTTGTCATTGTTCTGTCTCGAGTTATGGATAAACTCAGAAGTCAGCTGCTAGCCTTTCCCGTTTTCCCTCTGCAGTGCATTAGCATATTTGACAATCCAATTCATCTCAAGGCATTTCCTCCGAGCTCACCTAAACAAGAGCTGGAGCCGGCAGAGAACAGGTGTGTGTGTGTGTGTGTGTGTGTGTGTGCATGTGTGTGTGCGTGTGTGCACATGCTCGTGTGAATGCATTAGGAAAGGTCCTTGTGCACAAGCAAAAGGAAGAACTGGAGAAAGGAATCTGGTGTCATTTTGGATTGGGGAAAAAAGCAATGGGAGTTTATAGGGAAAATATCACATACACACACACACACACACACACACACACACACACACACGTCCATACCAAATATCCACACCAAGCAGTTATACTGCGACACGCGAAGGTGAGCCCCTATTCTGGGGCCGTGTTTACCCCACTGTGGGCCGTGGGCGGGGCCAGCGTCTGCAGCTGAAGGGTGAACACAGAAGCATCGGGTGGGGGTGGGGGGACTGGGCCAGGAGGACACAGTCCTGTGTCTGCCTTCCCACCCCTAACTGGGCCATCACCCCATCTCCACTTTTTTCAACCATGTGCCGTCTGTCTGTCCCTGACAGTATTTGTGCCTGCGTCCTTCCTATTTAGGCATTATGACTTTAATGTTGCCGTTCTCTGTGATTCATCTGTGCTCGGCCTTGGGGGCTTCCTTGTGTCCACTGCAAACGCACATCCCAGTGAGCCCTGGACAATCACCTCTGAAGGCATCGTCGGTGTGTGACAGACACAGAGAACAAGGCGCTGACTAGGCAGGAATGCCCAGCTTGTGTGCAGCACTGTCCGGATTAGAACCCAAGTCCACATTCCCAAATGTGTTTTGTTCCTCTGCATTGTAGTACTCCGCCCTGTCTCCGTGTATGTGATGCTTTCTGCTGTTGGCTCATTCAAGCGAGCCCAGCCCTCCATCCCGACTCTCCCTTTGCTTGGATAGATCACCTACCTACAGTGCTCTTGGGCTTGGACCCGCATTTTTGTTGTTGTTGTTTTTGTCGGTCACGGGGCTTGAACTCAAGGGCTGGGTGCTGCCCCTGAGCTCTTCAGCTCAAGGCTAGTGCTCTACCACTTTGAGGCACAGCACCACTTCCGGTTTTCTGGTGGTTCATTGGAGATAAGAGCTTCATGGACTTTCCTCAGATCTCGGCTTCCTGAGTAGCTGGGATTACAGGCGTGAGCCACTGGCCCTGGCTTGCACCTGGTTTTAGTACCAGTTTTCATTAGAGAATGGGACTATTTTGTTTTTTACTTCTCTGCCAGGAATCCCCTTGGTCCTGAAAGTCCTCGGAGAAGACATGGTGAGGAGGGAAGAGAGCGCACGGGCCACCGCCCAGCAGAGGATGGGAGGCAGCGGGGCAGCACAGAGAAGGGGCTGCTAGGGTGAGGGAAACACACTGTTCTTCGTCTCCTCAGTCTCCGTCTCTGCCCGAGGGGCGGGTGGGAGACGTGGAATGTGATGTTCTTTCTGTCCTTCACTGTTACATGTGGCGTTTGGACGGCTCTGAATTTGGTTACAAATACGTTACTACCTTGGCTAGCTATGACGATTTTGGTGGTATCAGTGCAGTGCATAGTTTGGAACGATGAAACCTTAGTGACATTTCTCAAGGCCACGCTAGATGGGATACCATGGTTATTTTATACCAAGTGTACCTAAGAAAAAGGCAATCCAGACCACCTCAGCAAGAGCCCCTCTGTACTTGCTCATTTTTCATAGCAAGATGAGAGAGGCCTATTGCCCATGCAGTAACAGCCTGAGTCTGACATTCTAAAGATCATTATTCTTGGCGGAAAGGTGTCATGTAAGAGCCAAGTTCTATTTCCACCTAGGTTCCCTGCCATTCACTCTGGCATTAGGTCAGGCTGGCAAGTAGAGCTTCATAGTGCTGCCCCTGAGTCTAAGGAAGATTGACATTGTTGGGTCAAGATAAGAGTCAACTAAGGATAGAAGACAGGAGTTAGTCTGGAGTCAAGTGGATATACACGCATATACTCACACATACATGCACACATACATACTTGTATACATACTTCTATTACCCAAAGGCTGAGGGTTTGAGGCAGAGCTAAGATCCGAGAACTCAAATCCACTCTTCTGACCACCACAGTTCTTGGCAATTGTTGGGCTGCTCTTTAGAAGATCAACTAGACCCTCCTTTTCAAGTACCCCGTCCCTGGATTTCAAAGCACTCACTTTCCAGTCTACAGGTAGAGTGGGAGACACAACAGTGATCCATCACTGCGCAAAGACTGGACTAGGACTTGGATTTCAGGGTTCCCAGCCAAACTCTTCATGCACTCTCTTACTTGTTCATTTGTGTTAAAAAGTCAGCACCCCCCCACCCGCTTCTTCACTTTTTAGTGTTGTCAGTGTGTTTTTCATATGGGGGTTGTTTTTCCTTTTTGTTGCTGTTCTTTATTTCTTCAGCTGTTTAGGTTGGGAAGGTTTAGGATAATGTGGGAGAGACGGTTCGTCTCCTCCACGATTCGATTTCCACTGGCGGGAACTGAGGTGGTGGTGGAGGCCTTTTCTCAGAAAGGCTGTGAGCACTGAGCCTGAACCCAGGTCTCAACCTGGCTCTTAGGAGCAAGAAATGAGCTCCTATGTAGGAATTGCCTCCAGTTCATTCAAACAACGGGCTCAGGAAAACGCGAGTGTCATTAATAATAATCATACCCTCTGCATGATTAACGAATGACAGTAGAGTAAAGAAGAGCTTCAACAAGATTTGATTAAATTCAACTCAAGCAGTTGTCAGACAGGTAAGTCTCAAAAGCGCTGAGCATGTAGAATTCACAGAATACAGAAACACGGGGTGAGACGTGGTTGGGTTCAAGGTGCTGCAGCAGAACCTGAACTCTTGCTGAGATGCAAACAGGTGAGTGGATGGCACTCCAGGGAGAAGCCCCGGGATATAGTAAGGGGGAAACGCTACCAAGGAGATTTCCATTTGGGCACATTCGACACTTCTCAAGGAGGCTCTCCCTGCTACAAACAGCAGCACATGAATACCAAAGAGAACTGTGTCAGATGAGCGGCTGGCCTCATCTTCTGGGGTCTGAGACGTTGGCCTGGATGGATGTGGGACTGCATGCCCAATTCTGCCCCAGACAGGGAGGGCCAAGGAGAGGCCGCCACCCACCTGCTATGCCACTGCGAGAATAAGGTAAACTCTTTGGTGTGGGGGGTGGGGAGGGAGGCATGTTCTTAAGGTTTAAAAGATTCATTTATAGTTCAACTACCTACCCCAGTTTGGGTTATAAGTTATATAACCTATTGGGTTATAGGTTACAGATCGTGTACCGTGTGCCTCGTGGAGGAATGAGGAGCTGGAATTGTAATTAAAACACCGCAAGATACACCACCGCATACTCAACTGGCAGGAAATGCTGTTTACCAAATGAGTCATCTTAAAGGTCAATTAAGAGCTCTCAGACAAAGTATAACCTCTAAATCAACCTGGAAAAGAGGGAGTTCTATTACCTCCCAGTTCTGGGCTGAATGGTAGGGGACATGAAGAGGCAAAGAAGAGGCTCAGGAACTTGGATTTGCCTTCTGTCCTCTGTGGAGAGGCTGAAGTTGTTCGGTCTCACTGATTCAGGTGGAGGTGGGATCTGGCCCTAGGAAAACCAAAGGCAGACAGACATCTCCCGGTCTGGGCTGGTTACTTGAATGTCTGTTTCCAGCTGTCCCAAGCCACGGGATCCAATCCAAGGAAGGAGGATGGAGCTGAAGCGAAAAGACTGGAGCTCTCCGCCTAGCTACCTCTAAATCAGTCATCACAGCTCTCACGCCACCAGCTCCCTCCCAACGAGATGAGCGATCCGTCTGGGTGACTGTGGAGGCCCCGACAAGGAGACTGTAGAATTGTACCATTCTGGTCCTTGCCTACTTCCTACTTCCTTTTGAAAACGAAAACATGAAGATTCCAGAACTCCCCCCCTCTCTTCCTACCCCCTTCTCCTCATTTCCTTTCCTCTCCCTCTCCCCCTCTTTTCCCTCCTCTCCTCCTCTCTTTCTCTCTAGATTTTTTTTTTTTTTTTGGAGGCAGAGTCTCTGCATAATCCAGACTGGCCTGGAACTCAGGCGCCTCCTGTCTCCGTCTCTGAAGTACTGGGACCATGGGTATGCTCCACCTTTATCTTCACACATGGCGGTGAGTGTGTTTTCATCATGGTTAGGATATACATGGCCTGGTATGGGAGTGCATGCCCAAGTTCCCACGCCATTTTGGCTAGTACTTCAGCCTTTCCCACATTAACTTTCTTCTCCAGAAATTCAAAAGCTTCTGAAATTTACAAAATGTCAAATAACCCCAGATCAATATCTAGGAAAACTCATCAGATATTTTATCTGGCATTACTAATTAGCTAAAGAAATTACTCTTGTCTAATTTTATAATCTGTACAAATACATATGCATGTATTCATTTGCATGCATAAAATATATTTATACATTAAAATGTGCATATATAAATATACTTGTATCATATTGTAAAATTGCATGCATGTGCTTATGTTGTGTGTGCATGAGTGTGCATACCTGTGTGTATAAATATGTATGCATATAATAAATGTCTGTGTTGATCTGTTTAGAGAACAATCACTGCTCTTCCTTGGACCTGATATGTAACTGAGCAGGCGAACACAGCTCCCTCCCAGGAAAAGTCAGAGAATAACTTCATTGATTTCTCTTTACCCTTCTCTACATATCCCTGCTGCTATGTTGTCTGAACTCTTAAATATAAAAGCAAAGGGAAATGAGACTAGGAACCAGAATCTCTTCTTCTACAGGGTCCAGTGGATTTATTTATATTTTTTTTCTTATTTTGTAGAAGAGGAGGAGAAGGAGGCAGCAGAGAAGGAGAAGGAGAAGGGGGAGGGGGGAGGAAGAGAAGGAGGAAAAGGAGGAGGAGGAGGAGGGGGGGGAGGAGGAGGAGGAAGGACAGAGTTCTCCTGAGGTGTATCTATGTAAAGAAGAGAAGGGATGCGTTTTTTGAGGTTTTTCTGGCAACAGAGTCTTTTACATGGAAATGTATGCTTTGCACACCACCCTTTATCAGGGGCCACGTGAGTCCTCATTCTCTGAGGACCGGAAACTTCCAAGTCTGCTTGGCGACTGTGGCCCCTCACACTTCCAGGAACAGACCCCACACCCAAGATGCTGGGCAACATTGGAGATTTTGATGGTGGTGGTTGGGTTTTGTTGTATTTGGATGTAGGAAACTCTTCACTTACAAAGGCTTCGTGACCACTGGTGTTACTTGAGTTTCTCTGGCAGATGTCTTGTTTGTTTGTTATGTTTTTGTTTGTTTGTATGATGTGGTGTGGTGCTGGGACTAACTGCCTTGTGCATGCTCTACCGCTGAGCCACACCTCTAACTCTCTGATGCAAAACAAAGGTTCTCTGGCAATGTATCCCATCTGAACTTTCACGACTACAGGGGAATTGCTAAGAGTCTCATTCTTTCTCCTTCCTCTCTGAGCTGCCCCATAGATCTTTGGTCCTGACTGTTGGCAGGGAAGTGATCTAACAGTGAGAAAGGGAAAAAGAGAGGAGAGGAAAGGAGGAGGAGGAAGAAAAGGAGGAGGAGGAGGGGGAGGAAGAGGAGGAGGAGAAGGGAAGGGAAGAGAGGAAAGAAGAGGAGAAAGGAGACCAACTGAGCTCATAACTTTTATGAGTTCAGAAAAGATTCCTGGAATGTCTATTTCCTTACAGTTTCTTTTTTTAGCACCCACAGGTTTGTTTGATTTTGTTTTCTGTAAAGAGAAGGAAAGGACTGACCTATTTATAACTGAATTGCAATATGTCACTAATGACATACAAATCCTTTGTGGAGTACAATAAATGGATTATGTTACTTAAAACAGAAAAGTTACGTGAACTGCCACCTAGAAATAAGCTGAAGAAGGAAATAAAACCTTGCCACCAGCCAAGGTTACGACGGCTTTCTGGGCTGAGCCCACCATTTAGTATAGCATTTACTAACAGTGTAGGATGTATCTATTTCTAGTGTACACATGAAATCCATTCCACATTGCAAAAGGATAGTGACTCAATATGTTTTCTTAGTGCAAAATCGCAGTTTTCCTTTTTCGTGAACTTGCGGGTTTAGTTTCAATTAATTGTCATTTATCTAGCCAGGCTCTCTTTTTCTTTCAGTTCATTTTTGTGTTGTTTTGTTTTTGCCTGAAACAAAAGGCCGCGGTTCAGAAGAATTGTGGATAAAAGTGGATAGAAAGGCATGTTAGGAATTGACTCATCTTGTTGAAAGCCAGTTCCTTCCTGTATTGTGGGGAGAATGGAAATCCATCCTAATAGCTTACTATATCTGTCCCAACCCTGTCTATTCATAGGGTCTCCATAGGAGAATTATGCAGCAGAGTAATTTGTAGTTTGACTACATAAGAAGGGCTTTACAACCCAGTTTCAGGAAAGCCCCTGCCTAGCAGAGACTAGCAGTCCTTTGTCAGCCTGCAGGACAGTGCCCAGGCTGCTAGCATCCACTTGCCACTGGGCAAACAGAATCAGCCAGTATTCACCCTCTCTCCAGGCATGCACACTACTTACCCAGCTTCTTAGGGACCAGTGGGAAGGTCTTTCCTGGCCTACTGAACACTCATGGTACAACAACTTCAGCATAATTTGGAGCTGTTATGTGAGGAAGTCCAGAATTAACATCCATCCAATCCAGCCATTTGTCCATCCATTCATTCATCAAGTTTTTATTACACAACTCTTATATGGACCATGCTTAGTCCAAAGCTAACAGCTGTTCTGCTGAATGAGAAGAGACTAATGCTGGACGTTTCTGAGCCACAGTAGAGGCGGTGTGATTGCGTTGTATACCGCCCAGGTCCCAAGTCAAGCATCAGCCATTCATCTTCCCAAACAGCACCGGTAGGTAACATACACAAAGGAAATGTCCTCCATAGGGAAGACCCAGCCTTCCATGTCAAGGCATTGTAATAAAGCAGTATAAATAAAAGGTGTAAACGGAAAAGGAAATAAAACAGTTTCTACTTAGAAACAGTACACATATTTATATAAACAGAAAAACTTAAAGGAATCTAGAGAGCAGAGACTAAGAATTTCATTTAGTCTAATCAAAAGTCATAAAATTAACATAGGAAAATCAATTCTACTTTCAACTACTACCAGCAAATAATGAGAAATGACACAGCTGGGGGGGGCGGCAGGAATCCAGTAGTCACATCAACACAAAACACCTTGGAATAAATTTTCAAAATATAAATACAGTAGGCTTGAATCCCAGCCCCTAAACTATATGTCTTCCCGTAGCCACATATTATGGGCTTTTGTGGGGGGGGAGGGGTGCTATGCAGATATAATTCTGGTAAGATTCTCAATCAACAGTGCCTAACTGTCACGGGACCTCGCAGAGCCAGAGATCTCAGGGACATGGCCACAAGCCAAGGAATGCCAGGGGCTGTTGGCAAACCCTAGAAGTGAGGAGCAGGGCATGGAATGGATTTCTCCACAGAGCTTCCAGAAAGAAAAGAACAAATCAACCCTATCAGCATGATGATCTTGGACTTTTGACTTCTTGAACTGTAAGGATAAATTCCCTCCTCATTCAAACCATTCACGTGGTGGTAATTTGTTATATCAGCCCTAAGACGACCTTGTGCCAAATACTGTGGCGAGAAGTTCAGAAAGACCCAAGGAAGTGCAGAGCTTACCAAGTTCAAAAACTGCCGTGACCTCAACTCTGGTCCGAGGGAACACAGCCCTGATTAAAATTCCAGCATGCTTTGTTTGGTGTTGCAGAAATCGATCACCCCAATCTAACACTTATATTAAAAAATAGCAACTTCTCGATTGGGTGATTATCGTCCCTCTGCAGCCCAAGTAGCTGGGAATACAGGCATGTACCATCACTCCCCACTCCAGACTGACTTTCTTTTTGAAGTACTGCGGATTGACCCCGGGGCTTTATGCATGTTGGTCAAGTGCTCTGACCACTTGAGCTAAGCCCCCAGTCTCAAATCAAATACTTTCAAACAAAGTAGCCATTTCAGTGGCTCCACACTCTAGTAAAGCCTTCCTCTTGATAGTCCCATGTCAGAACTGTTCACTGGCCCGTTGCACTTAGGAGTTATGACAATCCTGGCTAAATTTTCCCCAGACCTTACAATATTTTGGAGAAATGAATGACAAGCGAAACAGCAAAACGGCTGAGAGGTGAGTGCAAGACTTAAAAAACAAACAAACGGGCTGGGAAGGTGGCTCAGTGGTAGAGCACTTGCCTTTCATGCATGAGGCCCTGGGTTCAATTCTTCAGCACCACATAAGCAGAAAAAGCTGGAAGTGGCGCTGTGGCTCAAGTGATAGAGTGCTAGCCTTGAGCTGAAGAGCTAAGGGACAGCGCCCAGGCCCAGAGTTCAGGCCCCACAATGGACAAAAAGAGAGAGAGAGAGAGAGAGAGAGAGAGAGAGAGAAAGCTGAAGAACAACATGACCAAAAGGACAAATAAGGCAATAAAATAAAATTCCCCAGCACCCCGTTAGTGCTGAAAACCACCTAGAGAGATGGAAACAAAGACATGGTCACGATGTTTGAAGAAGCAAACTTGGTTCATTTTTGTTTGTTTTTTGTTTATGCCCAAGGGAGGTTGTGTTTCTTAATAAACTAGGGTAGCCAAAGGACCTGGAAAGGGGCTCATTTTAACACCTGGGCCACTTGTACCTCACTTTCTCTCTTGCATGCTGATCTGTAAGTCCAGAGAGGTCAGGCTCCGGAGACGGCCGCCCGCGAATGTGTTCGTGTGTCAGCACAATTAGGTGCCTAATGAATATCTGGCGATGGCCATCAAACACTTATTAATAGGGTCTTCTCCTAATGCTGACTAATGGGGCTTCAAGTGAATATGTTTTCATTCTGACTTTGCATTCATTTTTGAGAGGAAATGTGAACTGAGCACCTGCTGACAGAACACACAGAAAGCCCGTTCCGTTTATGGGTGGGGAGGCAGATTCATCAGAAGTATTTGCAGGTGGTTAAATGGGGGCGGGGGGGGATGGGGTATCCAAGACAGAACTATGATCTAGGCCTATTTTGTCATAGCTGGTTTCCCCTTCCAAGATTTCCCTGGCCACATTCAGCATCTGCAATGTCTGGTATAGATCTGCAAAGCAAAGCAATCCTTGGTTCATTGGAAGAATGACACTTTTGCAGTAATGTACCTGTGTGCTTTAAAAATAAAAAGAGGAAGAGGGGCTGGCAGCAGCTGTGACCCTACCTGCCTGCCTGAGCGAACCCCACTGAAAACCCTGGTCTAGACACACAGTAGGGCCTCTTCAGCATTAGGCTCTTGTTGAGTAGTTACTCTTGTCTCTCCTCATGACTAAGTCAAGCACACACAATAAAGCGAACCTCACACCGACACTGATCCATTTGCCAGTCTCCTGGCATCCACCTACGGTGCCAAGGCTTTTCCAGATTTAAAAGGTGGGAGTTGATTTCCGTCCCCTCCTGCCTCCTTCAACCACGTTTCTGTTTATGAGCATCGTGTCTTCTATCTGCCCCTCCTCTCCACCTGTTGGAGAATTCCAACACATTCCCACCCTTTCTTTAGTCACTTTGCACTCGTCCTTCCAGAATTTTAGCAACAAAATATTCTGCCTTAAATTGTGCTGCTCCCTTGTCACCCCCTCACACAAAAGCTTGCTTTGCAAAGACTCATATTTCCTATCAACGAGACCCCGAACCCAATAAAAACATTACAGAATTGCTGTCATTCCCAGAAACAACTCTTCCTGGATGTGGCCTAATGTGACCTAATATCCTACATGGTAACCTGATGCGAAGTTCTGGCCCACGCCGTCTACTAAAGTCAGCCTCATCGATTCAAAGAGTGTGCTATGTTCTTCCCACCCGCCACCTCCCTGCTAGAGCAAGGCATGGAATGCTCCAGAAAGCACAGGAAAGAGCTTGGCTGGGCCACAAAATGACCAGACAACATGGTTGGCCAAAGATCTTTGTTGTTGCCTCCTCCTTCCCCTCACACACGTTATTAAAAGTGTTAAATGACAATAGATTCTATTCTCATCAAACCTGCAGAGGTGGAATGGAGGGTGGGGGGTGAAAGCATCAGATGACAAGATCACAGCTGATGGACAGCTCCGATAAGGGGTCAGAATGAGAAGCACGGAGGGGCAGAAATCAATGTCTGTTACGCTGGGCTCAGAACTCCAGCTGAGCTGAGAGAGAGACTCCATAGCATTACTATTCTAAACCATTTCCAAGAGGGGCGGTCAGGATGAGGGCGGGGGCGGGGGTTGTGTGCGAATTGTTTATAAGGAAAAGACAAAGTCCACAGTTCTGCTTCCTAAATAGCCACACTACACTGGGGTTGTATGAACAAAATTATGCTGTCTAGAACAAGATAGGGTTGGACAGCTGAAGAATATATTCAATTCCCATTGCCACATCAAACGACAAATACCTGAGAGGCTATGAAGAACCTAGAACTCATATTTTACTCGAAAAGAGTGGCCATTAAAGGTAGCTCACACCTGCAATCCTAGCTTCTCAGGAGGCTGAGATCTGAGTGTTTTGGAGCATTTTGGAGCCAGCCCAGGGGCAGGAAAGTCTGTGACAGTCTTAATTCCAATTAACCACCCCCCCCCAAAAAAAAAAGCTGGACGTGGAGCTGTGGCTCGAGTGGTAAGAGCACCAGCCTTGAGCTGAGGGGAAACAAAATGGGAGTGCTGGGCTCTGAGTTACTAAAATCATACTACTTAAATCCAAAGTAAATTAATTTACCTAATCAGACATGATCAAGTCTTGCGTGTTATTCTGTTGTGATCCAGGAGCTCAGGTGAGATCTGCCAACATCCCTCCTTCTCCCCACCACGCCAACACTGGAGCGCAGACTGGCACATAGATCGCCGGCGCACACGTTAATGCGTTCTTAACCAGCCTCCCGAATCCTGTCCTGTCCACTTAATAAGCTAATTAATCATCTAAAGTAGACAGTTAATCAACCTAGATGCTCCCCATGGCTACCTGGCAGAATTCCAAACACGTTTACACGGTACTCAAGCCCCTCTATGAGGTGACTTCAGATTATTTGTGAAGGCTTTGCTCCTCCCAAACCTATTTGCAGACTACATCTAGACCCAATGGACTACTTGCATTGTGAAAGACATCCTAGCTTTCTTCCTAATCAAGTCTTCTGTTTCCCTTCAACAGGAATATTTTGGCCCTAAATCTCTGTCCTTCCATATCTTTACCCACCCACCACACCCCAGTTCCCTAAGCATCTTTTTCAGAAAGATGTCTTTGGCTCATAACTGTGTCTCTCAGTACTCAGGAACTGTAGTCAATACATCAGAGTTGACGGAAGTCATTATTTTATCTTCCCCGCTACATTTAGGGACCTCCAAAGGCAGGAAATGTCAAATCTATCTTGCTTCCCTACAGACCTTCGTATAAAGGTACAGTGAATAGTTGAATAATCATAACACATTTGTGTATGTATATATAATGTATACGTGCAGATATAATCTAGGTGAAGCAGAAAAGGCTAAAAAGATACAATGCCTTCTAATGGACGGCATGATTGGTTAATTAAAATAGGAAATAGGCATAGAAAAAAGTCGTAAATTCATGTTTAAATTAACAATGACTGGTAATTATAATTAGGAGTAGTAAATAATACTTAATCTCTTTTTTTTTTGGCAGTATTGGGATTTGAAATCAGGCCTGATGATCGGTAGGTAAGTATTGTACTACTTGAGCCACATTCCAAGCCAGTAGCTTTTGCTGTGATTATTTTTCAGGAAGGTCTCATCCTTGTTGCCTGTGCCAGCCTCAGACCATGATCCTTGTTTGTATCTCTGCCTCCACCGTGGCAGAGATTACAGGAAGAAGCCACAGCAATCATTTATTTGTTTGATAAGGTAAAATGAAATTGATTGGGGCTGGGAAGGTGGCTCAGTGGTAGAGTGCTTGCCTTGCATGCCTGAGGCATGGGTTCGATTCCTCAGCACCACATAAGAAAAAAGCCGGAAGTGGCGCTGTGGCTCAAGTGGTAGAGCGCAAGCCTTGAGCTGAAGAGCTGAGGGACAGCGCCTAGGCCCAGAGTTCAAGCCCCATGACCTACAAAAAAAAAATGAAATTGATTGGCAGTATCGCACTGTAACTGGTACCTGTTATAATATTAATTTGGGGGATAGCGTTGTACTAAAATCCTTCCATCTAAAGAGATTTATATGTTTCAGATCTGGACCCTCAACATAAAAGAATAGAGAAGAGTAAATGTACCCCGTGAATTCATAATTGGAATAGACATTGCTAGCAGTCAGTGCTATCATGGTACATTGCATAAATTGAAGGCCTAACTAAAAAAAAAAAAAGAGGAATCTTCTACTTGGTATTTATTCTCTCTCCCATTTGCACAATGGGTGCTAATAAAATAAATCACCCTCATCACCATTTCCATCACCACTGTCATGAAACATATTCCTTAGTTGAATAAAGAACTTTAAAAACTCCACTGAGAAATGTAGGTTGGTAGGAAACTACAGCAACCGTGGCAGCTAGGCAACATCGAAGTGCAGACATTCATCATCTTTGTGACCACGAGGGTTTTATTTACAGCAACAAACAATGCAGAAAACCACACATCCAGCCCTGGATGTTTAACCAGGAAGAGTCCTTCCCCAGTAGGCTTTATGGAACTGTAGAAAAATTGCATAGGATGACACCAAAAAGCATTTTTCTTTAAACTAAGTAATGCAAACAAACCAGTTCTGTATCAAAAAGTATTCACCTATTTCTCCTTGGGGGAAGCCTCCAGACACATTCGTTGTTGAATGATTCCTTTAACTTCTGGCAACTCCCAGCATGTTAACTTCGCTCAGTCCCTCCACTGCAACCTGGTCCCACCTTCCCATTCCCGACTGGGTCTTGGGCACTGAAGGCAGAGCAGAACCAAAGGTAAAAATTCCAAAGATCCTTAAAAAAAATAAAAAAGAACTTTCACATGTTGCTGGAATCACATTTCCTAAATCAGTGGCCCGTCCAAATATGTTTACTTAAAAAAAAGATGGAAAAATGGTTCCCGTGAACAAACATTTATTGAGCACCTAGTGGGTATCAGCTTGGGACCGGAAGGGTGTCTCTGTCCCATCATAAAGCGGACGTGTGTGTCACACAGAGCATGACGCAGGTCGCAGGCTGTGTGGCATCATGTGCAGATAAAGAAAGTCCTTCCTGAGAGGAGCAAGAGGGAAACCGAGAGCGTGGACTTCGTGAGGAGCTTCAGAAAACGCACACGGCCAACGCGATCGCTCGCTCACCGCCAGCCACGCCCTTGCCACCGGTTCTGTGTGGAGAAACTTCCAAGTCTGCAGGTGACCGGCACTGGAGCTGTCACGGGTGGGGTGGGCCCCTGCCTTGGATGGAAGTGGAATGAGCTGTGGTCAGGTGGGTGGCAGTGTCCTCAGTTGGCGGCATGTGAGAACCACAGTAGCTGCGCTGGCCTGGCTGCTGGACATGACCTGCCCTGATCAGAGGAGCTGGGAAACACGGTAGGGCCTTGCACACTGACTACACAGAGCCTGGAAAGAAACGGCTGTTCTTCAGAAATAAACCCTTGCACACGACGAAGAGCAATGCCGTCAATTGCATAGGCTATGTGATGTCAAAAAGCAAGGCGTTACCTAAGACAGTCAAGGAAGGAACAGCAGCAGTACCCTGTGTTTAGCTGGCCTTCCTCTTCAGCGAGGAAGCAAAATGAGGGCTCCGGAAGCAGAGGACGCAGCCATGGAGACCAATCCCAGAGACAGAATTCCTTACTGTGACCACCTTCATCCAAAAGGACCGGCCTCCGGACACCTGAAGATAAAGCGTCATTCAACTATCCCGAGAACAGAATCTGGGAGTCATAGGGAATGTTTTCATCTGCCCTCTTTGTGTGTGTCTTTCCTGGTACTTGAACTCAGCACCTGGGCACTGTCCCTGAGCTATTTTGCTCAAGGCTAGTGCTCCACCACTTGAGCCACAGCTCCATTTGCAGCTTTTTTGGTGATTAATTGTAGCTAGGAGTCTCACAGACTTTCCTGTTTGGGCTGGGTGTGAACTGCGATCTTCAGATCTGAGCCTCTCGGGTAACTAGGAGCCACCAGCACCCAGCCTCATCTTCCTTCTTAGTGGTGTAACTTCATCACATTCTTTTTTTTTTTTGGGGTCCGGTCGTGGGGCCTGAACTCTGGGCCTGGGCGCTGTCCCTCAGCTCTTCAGCTCAAGACTAGCACTCTACCACTTGAGCCACAGCGCCACTCTCAGCTTTTTTCTTTTTGCTTATGTGGTGCTGAGGAATCGAACCCAGGGCCTCATGCATGCAAGGCAAGCGCTCTACCACTGAGCCACCTTCCCAGCCCCCTCAAGACTCTTTCTATACTGAGAGCTGTATGGGGTAGCTCACATTGGTTATTCCAACTACAATGGGAAGCCTAAACTCGGTGGGTAGAGGCACAAGCGCCTGCCTGGGCTAGAAGCAAGGGCCTACCTCAGAAACAAACACAGAGCACCTGACCGGCAACAAGGATCTCCTGGGATCAAATCCCAGCACTGCGCCTGCTTCCCCCCCCCCCCCCCCCCGCCCTGCCCGCCTGCCGCAAAACAAAAAATATGTATACATTATAAAATGGATTTTAGCCCAGATGGACTATTCAAATTATTACCTGATAGGGAAGTCATAAACTGTTTATATACCATAGAAACATAGAAGAAACAAAGAGTCCTTAAACATGCTGTGCGCCAACATAATCACGGAAAAGATACCATTGAAAAAATAGCAAGATTCCTTCCAATGCTTCATTTGTCTAGCTAAATGTAGCCCAAGGCACAGAAAACCAAATCTTAATGGAGTTGAAATGCACAGTGATTATGGTCTATTTACTGTGTTGTATTTTTTTTTTAGAAATTTTTGTTTTTCCTTCATTCCCAACATTTTTAAATTTCCATGTGCCTGGGACAGAACTTGAAGTTAAAACGACAATTAAGTCAAATGTCCCTCAAAGACGCTCTTTGTAAGTACAGCCAAAGTTTACTGACTCTGCCGGACAACACACTTATTTTTTGTTGGTGGCAGAAAACAAATCTGCTACTGGGAAATTCTGATACCCAGTAGCTCCATGTTGAGATGCTGGAGAACTAGAGAGAATGTCTATGCTTTTAATTTACTTATCCTATTTTGGAAAAAAAAAAAAGAAAAGAAAAGAAAGAAAAAAGAGTCATTTGAGTCATCTTGGCTAACTTTCCTTAGCATTAGTCATACTGCATTTCCTTAAGCCTCTGAGTGTGTTTCTATGTAAATAAACTGTGCAGTTCACTTGGGGATAAAAGTCACAGTATTTGGAGATTATAAAGACCTATTAGATCATCCGGTCTGGCCTGCAAGAGATAGTCCCTAGATAGGCAATGTTAACTGTTGGTCTTTGCTAAGAGGCCAAGAAGAAACAGTTGGCAAAAATATTTTCCATGCTCTTTTGGTTTTAGCTTATCTAATAATGCTTCAGTCACTTCCCAAGGGAGCTGGAAAAGTTATCATTAAAGTTTTGCTTATCAGGGAGATACAACATTTCACTTATCAGAGTGGATAATGTTCCTCCATTTGTTAGAGGAATGATCTTGTGGGCAAAATATGGATAGTGAAGAATCAGCTCTTTGATCTTCCTAGCAGTCTTCTTCCCACGAAGAAAGTCAAAAGGCAAGCTCTTCCCAACTGTTTTCATTAGTTTCGGAGAAATTAGATCTTAAAACTCCGATTTATACAAAGAGGTGCAAGTGGAGACCCTCAAATGCAGTGCAACTCACTGCAAAGCCAAGTCTTCTCCATTTTTGTTTTTCATAAATATCATTTTGGAAAGCTAAAGTCTAGACATTGTAGTAAAGATTAGTATGAAGAAGCCATGAGCATGCTGAAGAAATAGAAGGTACCTAGTCTGGTAAGTGTGCCCTTCATTCTACGAATCTTACATCCTACTTTAGTTGTATTCTATGTGTTCTTCCCACCCAGCTAATATTCAGGAAATTGTCACTGCTACTCAAGAAGGAAGGACCATGCATGCATGCATGCACACACAACCCCCCCCCACATTCCATATTAAGCTGAATTTAAAACAACAATTAAGTCAAATCTCCTGCATTAAAAAAAAATGGCCGCAGGGAAAAAAAATGGCTGCACGCATTAGCACCTGATACTAAGAGAGGCTCTCCACACATAGGAAAATACTATCAGATAATACATGATGCATTGACACCATGAAAGCAAAATGCAAAGAATTAGACAAAAGCATCTTAAATAGAATGATTCCTCATCTACCAAGCACAGGTCAACATTACTCATAAAAAAAGCCTTCTATTTTTACTTGGTTAGAATGTCTGGTGTCAGTATGATGATATTCATATCAAGTGAGATTATATTACATTCGAAATGCTGTTTAGAAATGTGGACCTCGATTCCTTGAAGTTTACATCTCAAGTTGAGAGTTTACATTCCGTTTAAGCCTATAACAAATTCAAGGATTTCAGAGGGGGCTCCCTCCATCGGCCTCCACACGCACTGTGCACACCCCGTGGTCCTTCAACAGATTTTGTGAGGAATTATCCAGGAGGCTTTAGAGCTCATGGTGTTACTGGAAAGAGGAAGAGCTGCTTCCTCATTCCTCACACCCACAGAGGATGGAAAGGTGCTGTGACTTCTGTTACCGTGTCTGTGCTGACTTCAGATGAGAATGACACTGCCCACATTCATAAGGAATGGAAGCACTTGGAAAAACGTATAGAAAGTGAAGTAAGCCAGACTGAAAAACACACAGGCTGCATGGTTTCCCTCATTTGTGATCATTAGAATCTGCCTGCAACTCTACAAGTAAACCCAATGGGTAGTAAAAGACAACTTATAGAAAGTGAAGTAAGCCAGACTGAAAAACACACAGGTTGCATGGTTTCCCTCATTTGTGATCATTAGAATCTGCCTGCAACTCTACAAGTAAACCCAATGGGTAGTAAAAGACAAATAATCACACCTGGACATGATGAACCAAACAGCAGTCTAACCATTCACACAGTGAGAATGAAGGAGGATCTTCTTAGGAGAGAATCAAAAGGGCTCAATAGCTATGTGCAAAGATCAAATAAAATAATGTCTATCTTAATGAACTCTAAGAAATGGAAGAAAAAGGTTTTTTATTGTACTGTTTGAGGCTCTTCGCACCCCCTTTTCTTCTTTCCTTTTTTCCCCCGCTTTGGTTTATTCTCCTCTGTTGGTTTAGTCTCCTCTCCTCTGTGGCTGTTTTTAATTTCTGAACCCTTTGTGTTGAATGTAAGTTTATCTGATTTGGGGAAGGGAAGAGGGAAGCCCAGGAACGGTGGGACAAAGGGTGAACCAATTCAGCAGGGACACTCACTAGTCACTGTGCTGGAAATGAACTAAACAACTTGGAGAGGGAAAGATAGGGAGGGGAAACACAGAGAGAATGGGGAAGAGGGTGACATGGTTAAAAAAATGTACTCGTTACCTGACTCCGGTAACTGTGGCCCCCTGCACATCACCTTTACAATAAATTTTAAAAAAAAGAATCGGGTATAAACAGCACACTGAGACAGGGGGACTGAGGGACATTTAATGAAGGATTACTTAAAAGCTCTCACAAAGACGGTGACTAACCAAGATGGTGAAATGCCCCTGGCTGAACAGCCACAGGAAGTGTTTGCATCCTTACACCCCAAACAGCAAGGCAGAGAGTGGTTATGAAAAGGCTGAGAGGAATGCAGCCAGGTCCATACTGCCGTCTTCCAGGAGACGGGCAGGAGTTGGGAGCCCCCTTCCCCTCTCCATGTCCCCTCCAGCCTCTTGCTGGTGACTTCTGTGGGGCAGAGGATGGAGGCCCACGGATGGTCGAGGCTGTACAGGAATGTCAGCCTCCGATACCTCAGAGAACATCCAGCAAAGTGGAGAAGTGGAGGGGAGCGCCCGCAAGGCAGCCAAGGCGGCGGGCTAAATTTAGACCCACACGAGGTCACGGGATGATGTGGATGCGTTAGGCAGACCTAAACAGTTGGGTACCTGGGATAAGAGCAGTAGTTAATTTATCACATCCCATCCTGGCCCTTTCCCATTAGAGAGGATCAGAGTTGTATCAACACGAGTTCCAACTCAGGCCATGGAACATAAACGGTGAAATCCTGTGCAGCCACTCAAGTGGCAAGCGGAGAGCCTTCTCTGGCTCTTGCACATAGCAGGCAAGTGCACGGGAGAAGCTCCGTTTTACAAGGATGACCTTGACGCATACAAGATTCGGAATAACTTATAAACCTTAAGAAATATGAGCACCTGTTTAGAACAGTGTCGGTGTGAAGCAGAATGCAATCTTACTTTGATAACCGGCCATCTGTCTGTATATCTCCATATGGAGCAATACTATTAAAATGATTAACCAGAAATGATTCCTTCTTGGTGGCAGGTAATATAAAAAGTTTACGTCTCATAAATCTACTTTGTACCTCTCCGAACTGTGAGGGACATGTTCTCCTTTAATTACACTTGGTTTAGTATGTGCTTTACACAGCAGTTCTAGTATGTTGGCAGCGGTTGTTTACTCGGTAATTAAAAGCTACAAATACAGGATGGGTATTTGGTTCCAAAGCTACAAATACCTATGGGCTTTGGTTCCAAGAAGGCTGCTGTGGAAGAAAACCCACACGTGCTCAGGGTGCAGAGGTCAGTGCTAGGTGTAGTGTGGATGTTGGATTCTCTTTTCCCAGAAGGCCACCCAACTTCTAGCCAGAGACAGGGCGCCTCCCAACAAATCTCTCACTCTCTTTTCATCACTTCAATTAAACACAGTCCCTTTTTACCTCAGTTTGGGGTGCAGTTTGCCTTGGGGGAAGATGATTTTCACGAAATGAAAGTCAGAGAAACACTCGGCAGATCACACAAGTTAAACACAACTGACAAGCACCGGGTGCTGACGGGGCCTCTCCGTACCCACCCAGCTGCCCGATGAGCACAGAAGCTTCACTGTTGGGTTGCCGCTCTGGAAATTTCTCCTGATGTTTAAAATTCATTATTTCTCCATGTTTGGTCAGAACTGTGTAGAATAAATCCTTGAATAAGGGTGGGGGTAGGATGCTTGCTGTAGGACTTCTATCATAAAACTTGAGGGCACCATGTAAGGGGTGAAGTTGCTGGCCACTGGTTAGGCTGCTGGTTAGAGGCTACCTACTTCTGTGCTACCCTGGGCTGGCCGTGGAGCCCCACTGGTCCCAGTGTGGAATTTGAGTTATGATGTGAATCCTATACATTTCATTCAGATATTAAAATGGCAGCCACAGACACGTGGGGCCTCATTCCTGGAACAATGAGTCATTCTGAAATCCCTGCCTCTCTTTCTGGGTGGATGGACATTGATACAGGAGATCTGGAAGGCCTGGGTACCACTGGACCAAGATTGAGAGCCCTGGTATCACAGTGGATCTGCCTGCTTGGGACGTTTCTAGGTCGATGCCAGAGCTGAATGCCCACTCCTGGATAACCCCCGGCCCCTTCTCAAAGCCAGCATGGCCATCGCATGACAGGACAGAGCCACCATCAAAACGAATGTCCTCCAGCGCTTCAGAGATGATGTAGACCCCAGAAACTCCCTTCATTATTTGGTAGAGGTAGTAGGCTAGACAGTTAACACAGGAAATCGATTCTTGATTTAGAACTATTTTACCACAGAGAAAAACCATTAATTAGGATTTAAGGAAATACCATAAAATAATTTTAGTTTTTGGTCAGTGCTGTTTAATAAAAAAAAAGATATGATCAAATCTAAGGTATTTCCCCCCCCTTGGGAATATTCTGAAGTATGTGGATAATACAATTTTACAAAACATCTTTTCTTTCTTTCCTTTGGTGATAGCATGGTTTGAACTCAGGGTTTCATACTTGCTAGGCAGGTCTTCTACCAACTGTGTCACACCCTCAGGTCTTTTTTGCTTCAATTCTTTTTTTTTTTTTTTGGGTCCGGTCGTGGGGCCTGAACTCTGGGCCCGGGCGCTGTCCCTCAGCTCTTCAGCTCAAGGCGAGTACTCTACCACTTGAGCCACAGTGCCACTTCCGGCTTTTTTTCTTTTTTTGCTTATGTGGTGCTGAGAAATCGAACCCAGGGCCTCAAGCATGCAAGGCAAGCGCTCTACCACTGAGCCACCTTCCCAGCCCCCTTTGCTTCAATTCTTTTTCACATGTTTGCCCCTGGCCTGCCTCAAATGGAGATCCTCCCCTTCCGAGTAATTTCTAAGTCTCAATATAATGGTAATTTATTGATTTTCCACTTTGGTTTTCTTCCACAAATATATGAACTCACATTCCTTGTATCTAAAATAGATAGCATAGAAAGGCAAGATGCATTTTAGGGAGAGAAAGGAAGCCAAAATGCAACTGTGCCATCTCTTTGTGTATTATTTTAGAGAAAAAAAAAGAACAAGAAAAACCATAAAGCTTTCTACGTATATTTATCCAGAGTCCTCTTTCTCTGAGTTTGTACCTGAGAAGGTTATCTCTCTCCCCGCCCCCCTCACCCCTACATTGGAACTGGGAAGCCATTTATTAAAGCAACAGGAAGAAAATGGAGGCGACGAAGCCTTATCAAACACGATACCATGTGACCTCCTCCCCTCCTCCACCCACCCTAATGCACAGGGCTGTAAAGATGTCATATATATTTTCCCTTCACTCAAAGCTTGCTGAATAAAGAGAGATCTATTTGTCTCCATGGTGTTTTTGCCATTAACAGTATCAGAGCTGCAGGGACACAAAGGGAGATGTGTTTTCCCTTAACCTCTTGACTCAGAGATGTTCCGATGCTAAACGTTATTGCATTTTGCATTAGCACCGAACAGTGGGAGTTCTGTCACTGATGGAGAGGGGTTGAGAAGGGCCAGGGAAGCTCTCATGTGCTCCATACTGCAGTTGGCACTGGAGCACGAAGCACATAATTTTTGTTAAAAAAGAGCACAAAAGGGAAGCCAGGGAAAGAGGCGGTGAGCTTCACAGAGCCTCTCCATGTTTACTATGGAGATAATCCACCCTGGAAAGTGATACAGAGTGCCTGATCGCAGACGTTAACTTGGCAGAAACAAATCTACTTTATTAGCCCAGAGAGCTCTGTGGAGACCGAGGGAAGGGCCTGGGGAGTTGGAGGGTGAGGGGGTCCCGGTTACCATTTCCTAGGCTGATTTTTCCAGGGCCTTCCAGGTGAGTAGCTTGATGTGGGAAACATGTCTGCAAACGTGTCCCCCGGGAGTCCCTGAATTACAGACTACTCGGTATTGCCAGCCCCTCAGGCGCCATCCGGTCCCATCCCGTGAATGTACATCTCAGAACACCCAAGTTGGGGAAGTTCCAATGACCTGAGCATCTCCGAACCAGGCTGGTGACCAGTGTCCCAGCTCCCAGGCAGACCCTGCCATTGGGTGGATGAAGAACTTCCTATGTTTTCGCAGTTTCTCCACATCTGTAGCTTAGGATTCAGCTTAGTGAAGAAAACTATACATTTAAAAGATAGATTTTTGCAGCTGCACCCAGATGTATTTAGTGAAGAAAGGAAAAGCAATCCCCAAACATGTAACCTTCAGCCTAAAGCACCCTACACTTGAAATTAAGAAATGTTTGCTTGTATGACACATTGCTGTCCATAAATACGTTGCATTCACTGATAACACAGATAGGGTGATACGCTAATTGCAGCCAGAACTTATAGTTAATAGAAAATACTTGGTGATTGAATTTGTTTAGTCCCTGCTTTCCTCCTGTCTCCTTGAGGTTCTGAAAAGCTCAGAGAAGGCAGTGAGCGTAAGTTGACTATAAGGAGGCTCCTGCTTTATCCTTACCAGAATGACTTTCAGGTCGGAATACCAACGGCTCACACCTGTAAGCCTGCTACTGGGAAGGCTAAGACAGGAGACCTGCAGTGTGAAGGCTAGCCTGGGCTGGCATCAAGACCCCTTCTCAGCTAACAGCTGGGTGTGGTGCTCCAGTTAGCCTAGCTTCATGGCAGGATGGGATTGGAAGGATTACCAGCCCAAGCATAAAAGTCTGCAAGCCTCCTCCAGGCAGGAAGCTTCATATAGGAGGGTCATGTCCAGGTATGTGTCTAGGCCTGAAGTGAGATCCCATCTCAGAAATAACCAGCGCAGGGGCTGAGAGGTGGCTCGGTGGTAGAGTGCTTGCCTTGCATGTATGAAGCCCTGGGTTCAATTCCTCAGCACCACATAAGCAGAAAAGGCTGGAAGTGGCGCTGTGGCTCAAATGGTAAGAGTGCTGGCCTTGAGCTGAAGAGTTCAGGCCCTACAACCGACCAAAAAAAAAATAACCAATGCAAAAAAGAGGGTTGGGTTGTTGTACACCTGCCCAGCAAGCATGAAGAGCTGAGTTCAAAACCCCAGTATATAACAACAACAACAAAAAGTCGTTGAAAATGCAGTACGTGGAGATTTTCTATTAACATCTCTACTAATAAACCTAGTAACAAGAAATCTGATGCCTGAAATTTAAAAAGCACAGATGACCTGTCTTCAAGACATTTTATAAAATTGCTTTTCTAACTGGTCCATTTCCTTACATTGCATTAGGAACAGATTCCTTGTTCAGTGAAGGCCCAGAGGCCAGCCACAGCTTATATGTTTGGAAGCTTCTTAATGCACCAGAGCACACTGGGGCAAAATGCACAGATTCAGACACAGCAAAACAACCTTTCCACTGCTAGTATAGGTATAATAACTTCATGATGTTTGAAAAGCAAGCTTGATGGAACTTAGCTTTTCCCTTTTAAATCCTAAAATTAATTCCCAGAACACACGGTGGCGATTTGTATTAATGGTGTATTTTGCATTTCTGGGCTGAAGAATGATTGTCAGTTACATAAAATTCAGTGAAGAGTTCCCCTAAAGAGACAGAACACCTACTCACCAAAAATGAAGAAAAGGAATGAATCATTTGTGGAGATGCTTTACCCATCCATTACTGCTGAAATTGATACTAAGATATGACTAAAATGATTGCCAGCATAATTTACTTTCCTTGTAGTCCTTAAACTCTTTGTCCTACAATAGGCTTTGGGCTCAAAAGAACAACAGTGTAAGTTCCTAGACAGGGTGGCATTCTGGGAGCAAATAAAGCATCATTTAAATTCTGATAGCTACAACCCTATTGGCAAAGTTAGGGGAAGCACATCCTGTTCAACTTACTTTGCTTTTAGAAGCAAAGTATGCAAACATTAACATGAGATTATTGGAAGTGGTACTGTGAACCCATCCAGGTTAGTGCCACAGAAAGGAAGAGGATATTATTGTCTTAAACAGGAAGATACTTGATATAAAAAAGCTTTGTAAAAGGCGTGGGGGGGGTAGACACACCACAATTGTAAGCTACAATGCCATTCTCTTTTATGTACATTATGTAGTATGTTAAGCTATCAGAAAATAGGGGTCAAATTACTTCATTAAGTACCTTCTATCTGCATTTTCTACTGAAAAACATCAGCACATGGAGTAACCCAATTTTGAACATTGGAATCTAGTACTAGTTTGGTTGTTCATAAGCTCATCTATCACCCCGCCCTTAGCTATTACCATGGAGGGACCTAGCTTAGATTTTGACATAGGTGCCACTGACTACCATGCCAGTCTGCGGTCATTTCCATAGATCTCAGCAACAACGCCATCAAACAGCATTAAAAGACCAGTTGAGCCTAAAATCCAAAATGAGAAATAAAACAAACAAAAGAACACCATGTTCTGGCAACAATGCTTGATAAGAAATGTACTCATCACCTTGCTCATGTGATTGTAATCCCTCTGTACAGTGTTTTCACAATAAAAATCTTATTTTTTGAAAAAAGAACACAATGTTCTTTTCAATTTGATGATATCCAAGAAAATGCAATGAGACTGTAAAAATGGCCCCCATTTGCAAAGCCTCTGTGTTTGCAGGGGGGGGGCACGGGGCGGGGAGATAATTCCAAGGCTTGAACTTGGGTTTCTCTGAACTTTTTTGCTCAAGGCTAACACTCTACCACTTGAGCCACAGCTCCCCTTCTGCCTTTTTTTTTTTTTTTGGCTAGTCTTGGGGCTTAAACTCAGGGACTGGGCACTGTCCTTGAGCTTCTTTTGCTCAAGGCAAGTGCTGTCTCTACCACTTGAGCCACTTCTGGCTTTGTCTATTTATGTGGTGCTGAGATATCGAACCCATGCATGCTAGGCAAGCACTCTACCACTGAGCCACATTCCCAGCCCTGCCTTTTCAAAAACTGTCTTTGCTTAATTGGAGATGAAAGTCTCATGGAATTTCCTACCCTGACTGGCTTGAACCATGATCCTCAGATCTCAACCTCCTGAGTAGCTAAGAAAACAGGTGTGAGTCACCAGTGCCCAGATACAATGTCTTTTTGAGTCCATGTCCTTTGCAGGAATCTTTACCATATCTCCCTTTATGATGCTAGGATTAGCTATGTGGCTTCCCTTAACCACTGAGATATTCACGAACCCCAAACCAGCTGAACCCTACAAAACACTCGGGCCGTCCTAGCTCTACTCCGGAGGCAGGATAAGTGAGCCCACACAGGTTAGGGAAAGTGCGCAGCCCGCACCACCCATGCACACACTCCTGGCCTACAGATCTGCTGACTGTGAGGCGTCACTGGGGTTCCATTTTGTCTGTTAAACAATGCTGCTGTGACAACGGATCAATGAGAGACATCCACATCTCATCTTTTTAGCTAAAACAGAATCCAGCCCAAAGAAATCAAACAAGAAAGCATAGATGGCACAAGTGCAAGAATTAGACACAAACTGGATTCTAAAATAGCGGTAGAAATAACACTGCCCAATCTTACCTTTCAAAGGTTTTCTTGGGGGTGGGAATGGGGGTGGGGCCAATAAAACCCTGGAGGAAGCATGATCATTTTCGCCATGTTGCTTTGTGCAAGACCCAAGGAAAGCTAGGAGGCTGTACAGTTATCTCCCTTGATGTAATTCTAAACTATACAACCTACTACCTCAACCTGGGTGCATGCAGTCACACTGGCCGGAGAGCTACCGTTTCATAAGCCATGCCATTACCAGTTGTTTTAGAGTAACTCTCCAGGCTATCACCTACTTGGGCCAATCATTAGGGATAACCAACCCATCAAAGGATCTGACAATACAGAAAACAACATAAGAAGGCTGGCTTGAATTACTGTGCCCATGGGAAAGGAGCACGTTTTGGGGACTGGTCTTCTTGAATTTTGTTTGTGCATAAACTTAGGGCGGCATAGTTCTACCAATCTAACACCTTGGACGACGGGGTGAGGGCAAAAGCATTAGGAAAATAAATGTTTCCCTGGTAAACTAAATACTGGAATTTTTCTTCTCTTTTTTTTGGCAGTAAGCTAGGCAGGTGTTCTACCATTTGGGCCACACTACAGCTTCTTTCTTTTTTTGTTTTGTTATTTTTAAAATAGAATCCTGTTTTCGCGCAGGGCCAGCCTCAGATAAAAATTTTCTGACTTCTTTTTTTATTTCTTTTTTGCTGGTCATGAGGCCTGAACCCTGGGCCTGGGCGCTGTCCCTCAGCTCTTCAGCTCAAGGCTAGAGCCCTACCAACTGAGCCACAGCACCACTCCCAGCTTTTTCTGCTTTTGTAGTAGCTGAGGAATCGACCCCAGGGCCTCATGCATGCCAGGCAAGCACTCTACCACTGAACCACCTTCCCAGCCCCAAATTTCCTGACTTCTGTCTCCCACAGAGTTGGGATTATAAACTCAAACCATCATACCTGGCTTATTTCTTGAGATAGGGTTTCACTAACATTTCCTTCCAGGCTGGACTGATTCTCTAGATGCCCACTCTGGAAGAGCTGGAATTATAGGTGTGAGCCCCCACACCCAGCCAAAGCTTAAATCTGCAAAGGACCAGTGAACACGGGAGGGGGGGGTATGCTTAAGCAAAAACGCATTGAAAAGATAAAGAAAATTGAATCTGGAACAAAGCAGAGATAAGCAAGCACTGCAGAAGGCAGTTCAACATTCACCCAATGGAGTTTATCACCTGTATTAGATAACTCTAAAATTTATAAAATTCCTTTTCTCCAGAGTTGCCTGTTTCCATACTTTATCAGGAATTTGCTTGGAAGCCTACAAAAATATGCCCTGTTTTTTTCTTTACAACATATTATGGTAAACTTCCATGCTGATACACACACACACATGTATGTATACATGTATATAGATAGATAGATCTGGATCTTTCCTTTCTCTTCAGGCCTAGTAAGATGCTAGACAGGAGTCTATTCCAAGGTTCAACTTCCCACATCACGTCAGCTCATACTTGTTCAGGGCTATACTTTCTGTAAAGGATGGGTGCTTGCCTGTCTAGACCCCTCTCCTCCCTGCTTAGGGGGAATCCTGTTTGGCCTGATGCAGCATGTGTCTGGGAAGGGCTGGTCCCAGGCAAACTCAGATGGAGGACAGTCTGATCACACCAGACCCAGGTAACTCTATCAAATGGGTTGTGTCCAGCAGCAGCTGGATCCCAGTGCTGCAGAGCTGGTGTGCATGCCATTCCACCAACCTAGAGAAGGCTGCGTTCTCCAGTTTTCCTAGCCTTGCTCTCTTGGGTAGCTCACCTAGTTCAGGGTAGGGGAGAGTCTGGGAAGTTAGTTCTACCAAGAAAATTCCCATGTATCCTTCAGGTCTCAACTCAGAGAGTTCTTCCTCTGTGTTCCTCCTCCTGTCATGTACATCTCTCCTATTGGATCCCTACACCTGGCATTGGCCTTTATCCGTGTATGTCAGTCTTCAGACCCTAAGCAATGAGAAGACTGATGCGGTCTGTTTTTTCTGCAAATCTACGACCACTGGCACGGCATGGGCATGCTGCAGAATATGCTTTTTTAAACAACTTGTTAAATGAAAACAAGAATGTATGTGTGAATGGATAGCAGTATACATGAGCCCAAAGTTAATCCTATCAGGATGTCTAGGTCTAGTCCCTTGTTCTTCTCTTCTGTGGGAACATTACTCCCGGGAAGGTGGATTTGCTCTCCAGATTCCAATGAGAGACAATAATGGAGAGGGTGAATTCAGCCGGGCTGGATTTTTTCCTGGCTCTCCTCTGGAAAGTCATGGAGTATTTCTGAGTGCTCTGTCTGTAGATGCCCCTCCTATTATGCACTGGATCACAAAAGGAAAATACAACATCTTTTCTATTTGCCTAATTCTGCAAACACATAACAGGAAATAAAGCAGGGGGCAGGGGGCAAAAAGTTAGCAAAAGATAACGTGACAAAGACAGCACAAATCTGATGCACTGGAATGCTGGCATATCACCTAACTCAAGGGCTTAGGCTGTATTTAAATACTTGGAAAGAGGAAAATTGATTGTTCTTCCTATACAACCTTCTTCTAGGGGCTTTTTTTGGGGGTGGGGGGAAGTTCATAGATACAAAGATACCGCTGCTAGAATGCTAATGGTTTTCAATACTCTGCTCTTTGGGTTGTGTGAATTTCCTTCTTTATTTACCCTGATTTTAGCCCATTATCCTGTATTAGTGCAATTATGGCTCATTACATAATTAGTGTAAATATTTGTAGGCATGTAATAACAACATGCAATTATGATATGGGATGATGTCATAAAAATTCTTCTCGAAAAAGGAAAGTAAAAATAAAATAACAAGTCCTATTTACAGGATGACAGCCACTCTACATTTTCAGCTGGACAGAATCTTTTGTATCATTTAACTTGAAAGACTGGGGTTTTGAGGGAAGTGAGGCTAAATCTGACCCAATGCTGTGAGCCCAGGGGATTTGGAGCACAAAAACCATTAGGGAGTACATTCTGTGTTTGCTTAGGTGTATGGAAGTCAGATAGGTAGATAGATAGATAAATTGATAGATATTGAGATAGAGATACATTATAATTAAAACATGGGATTCCTTATACCACCTGTCTGTGTGGGCTAACCTGCAGTCCGAAAAGGGGCCCCTGATTAGATCATCGTTTTTTTTTAAGTAGGAGTCATAACTTTGTCATCCTGCAAGCTGATGAATGCAAATCAGAATTCTTTGAGGTTTATTGAGTGAGAAAGTGAGTAAGCAAATGACGTTTTCTAGTCAAAAGTAAAAAGTGGCCTTTTCCATCCCACACTTACTAACCCCCTTTAGATGCCAATAAACCTCTGAAAAATCTTTGAAGAACCACTCACACCATGTTCTCTGTAAAATTTTAGCAAGAAGCTTTTAAAATCTTAACCATAGAGCCCAGGTGACATTTGAGGAAATAAAATATGGTAAGAAGACAAGAATTCACATGACCTAACAAGTATTAAGGAACTTTAACAAATGAAGCACCTTAGAGAAATACAAAATCATATGAATTTAAAATTTAAAGTTAGTTCTCCAAGACTCATACTAACATTCCTATGTAATAAATGTATTTATTAATCCTGAAGTACAAACAAGAAACCCTTCGAAGCTGAATATGAGCTTCCCTCCCACCAAACCCAGATCATATAGAGTGAGTTGCTTAATCAAATGGAATCCTTAGTATATGAATTATGTGTTTCTGTTTTTGAGGGGGAAAAAAACTAATATAAATGGTATTGTAAATATGTTTAGGTGGTTTTTGTGTGTGTGGTTTGTTCATTTGTTTTTTTGCCAGTCCCGGGGCTTGAACTCAGGGCCTGAGCATATCCCTGGGCTTTTTCCACTCAAGGCAAGCACTCCACCACGTTGAGCCACAGCTCCATTTCTGGTTTTCTGGTACTTAAGAGGAGATAAGAATCTCATGAACTGGGGCTGGAAAGGTGGCTCAGTGGTAGAGCGCTTGCCTTGCATGCTCAAGGCCCTGGGTTCGATTCCTCAGCACCACATAAGCAAAAAGAAAAAGCCGGAAGTGGTGCTGTGGCTCAAGTGGTAGAGTGCTAGCCTTGAGCTGAAGAGCTGAGGGACAGCGCCCAGGCCCAGAGTTCAGGCCCCACAACCGGACCCCAAAAAAAAAAGAATCTCATGAACTTTCCTGCCTGGGCTGGTTTCGAACTGTGATCCTCAGATCTCAGCCTCCTGAGTCGCTAGGATTATAGGCATGAGCCACTGAAGCCTGACCCAAATATGTTTTCATAGTGATGTTTTGTGGATTTTTTTTTTGGGGTCCGGTCGTGGGGCCTGAACTCTGGGCCTGGGCGCTGTCCCTCAGCTCTTCAGCTCAAGGCAAGTGCTCTACCACTTGAGCCAGAGTGCCACTTCTGGCTTTTTTCTTTTTGCTTATGTGGTGCTGAGGAATTGAACCCAGGGCCTCAGGCATGCAAGGCAAGCGCTCTACCACTGAGCCACCTTCCCAGCCCCTATTTTGTGGATTTTAATGGGCTTGTTTTACATCCCTTCTCTCTATACGTCCATCCTAATTTGTCTATTGAAATGTATTTTCAAAGATCTTTTGAGATTATTTTCCTTTCCACTTATCCCTATAGAAGTGGTACATTCTGAGGGAGCCCCCGGAGAGACAATTAATATCTAGAGAATCATTCATTCACGACACATGGAAGACGGGAAAAAACTGGATTTCATCATCATGTAAAATATTTCATATCCTGTTTATTGTGGCTCAGATCCAAAGCTGTGGGCTTTTTCAAGAATATTTTCTAACCAGATGAAACAAACAATGTCTTTGAAAGGGTAGATGCTCTGCATAATTTTTCCCCATTGGGATAATGGGTTTACCAAAACCACCAGGCCCTCCGCATCTTCCTGCCATCCTCTACTGTTCCTGAGCAGGAAATGTTGGGGCCTCAGAATCCGCCTGGATCCATGACCAACTCTTTAACCCATCAGTAGAACACATAACAACAGGCAAAAGGGAAGGCAAGTGGAAGTGGCTTGCTGCTTGCATCAAACAGATGTTTAACCTAGGGATGGTGCAGGCTTCATTTGTTGGCGGTTAACTCATTCCAAGTCAAGTACTTCAAAGAGATGCATCAAACCCACCAAGCGGACTGCTTGCTTACAGGGTGATTAAAGTCTTGGACCCCAGTGCGGACAGTCTTCCTCCTCTGCCCATCACATTCCGTCATTCCATAGAAAAGAATGATAACTTGGAAAGTTACAAGTTGAGACCTGCAGACAACACCCCTCAATGCTATAGAAAACACATACAAAGGAAATGCGTAGAAACCATACACACAGAGCGTGGCATTTCTAGAGCGTCCCGTCTGTACCCTGCTCTTCAGACCTGTGTCTTCCCAACGTAGCATCTTACATCCATACGCGTGACCTAGAGTTTTAGCTATCTCTGGATAGTATGGCTCTTAAGAGGAAACACAGTATGTCCATTTGAATGTAAAGTTCATTTCTGATACCAACTCAACAACTATTTCATATTGACTCTTTTGTTGTTGCTGCTAGAAGAGGTTTCACAAAAAAAAAAAAATCTGAAGGGAATTCCTGGTACTACACGTGACCTACAGGGAACGCAAGCTTTTCACTCTGGGCTCTGTTTACAGATTCTTCAGCTCACATTGCTGGAATGAGACAAATATAGCCAGTTTTGCTTTGATGTGTGGTTAGCTTGGCTTTCCAATCCTGGCACAATCATGACATTTAAGAGGCCAGGGGATAAAATTATTTTCATTCCAACCCTTTAAACATGATAGAGACTTGACAAAAACAGTTCCTGCCAAAAATGAATTTGAACCTAAACAGGGCATATCTTTAAAACCAGAAAATAAAATAAATCCTTTTTCTTACCCTGCTAGGTATGTGCAGAAGTGTGTGTCGTTGAGCAGGTTGAGAAACGGCTGTGGTAAGCATGGGGCTCGGAGAAGGACAGATTGCTCTCACTGTCCTGGGGAATGGGAGGAGAGGAAGGCTTGCTGCAAGGTATAACTCAAACTAGAGTGAGACTGGCTGCTGTCAACAAGTCTCTGCCACTTTCCAGAATGACTGTGGTAATCTGACAACGATTGGTCGGGATTCTAATAAAACAAACCTCTGTTTACTGGTCTATCAACCCCGCACTCCCAAGTCAGTCATCTGAATCTTGGAGATGCTCTGTGCCTCACCTGTGGCTAGCCTTCTCTGACAGCTGAGACCAGATGAAATAAGACAGGAGAAGGGAGGTGAGCCTCCTATGAACCTCATCCATTCCCCCTGAAAAAGATCTCCTTCCTCCACTTCAGGCCCACTCCCGTTTCTAGCACTCTGAAAAGGAACTGTGGGCACAGAGGGAGACTACAAGGACAGCCAGGGGGCATTGACGGAGCACAGGCACTGCCCGGGGGCTGTGAAATTGCCTATCAGACACATACCTATAGACACAAGCTTGTGTGTTCTATCAACACAAGTTCGGATCTACGGGTTTGCGGCAACAGGCCTCAGTCTCTTCTTTCATTTGGGGGTTTAACGTGTCTGAAAACAAAATGTTAAAATGATTAGTCCAACAAAAGTGTCTGCCATTTGATTGTTCAGTGTTAGAGGTAGGAAAGGATGTCATTCTGCTTCTCCAATTGTCCCCCACACCTTCTGTGACGTCTGACTCACTCTAGAACGTATTTTAGGGAAGTGTCGCCATTTTACAGTGTAATGAATAGAGTCCTTATTTACTCAGCCCTTAACAGACAATCTGGGCAAACGAATAACCACGTGAGCAATCAGTGGAATAAAGGAAATTCTTTAAATTGTGGAGCGGTGAAGGGAGAGAAAGAAACCCCAGTGCCCATGTGTGAGGTCATCCTTTGAAATAAACATCTCATTCCCCGGGGAAAGGTGGTGACATTTCCTAATTGCATGCTAGAAAATAGAAATAATGCAACAAACACTACCAACCCGAATGCGAAAGGAGATTTCCACCTGGAACTGGAAGAGTTAGAGCTGTGTCTTCTCAAACACCCCCGTGATTGCGTGCAGCGCCAACCATGGGCAAAACCTTGATGTGTTTTGTAAATTTTCAACCATAAAGGAAATTATGCAACTGCTACCACTAAAACTGTTCAGTTCAAGAGTATGGGATAAATGTGTTTTCATCTTCCCAAAGTATTTCATTTGCAAACATCGCATCCTTTGAACAAAGCTAAATGTTGCAAGAAGGAAGAATAGGACATTGAAGACAATGAACTCTTGTGAATGATTCATTCTTTTTGTGAATTTTATTAGAGGCATGGTCTTAAACATAGAACTTCAGAGACCCGTGTTAGAAAAGCCAAATAGTCCCCCTTCCTCTATATTGATAGAAACACAGTCAGTGTATAAACCTAGGTCAAGCGTGATTATAAGCCCCCGGCTCTCCAAATAATCTCCTTCCCCTAAAACAAAGAGGTAGTCACTACTTCTTTAAGAATCTGGGAGATGAACTGAAGCTCTATCAATAACAAAGGAAAAAGAGCTAAATTCAGAGAGAAGATCAGGTGCTACATATATTTTCATGTCCTAAGAGATGAAGTCAAGAGAGCGGAAAACTCAAGAGTAGTTAGAACAGGGCCTGAGGTGTAAGCGCATAGAGTATTTCATTGTTCACCTTTCATCCCCAGTGAGCTAGATAGGGGTTCAGTTGCCTGCAGCCTACTGGTGCTAAACCAAAAATTCACTTGTAGCGCTGTGAGGCTTGGCTTTCAGATCCAAAAACATAACAGCACGTGGAAACCGGAAGCATCCAAGCCAGAAAAGTCCAAGCAATCTTTCCTTAATTTTGTGTGAAATTGTAGATTATCTTTATAAAATAAGGGACTTAAAAATAAGCCCCACGGCTTAATTTCCACTGATTACTCTGCAAAGAAATGGGATGAGAAGCATTTCAGCATGGTCACCTTGAACACCAGCACTGCTGAGATACCAGAGGCACAGAAACATGTTACAATCTAGGCATGAGCAGGTCCAGGCTCTCGAGATAATGAGAACTGGCTGTTATTATAGGTGGACTGTCCTAATCCAGAAATCTAAATGAGAACTGCATCAGATACCCAACCTTTTTGAACTCCAACATCATGCCACAGTGGAAAATTCTACACTTGACCTCATGCAATAGTTGTATGCAAAAAGGAAAGGAGAATAAGGGGAAGAAAGTGAAGTGGAGGGAAGAAAAGGAGAAGGGAAGGGGAAGAGGAAGGGAAAGAGAAAGAGGAAAGGAGGAAAGGAAAGCTGGTGCCAGGAGGATTTGCGTAGGGGTAGCTGTTTTCCCTGAAATACTAATTGAATATCCACTTGAAGAACCTTCTCTGTGTTGAGTAGGCAAATAGAATTCTTTACAGAAGAAAATTTGGCTCACTTTGTTAAACAAGATTTCATGTTTTTTTAAAATCATACTACTTAAGTTGGAAAATATGAGCTGAATTCTCACAAACAAATGCAATCGCGGGATAAGGGAACTTGCCAACCAAATATATCACTTACATTATTAAACAGCGTCAGACAGCACAAAGCACTTTGGTAACTCTATCTTATGAGAACTAAGTTCAAATCCTGTCCACGGAATGAGCATTTCAAGAGCTTTAGAAAGTGCCACATCATATTACCGAACAAGGACTAAAGCTAAAATACCAATAATGTCATTCTGAAATGTATGTACGCCATGTTATTCGGAGCACTTGATAGTGTCTAAAGCCAATTCTATAATCACCACATTTTGCAAAATTCACATCTCCAAGCTAGCCAGAGTTGAAGGCCAGTACCGGCTAGTTTCTAACAAATTCTGCCTAAAATCATTGTCAAAAGAAGCAAACAGAATTATTGAATTATTTAAAAAACAGTCCCAAACGCCACCAACTTGAAAGTCACACCTGTTCAACTCACTGATTTTGACCACTATAAAACTGACTTAAAAAAAAAATTAAGTTAAAAAGGAAGTTGTTACTTGCAATTAGCCTATTCAAGTGTGCCCTGAAAACTTTCAATTCTTGAGAAAAACAATAAATTTGAGAGAAATTACAGGAAAATGCCATTACCTGAAAAAAATTAACGTCTTATGAATCTTATTTTCAAAGCTGCATCCATGTGACCGGTCAGTTTCTTCAGGTCATTCACCCTTGTCTAGAAAATAAGACATTTAAAATAAGTGTTAAGTGGATCAGGTTTCTTTGCATCTTTTTTGGTTGGATATTTTTGTCACCGAATTTCAGTTTGTAAATTGACAGTAAAAGTGAAACACTAGAACAAGACATTTTTCAAAAGGAATGTTAAAACCCTGAAATGAAACTACTTCCAGAAAAATATTGGGAAGCATTCTGTACACTCCATTTCTAGAACTGCCTCTAATAAAAATGCTCCTGTGAGCTGGTGTCTGTGTCCTCTGAGCTGGGATTTTCCTGGTCCCTGACAGGCCTGGAGAAAGATTCTCACCAGAAAAGAAAAAAAACAAAAACAAAGCGAAAGAACAAACAGGCTATGTAGTCTCAGAACACCCCCAAAGTTCAGTGCCTTATCCCAAACTACTCCCTCCTAAACATGAATACAAGATACGCCATCGACAAGTAAGAATGGTTAAATAGGCAAATGAGGTGCCAATTACCTGGCCTGATGCTTGTCTGAGGGACACAGCCCTGAGTTTCTGCCTGAGGATTCGGAATGGGGCTGCTGATTGGGCTGTGAAGAACCATTTGGCCCCAGTGGATCTGAGAGTCTGCCCCCTTCCACCACACAGAGGTCTTGGCTTCCAGTCCCGGGTCCTTTCCTTGGCTATCTTTTAAACACAGCTTTTGCCTTTCCCGCATCGACCCCTCTCACAAATGAAAGCAACCTCACTGCACACTTGCATCAAAAACGAAAACCTACTTTTGTAACCTGGCGATGTTCGTGAATACCAAATCCACGTGCTATCCGCAGAATGACACGAACGGAGAGGTATTCTGACCTCCACACCCACATGCACGCACGTGTGCGCGCACACATTCTTTTTTTTCAGAAGTGCATCCTGCACCAAACCATCTCCCTGAACCTCTTTGTCCTGGAGAGATGGGACAATTTGATTGGACAATTACTGATGAAGGAAGGAAAGGAGAGCAAAAGGAAAAGTCGAAAGAAAGAAAGAGAAGACCACAGAAGAAAGAGAAAGAAGAAAGAAATGGCAGCAACAGCCAAAATAGGAAAGACAGAGGGAGGAAGGGAAGGAGGGAGGGAGGAGGAGGAGGAGGCGGCGGCGGAAGAGGAGGAGGAAGGAAAAGGAGGGAGAGAAGGAAGAGGCTTGCCTTGCTTGAGTCTGTTGACACTCGCTCAGACACCTGCCATCATAAAGCAGGCTCACAGCTAGTTTTCGATTCCCCTCGTCCATGGCTTTTCAATGATCCTGAAGCCTTTTCCCTCACCCTCTGCTTTTTGCTGAACATTCCAATTGCCTCAACACAAGAGGCACGCCTAGCAATCGCCAGTCCCCTGGTAATTTGCTGTGTCATGAGTCACCGGCTCTGCTTACCCAAGGCCTGCCACAGGCCTCCCCGCTGCAGGCGCATCTCCTGGGGATGGAGGACGGACGGACGGAAGGGAAGTGCCCTAGGGTAGCGCAATGAACACTTTGCCCAGGAACATGACCAGAAGGGAGAATGGGAGCCAGGGACTGGTCTATAATCTTTCCATATAGACAGCTCACATTTAAAAGATACTGAGCTGAAAAATGGCAAGCGAAAGCATGTGTCGTTTGATGGAAGAACAGACGTGGACAATGTCTTGACAGAAGAAAGTAAGATTCCACGACGATGAATGATGCCCTGAGACTGGATCGTGATATACATACGTATGTATTTGTAATTAAAAGTGTCTAACCCTATTTAATACACTCGCTGCCAGGGGATATATAACAGACTCAACAATTGAAGAATGAGAAATGAGAGGCGAATTCTCTTTGGACCCACCGGACAAAACAAAGGAGAGAGACAGCCAGTCGCAAAGCGCTTCCGGTCCAGCTGGCTGAAGGAGTCGATTTTCACTTTGGAAGGAAACGAGTTTGCTCACAATGACAATTTCTCTTCTTTTTACAAACGCAGCGATGCCAGACTATCAGACTACAACTTCCCCTCTAGCTCTGCTGCTAATAATGCACAGGAAAATATTGTAACAATAACGCCCGATTCTGACATGGAGACACGTGACACGTATTTTAAAACATTGGGCATCCGTCATCTCTTGAATATAAAGCGAGCCGTGGCCCTCTCTGTGGGCTGGCCAGCTTGAACACTTGCTGCTCTTCTCAGAGCTATGTTTTGCTCTTGAGAAAGCAGACCAGGATTAGAGGTGCAAGAATACAGGAAATCCCTTGAACTCTGCAAAGAAGGAAACATGCATCAGATGCTTCCTTAGGGTTCTACATACCCATGGATTCTTGTTCCAAGAAAGGTATAGAAGAGCCTAGAACCTCCACATGACACTTAGAAAAAGTAGCAACCATCAAACCCAAGAGACGACATTGTTTCTGGAGCAGAAGGCCCTCGGCTAACTCCAGAGCACAGAGTACCCAGAGGGACTGGCACAAAGCTCAACCCTCTGCATTTCACCAGCTCAGCGTCGCCCAACTCAGGCCTCCCGGGGCCTTCTGAGCTCCACATTTCTCTTTTCTTTTGGCACAGCAAAGAATCAAATAGAATACAACTTGGCCTCGCCTCTTCCAAACCGAAGTTCAGAAAGAAAAGTACTAGCCTGTATTAGTTTCTCTCTGTCTCGGTTTCTCTATTTTTCTTCCTCTGTTTCTGTCTCTCTGTTTGTCTGTTTCTGTCTCTCTGTCTGTCTGTTTCTCTCTCTCTCTCTCAGACACACACACACACACACACACACACACCTTCTTTGTACAATGTGGTACCTGCCTAACAACAGCAGCACAACAAGCAACATGTGTTTGAGAACAGCCAGAATCAAACCTTAATGCTGCTTGTTCTCCTTTCTTTTCCCCCGGACTCCGGACAGGGTTGGGGTAAAGTAGAGAAACACGAAGACCTCCATCCAGCCAGGGCGCCAGCGGCCCACGCAGCATGGCTACTCCCCAAGGGGCTGTCGGAAGGTAGAGCAATTTTAGACGAAACCACCGCAGTATTCGGGGTTGGAGTCCAGTCGCATAAAACCCAACGACCTAGCAAACCCCTACAAGTCCGTTTCTGTTGCGTAGCTACCGGCTCGACGTGGGACTAGACTCACTGGGTTTTTGGCGTTGGGGGAGGAAGGGCTGACGAGGGAAGAAGGGAGTAAAAGAAGGCAAAAAGCAAGGAGAGCAAAGAGGAAGGGAGCTCTGCTGCCATTCCCCCTTCTTTGTATAAGCAGGCATGTTTGCACACGTGCCCACACAGGGCACACACGAGTTAACCCACGCAGCTGTGGCCATGGGCAGTGGCTCCGTCACCCCCCTGCACACACCCTCCACGGAGATGTGGCTTTCTGGAAAGCTCCCAGCCGTCACAAAGCCCAGATTCCCAGCTCCCTCCATGGGGGGGCGGGCAGGGAGGAGAAGGAGCTGGTGCCAGAGAGAGCAATCCACAGGCCTCCGCACACCATTTAGTCCCCAGCAGAAGGGTGGTTGGGGCCAGTTAGAGGCTCCACTCCCATTTCTCTCAGGACCTGGAAGAAGCTCACACACGAAGGGAAAAATGAATTCAGACAAGTTGCTAAGGAGACTTGTGTAAACTCCAAGCACAGACATCTTTTCTTCCCCTTTCCCCCTGCGCTCCATCTTACATGCCGATCACGCAGGGCTGCGGCAGGCAGGCGGGCAGGCGGGCGGGCGGGCAGGCGGCCTTGTACCAGCCTTCTGCATTAATCTTCGCCTCAACCATGCAGACTGGCAAAGCATGCTGGGTGTAGATCTCATCATCCTTCAAACTTAAGCTAAAAGGGTGTGTGTGTGTGTGTGTGTGTGCATGAGAGAGAGAGGGAGAGGGAGAGAGAGACGGAGAGAGGGAGAGGAGGAGGGAGAGGAGGAGGAAGAGGAGGAGGAGGAGGGGAAAGAGGGACTGTTTGTAGGGAGAATCAGAATGTTAATTTGGAATTTTTTTAATATAGGTGCAGAACAAAGGATATTTACAGTGCATATTTGGGAGGCAAGCATGGAGAAGAGTAGGCAAAGCACTCAGCGCTGGGAATTTCCCCCTGCCTGTGAATTCTGTCCTTTCTTTGTGTCCATAGACTTTGTCCCCTCCCCCTCCTCCTCCCCTCCAGCAACATGTCAAACTAAAATCCTGCCCCCTGACAGATGTAAGCAGAGACTGAATCGCTGCACACCGCCGTCCAGGGACCCAGGTTTCTGCAGAAAACAAGGCATTCCACAAAGCGGAAGCCAGCTCCTCTGTCCCAGCTTGGCGTTTGTTCTAGACAGACCAGCTCTTTGAAACAAACTGGGACAATTCTCTAACGTCCAACTCCAGCCTGTTAAGATTCTAAACCCGGTAGCTACTCAGAGGAGAAATCCCAGCCCAGTCGCCATTCTCTGAAGCAGAGAACTTCTCCCATAGTGACACATTTTCAGTAGCAGCCCATATATGTCAACATTTGATTTAGGAGAAAATTAACATTTTCTTTCAGGACAGTGATGTTTGCACTGTAGAAGCTAATATTTCCCTTTCTCAGCTTACTGTATTCAAATTTCTATAATTTTCCCTAGTGCAGGGAGAAGGGAGACCAAAAAAAAAAGTAATTCAAATCATTTCTCTGAGATGCAGAGGGGAACTATATGTCTGGTCTGTATAGATGTGTGTGTTTTATGTGTGTTGCACGTGTGTGGTTATGTGTTCACATACACATGTACATTCCCACATGCTGTCATATGTATACACACATATACACACAGGTGATGTGTGCATGAGTGTTGTTCTTGCAGGCATATAGTTTTATGGATTTGTGTGTGTGTGTGCTTCTGTTTTTATGTCGTGTGTGTGTGTGTGTGTGTGTGTGTGTGTGCCTTGCCATGGTAGTACGATCAATAAGACACACACTAAGACAGTTGGGAGGTGAGTACCTGCTTGGTCCCTTCCCAAGTTCACAACGCCAATTACCCACCAGCCATACCAGAAAAGCTCCGGTGATGGATGGAGTCGCTGCACTCTGAGGTCTGGTCGTGGACGGGAAGGTGTCTGCGTTCAGCGCGCAGAGCTGGTGTGTCTTCATGCTCCAAGAAATCTCTGCAGCTTCCCTCTCTTCACCCTGCCAAACTTTATTTCAGTTTCACACTTCAAGGCTGAAGCAAGCTGGGCTGCCTCCACTGAAATCAGGCTGCCAGGCAACTCAGGGAGCGAGACAGAGAATTAGCTCCTACCCTTGGTAGAGAAAGACAGAGTCCTGCAAACCGCCACCTTGCCCACGGTTTCCACACGGGACTCCATGACACAGGACCCTTGAGTGTGGGGAAGGGGGAATCCTTGTAGTTCCTTGAGCTCTTGGCTTATCTTTACCTGTCCCCGGCCTTCAGCCAGGATGACTCTATCAACATGACCAGTGAACCTGGTGGAAGCTGAGCTGGGGGCAGCAGGGGACAGGCATCCTCCGTGGCCTGTGTGGCCTGCAGCCAGGGGAGGGACCCCTGCACTCCTCCTCAGGAACCGGAACTCCACCACGTCTGACGCTTTGCTTGTGGGGTGATTTTCCTGTCTTTGGGGCTGGGAGTGTGTGTAGGGTGTTTTTCACACTCCTGAGAAGAATTGCATATTGAGGAGAGGAAGCATTCATTTACACGATCGACAAAATGCCTGGTCCTGGAGTGAAGGCCCCTTCCCCTCTGCATGGCCCGAAAGCACGCTCCTGCATGATCTGCTTATTCCTTTCCAGAATTCCACCAAGGACAGAACGCAGACGTGATGGCTTTCATTACGCCAACCTCCCCACAACCTGGCCCGGGCCTTGTGGGAAGAGAAAAGGTAACTGTGACTAATCAACATGGCTGTGCTCTCCCGCAGGGAGACCACGGTGTTTACAGAGAGTGAATCTGGATTTAAGTAATCTAAAAAATATTATCTTAAAAAAGTATCGAATTACCTAACAATTATCTAAAAATTTTTATCTTAAAAAAATGGTAGTTTTCCATAGTAGAAAATCCTGAAGGAAACCTGCTCTTTAGGCGTAAAAAGGAAAACACAAAAGGCCATATTTCCCCAGATAAAGGCAGCCCAAATAGCTGTCAAGGAATAAAGTAACCCAACTTCCGTGAAGATGGGTCTAGGAAAACGGAGTTCAGTGCTCACCAGCAGAACTCTTCACCTCTTGCCTGTGGTCAGAGACCCTATTCCTTCCATATTCTATAAACTGGTCTTTCTTAATGCCACCCTAACATCCAGCCTTAGGCTGTGTGTACAGGCTAAAGGCCAGAACGCTCCACTTCCCCAAGTTATGTGAGCTAATACTTCAGGTTGCAGAATACCTCACAAGGCATTCAGTAACTCTCTCCTCGGTCTGGTTAGCATTTGTCTGTCCTGGCATAGAGCGTGGACATAGAGGTAAGTCAGGCTTCTTTGCAAAAGTCATGGCAGCACTCGGATCTCCACCCTCGCCACAGCTGGCTGAGGGAATCGGCAGGTGCCTCTCTCTCCCTGCATCCCCCATTGACCAGCCATGTTTGTCCCATGGAATCCCAGGCGGTGGGACACACCAGACACCTATACTCCAACGGCTGCCATCTTAGGTAGACGAAACAACAGATCAATTATAGAGTTGAAAGTAGTCCCCGATTATGGATTCGAGTCAAGCCAATCCAGTGGTCTAGTCCTGTAATTCTGATCCTGAGCCACACAAATACAGATCACAAGCTCCCAACTCTACAAAATACTCTCGTCCATCTCGGGCCAGAGGAAAACCCTGAATTAATAGTCTATGCTGGCTGAGTGTCCCCTCGTTTCCACTTGGTAGACAGGACGTAAGGCAAATTCAGGATTCGGTGGGGAGCAGAGAAGGACATCAAGTTTTCAAGTATCCTGTGAACATCATTCCTTGTTTTCAACATAGTCAAATGGCTATTCCCACAAGGGGCCTTCAAATGGGTAAGAGGCTATACTTGGGTAGAATGACTCTCTAATAAAAATCATATCTCTATTCCCTCACACAGAAATGATTTACTTCTAACATTTAATATGGGCCAGACATCACCATGGATGGCTCATCATTCCCATTTCTTCTGGTGTGGTATTTTGGGGGTGGAAGACAAGGATGGGTGGGGTATGTGGAAAGTTGAGTCTCGAGTCTTGTCTAAATGATTGACAAACAGAAAAGATTGGGAAAGCCACAGATACAGCCCCAAACAACTTCCTTATGCCATAAAGACCTCCGATGTCACCTCTTTAAAATTTTTTTTAAACAATTAAGCCACTCATGCCAATTCATGCTGATTGGTAGCAGCTCGCTGGAACATAAACAAAGGATTCTGAAACTGAGCCTCACCCTGAGTCGGAAGGAGTTTATGAACACTTGGAAAGTCACCCCTGCTTCAGAGGAAGAAGGCCGACAATGACAAATGTGACTACCATTGGCCGTTCCTGATGGAGCCCAAGTTCTCCTGTCTCCTCACAGCCGTGTCCTTCTCACAGGAGTAGGACCAACGTCGGCAGCTTCTAAGGTGACACATTGTCAGCTCCCCAAAATATTATTTTTTCTTATGGTTATTATTGACATCTTTGGACACCTTGGCTAATAAGAGAATCCAGGTTGATTTCTGTCTTGCATGAACTTGTTATTCTCACTATTTTTTTCTTTTCTTTTCCTTTGTAACTGGAGAAAGACAAGAAAGTCGAACAAAGCCATTCCCATCCCCTGCTCCCAATCTGAGAGAGGACTGCTAACCCCCAGCCGGCCTCTGTTAGAGGAAAATTCCTGTGCAGCCAGAACCCCCAAATCTACTTATCCTACCGCTGAATCTCTTCAAAGTCCACACAAGAAGACAGTTTATGACAAGGCCCTTCTTCCCAGGGGCAGCGTCCAGAGCAGACGGCATGGCTGTGTCCCCTGGGAAGGCTGGACGGGTGCTGGCTGGTGTGGGCGTGGGGGGCAGGGGCAGGGAGTGGACACTGAGATGAAGCATGGATGGTTTCCATCTTGCAGTACTGATACAGCCAGACACCTCCTGCTGGGATCCCACACAGCGATGGTTGCACAGGCCGGACTAGACAGCACTGGCCGGGCCGGGAGGGGAGGGCGGCAGCCTTGCCCTCTACTCAGAGCACTTGGCCCAGGTGGAAGGGCCAGAGGACCCGAAGAAGGTTTGCATTGCACGCGAAATCCTGCCATGAATCCGTGGGTTCGCCGCTGAACGCGCAGCCCATAGGGAAGGAAAGCCTATGTACACGCAAAACTGGCAGGATCCCATCAGAGACTTGTTTGCTCCGGTTAATCTAGATTTCTATGATATCCTCCAGTGACAGGCCGTGAAATCTACCTTGCAGGAGTCACCATGGGGAATTAGAGGCTGAGCGCCACCCATTTACATTTCTTTACATTTCTCCCATGAGAAAGGGGGCAGGCGCTACCAGCCTTGGCCCTACAGAAAGAGGGTTGTGACTTTCCAGGCCGTGAACTTGTGCCAACCTTCCTTCTGTGAGCGAACGAGTTGGAGGAGTCCAGGCTCACAGAGCTGCACAGCCGCTGGCTCATCCTTGACACCGGGAGGGACCACAGCTGTTCACCAGCCCGCCCTGCCTCCAAGGAAGCCATTTTCAAGGAGCTTTCCAGACCTGACCAGCAAGGGGGAAGCTGGCTAGAGACGAGAAATCAAATACAACAAAATCTGGGTCTGAACAAGTTCACAGAAGATCCCCGCGCTGCAGAAGAGCACAAGAAGGGGTGCAGGGGTTCCGCTGGCGTGCGCGCCTCCCTTTCTGCACACTGAGATCCTTTGTGCCCCCTGTGAACTCCGTTGGGCGCGGGCACACGGGGAGCAGCCGTTGCATTGAACATGGCGCCCATGGAGGGGCCATGCTTCCCGTTCAGAGCTTCCCTTGTCAGGGGAAACAAGAACAAGTGGATTCTGAGATCCAGGGGACCCCCACCCTAAACGAACCCCCACTACCTGCCCACGCTTAGCCAGTTGTGCCTCTCCAGCAACTGCTTCTTCGACTCAACATTTGGAGCTGAAGGATGGTACTAGATTGCTGCGAAAACCTGGAGCTGGGTTTTCTTCTGAGTTGTTCAGGGTCTCTCTAGACCAAGGCAGACACGGGCGTCACCAGATCCTCACCAAGCCCCGAGAAAGAGAAAACGCTGTCTCACTGGCTTCCTTACGACACACAGCCTATTGTCCTCACAGATACAACCAAGTCATTCCCACTTAACCGTCTCAGCAAAGGCTCAGAAAGACACTGTCTCTGCATCTCTGTTTCCTTTTCCATCAGATCTCTGTCTCTACCAGATTCCCATTTCTCTGTGCGCACGCACACGCACGCACACACACACACGCACGCACCTCACAAATGGGCTGCACCAGATGGGCTCTCAATCATAGTAATCAGCTGGGAAATTAAATGTTAGTGAATCTAGCTAGTTTCCCGAATTTTCCCACTTGAGATTAGAGCCGGAGCCATCACCATGTCTTCCTCTGGTGATTCCGGCTGCCTTTCGCAGACGGCCGTGCCAGGGATCCAGGACCCACTTTCGTTCCTAAAGGATGTTTGTGTTTCTCTCCCAGAACATGGCTTGTAGCTCAATTCGGTTTTGTTTCCCTCCTAACGACGCTATTAATACTTCCTATTTACAGAACACACACCTCGAGGAGCTCAAAACATTTACAGAAATTAACCACGTCAGAGTGGGCAGATACCAGATCTTACTTGCCCGGTTTAAGAGGAAGAAGCTGAGCTATTAAGCAAGCTTCCTTGCTTGTCACCAGACAGGCCCCGTCACCCACTTGGTTCCTTCCAGGGCTTTGCTTAAGCTGTCAAATGAGATGGGGATTTATGTATTCTGTGCCCACTAGCTGATCTTTCTAGTGTTTTACACACACACACACACACACACACACACACACACAGAGGTACAAGTCCTCATGTACAAACATTGCAGATCTCCCTACGAGTATATGTTTCCTCTAGTAGATGATCAGTAAGTGTGATTGGCTACGTTGCATTCAACCAGTGCAACTTCTGGTGCAGTTTTCTCCCCCCTTTTCCAGATGTCTCCTCCAGTCTGCTCAATTATCACTTCCCAGGGCAAGCCGGAGGTCCTGTGGGGATCCAGACCGGCTGGCGCTCTCCCGTCTCCACCCCGCCCAGCACGTCTCCTCTGGCAATGATTACAGGTTGCAGAGTGAAGAGGAAAGAACTTGGCTGTTGGGGGCGGGGGAGGGGGAAATACCTGGGACCCCATGGGACCCCATGGCAGGCCTACTCTCCCATCAGAAGACCTTGGATGAGGCAATTAGCCAATCAGAAAGCCAATGGGACATTGTCTTTGAGTATTTCAAGCAGAAGACAATAGAACAACATGTCACTCCTCCCATGATGTCAGGCAAATGCATGACAGCACTTGTCAGCCTCTACCTCTACCTCTTCTGTAGCTGGCCTTCCAGGTGTGCTTCCGGAATAGGATTCTGTAGGCACGAAACACTCCCAGACTGTGTCCTTCTTCTGCCAGAGTTAGGGGGTGAGACGGCAAGATGAATCATGCAGCAATGAAGTACTGGGAGATTGTAGTTACTACTGTCGCTGTGGCATGGCTTCCTTGGGGATGGCCCTGGGTTCATCTTTATATCCATGGCTCCAATCACTGGACAGGTTGATGGATGGACAGACGGAAAGACTATGACTCAATGACTGACCTAACCAAGAACTCATTGTTGAGTCAGGAAACAAGAAGCTTGAAGTGAATCACAGAGGAGGGGGGGAGGGGCGTGTCCTTCAGGAAGAAGCTAAGCTGGAAGGGGGGGGCCAGGCTCCCGATGAGTGCTTCCCAACGCAGCCCCAGCCCCTGCCAGATCTCCCCGCAGCTCCCTGTCCTGAAGACTCCCGGGACTGGCCCAGGTCTTCAGCAGCTTCTTTAGATCCGGGTGTGATCCAGGAACTCGGCTGTGCATAAGCTCTCCTTTTCTTTCAGTTCTACTGAAGCACAAGTAACAATTGAGAATTGCCATAGCAGGATGTTTCGATAGATGCATTCATTGTGAAATGGTGGATGAGGTAAAGCCGATTTATCCATCTGTTACCTTAGCTATCCCTTTATCCTTCCTTTCCCCCTCTTTCCTTTCTTCCTTCTGCCCTCTCTTCTCCTCTCTCCCACTCTCCTTCCCACTGCCCCTTTGGTATGGTGAGAATTCTCAGTCTACCCTCTTAAAAAATGAGAGAAGATACAAACAGATGGATTGGAAGACAAAATTGTTAAAAATACCCATGCTACCCCAAGTAGATTCAATGAAATCTCTAACAAAACCCCAATGCCACTCTTCACAGAAAAGGAAAAAAGAAATAACCCTCAAAGGCAATTTGAGTGGGCTGGGAAGGTGACTCAGTGGTAGAGCGCTTGCCTTGCACGCATGAGGCCCTGGGTTCGATTCCTCAGCACCACATAAGCAAAAATAAAAAAGCTGGAAGTGGTGCTGTGGCTCAAGTGGTAGAGCGCTAGCCTTGAGCTGAAGAGCTGAGGGGCAGCACCCAGGCCCCATGACTGACAAAAAAAAAAAAAGACAATTTGAGCAAGAAAAATGTCAGAGACCATACATTTTCCGATTTCAAAATACACTACAAAACTACAGGAATCAAACCAGTACAGTACTGTCATAAAATGTATAGGTATCTAAGCCAAGGGAACAGTATAGAAAGCCCCCAAATCCATGTCTTATTGTCACCCAGTAGTCCACACACACCCAATAGGCAAGAACGTACCATGGGGAAACCCAGTTTTATTAATAAATGATATTAGAAACTAACTGCATATCGACATGCAGGAGAATGAAATTGAACTTGCATCCCCAACGGTTCACATATGCAAAAATAAGATCCCCTCAAAACATAGCAAAGACCTGAATGTAATCCCTGACACTGTACAAGTTCTAGGAGGTCACACTCAAGAAAAGCTCCCTGACATTGATCTGAGCAGCACATTTTGGAAACAACACTGAAGGCATACACAACAAAAGGGAAAATTGAAAAATGGGATTATATCCATCCAAACAATCAAAAGCAAAGGAAGGCAGTGTACAGAATGGTAGGGAAACTTCAAACCGCATCTCAGATGGGGGCTGCTTCCTTTTTACCCACAGAGGGAAGTTTTCGCATCGCTGGCTTGGGTCTGGTTCTGACTTCCTGTTTGGCTTTGTTCAACTCATAATCCTTCCAGACTCTGTTCCTTCACTGCAATACAGGGTTAGATCTTCGATGTTCTTTAAGTTGTAAGATTCTATAGCCGTGGTGAGTCCAGTTCCCAGACTCCGGGCAGGCCTGCACGGGCGCCATGTACGATGGACCATGTGGCCTGTGTGGGCTGGAGCTGCCCTTTGCTGTTGATCACTTGCCAGCAAGGTGCCCTCGCTCCTTCATTCCTTGATTACTGAAGCCTACCAGTAATGGCACATCCTAAGCCATGGTTCTAAACGATTGAAATGTACAATTTGATTTTAATGCGTTTATACTAGAATTATAATAACTATATTAACATAATAACTAATAAATAGCCCAGTAAATACATTCTCTCCTCTCTCTGTGTGTATCTCTCTCTCTCTCTCTCTCTCTCTCTCTCTCACACACACACACACACACACACACACACACATACTTAAAGACTTTGAAACAGATACAATGTTAGACAAAGATGACCAAAGCACAGCAATAAAGCGTTGCGCCAGAGCCTTGGGTATGGATGGAATAAAGGAATGCGTGCGGTTGTTTTCATGGAACTGACAGCCAAGTACACAGATGGCTGAGTTGAAGAGGGCCTCCCTAGCATATTTAAAGTGCAGCAGGACCAAAACAAAAAATGGCAAATGACAGTAACCTCTAATGGATTCCGAAGGTCTTAGGAAGGCAAAATCCAGAACGGATTAAGCCTCCTCTAGTCTTTGGAGAAGAATTTCTCCTCCCCGCCCTCTTTTATTTTTGTTGATCGTGGGGCTTGAACTCTCTGGGTGTTGTCCTTCAGCTCTTCAGCTCAAGGCGAGTGCTCTACTGCTTGAGCCACAGCGCCACTTCGTTTTCTGGGGATTTATTGGAGATAAAAGTCTCAAGGACTTTCCTGCCCAGGCTGGCTTTGAACCATGATCCTCAGATCTCAGCCTCCTGAGTAGCTAGGATGACAGGTGTGAGCCACCAGCACCGGGCCTCCTTTTTCTCCTTTTAAAAATGATCTTTTATTAGTTCTTTGAAGAGGCTTCGACTCAACATGACAATTTCTGAGTACAATGCATCCATCACCGTTTTTGTGGTTCTCCACCCCTATCTAGTCCAACCCCACACATCCCCTCCAATCTCACATACACACAGTGAAAACTTCTAAAAGTCATGAATAAAAGGCTCGAGGTCTTCCTAAGGATGCTCTCTAAAAGAGATCTCTACCAAGGGAAAGTATTTTGGAGCCAGTCAATCTGGTTTGTCTCCTCCACCCGCTTGATGAAGTGTGTGGATTGGGGTGGCTTTCTCGGTTACTCAGAGGTCTGATTTTCTTGCTTATAAAGTTGGACTATTACCGAGATCTGTCTCACTTGGCTGTTAAGCCAAGTGGGAAACGCTTTGTGGAGCGTGTCTAGCTTTCTGCCAGAGGCTCAGGAAGCATTGGGTCACTATTTAGAAGAAAAGTCTTCCTTTTATGATGGGGCAGCAGGTGCCTGTCCTTTGAGCCTTGTTTAGTCTTCCTTGTGAGCCTGATAAGAGGCGATGGTGATTCAGAACCTCTCCAGAGGGCCTTGTTTTTGGGGGGAGTCTCCAGCTTTACATTCTAGAGTTTCTGCGTTCTGCTTCTGGGCCCCATGTTCCCTTCGGTAATTAAGATGAAACCACAAACATGAGGATTTTTGTCAAACACAGGGGTCTAAAGATTGTCTCGAAGACACCTTGAAATTGTCAAGAGAAAGCTGAGACTACGAGCAGTTCGGCATTAATGAGCGTGGCCCACGGGGCCACACACGTTCCCACCGAGAGAACCCAAAGTCAGATGCTTCTAGCCATTGGAAAAGCGGGAGCAGATATTATGTTTTCAATGAGGAGGTTTGATAGACTATAGATGGTAGAGATGGTATTAGAGGCAGGCTCTGAATGGGTTCCAGGCCCTTCTAGAAGCTTCCCACAGCTCTTGCCCTGTTGCTCCCTGCCATGTAAGGGTGCTGGATTCCAGCCCTCACCCCACAACCAGACCTGTGGGCACCTTGGCCTTGAATTTCCCAGACTCTAGAACGGTGAGAAATAAACCTCGGCTCATTATCATCTGTCCAACGCGTGTCATTCTGTGACAGCAGCTGACACAGACTAAGGCATTCACACTCGGTCACCGCAACAATCTCGAAATCTATCTCACAAATGTTTCTAAAGAAAGAAAAGATCAATTCCTGAAACTGCGGCCACCCTCTTTGGGCTCCTTCAGCCTAGCAGCCAAGGCTGGCCGGAAGTTCTGGATTCAAGCTCCTTCCCCACGCCCCGGCCTCTCCCTCTCCTCCGCCCTTCCCCTCCCCCCAGGGAAGCATGAGAAGTCATGCCCTGGCTCCCCTTCCCCTTCTCACATAGTTCTTGCTCACTGGTAAGTGCAGGCCCCCAGCAAGGTTGGACATTCAGAAATACAGGGAGAAAATATCATTCAGTAAATTATATTTTGTCTGGGAGAACCAAGGAAATTTCATAGGAGAGAGAAAAACCACGTTTGACCTGTGCAAGAAAGTCCAGCCGCTTCTATGTCTCCAACTCTTTCCTTTGGCTAGGACTCCGTTACATGATTACGTGTTTATGTGCTTGTTTGTTTGCTTCTCGATGGGCTTGGAGAGCTTGAGGATGAGGGGAATGGCTCTCTGGACAAAGAGCCGCTTGAGGGCTGTGGGGGCACAGTGGATGTGACTCACCAGACATGGCTGACAGACCAGACCAGCACCATACACGCTCTCCCCAGGTCGGAAGGGGCCCTGCGCCACTCACACTGCACTCTACAGCGGTGTCTGGTCCTTTGAGACTCTCGATAAATATTGACTGAGAAGGGGGAGAAGCATTATGAATGAATGATGCTGGGGGCGGGGAACAACAAAATGAACTTGTTTTTCCTATTCATTCTAGCCTGCAATCTACTCAACAAGTATCTGTTTGAACGCCGCGTCTGGGCCAGCTCGTGGTTTGTGGATGAATTCCCTGTGAACAAGCAAAGACGTCTGCATGACATTCTTACTCCAATGGGAAGCGACCCGATGGCCAACAGGCCAAGCGCGGTGTCAGCTCTTACCGCGGTGGAACATGCCGGCAGGTAACTAGAGAAACGCCAAAGGGAACGCAGACACCAAAGGACCTCCAGCACAATCCTCCTGCAGCAGGGAGCATCTTACCAATGGACTCGGGGCATTCGTCACTCTGAACCGATGGTTTCCTGTCCCGGCATATTTTCATGTAGCTTACAGGCTTGCTTGTATGCGTAGTGCTGTTCACCCCCATCAGCCCCCCATCCCTCGCTCTTCCCATTCGGCTGTGTCACGAGCCTGGCTCAGACGCCTGCGCCCCAGCGCCGCTGACCTCTCTGCCCGCTGACCTCTCTGCCCTCCGCACCCACACGCCAGGTGTTTCAATAGCTTCTAACAAGCTTGGTGATCTTTTGTCTCTGGAGTTTTCAGAGCTCCTGCTGCCTGGCACCTGGCATTCCATGCAATCACCTGCATGAGGGAGGCCAGCTCAGCCGGGAAGAGCAAGCCGAGAGACAGAAGACAGGCATTTGAAAAATTACCAGGCCAGGAGCACAGGAAACCCAAGCACGGAGGGAAAGCCCTTGAGAACGGGAGTCAGAAAAAGATGACGCCATTGACTTAGAATAAATTCAAGGAAGTGGCGCTGTAGCTCAAGTGGTAGAGCGCTCGCCTTGAGCTGAAGAGCTGAGGGACAGCGCCCAGGCCCAGAGTTCAAGCCCCACGACCG
>NW_012267226.1:22657237-22667626 GCF_000151885.1 Dipodomys ordii
AGGGAGAGAGGGAGGGAGGGAGGAAAGGAGGGAAGGAGGGAGGGAGGGAGGGAGGAGGGATGGAGGGAAGGGAGGGAGGAACTTCTTGGGGGGCGGTCATCTCTGTTTCATTCTCCTTGTTCTTGTGAACATCCTTCCACGTCATCTCCGGCACCTGGATGCCAGTGTGGAACATTCGAGGATGATCCAGGAACAGGCTGCCTGCTGCAGACAGCTTCTCCAGCATGCTGCTGTGTCTTAGAACTGAGCCCTTCCCAAGGGGAAAGAGACTCTGGAGACTTCCGGAAGCTGCTTGTCCTGCCTGGGGCGGGCTGTCCTGGGCCGCGCTGGTTTTGCTCCCTTAGGAAGAGCACACATCCATAGGAGACTTACAGGAATTGAGAGGAGGGTTCTACACCAATGGGTCAATTCCAAAACACCACCGCCAACGGACTCATCAGCACGCCATGAAGACTCACTCCAATCACTGCACACCCAGGGCGCTCTCTAAAATATCTCTTCTGCCCTAAAGCAGTCGCAAAAGGAGCTTAGGATCGGGGTGTGTGTCAGCCAACGGATCCTCAGAATGACGCTCACAAATACGTTACGTGGGGCATTGCTACACTTCTCTTACCAGTGTAATATCAACACAGAGTAAGTCATAACTTGATTCTGGTACAAATATGAGTCCACTCATCCAATAAACACCCCTCACAGGATTAGGACCTAGACCAATAGAAAGAAATACACAAAAGGGTTTCACCCCTAATATTATTCCCTGATCCAACGAAGAGGTAGATTTTGTGAGTAACCCGACAATACAATCTGTTCCCACGTGTTGCTCGCATACCACATTTTTAAAGATTAAAATCATGTTGTTTCTTGGGGGTTTTGTTTATTTTGTTTTGGTACTGGGCTTTGAATGCAAGGCCTTGTACTTGCTAGGCAAGCTCTTAGTCCTTTTGCTCTTTACTTTGGTTTTGTTATTGTTTGTGTGTGTGTGTTTGTTTCAGATAGAATTTTGTGCTTACTTTGCCTGGACTGGCTTCAGACATTGATCCTCCTAACTCTGCCTCCAGAGAAATACAGATCTGCACTACTCTATCCAACTTGTTTTTGAGGCAGGGCCTCACTAACTTTTGTCCAGTCTGGCCTTGAACCAGAATCCTCCTATCTCTGCCACCCAAGTCGATGGGAGGGATTACAGGTGTGTACTATCACAGCCAGCCCTATGTGTTCATACTTAATGCATTCTCACTTTTTAAAAAAAATTATTCAAACCTGACTAAATTGTCCCATCTAGCCTAAAAATATAGGACTCCATTTTAGGATGATTTCACAATTGCTATGGAAATACTGATTCAAAAGGAGAGTCCGGGATTATGTGGTAGGCCTCCAACTCCACTTAGACAAGAAGCACATTCATGGTGGGGCAATGGCTGCTTTCAGATAGAGTTCTTTTTTGTAGTTTCCAAGGTGAGTCATGTTTGTAGTTTTGTTTTTGGTTTTGTTTTTTTGAAAAAGATGAACAGGGAATTGAACCAGGATGGACAAGAGAATGGCCAGGAAGATACCTAAAGGCCTTCTGCCTGCGTGCCTCATTAAACGTTTCTTTTTTGTTCATTCGACAAGTGTCCCCGACTAATAGAAGTGAGGAAATGAAACAGATCCTTGCAAACGCAGGAAGAAAAATGCTTCCAACTGAAATTAAAAAAAAATAAATTAAAACAAGGCATACATTATGCTGCTGGATGAACCTTACAAAATAGAGCACAGCTCTCTTTGTTCGGAATAGACAGTACAAGTCCTAAAATGGGACGTCACGCTTTGTGCCCAGGGGAGGTAGGTTAAAGGATAGGCTATGGAATCTCGTGGGAGTGGTCATTATTGCTGTTTATGAAGACTATGAAGTGGCAGCCAGTGACTGGAGGAATAGGCGGAGGCAGGGAGGACTAAAGATGGAGAAAGGAAGAAGTCGCTTGGTGTTGGGCATCTGCCCACGTGCTCCCTAGTTGTGCAGGCCATGTGACTCCTCCCGGGAGGCCCCTCCCACGATGGATTAAATGCTTCCCAAACACCAGGCGCATCACAAGATCCAGATCCACCTTAAGCTCCCACAAGAGCATAAAGAGACGGATGGCCTACAACCCAGCGTATCCACTTTCTAGGTCAGAATAGAAGGCAGAGGAAAGTGCGAGGGCTAAGTTCACACTGTCAGAAAGCGCAGAGCCCGGGCAAGCCTGGGCCTCCAGCCTCTCCGATTCCAAGGCTTTCCCCAGGTGGCTGATCTCCAATCAGATTCAAGCTAAAATTGTGGTAGGAAAACAAAGGGGACAACATCTGAATGCGTTCTGTACCTGCCATAGCAATTGTGACGATTTGTTGACTCCCCTAGGTTTGGGGACAATTTTATGAAAGCTGTAGACCCTCTGTCTGAAAGAATGTGGTGTGTGTGTGTGTGTGTGTGTGTGTGTGTGTGTGTGTGTGTGAACAAAGGAATTTCCAAATCCCTCAAAATTAAAGCTGAGAACCTGTGACCAGTTATTTGAACCCAGGCATCCCTGGGATGCGTGAACAGCGACGTCTCTTTGGCCAGCCCACCCCAGCTGATGGAATGCTGTAAAGTTCTTGGCAAACATGGCCTTGACCCTCCACAGGCCCGGCCCTAACAGATAGAGACCCCGAATGATAAAGGTGAACTTCAAAGAGAACGTAGGCTACGACCTGACTCTCGTAGGACCTGTGAGAGAGTCAGCGGCTGTATCTGCGGGAGAAGCAAAGGACGTTGCTAGCATGAACATCAGCCCCCACCCCCATCCCAGTTGGGCTGTGCATCTTGGTCATGACCTTGAGTGCATCTTGGTCACGACCTTGAGTCTCCGGAAACTGGCGCAGACGGCGGCTGTGAACTGAATAGTCCTTCCGCAGACGGCGTGCAGCCCGGCAAGCCGCCGCTTCTGACACTGTGATCATGACCCCGCCATCTGCAGCCAGCGACTGAGCTGTGGTCTATCAGGACCAGATTCATCACACCCGAGATTCCGTTCTTATGTAAGAGTCACCTGCCGCTGGGGCAGAGACAAGGGTAATCAAGAATGGAAAGGAAGGGGCCTGAGTGAGTATCAAGCAGATTTCTTCTCGGCGGGGCGGAGTTCTGAGAAATCTCTGTACCCTCACATGCCCTCGTTGGAGACACTCATTTTTCTACATTCTGTCTGCATCATTACTGTCGGGCGAGCGGTGCCCTGAGAGCCACAGGCAATCTGTCTTCCGGGAGGTTCTGTTCCAGCCATGACCTCGGCTTTGCTCTAGTTTATATGTCTCTTCCCAAGCTTTGGCTCACTTTCATCACCAGCTGAATTCACCATAAAACAGAGGCTTGACTCACATTACTGAAGCCAGAGAGGGGTCGGGTCCATGCCCGGAGCCACACATGGATGGCCTGCCTAGGGAGAAATGGAGGCCTGGCCTCCTATTTATACTACACTTTGGGACGTCTAGAAGATTCCTTAGCTTAGCCTCCTAGAATCAAGATACAAGTGTGTTGGCTGAAAGGAAAGAACGTGGCATTTGGAAGGTACGCAGGGAAGCGGAGTGAAGGGAGTGGACCGATGTGGATGGAGAAGCCGTGAGCATCTCAAAAGGGGGGAGGGGAGAGTCTATCTCCTAAATTAAATTAGGATTAACAAACACGTGAGAAGGTCTGACTCTATCGCCACGGGCAAACCACTCCCTCCTTGGGTTTCCACTTGTTCGAAGTAGGAATAGGAGGAAAGATTCTTCTTCCTGCCGCGGCAGGCCAAGATAGAAGGTAGAAGAAAAGGCCTTTGAAGCCAACATAATAACTCCTCTGTCCAGAGAAATATAAACAACAATAAATCCAACCGCCCTCAGCTCTGGTTGTGAATGAGTTCTTTGCTTCTGTCGGAGAGGTAAAGTAGTTCATTCCTGGGGGAAAAGTTGAATGTGGCCTGGGGGCCCATGGCCCGTTCACTTCAGTCTCACTGTGTTACACTGCAGTATGATTCATACAAAGAACATTCCATCAGTGAAGCCTTTGCTAAGTAGTTACCGTGGTCCCAGGCCTGCGGCAGAGATTGCAGAACTCACGGCAAGTAAGGGACATTTTCAGAGGGTCTACCACTTTTCCCTGGACATTCATATGCTCCATTTTTTTCAAAGCTAAATACAAAATAAGCCATTATACATTTTAAAGGTCTGTTTGGTGTTTTTTGTTTTAATGAAGATTAGTTCCATTAACATAAATGAGTTTGACCAAATTTGCTTGCATTTCTGCTCACTCCCAAACCTCTACTTATGTCTTAATCTTTGCCTGCAAATGTATGAGAAGCTTCAGTTTAGCCTTTATAGGTATACTTTGGCTTCAGTTCTGATTGTAAAAAAAAAACAAAAAACAAATAAGTCAATCAAGAAACTTCAGAATTCTCAGACAAAGGCATGCTTGCTCCTTTTCAAAATTATACCCCACCACAACCACAATCTCTGGGTGACCCAATTTTTGGAAACTTAATTCCACTTAAAACTTGGTCCCACTTAAGAATTGCAGTAAGATGGTTGATAAGTTTTACATGCCTCTGAAATATACCAATGTAACTTCAAATCCCAGGAGTGTGTTAGTATTATTATTTGCTGTGTACTTAGCATTATCATGATGCTAAACAGTCAATAATGCCACCTTTCCAAGTCCATCTTGTTTTCCTTTTAAGTATTTATTTTCCTCTTTCCCTTTCCTTTCCTCTCCTGTTCTCTCTTTCCTCTTTCCTTTCCTCCTTCCTTCCCTTGGATTTCCAGCTTGCCCATATGTAACATTTGCCATGGGGAATGTCCAAGAAAACAGAGAGCGTGTTACTCATCCTGCAGGTTGTGTATTGCACTAAGAAGAGCCGCGGTCACTGGCACGTGTATTTCTAGCCAAGAAGGGCCGAGGGAATGGAGGAGCACTTGCTGGGGAACCTGGGCCGAGCACTTGGCTTCTCAGGACTCTCACTCCCCACAGACCCAGAAGAGGTGTGGGGACCAGTCCTCGAGTGTCCCCAGCAAGCAGGCATTGACACCTCGCCAGACTCCTGCCACTCCTCCTTACTTTCACCTTGAACTTTAAGAAAACCAGTGTCATCTTTTGCCTGTGTGTGCTGTGATTCCCCACGTGCGGGCTTGAAGGACCAGGGGCCCGAGTGACTGGGGCCTTTGTCTACGTTACACAGAATTCTGGAGGGGAGACATTGCCCCAAGACTGTGGTGCTGACTGAGAAGTTACAATGAGCACAGCTCTCTCCTCAGCAGAGGAGATACCAGTGTCTCTTCAATCTCGCCTGCCATGTACCTCTGAAGATCACGAGCTGTCCCCAGTGGGTCTTGACACATATAATCTTACGAAACCAGTTTAAACAGAGCTCAGGAAAAATGACCAGTTGGTCACCGTTTGAACCACACCGCAGGCCCGCTGTGAGCTGGGGGCCGCCATTTTAGAACCTTGCCTGGATTGGGTCAATCAGGCCTGCCAGTTATAATTCAACAGAGCGCACACCATCATCCCATTTTGCAGGTGAGAAAAACGCGAGTGAAGGCAATCCATGAACTGCTCACAGATGAGAAGGATTGAAGTTTGGATGTTAACTTGGGCAGCTGGACTCTAAATCCAGTACTTTTAGCCACCCAACATACTACTTTTAATTAAAAAAAAACAATTCAATGGTGCCCCTGTTCAAGAGGTCAACATCCCAGGATCTATGCAATTCTTTGCTGGAGCAGGCCTCACAAGGAAGACACCTGAATCTGTTGATGGACTCAGGAGTGAGATGCATTGGATGCCAAGCTGTCGCTCCCATTTTCTGCAGAATATTACTATCATCTTCAAGCATCTCTCTATTTCCTCTTTCTGGAAGAGGACAATAATCAATCATCGTGGTACCTCTGATTAACGACTGGTAACATAATGGGAAAGCACTAGGTAAACTGTAAAGTGCTTTCAAACAATTGTCCCATATGTTAAGCAGCTTCCAAAATAGCAATTTTCTTCAAAGGCCCTCGCAAAGGCAAAATGAGACGCAGCTGCTAGCACGTGCTGCAGGAAGACGGAAACGCGGCTCTCTACATGACGATTCAAGAGGAAGAGACTCACCGTGACATCACCCCCAGAGACGGAGGCTCGCAAGAACGATGGGAGAGTTCACCGTAACAGAGTACCGAGTCTCAAAGGCCCACGAGGCAAGCCAGAAGAAACCCCGTTACCCATGACCCTCGCATAACCGGTAGAAATGGAATTATACTCACCGGAGGAGCAGAAATCAGGGAGTCACCTTGCCCTCCTTAGTCTTTCCAAAGATGAGCCTGTAGGGGGGAAAAATGGGGAGGATTTAAGAAAAAGAAAGAATGGAAAGAGGGAAAAAAAGAGCGAGTAAGGGAGGAAGTCTACGGAAGACCACGAGCTCCGAGCGTGACTCGAGGTCTCCCCTCCAAAGGGTACTGGGACCTCAGTGCCTTTGTTGAAAGAACCCTCATAAAACCTAGCAAGCTCTGTCGTCCCAGAACAAGACTGGACCACAAAAGCAAATGTCCAGTAGTGAATTGTTGCGGAGTGGCCAATGGAGGGGCTGTGGGTTGGTGAAAGTGTTTGGGGGAGGGAAGCCGGGGAGGAAGCACCCACTGGTGCAGCAGATAACGTTGTCTCAGGCTGGAGAGAGCCAGGCAGAGGGGCTGCCTCCTTTATGGTGGTGTCCCTCAGTCTCTCAAGAGATTTCAGCTCTTCCACCAGAAGCCAAGGGGAACAGCCGAGCCGGCCATGGGAAATTGGGGGACAAGTCAAAGTTCACATTCACTTGTAGCATCAAGTAGCACACGCAGACACTCTTTATACAAGCTGGGAGATGGGGAGGTGGGGGCCGCTGGTGGGCTGGGCGCTCACAGCTACCCCTGGGGCTGAGACACAGCTCCGTCATCCACCCGGGATACTCCAGGTTTTAACAGTCTTTGGGGAAGGGGAGAGGAAAAAATCACACCTCCTTAGTAACTGCGATCTTTAGCTGAACTCTCAGCCACCACGCTCTGTGCTCACACGGCCCTAAATGTCTGTCTGGCCTCCTAAATGTCTGTCCTTCTAAACTGGGCTTTGTGGACATGGGTGGACGTTTGTTTTCACTGTGGGAAAGCAGGATGAGTGGCTCATGCTTCATATCATTGCATGCCGTTATTTTCCCACCAATCACATAAGGGAAGTCCAGTCCGTTCTCTCCCCCCTTCCAGAAAGAAGGGGAGACCTCACGCACCCCGGGAAAAGCCCCGGGATGCTGTACCATCACCCCTCCTACAGACTGAAGGAAGACTTGGCTCTTTCGTACCTTGAGGAAAATTAAAACGCAATACAATTTAAAAAAAAATAAAACCCATTAAGAAATGAACATTTGTCATTTCTCCATTAGCGTTTCAAAATTCTTACATTGATTTTTGGGATGGTTGCTGTTGTTCTAGAATACACTGAGGTGTGAAACAGTGCGTCTGAAAGTTATTCTGCCAGCCACCTCGCTCTTTATTCATAAATGAAGCTGTTTTGGTGTTCAGTGGGTGATTATCGTGAATGAACGGGGTGGGGTAGGGTTTCATTTCTCCAAAAAGCTATCAGAACCAAGTTACTACAACTTAGTTTTCCCCTCATTTCCCCAAGGGGAAATAATAAAAAGTATTGCTCTAGTTAATATTCTTGTGCTGCATAGAAAAGACAAAACAAGAGCGATCGCGTGTTTCCATATCTTAGAGTCCATATATTATATATATATAATATATATATATATACATAATTTTCTATAAATTAAAGAGGCACATAGGTATTGTGCCTTTGTCTTTCCGTTTTACTTTTTGATGACTCTGTCTTCTTTTCTTTAGGGTAGACTCGCATATTTATCTTCAGGAGGGTGGGAAGGAGGGGACAGAACTCAAGAGTAAAAGCGTGGAAGGTGCAGCAGTAGCTGCTCACTAGACTAATGAAAGTGGCCTCATGGTGGAGACGGGAGGGAGGGAGGGGAGAGAACAAGGGAAGGAAGGGAAGACGCTGTGTGAACGGAAATGCACTCATCACCGACTCATGTAATAGCAAACCCTGTACACATTATATATTATAATAACCGTAAAGTAAATAATAATTTTTGGAAAAAAAAACTTTACTGTCACAACCAACACAATTTGTAAATTGGGGGGAAGGGGACCAGGAGGGGGAAAACATGGCCAGGGTGACACTGTTCACAAAGATTGCACTCATTGCCTGACTTGCGTTCCTGTAACCCCTCTGTACCTTTAGAGTCCATTTTTTCCATTGTAAATTGGCTAGATGTTTGATGAAGTAATGATTGCTGCTACTATATAAATGCAGCAATGGTTTAAAAACAGAAAGAAAGAAAACAGCTGAATGAGGACCTCCTGCCCCTCCTCTTTCCTTTTCTCTTGCATGTGAAACAGTCAGGTACTAAAGAAACTCTGTGGACTTCTGCAAGGATTTTTCCTCGCTCCTCAACTTTTATCCGTACCAAAGAGTGGTACCCGTCTGTGCAGAAGCCTGAACAAAATCCCACAGCCAACAGCAAAATAAACAGGACTCCGTGATTCTAACCAAACCAATCATGTGCATTTGAGTCTGGCTTGGATTTAGATGAGCAATTCAATAACTTGGCAGAGTTCAAAGAAGACCACGGGCTTAGGAAGCAAATCCCATCCTGACCTGGGTGAGGATTTTACTCTTTTATGCACCGCTTAGTAGATGGGGCAGTCTTTTAATTTACTTAACAATTTGCACAGAGCTTTCTCACTGTAGCATTTAACTCAATTTCTTCTCTATACAATTGGGTTAATTCGAACTTACAGTACAAGACTAACATAGGATTAGATAAAACGTGTATATAAGATGCCTATTATTATGCTCTGCACAGAAAATGTTTCTTGTCTACCCGGCTGCTAAATCTGGGCTCTCAGTAAAGTCATGTTGGTTATAGTAACTTTTCTGATTTACGTCTCCCCTCCAACATAAGTATAACTAATGGAGAAACAGTCTCCCAATGTTGATAATATTATTGGCTCTTTCCCTAGGGATCTTGCCAACCTACACCTATTGTAATTGTTTATCGGAACTTATTGTGGCCATGCATAGTAATGAGTATTTTGCATCGATGCCGTCATTTCTCTGTCCCACAACCCTGCAGTTCAGCAGGGGGGCCAGTTCTGTTTTGCTTTACACTGAACTGAGTAAGTATTTTTAGTATTGTAACAAGTAAGTATTGTTAAAACTTCTGTCTTATGTAATAGGTTTTATTGTTAAAATGTGCATCACAAGTATCCCTCTAAGCCTTAAGGCTGGCAGCTCGATTCCAACTTGATGCTATTGGGAAGAGGACTCTGGAAAAGCATTAGATCATGAAGGTTGGGTGTCCACAGATGGGATTATTGCCTTCAAAAAAGCAGATCCAGGAGCTGGGTGTCAGAGACTCACACCTGCTATTCCAGTGACTCAGGAGGTTGAGATCTAAGGATCGTGGTTTGAAGCCAGCCAGGACAGGAAAGTACGTGAGGCTCTTATCTCCAATAAACTACTCAGAAAATCTGCATGTAGCACTGTGTGGCTCAAGAGGTAGAGTGCTAGCCTTGAGCAAAAAAGCTCAGGGACAGCGCCCAGGCCCAGAGTTCAAGCCCCAGAACTGGCAAAAAGAGGTGGGGGGCAGGAACTTCTGTCACCCTCTTTCTAGCATGAATGCACACAAGGAGAATTTGGTGCTGTGTGACCTGGAAGGGGCCTCCAGCTCTAGGCAAATCCACCAATCTTGACTCCCAGACTCCAGAACTGTAAGAAAGGAGCTTCTGTAGTGCATGCGCCATCGAGTCGTAGCCGCACCAATGAAGACAATGGCCACCGCAAAGCTTCCACACTCCTCCTTCCCAAGTTACGTTTTATAAATTTTTTCAAGCACAACACTAAAATACAGTTCCATACTCCAGAAAATACATGTTTCTTTTTGTTTAATGCCAGGGAAGAGATAATTAAATGAGGGGGTCCATTATCTCTCTTTTAAAACATATGGGTAGGTCCTGAGTTAAGTTTATGAACTCATCGTCGAAACTCTTGTGTGTATCTCTTTAAGAACTGCAGCCAATACCTCCAAAGTGCCTGCTGAGTAACACTGACAGAAGTGGTAGAGCCGCCATTTTGAACCAAAGAGCAAGGAATTGTGGGACTTTTCTGATGGAAATTTCTCCCATTGAAGATTCCCACAGATGGGCTGGGAAGGTGGCTCAGTGGTAGAGCACTTGCCTTGCGTGCCTGAGGCCCTGGGTTCGATTCCTCAGCACCACATAAGCAAAAAGCCGGAAGTGGTGCTGTGGCTCAAGTGGTAGAGCGCTAGCCTTGAGCTG
>NW_012267226.1:22669971-22681695 GCF_000151885.1 Dipodomys ordii
CTCAAGTGGTAGAGCGCTAGCCTTGAGCTGAAGAGCTGAGGGACAGCGCCCAGGCCCAGAGTTCAGGCCCCACAACCGGACCCCCCCCAAAAAAAAACTACAACTGCGCCCAGTCTAAAACAAGAGTCCCACAGGCCCGATTTCCTGGGGTTCTCCCATCCCTCTCTCTGGTCCTTCACAGAAAGACAGGGTTCTCACACAGATGACACAGCAGAAGGTCATTAGCCTAAGAAAGGCCCCACTGTTCTGGACAAAGCCATGACTCTATCCAGATTCCTTGGATTTTTCTTAGAGATGCCAATTCTATGTGATAACTATGTTCAACGCCAGCTCCTGTGTCAGCGGATGAGGATTTATAGGTGTTCAACACAGCCTCCCTGACTTCAAGGAGCTCAGTGCAAGAGACCTGTCTTGCTGATCAATGAACACCCACCTCTGGATGACTTTGAACTCCAGTGAAGCACTGAGAGGAAGAGTGAAGGTTATTGATTCCTGTGATGAAGAAATTTTAGAGCAACAAGATTGCATCACAAGGTGCACCAGGAGTGACCCTCATCATTTCCCTCCAGTCACCTATCTTGGTGATAAATGGTTCGAAAGCACCTTGTCACGTGACATTAATATTTCAGACTCAGAGCAAAATGAAAAGATATCATATGAAAAAAAAATGAACAAGATAAGCTTGTGGAAAGGCAATGGAAATTTGAGATCCAAGTCAGAAAACAATAGGAACGAATTACATTTTGCAATTAGGAAAAAAGTAATAACAATGAAATTTAGATATACTTTTAAAGCAGAGACCCGTTAAAACTTCCCATTGTTCTCTTTATTATTTAAGTTCAAAGTTAAATTCCAAGATTTGTGTCAGCTGAAGTCAATAAAATTGGACTAACAATGAAGTGGACTAACAGTTGGAGACCAAATTCAGGTCTCCAGTCTGATGCAAACGGATTTTATAACCAAAGATTTAGGGTGGGGGAGAGGGGAGCAGATAAAAAAAAATAAAACAATCCCAGATGGAATTTTTGGGGGCAGTTAAGGTTTTATATAAAGAATTTCCAGTTATTATTCAAATTATTTGTGCACTTAGTCAATGTTTTAAACACCTATCAAGTATTCCTCCTGGCACTTCATCCTGGGCATACTCGATGGATCTAGCACACTGTTGCTTAAATTCTATTATTAGACTAGCTAGCTTGGAAAACTAGCCCCAAGTAACCTGAAGTCTGGACAAATCGGGCGTATGAGAGGAGTGTGTGTGTGTGTGTGTGCGCGCGCGTGTGTGTGTGTGTGTGCACGCGCGCACTCAAGTGAATTGGGATTGCTTTAGTAGGAAAATAAAAATTAGGCTTTCACAATTGTTTAGGAAGCATACAGTGTCATTGTATGACACGCTTAGGTCAGCCAAAACGATAGCAATGAAAACTAGAAAAGTTAACCTCAATTCTTTGCAAAAAGGAAAAGATTTAGAGAAGTGATTTCAGAGACAACTTTTTTTTTCTGGAATGCTGAAAAACAGTTACTTTAAAATGCAGTTGAATTCCTCTGCTTGCCGAAGACATTTGGAAGTGATTAGCTAATTCTCTTCCTTAATGGATTTAAAGCTTTGCCTAAAAGTGGAGTGCTAAACCGTCATTTCCCGCGCCGCTGGTGGAGCTCTGTGAATGGTAACTAGGTGCGCTGTCAGGCTGTTTTCCTCTCTCTCCTTATTTGGCTGGCATGTCTAATTCCAGATTTGGAAACTCATAGACATTGCTATGAAATGTATCATAGGCCATGAGTCATTAGGAAAAGGACAAGTGTGTAAATTGCCTTCCAGTGAGAAACCCTGGGCCAAGCTCCCCTTTTCTTCCTGGGTTGAGACTTCATTGCTTTTTCTCTGATTCACATCCTGAGGAAATCAACATGACACAAAATGGCTGTGTTCAATTAATGTCTCCAACCCACATTTTGCAAACATAAGCTTAAATCCAGATAACTCGTTATTTAAAAAAAAAAAAAAAGTTGTCCTTCCAAAAAAAAAGTCTGGTACCATGCAAGATAGGCAAAGTAGTCAGTCACCCATTAAATCCCTCTCGCCAACACACATGCCACACACATCCGCCATGGTTACAGTTTTACAGGTGAGAATTAACAATGGGACAAGAAACTAATGTTTATTTGAGCTTCCTGGCATCAAGCCTGCTGCAGTTTACATCAATGGAGTGATTACTAGGTACCAGGTATCCATCTAAGGTTCCCTCACATTGCTTCATTTAATCCAGTCTACAGTAGACCATATTATGGAGCCCAGTTTGTGGATGAAAGAAGTAAGGCTGACGGAGGCTAACTGACTTGCTCAGGACAATGGGGCAGGGAGGAAGCAGATGAGATTCAACCCCGGGACTGACTCACGCCAAAACCTGTACTCTTCCTCACTCAGTCCTTCTGGAAGAGGTGGCTACAATATCTCCATTATGTAGATAAGAACATGGAAGCTTGGAGAGGTAAGTCACCTGTTGAAGAAGGTCAAGATGGAGGTGGAGTCTGAGATCTGATCACAGTGAGAGGTAAGCAGATACCCTCCCACTGGCTCCGTGTAAGGAATTCTCACATCAATTCAAACCAACACTTATGGGCTACAGAACACCACCGGCAAAACTTTGAAGACAACGCAAAAGAGTTAACTGTATCATCCTCGTCTCCAGTGAACCTTAAACTCTACTTCGCAGAGAAAACCCGGAGTTGAGTGGACGGAAATCATCGCCAAGCAGAGCAGCCCTGAGTTGTGTAAATTCTGAAGAGCGGCTGGAGGGAATATCGAGGGAGGAAGTAGAAAGAGGAAGCACGTTAGAGGAGGTGACAGGTGGACTTGATCTCACGGACTGATCTCTCCCGGGAGATTTCAAGGGTAGAAAGAAAAAAAAAAAACTACTTTGGAGACCCATGGAAAGTGAATACAATGTAAGCACTTATTGGAAAGTTCTGTTAAGGATAGGGCTGAGGCTCACAGGGAGATGGAGAGGCTGGAGGTGAGGATTTGCCCCGTGGCTAGTCCCTTTCCATAGGGTCCCCTCCTATACAAACTATACAAGTCACAATTCAAAACCCGCACCTGCTCTCTATAAGTAAAATACATCCAAGAAGTCAGACAGGAGGGAACAAAGACTCCACCTCACCATTCCCAGGGTATATTGTATGGAATCTGTTCAGTCTGATGGAAAAAGAAGCATTTAAAAAAAAATCGATCTTGGCTCAACCCTGAGATGAGCAGAGTCAAAGGTTAGTTGCCTGGTTTATGCACGCATCCCATTAAATGCAGGAAAAGCATGGTCCTTGCGCATCTCCTAGTTAAAACATCTATGTTCTGCTTTTCCTCCACCTAAGTCATGGACCCCAGCTTCAATACGAGTGTTTGCTTGCTGGAACTTCTCCAAGAGAAGCATCTTCTGATTATCTGGGAGGAAGAGTAGCGTAAGTGGGGCTGGGAAGGTGGCTCTGTGGTAGAGCGCTGGCCTTGCATGCATGAGCATGCATGAGCATGAAAAAGCAGAGCATGAGCATGCATGAGCAGAAACAGTTGGAAGTGGTGCTGTGGCTCAAGTGGTAGAGCGCTCGCCTTGAGCTGAAGAGCTGAGGGACAGCGCCCAGGCCCAGAGTTCAGGCCCCACGACCAACAAAATTAAAAAAAAAAAAAAGTGGCGTGAGGATCCGTGCCATCTTCTCTGTGCGGCCTCAGATCTGGCCCAGTGCACGCTGTGCCTGCCCCGGGGTTGCCTCCAACATTTCTTACGTCTGTCTGACCACAGGATGCCATCTGTCCACTCCGCTGATTCGTTACATGCAGCTTGGACCAAGTGCAGTGAACATAAACTTTTCAAAATCAAGGAAAACGTCCCGCACAGCGAGTCTGAATCCTGTGCATGCATTCGTTCAGCAGCTCTTTTCTGCAGAGAAGCCAGTGGTCCCTCTGTGTTTCCTCCACTAGTGTCTACAGTACCTCCTGATCCGCCCTTACCTGCTTTGAAAATCGGCCTCCCACAAAGCGAGCGGTGTCCCTAAGGCCAGGCAAAGTGACGGCCATCCTCAGACGCCCAAGTAAAACGTAAGCGCATGCTTCATTGAAGTGACCAGATGAAAGATCAAGATTGGTTCAAAGGCGCAGCGTCTTGAGTGATAGTTGGACGGCGTTACGGGGGAAAAACCCAGGGATAAAGCACCCACCGCAGAGGCCTGAACTAGGCCCGTGCGCCTGGGCAGCTGTCCGGCGGTCTCCCTGGCCCCTCTGCCCTCCGATACTAAAGGTGCCTCCTCTCTCCTCCTTCTGTGTCACTACTTGCTACGGTGTTGACTTCCCGGCCCAGGGGCCATGCGGCCTTTCCTTACGTAGGCTTGACCAGGGCACCTACGAGGAGCCTCAGACCCAGGAGGACAGGGTAATGAGGAGACAAAGCATTACCAGCTCGCCATGACTTTGACTTCCCCGGGGGAGCGCTGGGTCCTCCCAGGAACGAACCACAGGTGTGGGCGACAAAGCTTTTACGGCCGCTGTGTGCTCTCCATCACCTTTGTGAATGCCAGAGCCCCATCCCCCGCCCCCCCCTCCAGGAGACTCTCCTCAACATTTTATATAGCATGCAACAGTATTGACCGATATTTCCAGGCAGTTCGTAAATTAACATGCACGTTAATGTCAATAATCGCATCTTTGTGTGTCACTGTGTCTTGCAATGCTTACACTGGCATTCTCTGTCTTCAGTGTAACTCTTGAGACATGGGCCTTACTGTCTTCCTATTACGATGTGGAAAGCAGAGATGGTGAAACTCGAGCAAACGAGTGCATGGCAGAAGGAGAATGAAGCGCAGACGTTCTGATTTTAGATCTAACACCATCAACTCCTCCTGAAGCAACAAGACTCACATTTTTTCTGAGAGGTTTCCAGGAATAATTCATGGTGAGTGGATGTTTTGTTTATACTCCCAGTGCATTGTGTTATAAAATGAGGACTTTATTGGCAGTGATCTTACTTTCCAATTATTTCATGTGTATCTTATTTTATTTTTTAAGATTATCTTTATATTATACAAAGGCATTCTGATTTAGCATGCCAACTTATGAGTACAGTGCATCTTGATCAACGTCATTCCTTTCATTATTCCCCCCATCTGTCCCACCTCCCACTCCCTCAAAGTTACCTCCTTCTATTTTCTCATATGTGCACTGAATATTTGTCCACTATTCCTCCCCTTCCCCTACGAAGCATGTTCTAGTTTCCTGGTATTCATACATGAAAGAAGAAAACTGGTGGGAGAGGGGAGGGAGGGAGAGAGAGAGGTAGGGAGGAAGGGAGGGAGGGAGGGAGGGAGGGAGGAAAAGGCTTAGAGCTAGAAGTTAAAGTTAGAGATTAAAAATGACTTAATGCTGGTAATTTCTAGAGCCTGGTTATTCCAATACTTGTGGAATTGTTGGGGGTTTTTTCCTCTAAACTAAATTAAGTTGGGTTCTTGTTCCTTAACCAACTCAAGAGACCAGACCAACACTAACACCTTGAAAACATTTCCTACCATCTGTATACCAAAATAGCACAAAGAGGCCACATTCATCAGATACGCCCCTTTCCCATGGTCCAGCCCGATTAAAGGTGGAGACACGGGCTAGCCCTTATCCCAAAGCCTGCCACCCCACTCCTAACAGTCCACAGAGAGCGAGACCGTCCTTCCCAGACAGCCCTCCTGCCCCTTCCAGACCGCTTCCCTGGTTACCTGCTGCCTAAGCAATGCAAGGTTAAGTCATGATCATGATCATGGGGTTCACATTTCAGGATGGGAAATCAAAATGGAGAAAGAAATGTGTGACATATCTAGAAAGAAATGACCTTCTTTTTAAACTCACTTGAAAATTCAGCCCCAGTGTGTATTTGCTGGGGGTACGCGAGTGCTCAGACACAGACAAGTCCTGCCATTCGCCAAGAAGAATGCAAAAGAGCAGAAGTTCCTTAGTCGCCATATACTTCAGATTGGCCCCATGGGAGAATACACAGTTATTTCTTTGGCCATTTCTGGTAAGTCCCCTTTGAATCACTTATGAAGCAAGCAAAAACATCGGCTCACACAATTTTATAGTTGCATTTAAATTCCTTTAAACTGATCTCATCCAGCTGGACCCATTGGCTATGGCATTGGGTTATTTTTGAAAACACAAACTATTCTCCAAAGACAGCCATTTTCCCTTCACCCAGTCCATTAAAAGGAAATGCTACACGTTCCGAGTTCTACTGTAAAATGAGAGCTTCAAAGATGTTTGCCCAAGGCTAGGCATGCAGCTCACCCTGAAGGAAGCCAGACTTAGACTAGAGAGCTTTGTAAGCACTTGCTAAAGTAATGAATTCTGGAATCTATAACAACTTCCCAGACAGGCATGTCTGTCTCTCCCCAGAGGCAGGCACAGGTTCACTGTGGGTTACCTGAGTCTTTTCTGGCTCTGTGATTCTGGGATTGCTTACACGGGGGTTCTCCAAGTCTGTGATGGGCTAAGTTGTTGTTTCTGGCCTAGTTCTTTCCGTTATATAGGCCAAGCCCCAACCCATGAGCACCAAAGCAAGAACTACCTCCTGACCTGGTTATTTTAGTCAACCTGATAAAATACTTAGTAAAAGTATGGCCTCCGAGCCCAAACCGGCTCGACAGAATGTGACCTGAATAGGATCTCAGTGGCTAGTGTTGTAAGTTTTATTTTTATCTTCGTGGCACTATGCTATGACAGAGCAATCAGAAGGACTATCAATGAGTCTGTTGGCTGGAAGGCCGGGACCCCATGGGGGCACCATGTCTGTGGAGCCGCGTGACACGCCTCCACCTAGGAATGGTGTCTGTCTTCTATCTGTCCACTCCAGCCAAACAATACAGTGCGGTTTGTCTGTCCTAATTCAAGCGTGTGTATGTGTGTCAATCCTCTCATGACATGCCCCAAACCTTGATGTTTCCTTCTCCATCCTACCAGAGGGCCAGAGTGTCTCTGCCCCCTCGTGGCCCACAGTCCCCGTGGCTGCTCACTGAAGGGTCCTGGGTAGGGATGTGAACTCCTCTGGGGAGTCCCTGGTTTGGCGGATGCCAAGCTATGTTTAACATCAGGGGTCTCTCCTCGAAAGGTAAGTTCCAAAAAATGAAAATAAATAAATAAATAAACCATTCGATTTCATGCCCAGGATGGTGTTTGGCACGGAGAAAGCGCTCCATTGCCAAGTGCAGAAAGTATGGTGGCTGGCGATCTTTAAAGCCCCAATTCCAATGCCCTCCAAGGCAGCCCTGAGTCCTTCCTTCTATTCTTTTTTTTTCTCAGTTGTGGGGCTTGAACTCAGGGCCTGGGCACTGCCCCTGAGCCTCTTTGTGCTTAAGGTTAGCCCTCTACTACTTGAACCACAGCATCACTTTCTGGTTTTTGAGTGGTTAGTTGGAGATAAGAGACTCATGGGGACTTTTTGTTCCTTCCCAGGATGGGGGAGAATAACACCATGATCCTCAGATCTCAGCCCCCTGGCTAGTGAGGTCATAGGCGCGAGCCACCGGCGCTCGGCTCCTTCGATTCTTTCGGGTTGTCTGCATCTCCCTTACATAATGCTTCCCTCCCACGGTTTTATCTTGTGTCTGTTTCACCGACTGAACTAAGGAAGATTTTGTGATGGAAACTATCCTTTGTAACATCCATCCTTTTTGTACAAGTTGAATCAATGCTATGGGCTCACACAGCTGAGAGAATGGAGAGCCATGTTTCCCTGACAAGCAGGGGATGGTAAAAGATTTACGACTGAACATCACCGTACAGATTCTGCCCAGACTCTGGAGTCTTCAGTGGCTCCAAGTGAAGGAGTTGTGAGTCACTGGACTCGGGTGGAGGTGGGGGTGTTTGTGGAGGATTTGTTCCCTGGCCTTGATGAATCACATGTATAATCACCCAAACTGTATCCTGTCTGGGAAGTAACCAGAACCCCTATTTCTGGCCCCAATGGCTTTTTGGTTTTATGAGTAAATGCTACTGACATGCCATTAACTAGATGCCCTCAGCCTGTGCTAGAACCTACGGTCAGTGACTGGGCTCGTGAGACAGCAGTCCCGCCCCACAGCACAGAGAGAAGGGCACCCTGCTCCCAAATTCCTAGCAAACATCTGTTAGCCTCCGCTCTAAGACACAGGTTCGGTTCCCTCCCCATCTCCCAACTCTGCACACCGATATTCTATAGTGTCACCATTGCCAGAACGAAGACCGAACTTCTTCACCTATGACCCAAGGCTCTCCAAGATCTGATGCTCGCCTCTCTTTGTCCCCTGCCCTGCCTTTGTCTCTCCACATGAGCCTATGCTTTTCAAACCCAGGGGAGTTTCTGAACATATCCAAATCTTACCCTCCTCTGATTCTGTCCCCGCTGTCCCCTCCCACAGTGCCCAGCCCCTCCTTCCCCGCTGTCCCCTCCCACAGTGCCCAGCCCCTCCTTCCCCGCTGTCCCCTCCCACAGTGCCCAGCCCCTCCTTCCCCGCTGTCCCCTCCCACAGTGCCCAGCCCCTCCCTCCCACAGTGCCCAGCCCCTCCTTCCCCAATGTCTGAAGAGCATGTGTTTCCCAACCTTCACCAAAGGCCACTGCTTCTACAGTGTCTGCTGTGCTTGCCCAACCAGGAAGACCCACTTCTCCTAAGAGCAGGCCCAGTGAAGACTTATCTCCACCCTGACACTTATTTCCTATGTCCTGTGATCAAAACGTAGATGCCTAGGTCTGATTTAATTGTAAGCCATCCCCTTAGACAAATAGGCATCTCAGACAGCTCAGATGCTCTCTTAACTCCTAGCGGTACATAGAGAAGTCTGGAGACTCGACACAAAATTTGGTTGAACAGAAATTTGAATTCAATGGTTTAAGTTCTTGTCCTTGGCCTGGAAGTTTTGGGAAAGGCTCCATGTAGATGTTTCTTATTCAAGCTCTGCCATTTTCTCTAGAGCCCCTTTCCATGAGAACACGGATGAAGAAAGTCTTTGGTCTCTGCAAACAGCCCTGTTTTATAGCTGAAGATCTAAAAGCAGGATCCCCAGCGTGGCCCCTCCCTCCGGCTTCCTTCCTCCCGATTGCCACCTCTTTGCTGTCCACTCGACTAGATGACATCAGAAGCTCTGGGCTGGGGAGGGGAAGAAAACCATTTGATATACATTTGAATTTTTTTTAAAGAAACATAATTAAAAAGGGATCTGCTGGTTCAAAGAGAAAGCTTTGTAAAAGATAGTATGTTTCAAAAAACAAAGGCTTTTCTGTTATTTTCTGGTTCGGATTATCCATGCCACCCTGGCAGCTGCAGGACAGATGGGTCGGCGAGCACATCGTTGTGATAAAGCTCAGCTTTGTTCGAGGGCAAGGCTCCTTACTTTTCTTTCCGATGACCAGTACAGCCGTGGCTGTGAGACGGGGGAGCTGGAAGGTCATCCTGGCCAAGGTCAGATAAAGAGGGGACAGTGACAAGCGTGTTCCTGGCTCTCCTGGCCTTTGGGCTACCTCTCGGAGAAGAGAAGGCTAGTGGCCTTGTTCCACATCTTGCCTGTCTCCCCACAGACTGCCACGTCCTACCTCCCACCCCAGGATGGAATGAGCGCAGGCAAGTTCCGCATCAATGACGTAAACGTGAGGACACCTTGATCAGTACTAAAGTGCTGCTCAGCTACAACTTGCTGTTATAAATTCAAAGGTTGGCTGATTTTTCCCCCACTACCCTACTTATGAAAGGTAGACAAGTGTTTTCTGTAAAGGCCTGATAAGAAGTTGAGGTTTTTCTTAGTCATAACTGCTCATCGCTGTCTCTGCTGTCAAAGCGCAGTCATAGATAATATGTAAATGGTTGGAGCCTTATTCCAGTAAAACTGTATTTATAAAAGCAAGTTGTAGACCAGATTTGATCCCTGGGTTATATTTACACATTCTTGCCCTGACATTTCATAAGAATGAGGCAGCAGAGATAAACGGGAATAGTTACATGCATTTTCTTGCATTAAGAATGATACTACTAGCCGGGTGCCGGTGGCTCACGCCTGTCATCTTAGCTACTCAGGAGTTAGCTGAGTTCTGAGGATCGAAGTTCAAAGCCAGCTGGGCAAGGAATGTCTGTGAGACTCTTATCTCCAATAAACTACCAGAAAACCTGAAATGGTGCTGTGGCTCAAGTGGTAGAGTGCTCGCCTTGAGCTGAAGAGCTCAGGGACAGCGCCCAGGCCCAGAGTTCAAGCCCATGACAGACCAAAAAAAAAAAAGAAGAAGAAGAAGAAGAATGATATTACTGCATTCTGTAAGACTTGGAGATATCTCTTAAAGGTGTTCTTTGAGACTGGAGTTTTAATTTAGTACATTATCATCACCAACTTTGTCGGCATCATCATCAACATCATTTTGTACCTATCTCTAAAACATTACTAAGAGAAGCATGAAAGAACCAACTTTTTATAGCTACCACTTGACCATAGTCTCTTCTGGGAAAGACAGCTCTGATTATTGTTAAAGAAAATATCAATCAGACTTGTAGTGAAAAGGTCGCTACATTTTTTTTTTAACAAATTGGTCCTTTGAGCAAGATGAATTTTAATGGATTGGTTTATTAACTAAAGGTTGAACGAGAATGGGAGTAACTGAATGATTTGCTCATAATTAGTATTATTTATAATTATTTTACTTGGGAAAAAATATCACCTTAAATGTCAGGATGTTTTTTAATGGCCTCAGATGAGATTCAAAATAATTGACTTTGCAAATGTATTTTTTTAAAAAACTCATTTAAAAATATCTGAAGTTGCTGACAATCTGTCTAGGAGAGGCGAGATATTGATATTCATTACTGGGAACAGGGCAGACATTGATTTGTGATTTTTTTTTAACCACATGAATTGTGTGTTGTCGTCATTTCTGGATTCTGAAACAGCAGAAATGCTGATGGAGAGATATGTATTCTTTTTTTTCCCATTAGATAGGCCTCTGTATAAGTATTCTAGGCAAATATTGCTGCATATTTTTATTTAAATACACCTCAGCACATACACTGCATTAAATGGGTGATAACGATATGTGAGGATGGAGAAGGACATTGGTGCTTGGCAGCTTTAGAAAATACAAATTGTTCTGTATACACCGTGCGTAGAGGTCCATGCTATTGAGATAGGATGCAAACATTTTAAATTTGAGTGATGTATGTCACTTAAACTTAGACTCTAAGATATTTAATCTATCTGCCAGTTGATTGGTGGAGTAAGAAAAAATAATTAGAATTCTTCTTTTAATTAGCATCTGGGGAATGAGTCTTTAAGACAATTTCATGCTCGCTAGTTGGTGGGTGGGGCTGGGATTGACTGGGTGGGGTAAGGGACTCGCTCCATTCACCCACTGACTTGTTGAACAGGGAGCCCTTTGTCCACCTATTAGAGATCATAAAACAATCAGATTGGAAAAACTATGTAAAAAAACAACTTCGACTGTGAACTGTGGGTAAGTCATTTGTTTGAAGCATAGAGCAGGAGAATGAGGCCAGAATACCTGAAGACTTACCACCTGTTGGTGTGTGCAAATAAAAATCTCAGGGGCAAAGCAAGCGTCAGATAGTGAGTTCAAGCCCCAGTCTCAGACAATTGCAAAGACAAAAACACAAAACACAAAAAAACCTCAAGCGCTCCCAAAATGTAGGACTGGAGAAGGAAGTAGGGAAGGAAGGAAGGAAGGAAGGAAGGA
>NW_012267226.1:22681745-22709472 GCF_000151885.1 Dipodomys ordii
GGAAGGAAGGAAGGAAGGAAGGAGGGAGGGAGGGAGGGAGGGAGGGAGGGTAGGAAGGCTGCACTTGACAGATGATGAAGAGGAAGATGCTGCCAGATCTCCACTCGCTTCCCCACCCACCCTCGGCACCCGAGCCGGGCTTCGGGCGTCCACACTCTCTGGCCCACCTTCCCATCGGACCCATCCCAATGGGAGGGCACCCCAGGAAGAGAGCCTGATGTGCGCTCACTCACCCGGCCACCCATCTGAGTGGCCGTGTGACATCGAGTGTGCGGGCGGCGTCCACGGCACACAGGGACGCCTCCCCTGGGGACGTGGGCTGACACCATCGGCCACCGCCTGCAGGTCCAGAGCAATGGGCAGGGGAGTGGAGGCCGGGGATGGAAGAGCATGTGACAGCAGCCAAAAGGGAATGGGCACCGGCTTCCCCGTGATCCGCCAAAGAGACAGGCTACAAAGTGCCCTGGAAATGGAGGGCTCTGTGTTTACATTCTCCCACAAATAGGAGAAAAAGATATGAATATATATATATATATCTTCCTCCAAGACTCAGTAGGCAAACCCCTACCAGGAGAAGTAAGGCTATATTAACTGATTAATTATTATTAATGCCAACTTTTATTTAGCTAGCAATTATAATCTATTAAGAGCATTTATTCATATTATCTTACTTATTCAGTCCTCAGGAAACTCCTGGAAGGCTCATCAGCAATGTATTATTATCTCCCATTTATAGACAAAGGAAGAGGAAACTCCAGGGTTTCTTTGCTTAAGCTAGTCTCGCCAAGAAGTAGCGATCTTGGACCAGAATACAGAATTTTCTGACTCTGAGTCCCCTAACCTGGAGTAGCTGGGGGCTGGGGGGGGGGTGAGGCAGGAAGGGGCGGAGGAGCAGGGGAAAACTGGGAGGCTGCATTGTTGGTTCCCAGTGGAGAGCAGACAGGATTCCCTGCCGCTGAGGCCCAGGCCAGAGTGGGTGTGGCTGGAGGAAGATTAGATCTCAGCTTCCAGGCAAACCTACTCACTTTCAATTCTCTTGCACAATTGAGCATTTGCTGTCCATCTCCCCTCCTCTCCTCCTTTCTTCGGAAGTTTCTAGAGCCGCCACGTTGAAAGCAACTTCCAACCAGCGCCAGTCTCTGGCTCTGCTCCCCAGCCCCCCTCTCCTCTCCCGTATCCTCCTGCAGCCCTACTTTGTTCTCCTCCTGCCCTCCCCCCTTCTCTCCCAATGCCCCCCTCCCTGAGTCTCTGCTGACCACCCCCTCAGCTCGCTCTACCCTTTCTCCACACCTCTCTCTCTCTCTCTCTCTCTCTCTCTCTCTCTCTCTCTCTCGGTGAGCTCCCCCCCACCCCCCACTGATGTCCCATCACCACAACCCTACCTGTCGGCAGCCACAGGCACCGTCAAACGTCAGGCTTCTGTCTGTCTGTCCGTCTGACGCTGCCAGCCTCTTTCCAAGGCCTGTGAGTTGTCCCAATCCTGCAGCTCTTTGTCCCTCCTTAGTTTATCACGCTAGTCAACAACCCCACACACTAAGAGACGAGTTCCTTCGCTGCCCCCGCCTGCAGCCTCCAGCGGTGTTACCTCAGACCCCAGCATTGCAACAAAGAAATCTCACCGTGGGGCCGAGTGAAACCCAGTTACAGGACAGGAGAAAACTTCACTGCTTCCAAAATTGCTCAGCCACAGCTGCCTCCGGGGGCGCCCCCTTGTGGGGGACGCGGGCCATGGCAGGGCACTGAGCCACCGGGATGGTGCCAGGGAAAAGGCCCAGTCCAGTGCCTGCCACTGAGAGCGGCCTCTGTGCTGACTGCGGCTGGGGTCTTCCGTTCTCCTGCAGGGAGACACTTGTGGCGGGCAGAGCTCTGGGTGCCGGGCGTCCCAGTGTGGGGTGAGCCGCAGACCTTGTGTGGTGTAAAAGGAAAGTGCTTCTGCTGCGTGTCCAACGCGTGTCCACCTCCCTGGCTGGCCCCAAGGCATCCCGAAGCGAAGCACCCACACGAAGGGTGGTTCTGGGGAGACAGGCGTGGCCACCGCCACCCGAGGAGAGCTGGATGAGCCAGTCCCCCTGGGGTTCCGTGGGCCCTGCCAGCCTTCTGCTGCCCACCACGTGAACCCAGCCAGGATGCATCTCCAGAGAAATTCACTCTCGTCTATTTTTACCTGCCCTGCTAGGGAATCAAAGAAACCGTTCTATTTCTGCCAACAGAGTCAGAAGCGCATACAACCAGGTGACGTTTCCAATGCACGAGGAAAATCATGAATGGAGCAGCATCCCAGCTGGGCGGGCCCTGGCCTCCGGCCCCGAGCCCCCGGGCTGTGTTCACTCCATCCTCGGGGCAGGGCAGAGCAGCGCTGTCCTGTCCAGGGGCCAGACATGAGAGACCCCAGAGAGCCTGCAGGCGAGAAGCCATCTTGGTGTCGCTCGGGGAACAGATAAGCGCGAGGCCTTGGGGGGGGGGGTCGGTGTACAGGTCATAGAAGCCAAAGGCAGACACATTGCCCAATGACCACGGAGACCCAGAGCAGGCTCAAGGCACCCCATTGTGTCACCAAGCCAGGGTTTAGTCCTTCGCATCTCATTAGCGTGCATTTGTTGGGGAGGGAGGGCTCCAGGCGACATTTCCACACATACACACAGCCCGCCCCTCAGACTGGCCCCTCCCACCACTCCGGGTGACCTCCACTTACAGTGGGTGCTGGACCGTCGCCGTGGCACATACAAGGATCTGATTATCACCTCCTCATGCGTAGAGCTCACCCCACACTCACATCCCTACCCTGCCTCTGCTCACCCCGCACTCACATCCTTACCCTGCCTCTGCTGGCCGTGTTGGGGAGCCCTGGAGCGGGCCCCCAGAAAACACTCCAGACCTCAAGCCGGTTCCCCTGGCCGGTTCCACTGCCTCTGCCCCCGGTGCTGGCTCTGGCTCCCCCCGCAGCGTGTGGAAGAGAGAACTGGGTATAAAACCAAGACTTCTCTGACAAAAAGTGGCACAGAGGGGCCTTGTACTCAGAAACTGGTTTGTGGGGCAGTAGCTCCTTTACGTCACTACTTAAAGATAATGAAGATACCATTTCTTAAAAGAGTGGTAAATCACAGGCACCAGTGGCTCACGCCTGTCATCCTAGCTGCTCAGGAGGCTGAGATCTGAGGATCGTGGTTCAAAGCCAGCCCCAGTAGAAAAGTCTGTGGGCCTAATCTCCAATCAACCACCAGAAAACAGTGGGTCTATGGTTCAAATGATAGGGCACTAGTTGTGAGCAAAAGAGTTCAGGGGGCTGGGAAGGTGGCTCAGTGGTAGAGCGCTTGCCTTGCACGCATGAGGCCCTGGGTTCGATTCCTCAGCACCACATAAGCAGAAAAAAGTTGGAAGTGGTGCTGGGGCTCAAGTGATAGAGCGCTAGCCTTGAGCTGAAGAGCTGAGGGACAGCGCCCAGGCCCAGAGTTCACGAATGATGGGGGAAAAAAAAATAGTTCAGGGACAGGCCCTGAGTTCAAGCCCCAAGACTGGCATTAAAAAAAAAAAAGCAAGGGCCGGGCTCTGGTGGCTCACGCCTGTAATCCTAGCTACTCAGGAGGCTGAGATCTGAGGATCGTGGTTCAAAGCCAGCCCGGGCAGGAGAGACCGTGAGACTCCTATCTCAAATAAACCACCAGAAAACCGGAAGTGGCGCTGTAGCTCAAGTGGTAGAGCACTTGCCTTGAGCTGAAGAGCTGAGGGACAGCGCCCAGGCCCAGAGTTCAAGCCCCACGACCGACAAAAAAAAAAAAAAGCAAGGGAGGGAAGGAAGGAAGAAAGGAAGGGAGAGAGGGAGGAAGGGAAGAAGGAAGGAAGGGAGGGAGGGAGTGAGCTGCAGAAATTTGGAAACACACGATTCTGATGTGAATCACAGACAACACAAAGGAAGAACTGAAGAATCCATCTCTGATTGAGTAGAGGGAATGAACGGCTTAGGTGAGAAGAAAGAATGTAGAATTTAGGGATGAAGAAAAGGAAGGAAGGAAGGAAGGTGAGCTGAGAAAGGGTAACCTAGAAGTAGGGCCACCTGCAGGGAGGACCTACAGGGAGGTCCAAGGCCTCTGGGCCTTCCTGAGACATCTCAAGGTCTGAAGAGGTGGTGAGAGGCAGAGACGACGGGAAACACTGGGGGGAGGGGGGGCTGGGCAGATGCAGATAGACCCAGAGGGAAGCGGATGCAGCATGGCGGAGCGTCCCCCCCACGCCGGCTCACCTCTCGGAGGAGCTCAGCTCCGAGCAATTTCCCCGCTTCCCACAACTGTTCAATTCATCAAAAACTCCAAATCTATCACGTGGGAGAGGTCATGCCTGTAATCCTAGCTACACAGGATGTGGAGGTCAGGAGAGACGTGGTTCAAAGCCAGCCTGGGCCAAAAGTTCGCAAGACTTCAATCTCAGCCATGAAGATCTGGGGATGTCCTTGCGGCTCTTCAGTAGATTAAAAAAGAGGATCGCAGTCCGGACAAAAGGCAAAGCCCAGTTTGAAAACTAATGAAAGGCAGGGCTCGGGTGTTAGCCAGCCTGCGTCACATGCCAGGGCCTGGGGTCCAGCCTCAGCACTGTCCATCAGAACGCCTGGCCCGGCGGCGCTCAGAGCACGCGCATGGGCTCAGCGGATAGAATTCCCACCATCTCACTAAAGTTGTGATGCCCTGTCATTTACTAGGCATTAGGAGATAACACTAGGTACGTGCTAAGGATCCCGCCTGGGCGTGCCCTTGTGGGGGGGGGAGGGGGGCTCACAGAATACTGGGGGCAGAGACAGACAGACAGCCAAGTGTCCACCCTTGAGACAGCTGGAGAAATGGGGTGGAGGGGGCGTCACCACACCGGAAGTCTCCTCCCAGCTGGAGGACGTCAGAGACCAGGCCCAGTTCTGAGGGACGCTGGGCTCAGGACAAAGCACCGCGTGCAGCCCAGGGAGACCGAGACTGGACATGGTGGCCAGCTTTGTCCCCGGGGAAACAGGCGCCTTAGAACAGAAGGAGGGGCCTCTTGCCAGATCCTTCTCTGCAGGCCGCTCCCTGCCCGCTGTGGCTGCCCCGGTGGCCACAGGGAGAGGAGGCGGCCAGTCCGGGCCTCTCTCCCTGCCCTGGCTTTCCCGTCCATCTTGCCCGTGTACCTCGGGCTCACCCTGCGCCTGTGCCTCTCCCCTCCCCCCAGGCGCCCCTGTCCCGGGAAGGATGGCGTTTTCCTTGGCCCAGGTACAGCTTGCTGGATTCTTTCAGGCAAGGCCAATTTCAACAAGCCCCAAACTGCCGCACCATGTGGTTTCTGGAGGGATCTGCTTACACTCGCCCCCTCCCCCCCCCCGTACCCCACCACACAGACAGGGCCTGTCTCTCTTTAAAGGTGGACGGGGCCCCGAGAGGGGCGTGAGGCACCACCAACGTCCATTTTGATTTTCCCTCGCTCGAAGGGTCAGGACCAGATGGCTCCCAGACTGCCCTGAGGAAGGGCTGGAGGCTCTCAGTACAACTCCCGGGGTGCGGGGGACCTCGAGTTGGGGGCCAGCGTCCTAGTGTCTTGGTGACAGTCCCCTCTTCCACAAGGTTCAGGGCTCACTAGAACAACTGCAGTCCTGCAAACTCTGGCTTCGGAAGGAAGATGGAGTCAGTACACAGAGGAATTGGAATTAAAACTCATCATCACCATCACCATCATCATCATCACAGAGATGTCTCGGCAGCAATAATGCAAATCCAAAAGGGATTCCTCCCAGGTTGTTGCTTTTTTCTGATTTGTGAATGGAGATGCCACAACACTTCAGTGTGTTTACATCCAGGTTTGTTTTCCACCATGCTAACATGAGACCGTAGGCTGTCCACACTCCCGGGCACAGCAGAGAGCACTGAAGGCGTGCGCACCAGGCCCCGCCAAGCAGCTCGATGGCCAGTTTGGAATTTAAAAATGGATCCCTAGAGAATTCACAGAGCGCATGACCCAGCCTCGGGCACGGGACCCCCAAGGGGTGGTGGCCAGGGCCACCTTCACACCCAGGACAGCGGTCACGGGAGCCACAGTACCCCAGGTCGGTGCTCCAGGTCCGAGGGCCTAAGCTCAAGAACACGGCTTCTCTTACAAACAACAACAACTGGGCCAGGCTTTCAGATGAGATGACCAAGATGGCACTGGCGAGATACTGAGCAGCCGGAATCTTCAGAACGGAAGGGGCTACGGGGTCAAGATCACCATCTCAAACTTAGAAGGCAAAGAAGTCAGGGAAGCGTCATTGACAGATGGGAAGATAAACTCGAGGGCCCTACTGTGTCTGCACATCCCCTCCACACCTGCGGCCTTATGGGTAGAGATACCTCCCCTGGGAGTGGGGGGGGGGGCAGCACCACCCGACCTTCACATTCCCCAGAAAGAGCTGGAAGTCACCACCTCCTGGCGCTTTTGAGGAAACTCAGCACGCCTGGGTGACCCCCGAGTTCTTCGTTCTGCTCTCCTCGCGCGTGGACAGCACACGTGTGCACCTCTGCTCCCGCGGCGGCCCAGCCCCGCAGTGTCCAGCATGTCTGAGACTTCGGGGAAACTGTGTGTGATTGAGGAGTCAGACTTCGTCTTGGATGGAAGGTGCAGTGGGCGTCCCTGACCCTCGTCTTCCAGGGCCTCGGCGCCTCTGGGCCAGGAGACAGGGCAACACCTGCTCCCCGCCGCTCTCTAGGGAAGGGGTGTCAGTACGCGGGGCCTCATCTAGCAAAATAGTGTTTGGGGTTTTTGGTTTTCTCTCATGTTGGGGTCAGCCTAGAAGAACGCGCTGCCAGATAGCATGAGAGGCTCACGGGGAGACGCCAGAGGAGCAGCCCAACCGGGCTACACCAGAACCTTCCATCTCAAAGGCCGGTGAGATGCCGTCTCCACCAGCCCGACAGATGCTGGCTGTGTCGGGTGGGAAGACGGTGGGGAACTTTCCCCTTCATTGTGACACCCAAGCAAATGCAGGCCCAGGGGCCTTCCGTTTATGAGCAGAGAAATGGTGACACAGACAGGGGGGCAGGAGCAGATTTGGGGCTCTGTGGGTAGGTGGGGCGGGGGCTTGTCACCACGCTTTCCTCCAGCTGCTTTCCCTCCTAACTGGTTGCTTGCTTCACTCTGCGAGCTCCGCTAACCCAAAGCAACCTGAGTATAGCTGCTGGCGGTGGGAGCCTGCCCGCACCGCTGCACCTCTGCGGTGACTCACCCTGCTTCAGGCGGAGGGGCGGCAGGGGTGGAGGAGTGCCTTCCCACAGCTCACAGGCCGTTCGGGCCCTCGCCGGCCGCTGGCCCCCATCCCCACTGCACTCTGGGGAATGTGATGGTGACGGACTCAGAGTTCATCCCTCCCTCACCCGGCCTCGCAGCCCCGCCAGTGCCAAGCTCTGCCCGGCCTTGCCCCCATTGTAGCTCCAGAATTGGTCCATTGTTCAAGCCCTGGAGTGTGAGACTATTCTGAGCAATGTCCCTAGACCCCTCCTCAAGTAAGGAGGAGAGAAGATCCTGCCATGGTCCGTCCACGACTCTTCCCATGACCCCACCTATAACTCATCCATGACCCTGCCCATGACCTTGCCCATGACCCCATCCGTGACCTTGCCCATGTTCCCACCCATGAGCCTGCCATGACTAATCCATGACCCTGCCATGACCCTGCCATGACCCTGTCCACGCCCCGCCCTGCAGGGATGCAGAACCGTCCCCACTTCATCCAGGCCCAGCTGGCTCTCAGATCTGGGGCAACCCTACCCCGTGACGGCCCCCCGCATGGTGGGCACAGCATGGGCCATGCCTGGGCTCAGAGGCGGCTGTATCCCGCATGGCACTGCGGCCAGCTCATCCTGCCAGCCTGGCACACAAAGACCCATTCATGGTGCGGCGGTCAAAGGCAGCCGGGAAGCCGAGGCCCGGAGGGGAGGGAAGGAGGCTGGTGCCTGGCACCGCCCTGGCCACGGGCACGCCAGGGTCCGGCCCGAGGAGGCCCTGCTGTGGGGCACAAAGTGCCCTCCCCGGAGGGGTGCTGGGGACGCCGGGCCTGGCCAGCGGCTGGCCCTGGACGGGGGCTGTGTGGGGAGATGCTGGCCACGGCGGAACACAGCGCCCGGCTCCGTACCCCAGGCCTCAGTTTCCCCATCAGGAAAATGGAACTGAATGAGATAATCCATTGAAGGTCAGAGGAGATGCTGTGAGAGAATTGTAGGTAGTGGTTCTGGGTTCACACACACACACACACACACACACACACACACCACCCCCAGAAAAGCAAAGGCAAAACACCATGGAAGATGTGACCTGAACGGCTGCTCATTCCAACACACTTTTGTGAAGGGCCCAGAGTGTGTGTGCGCTGCGGAAGACAGCGCGGGTGAACGCCTTCCAGCGGGAGCCCAGCCGCAGGACACAGAACAGCAGCGGGGTGTCATGGTTTATCTAGGAGTCCCCAACTTTCCTGAGAATGTAGAAAAGCCCAGTGCTGGGGGGGAGGGGCTCCAGCTCCTGAGCCGCTTGGAGACGCTCAAGCGGCCATGGGGGGACACATGGGGGACTGGGAAAGGACATGTTTGAAAGTAGGGACTGCACCAGCGGCCAGGGAGGCCAGGCCTGGCTGACAGGGCCTCGCCTCCACCCGCACCTGGGCAGGCTTCCTCCTCCAGCCCCGGGCCTGGCCAAGGTCTCTGTGACGGGAGGCAAGTCATCTGGGGACACTGCAGATGGGGAGGTGGGAGAGGGGCAGGCCTCACGCCGAAGGGCCCAGGCAGAAAACCTGGCAGCCTCCACAGCCAGCGCCGGAGGCCTGGCCTGGGTTGGAGCCCAGGGGTCCAGGGTGGGGTGGGAGGGTCTGCCCGGCCCCGGGAGGCTCCCAGGGGCGCTGGTGACAGCAGGTGGCGCTGGAGAGCAGGACCCAGCCTCCAGTGGACCTGGAAGGAAGTCCTGGTCCTCCCTTCCGCCCAGCCCACACAGGCCAAGAAACAACACACACCCACAGCTCCCAACACACACGCTCGCCGAGGGCGCAGTGGCCTGTGGGTCTTCCTTAGGGAAGAAAAGCCGAGGTGTGTCCACAGGGGTCTGGGTAAAGTCTTAACATGGGCAGAACGTGTATTTAGGAAAGAGAGAAAGGCCACGGAAAGCTGATTTCCTGAGGCAGGAAAGAAGTGGGGGAAGGGCAGGCTCAAAGGCTCTCTCTTGAGCACACAGCCCCCCCCCCAGGTGACCAGAATACAAGCCTTCGAGCACCCTCCCCTTCCAAACAGCCACCAGGAGAAAGGCCACCTCTTAGGTTGGGTAAAGCTCTGGAGATCAATGTTTGAAAGCAAGAATACAAACGAAAATGGTTCTACATCTTAAGGTGACTAGAAGATACCTTTGTATTATCATTATGATTGTTATTGTTGTTGTTGTTATTTTGCCTGCCCTGGGGCCCAAACGGAGGGCCTGGGTGCTGTCCCTGAGCCTCTTTGCACTCAAGGCTAGTGCTCTACCACTTGAGCCACAGCACTGCTTCTGCTTTTGGCTCTTTTTAGTTTATTGGAGATAAAAGTCTCACAGACTTTCCTACCCAGGCTGGCTTTGAACTGTGATCCTGGATCTTGAAGCTACCTTCTTGGTATTCTTCCTGTCTCTGAGGAGGCTAGACTCCAAATCAGACCGTTTTCATAGGGAAGAGGGGACAAACCCCATGATTCTATCTTTCCTGAGCCCCGAGGGAAAGAAAACGCAGTCCTGCTTGTATGGGCACAGCACACCACCAGGTCGAGAATGGTAAACTGCAGAAGCTTCTAGTCCCTGGGACAAAGCATCAGACACTAGCTATGAGACAACCTCTCTTCTGGTCCCTCAAAGATCGCACATGGCCAAGATGTGCAACAGAGAGATTTTTCCCAGACACGGAGAGGGAAGGGCTGGATTGAAGCTGAACATGAACTTTTCCATTTGATTTACTTCCTGTTGTTAACATCTCCCATGGGAAATAGCTACCAAAGCTCTGAGGCTCTCTAAATCATATACGTTATATAAACCATGTTCAGAGTTGACTTAGGTGAATAGACATACACAGCAAAATGTGGCTGTGCTTGACAAAGAAAAAAAAATGTGGGAACATCTGACGCATTTGTTTTCAATCTTCTACAGAAACACACACACAAAAAGCATCCGGGATTTGTTCCATGACTTACAGGTGTCTCAAGAACAGAAACTATAAAAGGGCTCCAACAATGGGCGATGACAGCAGAGACAAAGGAAAGACAGTTTCCTCCCCGGCACAACCAGAAAGGCTCCCTGGAGGCAGATGGGTTGTTCTACGCTCTGTGACTTTGGACACGCTGTGTGACAGGCCTGAAATGCTCTTCCTCAGTTCCCAGCATGTTTCTTGAGAGTAATTTCTGGTCTTTAAGAACCAGTCCTGCCCCCCACCCACCTCCCGATTATACTTCAGACCTCTTGTCCCTTAGGAATCCTATGTAACTCTCCCCAAAGCTTGCGTCTCCATGGCCCCTGGGAGAGTCCTTAGAGAGAGTTGAGGCAGCCAGCTGTCCTTCAGTGGACTTGCTAGGTACGACAGAGTGCCCAGTGCAATTTGAATTTCAGGTAAGCAACACGTAACTTCGTATGTGCATTCCCAATATTGCATGATCGATTTTTCACCTGTTAACGATGCAACTCCTGCTCCTCAGACAGCTGTTTCTGCCTTGGAAACCATCCCCACCCACCCAGTTCCAGGACGGACCAGCACGACGCCAGGAGCTGGGATCACAGGTGGCCACAGGCCATCGAGGTCCACAGGAGGAAGGGACACCCCTTCCCTTCCACACATGGCTAGCACGCTGGGAGAGTAAGCCGGGGCCGCTCCAGATCTATCCTGTGTGGGCTTTTATTTTTCCTGCACGGCGCGTATTCACTTTTACATGGGATGGTTGTCACGTCCCTTTCATTTGAATGTGGTGTAATTTCTTGTTAGGACAGTGACACTTTCACAGTCCATTAAATCCAAGTTACCATGAAAGATGGGCGTGCTGAGCACCCGGGACACTTACCTTTCCGGCTCCCAGGGGCTCCTTCCGCTGCTTTTCTGGAGGAGGCAGGACAGATCCAGGTGAGAATCCGGGAGCCTGCAGAGACATGCCCAATGCCATCAGAAGAGGTGAGAATCGGGAGCTTGCTGAGGCTCACTCAGTCCCACAACATGACAGCATTAGCACCAGGTTGGATAAAGAGCACAGCACATCTTTGGTTCACCTTGTGAGCAAAGGGAGACTTGTAGGTGAATGTGGGAACAGCCTGGACTCCTCTACAACCTCCCACCGACGCTGACTTTCCTCCCAGTGACAGCTAAGCTCCTGGGGTGGAGCGTATCCTCATTGATGATAGTATCCGGTGCCCTTGTCACTCCATCGCCCATGAGCGTGTAAAATGACTTATTTCAAGCCTCTTCACCCCTCAGTACCCTTTCCTTTTCCTCACTCACTCCCACCGCCTCCCTGAATAATCTCCCTTTTACATTTATAGATCATCATCACCATCATCACCTACAACAAGAGAGTGAACCCATGCAATACTTGGTTTTTGGAGCTTGACTTATCACTCAACATGATCTCCAGTTCTATGTGTTTTCCTGAAAGTGGCATCATTTCATTTGTCTTTATGACTAATACTTTATGGTGAGTGTGTGTGTGTGTGTGTATATATATATATATATATATATATAATTTCTCTATGCTTGCATTGCTTCGAGGTCATCTTAGCTGACCACAGTTTGGCTCTGCAGTAAACACACGCACACAGGAATCGCTCTTGCACACTGCTTTATTTTCCTTCAGATTTGCGCTCGAGTAGCCTGGTGGGGTCCTCGGGCAGGTTGGAAGACTCTTAGTTTCTTGAAGAATAATTTTTACCACATGAACATCTCCAGATGTTAAGGATTTGGGGGCCCTAAAGGTGGTCTAAGGTGACTTCCTTCCCAGGATACTGGGCTCTGTGTCAACAGGCATTCCCATAATCCCCATAACTTAACTCCACTGTGTCCCCCATGCTGAGCAAGTACAGGATGCCAGCGCAGGAGAGCCCCCGAGACAGGGGGGAGCTGAGAGCCCGGGTCCTATTTAGAAATAACTCCCAGTTCCCAGATTGAGACCATCTGTAGGCAGAGAGGTGAAGGTTTGCCTGCAGACTGGCCACACAGCTGTCCGTGATCAGGCCCTCCAACGGCTGAGAAGAGTCGGTGATTCTTCTCTTCCCATCCCCAATGTCTGTCACACACACACACACACACACACACACACACACACGTGATTCTCCAGAGCCTCTTGCTGCCTTTCTCTGGAGTAATTCTCTTTCCCAGGGAGTGACTCCTGGAAGTGATCTTCTCCATGGAGGACTGTGCCACTGCCCCACCCCCACCCCTGGAAGTTCCCAGGCTCGCCAAGAAGGCCTCGGAGCCTCTGGGTGCCTTGTGTGACTATAGCATCTTCCTACATGAATGGGGCGCGAGTCCAAGGGCTGGGGCATTGAGGCTGGGAAGTGAGAGCGACAGAGTCCAAGGAAACGCTTCTTTACTCATCCCGGCTCCGGGAGCAGAGGACGGTGGGACTGTGCCTCTTATGGGTCTGTCTGCTTCCGTTCCAACGCTGGAAGAACCCCAGTGCCAGGCTGCGTGGATTTCTTGATCCTGTCCCCTGTAGCTCACCCACCGGGCATCCCCTCTGAGCTCACAGCAGAGCAAGATTAACTAGTGTGCATACATGAGCACCACACATCTACTCTGGGAACAAATGCCAAAACCACCCTTTCTGCACCCCACAACTGACAGTATACCCCAGGGGCCACCGGCGATCCTTACACACACAAGGAACTTCGCCTTATACCATTACAGCTTCCCGAGTGATCCAGCTCCTTTCTTGACCTCCAACAGTTGGGAGGCCAACCATGCAGAGTTTGACTGTTATAGTAGAATGAGAAATCTAGAGCTCATGGATGCTGAGTGACAAGCCCAGATCACACAGCTAAACCTTAAAGGGACACATGCTGAAGTAAGGCCCCTTGACTGTGGAGAGCACTCTATCCACAGTACCCTTTGTACCTGGGAAGGGGTGAGATTACACAATTAGGAAGGCTACATTGAAGCACATCCATCTTCCTTCTTTGTTCTCTCCAGGTCCCACCCATACTCCAACACAAGTATCTGATAAGGGTTCTCTCTCTCCCCCCGCCCCCCACATTTCTGTGTGTATAAGATTTATCATTTCAGCAGTGCAAGCTCTTGGCTAAGCTCCACATTGTTCTCTTCCAGTCACTAAGTCCCTAGAACATAGTAGATAATTATGTTAACAAACAACTGTGGCTGAGTGAATACATTAATGCTTCCCTCTCTTGTGTCTACATCTTTTCTTTTTCACATCTCGAAATCATTCTCCTATCTCCGTCCGTCCCACCTCCCCACTGCCCTCCATGTCCAGTTCTTGCTCCGGGACCGGAATTGACTCCATGTCCAGGGGCAGGGGATGCCACACACAGCTGAATGGAGCAGGAGCAGACAGGAAAAAAGGGGGGAAAAGCAGCAGTCTGTGTTGCCTTGAAACACAAAACCTACAAGTCCCAGCTTCAGAGATGACTGGGGGTAATAAATGCTTCAATCTACTGGGGAAGACAGTCTTCTCACATTGATAGTGAAATCTCATTGCCATTGATGAAGGAATATAAGCTCAGAGAGATTAAATCATGAGCCAGGATTATGCCACAGGAAAGCCACAGAGGTAAGATTTGAACTCGGCTCTCGGGGTTCAGCTTACGGCTGCATACCCAGCGTCGGCCAGGGTCGTCCTGGTGTCCCATGTGGGAGCTTTCGTGCTGGGGGCAGCCTCAGTTCCTCCTCTACATTATGCCCCGGTCATAGGACATACCTGTCATATACAGTTCAGGTCGTTATTAGGGTTTCTCTCTAAATGGGCTTTGCTATGATATGGAGTTCTGTCTTTTTTGATTCCAGGCTGCAGGTGTTCCCAGGACACTGGGTTGGAGAAGGGTCTGAAGGGAAGGCCCTCAACTAACCCTTTCTGAATGGACGAAGAGCTCAGACTCTCCACCTTCCCTTAAGCCGTGCTATGACTAGAATGCGTGTATTAAATACCTCCTGCAAGCTAGGCTCCGTGATACCCAGAGATCACAGGTACTTAGCCACCAAATCCTCTGAGGCGGAGAATCAAAGCCTATGTGATCGAGAAGAACAGAGAAATTAACTACATTAGCCAAAGCCCACAACTGGTAAGTGACAGCGGCAGAATGTGGTCTCAGAGTCTCATCCTACCTCATCACAGCGTCTCTCAATGCACCTACACCCCGGCGTAAGCCGCCCGGTCAGCACTCAGCCTTATGCTCCTGCAGCTGAGTCTTAGCCGTTCATAGTCAGTATGAGGGTCTCCATAGACGCAGACTCGGGTTAAACCTGAGCTGAGACTGATTGTCTCCTCCATATTCTGAAGCCAGGCTGCCACACCGGTCCCAGAACCAGGTCTGATGATTTGCATTTCGCATCGTTCAAGGACTTAACACGTGCCACAGCCTTCATCAGGTGTGGGGCTCACCTGGCTGATGGCATCAGCACTCGCGTCATTAGCTGAAGGGAGAAAAGTTTTTAGGTTCCGAGGCTGCCTCACCAGTCTGCAGGTGAAAGGGCTCGGGGATTTGAAAAGAAGGAAAGAAACCCACTTTAAAATCTGGGTTCTGGACTGTGAAGCTATAACTGAAATAAAAGAAACACGAAGGGGAACTAAGTGGTGACTCCCGCCAGGTTGGCAACTGTGTTGAGGTGTAATGTAGGTGCCGTAGTGCTTCCTTAGGGCAGGTGCAACTTTGTGTTTATTTGTAAATGCACAGATCTGGGTGAATAGCACGCTAAGTGTCAGAATTCCCTGCAGCCCCTTTGAAGCTCTCCTCCTCCTGTCTCCCTTATTCTCGCCGCTGGCATGCTGGCAGACACCCTGGTCTGCTCCCTGAGTCTGAAGCTGTATTTTCTGGCATCTCATGCGAATGGAATGGGCACATACATACTCTTGGGTGGGATCCCTTAAATGGCTGCATGCTGGGTGGATGGACACCATTTGGTGGGTCCGTCCAAACCCATGTTCACTGGGGCCCACGTGAGTTATTTCCTCCTTATGTGGCTGTGGCTCCTCGGGGCAGGTCTTTCTGTGGATGTGCATTTCCATGGCTCTCAGGCAGATTCCTCGGCAAGACATCCATAATGAAATTAATAATGCTTGTTTTGCTCCCATTTAACTGTGGAGGAAACTGCCAATCTATTTTTTTCCCCCAACTGGCTCTTCCCTTTTACATTGCCACCAGCCATCCATGAGGGCACAGCATTGATTCCAAAATCACTTTCGATGGGAGAATTGAAAGTCTTCAGCTTTTTATGTTTGGTCTTTGAACTGTAACCTTGAAAGGGAAGTGGGAAATTCACAGATCATGCTGTGTGCTGTGAAAGAGAAGGAATGCTGGGAAATTAATTGAAATAAATGAGGTTTAGATAAGAGAAGGGATTTGTAGCAAATAAGTGTTCTTGCGGATAGTGCTTTCAGCTTTCATTTGCTAGGAAATTAAATCAACCAATTAAGTAAAATAACGCTCACGAAAGATCGGTTAGATTTGCCATGTAGATTGCTCATTTACCCAAATTCACTCAGGCTTACATAACAAAGACCCCGGGTTCACTTTCCCATTCTTCCCGCTGTGTTCCCCACCTCTTGGTGGGCAGGACCGTTTTGGAGCATGTCAAGGCTCACAATTCGTCTGATTTCAGTGTTTGCTCCCTACATCTGGGCATCGCCAAGGACTTTCAATTTGTCTGTGATCCTCAGACCCAACTCCTCAGAGGTCCAGCCAACCCCAAAGGAAAAGCAGTACTACCCGGACCCGAGCTGCAATTTTTTTTTTTTTTTTTTTTGTCGGTCGTGGAGCTTGAACTCTGGGCCTGGGCGCTGTCCCTCAGCTCTTCAGCTCAAGGCCAGCGCTCTACCACTTGAGCTACAGCGCCACTTCCGGTTTTCTGGTGGTTTATTGGAGATAGGAGTCTCACGGTCTCTCCTGCCCGGGCTGGCTTTGAACCTCGATCCTCAGATCTCAGCCTCCTGAGTAGCTAGGATTACAGGCGTGAGCCACCAGCGCCCGGCTTGCAAGTTTTTTTTATTTCGGAGAATCAAAGGCACAGCTCATTCATTTATTTGGGAACACATAGATACATTCTTTGAGATAAACCAAGAATGGTGAAGACCTGGGCTGGGCCTTCGGCAAAGTAACAGAGCTGTGGAGGAATGCGGCGGGAAGGTTGGGTCCGTGTGGACTAGGAGGGGAGTGGACACAGAAAGGAAAGGCCAGAGAAGGCAGAAGAGGCTTTCACCGAGCCTCGCAGGACGGTATTTGTCATTGTCAGAAGCTAAAGGTAGAACAGAGGCCTGGCAGCATGCTCAGAGGCCCCCAGTGCCCTGCAGCCTCTTGGGGCCACGTGAGGGGACAGGACCAGCTGCAGAGCAAGGCTGCTGAGACTTAAAAAAAAAATCTTAGCAAAAACAAAGCGATCCTAGGACTTCATGATGGATCTGATATTCTGAGGCTCCAGTTGTGTCTGTCAACTTTAGATGCAGTAGAAAGATGATGAGAAGAACACGAAAGAGGCTGTAATAATAGAGCTGACTGGCCAGGAAGGCTGAGGATAACTATGAAAGAGAAAGTTGTGCCTCAAAGGAAAACAAATTTAGATCAGTCATCATGAACAACCAAATTCAACCAAAGTCTCTTTGCCCAACAAGAAGATTCCAAAGAGCCAGAATCATGCTCATATAAAATATGTTTATGTCTCATCACGGTGGAGATCAGTTAATATTTCTATGCAATAACTCGGCACCAAAACTACCATGCTGCCTTCAAATCTATCCATCCTCTATTATCCACAACTGCCTACGAAAGAAGCCTCCGCATCGTCTCTCTCATACCCTGACCATCAATGAAGGCAGAAGCTCTGTTTGTCCAAAAAAAAAAAAAGTTTGCCTTGGTAGAAAAGAATGAATGCCTTCCGATGATGAATCTGCTGCTATGTTGATACTTTATTTGCATATTGCTATCAATGCTGAATTTATAATTTGTATATTATGTAAATTTGAAAGACTGGGGACTGGTTTGTATTTTGTCTTGCACAATATTTTTTAAATAAAATGACTGGTTTAAACATTTTAATCCAGTGCACACACAATTTTAGCATACTTCACTGTTACACTATCAGAGGGCTCCAATAACTGTGCATCCAATGCCCTGATAACCCGTAGCCTTCATTACAAGCCTGGAAGTCCACGGCTACCCTCTACCTAAGCAATACTGCTCAGCAAGAAAATAAATAAACCAGAGCTAATAAAATTGCCTTCCTTTACTGCATTATTATTTCATTCCTGGCCCTGCATGCTATGTGCTTTACAGGCAAACGATCATTCAATGATCTTGGTGAGTTAAAGATATTAATATCATTCTTGTGGGTCCCAATTTGCAGATGAGAAAACTGAGGTTCCGAACAGCTGAATAAACAGAGTCCACGCCACTTCACAAGCCGTCAAGGATCTAACTGTGGTCCAGCTGCGTGGGCTCTAAGAAAGTGATGCCATACTGTCTGTGAGCGTTGCATCCTTCCGTGAGCAGTGACCTAAGTTGCAAATAGCAGAGAATGAAGAACAAATCTGGTTATGCGAATGCTCTTTCCTGGTGGTGTGTGCAGGCATCCGCCCGCCTTCTCCTACAGCGTTGTGGTGGTGGTCAGCGCCTAACAAGCCGATCTCCAAGGGAGGAGAAGCCCCGGTTTACAGCATCTGTAGACTTCTGTGGGGACAGCAGTCGCTCCAACCCGCCATCCTGAAGGTGGGGTTAGTAATGGATGATGTCCCCTGCCAGCTGTCAGGAGCTGCTCAGAGCCAGCTCAGCAGACCACTCTGCCGGCCCATCCCCCACCACTCCCCTCCCCCATGACCCCAATTCCCCAGAGAACTGGCTTGAGGGAGGCCACTCCTGAGGAGGGGCGCAGGCAGAGCATGGCGGGCACGCCACTGTCCGCAGTGGAGTCCCGCAATGTACGTGCCACCACGCTATTTTTAATTAAAAAGTGATGACAGCTCAATATATTCCCTGACTCTGCAGCTAATAACTTCCTGACCTGGGCCTCACCGGCTAGAACCAGCCCGAGTTGGGTCCCTCTGGACCTTCTATTATTGGCGAGTCGTCTCCAGGAGGCAGGGCTAACCAAGTCCACCGCTAATAGAAGCGCGCAATGGGGAGAGGAAAGGGGACATGTCCACACTAAGTCACAACCCATGGAGGGGCAGGGCACATGGCTGTCTGGAAGCAAGGACACCAAAGGTTAGTATCACCCAGGACCCAAGGGACGTAGGGCCCATTCTGTGTCTAGCCATCCGCAGAGCTAGGCTTTTCACTGCTCAGTTCTCATATTAAAAATATTTGCCTGGCTGCTTTATTTTGAAGGGTGTGTGTGTGTGTCTGTGTGTGTGTGTCTGTCTGTCTGTGTGTTTCTGTGTGTGTGTGTGTGTGTTACAACATGCTTCTTGCAGGTAGATCCCACCTGAAGCACTTCATCTAGTTCCAGCGTCCTTTAATCCTCCCTGTGGTACCCATTGTAAAGCAAAAGAAACTGAGTCACAAAGATATCAGCCGTAGTTTCTGAGTTGAAACTGAGATGTGCGAAGTTCTAGGGCCTGCGCTGGCTACAGCCTATTTTAAGTGGCTCTCTTCTCTTCCCTGTAGACAACTGTCCTCGACTCTTGTTGCCACAGGCACATTCATTTCTTTTGGGAAGAGCTTCTTAATGCTATCGCTGGAAGGCCACACCCCTCCCTGCCTCCATCCCATAAACCTCTCCAAATTCTAGCCCCAGTGCAGAGCCCTAGTCAGATGCAGCTTTCCTGTAATGTGAGGGCAGGTGATTCTAACACAGGGGGATATCCAACTCCTACCCTACTTGTTAGCTCTGTCTATTTTTATCTTGCTTCAGTTGCTCTTCTGTTTTATAACTTGCTTGGCTTGTGGGGGGGAGGGGGGAGCATGTGCATGCGTTGTGCTGGGGCTTGAACTTGGGTCCTCCTGCTCTTGCTCATCTTGCTGGACTTCTTTGTGCTGTAAAGTACAAATTGTCATGGACAGAAGAAACCATACGTCGATCTAATAATGTTGAGCTCTAGGTAGGTGTTCAAAAGCGTGTTCTGAATTAATGGACATTCCTGCATGCATGGGTCTTGAGATGGAATGAGGCTCTGAGGACTCTAGAATTAGGGTGAAGAGTCAACATTTTTGAATGCTTAATCCATGCTAAGACTTCCACTTCTGAGTTTTTTGTTGTTGTTGTCTAGAGAACAAAAATAGAAAGAAAGGCCCAGAGAAGTTGGGGAATTTGTGAACACTCCATGATTAAATTGATGCAGAGCAATGACTTCGGCCTAAACTAGTCTGACAAGGCTACACCACATGGCTACACAGTTTATCCTGGCTTTGTGATTTACAGTACTGGGGCTAGAACTCAGGGCCAGTCAAATGCTCTGCCACTGAGCCACAGCCCAGCCTTCCTCCTGTTCATCCCATTGTATCTGTCATAGTGCACCTGCACCAGACCCCAGTGAACAGTGAAGCATGAACAGCTGCGGTAGTGACTTACATGGCCGCTTGATAACTCGATCCAGGCTCTCCGCGCCTTATCTTAGTTCTTTCCTGCTCCCCTTCATGCCATTCCACTCAAGAAGACGGAACATAGCGGGTACCATTGCCTAGCTAATAATCCTCCTTGGGCTGGAAAATTCCTACAACACAATTGCACCTTCCTTGTCTCCAGTGTCAAACATGGCCACCTGCCTCTTCCAGCAAAGGCTGTCCTCTCTGATAGCCCTCTCCGCCCAGACAGCATTACAGCTGTCACGGGAGGAAACACTAGTGTGAGCCACCAGCAGGACTGCCCAGCCACCATGGGCAGACGCTCCTAGATCAAAGACTCCTGCTGAAACCAGCCATCAGAGCAAAGAGACAAAACGTGTGTGAGGCGTGGGGGAGAGAGGCCGGGAATCAACGTCCCCCTCCAGCCAGGGGCCGGCCCCCCCACCCTGGAGAGACACTCCGTGCCAGGATACGGCGGGGTTCAATAGCAATGAGGCAAGGTCATGGTTAGCAACTAATTTGGGGAAGGCAGCGGTTGGCTGGCAGCCCCTATCTCCCGGCCTCTGGGAAACAGAAACACACAGAGAAACCCGGAGGAGCGGAGCCTTTCAGATGAGAATATTGAATGTGCGGAGCCAAGTGGCTGAGAAAGACGTTGACAAATGTCACACTGAAAACAGGGACACGGTTCCCGGGCCCTGCATTTGGAGATGAGGGAACAATGAAAGAGAAAGCCCATAAGGAAAATAATATTACTCAAGCCTCATGTATGTAGCCTGGTTTGGGGGTGGGGATCTTTCTACAGCTCTTACAGGAAGCAAAAAAAGAAAGAAAGAAAGAAAGAAACATCCTCCAGCCAGGGGGCTCAGCCTCACATTGAGCCCCACCCCCTCTTCCATGGCACATTGGGTGGGGAGAGGCAATGGCAGGGCCACGCTCCCCCCCCCCACACACACACCTCAAGGGATTCAATGGGTAGATTTGGAGAACAAAGCCTGCACCATTTACCTGCAGATCAAAGTTTGCTGTTAATAAGGCATGCATTCAGAGGGGGTCGAGAGGATGATGATGTCCCTGCATTCTATTATAAAAGGATTATGGGCTGTCTGACCAGGTGAGCAGTGTGGTCTGTGAACAGGAACTTGTCCTTTGGGTGTGGGGGGGCAAGGAAGGGGGGGGGAAACAAAGGTGGCAAAACAAAAGGCTTCATAGACATAATCAGCCTCCGTTCACTGCAGCAGGGTGGTGGCGTGCGTGCCTGGTGCCTGTGTGTGTGCGTGTGTGCAAGAAGGGCGTGTGCAATGTTTTCTGTTGCTGTTGCTAAGATGGTTTCCCCTTCGCTGGCCTCTCACCCAATCAAAAGGTAGCCGCTCCTCATTGGTCGCCTTGCTTTATCGAATGACCACGATGGGCTGGAATGGAGCCCACCCCATTGGTTTATTCCGGCGGCCCATTGTCAGGGGAGAGCAAATCAGACACCTAATCAATATTTTGTGAAGTGGCACTAGACTCCTAGCAAAATTTGCATTAAATTTCTCCCTGTCTGAGCCTTTGCACTCTGATAAGCATCATATTAACTTCGGGGACAGAGAGAGAGTGGGAGGGGGGGAACAAGCAAACACTGTCATCCATCAGCCATTTTGGATGTATTCCTAAAGCTTGCCCAACACTGCGGGAGGCTGAACATGTAAGCAAGGGTTTAGTTATAAACAAGATGCACATATCTATCTCCTGAGCAGACACATGGTTCAGCAGATCAGTGGAGATCCTTCCACACAAAAGCCTTAACCCCCCCCCACCCTTCCTTCCTTCCTTCCTTTCACAAACATGGGTCAGTTACAGGATGACCCTGGTTATGTCACTGTGCAGAGCAGGGCAGTCGAGGGCCAGGCTTGAACTCCGCATAAAGGACCCTGGGCTCTGACCCTATCCCTGGATGAAGAGACCCCATATCACCAAAGAGGGATGCCGCTTCCGGGAAGACGCAGATTGATTCTGCAACCAAGTTGGATCTAGTGGCCGAGATTTCCTGGGGTTCTACAGAGATCTCGAGTGAACGCATGGGTGGGTAGGGGGGCTTGAGGAAGAGGAGAGAATGAGAATGGCAAATGGCCTGCCTTTCACAAGGAAGAAGTGGGAAGAACCCAGAAAGAAATCCACCTGCTCACTGCCTGCCAGCACTTTACAGCAGCAAGGCCCGTCTGTCCGTCCTCTGTTCTCCTGAACAACAAGGCTGCTTCCATCCAGCCCACCTTTCATTGAGGCACTGGGTCCACCCCTGTTCACCTACAGCCTAACCTTGTTCTCCTGCACAATCACATCTTTGAGGCAGCCCCTCCCCTTGGCCATCTTCTGGTCACTTGCAATATCATTAAAACACAGGGCGATATCTCTCATCTTGAGAACTAAAGACAAACTCAAAAAGAAAATCATTACTCTTTTTAGATCCAAGGCACACGCAGAGAGGACTAAACGGCTTGTTCACACAGTATGGCATTTCTGGATATGTGGGTGAGCACAGCTACCTCAAACACCCCGGCTTCCTCCTTCCCTGTCTCCAGCCCAGGCTGTGCTCTAGGACCGCCTGAACACCCCACGATCTAGAAAACAAAGGGCCAATGTGTGGGATGTGAGGACCCTCCAAAATCCTGCCCCAGCATCGACTCCATATGCCATCATTATTCTAGTATAATCCCTGCTCAAAAGCTACTCCTTCCGAGACTCCTTCTCTTCTTCCCTGCTACTGTCCTCTTGTGTAGAATAAAACTCTATGTATTTTTTTGTATTTTTAGCTAAATGATTAACTTGAACCAATTTGCTTCCAGAATAGATTTCCTAGACTCTGTAGACCCACATTTTTGATAGTTTACAAAGCACCTTTTCATACAGTATGCTTTACAATGCCAACTGCCTATCTCCTGGGAGGTGTGAGCTTAACACCCCATGCTGGAGATATTTCCAAGCCTGGGAGATGCGGGATCCAATTTGCTAATTCTCCAATGTCATTTTCCAATCCCAAATTTGCTTGCAATACAAAAAATACCCGAACAAGCTCACATGTGTGCATACGTGCTTAGATGTTCTGACATCACTCAATAAAACACAATATTCAGTATATGGGAACCGTCCCCCCACCTACCCCCACCCTTACCCCTCTGCCCCCCACCCCCGGCCTAGATCTCATGATATTTTTGAAAATTAAGGTTCTATTGATTAATTATGACCTGCCCTTATTAACACCAAAAGGGTCCCTCTGTGTTAGTGAGTGTGTTAAATGATCCTTCCAGATTTTCCAGCCAGCTCTCCAAAGGAGGGAATTCATAGCATGTGCTGAAGTGGAGTCAACTTCAAGGATCAACTAAGTGAATGACTGTTTCCCCAGACGTTCAACCGGGGTGCCTGCTGCCTTCAAGTCGCAGTGGTCAGTGAGACCCAGGCTGCTCCTCTGGGACATTCTCCAGGTGTCTCCAGGTGCGTGCACACACCCTCTGTGCTGACCCCTGGCTCCCAGGCCCTTGGGCACACACAGGCCTCCCTGTGCCGAAGGAGCTCAGCACAGGGCCAGCAGAGTGAGAGGAGCTCAGCACAGGGCCGGCAGAGTGAGAGAGGCCATAACCGAGTGGCCGTCTGGGCAGTGCAGTCCACAGAAAGGCCTTCTTTACGTGTGCAAGCTGTGCTGATGATCCTGAGGGCGGCTCTGGGGTCTCTGCTTTGGTGAGGAGCTTGGGGATTATATCAGGGCTGAGTGTAGCAAGGACTCTTATAGCTAGTCCCAAACTTAAGCCAGCGATCACAAATAGGAGCGCATCTATAACACTAGCCAAGCTCCATCTCTGAGATCTCAGTGAACAGAAAGCCTTGATTTGGGGCATTTAAACAGAGAAGGAAGAAAATCCAAAGCTTCTTAAAGCCAGCTAGTAGAGCAAGTGCCAGGTCCCAAGTTCAAACTCTGGTACCAGAAAATACACACACATACACATACACACACACACAAACACACAAACACACATGAGCATGAACACTGGGGCATGTCAACTCCCATGATCCAGAGCGCACGCACGCACACACACACACACACACACACACACACACACACACACACGCACACACACACACACACAGGAGCACGCACACACACACACAGGAGCACACACACACACACACACACACAGGAGCACGCACACTTGGGCCTGCCAACTCCCATGATCAAGAGCTGGAAAGGACCGGAAAAGTCCCGCCCACTCTTCCACGCCTCCGAGAAGCCGGGGAGCCTCTGCAGAGAAGAGCTGAGAGCGCTCACAAGCCCCTCCCTGTTTTCCAAGGAAGATGAAGTTGCCCACACTGGTATGACCAGCTATTCCTAAGTTGAAACGAGCTCCTGATTCCAAGGAAGGCCTTGCTCCCCGTGCCAGACTCTCTCCATTCCAGAGCCGCGGCAGACGCCCTGCAGGAAACTCTTCTATTTCTGACAGCGGAGCGAACCAGGCTGGGCCTGAGTTACCCAGGACCATTTGTCACTGCCAGTCTCCTACCACACAATGCCAACCCAGCATCTGGTCCTGGCCCTACACCTCTGCTCTCATAATTAAAGAGCTGACGTGTCTAAACAAGCCGTAACTTCAGTGCTATGTGGTTGGGGAGGCCAGGGCAAATGTGGATGAGTCCTGGCTTCGAAGGGAAGAATGCACCAGCTTATAAATTTCCAGCCGAGTTTGTCTCTGGTGACAGGTATATAAATATTGTCGTTCCCACAGATGGTGTTTTGTTAAACTTAGCTCCAAATATTCCTTCACCCCAAGCAAGTGGAACAAAACCCGCTCTATCCCATTTTGGCCAGGTGGAAGCGTTTGCAGGCCAGTCGGTTAGAGTTATTTTCGGTCAAGTCTGGGATCGATTGCTCAGTGCAATGTGCTGGCGGCGGTGAGAAAGTGAGAAAGCTCCATGTGGCTCTTCACTGTGGGCTGCCCTAACAACCTTCCTAGCTGAGGGCATCAGGGGCCTTCCCCATTCCCTTCTTGGGGCATCTAATCCCAAGGCCATGCCCAGAGGAGATCAGAAAGATCTGGAAAGATCTATAGCAATAGCAAGGAACTCTGAGACTTGCGCTGGTCTTCTCCATTGCCACAGTCTGGTTGTGGTCCTTGTTGTTAGAGTAACGGTTTCAATTTCCCCCTTCTTGAAACCATTGAGAGCAGAATCCCAAACTTCTGAACTCGGACTTAATCAGAATCTGCATTTGAATACTATGAGACCGCGTATTAGACATGAGAAGCATGGGTCCAGAGATGATGACTGCGGCCACTGACTTCACCACCAGCTCCACCTCTGAGATCTCAGTGAACGAAACACCTTGATTTGGGGCACTTAAACAGAGAAGGAAGAAAATCCAAAGCTTCCCTAAATTGAAGTCTTTTTCCCACCCTGGCAAGACATCTAATTTCAGCAAACTGAGGAGGAATGAATGTTCATCTGGCCCCCATCAAAGAGAAGCTGATGTTAAAAAATCTTAACTAAGAAGAAAAATAGGAAAGGAGGAGGCTGCAATGCTTGGTAAGAAATGTATACATTATCCTGCCCATGTAATTGCAACCCCTCTGGACAGTATGTTCACAAAAATAAAATAAAATAAATTTTTAAAAAAAGAAGAAAAATAGGAGGAGTATCTGATTAAGAGCTTTAGGGGGAAGAAAATGTGCACATTGACTATGTGCTATGTTGAAGCTGTAATGGAATTTGTGAATGCTTGATGACTATAATTCGAGAAGGTTGGTCTCTGGACCTACGTGAAATTTCCTAAGTCACCACATGGACCAGATTTTTCTTCCCGTCACCAGCTTCCTCCTGCTCTGCTTGTTGGTGATGTCCAAACCAGGGACTCTGTGGAAGATGGGGCCCTGTGCCCTGCATACGGGACCCATGCGGAGCAGGAGCCTTTTCAACGAAGACAGGTCATTAAAAGAAATGAATAGATGTCTTCTAGAGGTTTAATTAAGGAAGTTAATTCTAGGCCCCATCATGGGCCCATTAACCTTTCTCAATTCCTAAAATATCTTATGTAATGTCAAAAAGAGACAAAGATGAGAAAGGGAGCAGTGTAATTAAACCTACTTAACCTTAAAATGGAAATGTGTCAGGGGACCGAAGCAATTGGGATGATGCCCCCAACCTGTATTTATGACCTCAAAACCCAGAACCCGTATGCCTCGTTGCATTCTGCTCAGATCTCCTCTTCCTAGATGAGCTGTTGGACAATTTGGCCAGCTCATTCACTTAGCATGTTGGCCCTGGCCTGGGAGAAGTCAGCAATGAAAAGTCTGGAAGGCCACCACTGTCCCGGCACCAGGAACAAATCGCTCATTTCCCACAAGAGTTCCCACCCCACCGAACACTGCTGAAGTTTCTCCAGGAGATGGTTTCCATTGACTTCCGTCTCTCCTGACCTGCAGAAATGTGGCAAGTTTAGTCTTGGTGCTAGGAAAACCCGACAGATGTATTTTCCTCAATGGAAGCATATTGGTCATCATGACTGTAAATTCTTCCAGAAGGACGTGGGAAGGGAAGGGAAGGGAAGGGGGAAGGAAAGGGGGAAGGGAAGGGAGAGAAATGCTGTCTACCTTCCCATTCCAGTGGAACTTTGTAGGCAGGCTCCCACAAGCAGGTTCGCACCCGAGGGGGCAGATTAAGGTGGCCATGCTTGTTTCTGTTCTGCTTCATCATCCCATTTCCTGTAAGCTTATATCCTGGGCTAGATCAGTAAACAGGGCAGCATTATTCCACCCATCCAAAACTAATGAGGAAGGTTGCAGATTCCCAAACAATCGGGTCTCTATTAAATATATGTATTTATTATACCCCTATTTTCCTGGGAGTTCTCCATGTAACTTCTAATACAAGGATGACAAAATATACAACACCTGGCCAGGTACCAGTGGCTCACACCTATAATCCTAGCTATTTAGGAGACTGAGATCTGAGAAGCACAGTTCAGAGCCAGCCCAGCCCAGACAGACAAACCTGAGAGACTCTTCATATCCAATTAACTATTAAAAAGCCAGAGGTTAAGGTATGATTCAGCTGAGAGAGAGCATAAAGACTTGAGTTCAAGCCCCAGCACACATACAAAAAAAGTACAAGCACGTACTCTCTCTCTCTTACTATATATGATACCTGCATTTCTAATATCATATAAGGAAGTATCTTAAGTTTAGAACCAACCTCGGTGCCTCATTTATATGAGAAAACTGAAAACTAGAGTTTTTCTTTGCCTTTGTTGTTGTTGAGTTTCATTGTTTTGTTGATAAGGGTGGGTGATGAGAGTGTTTGTTACAAAGCCTTACAAGAAGAGACAGCATTTGGGCCAGAATTCATCCACATTTTTACTGCTAATTCTCTAATAATGTGCAATGTCTTATTGTGGTTTTGTTTAACAAGGTTTTCCAAAAAATCTTTCCTGATATCTAACGGGTCTTGAATATTACTATTTGGGCCTCTACAGTAAAAGCTGGGCATAGATAAAATGAAAGATCTGCTCTGACTTGGATTACAGTTTCTATAGTTATAATTGGTTTAAGTGTTAAGGAAAAAAAATCAAATTTAAATTTGTTCACACGCTAGCAAAGGTCCAAAGAGTAACCTTTTCAAACTCAAAGCTGAGTTGACCACTGCAAGCTCACTCCCCTCAGTGTTAATAATCCAGGCTGTGACTCCAAGCAAAGAACCAGAAATATAACATAGCCATAGGCAACCATTAGAGCCAGCCATTAGGTTCAACCTTTCCATTAAAACTCAACCAGCACGTGCTCAATTCCTCCGTCACTATCAACCCACTGGCCCACTGCTGGGAATTGTACTGAAAATGTAGAAATGCAAATATGTGTGTAAAAAATAATGCAGGTAGAGCTGGGGGTTGTCACCAAACTCCTATTCTGTACCTGGTTTCCATCCTCCTCGTGGAATGACCCTTCTTGTGTGTCATTTCCCTGTAGGATCTCATCATCTGCCTTCAATCTGAAGAAGAAAAAGCCAGAAGAGACACGTG
>NW_012267226.1:22711658-22768053 GCF_000151885.1 Dipodomys ordii
GGAGATAAGAGTCTCACAGACTTTCCTGCCCGGGCTGGCTTTGAACCGTGATCCTCAGATCTCAGCCTCCTGAGTAGCTAGGATTACAGGTGTGAGCCACCAGCGCCCGGCAAGAAGCCATGATGAGAAATTCTCCAGTTCTTCTCATCTCCTTGTCCAGAGAGTGTCCTGTCGAGTTCAGGCATGACATATTTCATGGGATAAATGCAAGAACGAAGGTGAAGTCCAGAAAGCAGCAGAAGCCACCATCCTAGCCTCCGGGCAGGACCTGTCCTTGTACCACTGGCTTCACACCAGCGAGCCAAGAAGACCTCACTGCTTAGAAGACACAGCCACCGTATGCAAAGCAGGCTGGAAGCTGACTTTCTCCTGAGTGAGATTTCATAGCATCAGGTAACATAACAAAAAGGGCCGATTTTCTTGATCTAACTGACAAAGCCTCCAATCTTCAGGTGTAGCCTGATGGCATTCTCTCCGCCGCCCTTCACGAGCAGTGATTAAGTTCCATCCAAGAAATGGCTGACAGAAAAGCCCTGTCATGGCTGCAGTCTAAATTGTTGAAGCATCAGAATTATATGGGGCTTTTATTATCTTGTGGAATGCGTGTCCCTGGGGTACTCTTTTGAGTTCAACTAAAATGACAGTTTAATTCTCAGTAAATGAGTGCTAATTAAAATGCTGGGGGAAAGACTGTCATAATTGAATAATGAGAATAATGTAGCATACATTTGTTTAAAGGTTTCTGTAAGCTGAATTTAGGGATAAAAAAAATGGTCTCTGGGAGCTCACAGGCAGCTCTCTGAAAAGCCTTACTTCTAAGTCTGCGTGTTCAGCGAGCTCAGCCTGCATCTTAAGGAAGAATTGTTTGGGAACTGCTGTGAGAGTCTAGCTCTTGCCTTCACATTTATCTCTTTTGCAAAAGACTTGTGGCTGTGTGTGTTCCTCGCTCTGGACTTTGTGACGCGTGAGCTGGAGCCGAATGGGCCGCCCAGGAACCTGTTTCTGACTCCTGATAGGCAGCTGGGAGGTGACTCTGGATTCAAAGTCTCCAGCATGAAATCGCCTGCGGCATAGAAGGCTTCCTTAAAACCGCAGTTAGGCTAGGCTGAGACTGGAAGGAAGAACGGAGGTGAAAAGATTGTTGGATTCTAATCTTAGCCTTGCCGAGTAATTCTAAACCAGGGTGTAAATAATTTACTCCAGATTCTCACCCTGCGGTGAAACCTGTTTGAAGGATACAATGAGAGAATATATTTTGGAGGAATTATGAAAGTCGGGGGAGAGAGGAGATAGAAATGAAATACAGTTCTGTAGTCAGCTGTTGGTTAACTCTTAGATGGGTTAACGTGAGCCTGAGATTTACTTTTCTAATTCAGCTCCCCCAGGTACCAACACACTGTAACAAGGCCAGGCTGTCACGGGCAAGCTCATTAGAGGGGCAGATTATGGGGACAATCTGTATTATCCTAAAACACAAAGTGTAACTTTAATCTTACAATGCTCCATTTCTATCCGACCCCTACCCCCCAGCCTAGGGGGATAAGTGGAGGGACTGTCTCAGTTTCTCTGTTGTTTTTCCTTTATCTCTTCCACCCTGTCCTAGCTGGTTTCAAAGCTTCAGGACTGAATTGAATCCAACCTATTCACTGAGTTTCTGCCCTGTCCTTAAAGATCTATGAGAAAAATAAATTCTATAACCTCCTTCGATGCCTAACAACCTTTACAGTGAGGAAATTCTGTCCGATCTGAATCCCTTAATTGTAAAGAAGGAAAAAAAAAATAGTGCCAGACCACCCATCCCGAGGCCGCCCAGGCATCCCTAATCCAACAGAGTTTAGGGCCTTGACGGCTCCAGCAGAGCTGCTTAGCCGCCTCCTTATGAATATGCAAAGACAATCTCTCACTTACAAAAGAAACTGATATAGCCATTATGGCCTGTGGTTAATCAAACCACCATTCACTTCCCTCTGCTTTGAGAACCGTCATCAAGAAAACGTTCTGCACTCTGAGAAGCAAACTTAGCAATAAGGACCTGCTTCTCTTTTTAAAAAAATGCCTAGAGGCCAGCTTGCTTAGAAGTTAAGATCAGGCCTTTTTTTTTTTTTTTTTAGCTTCTAATTTGATTTCCTGTTAAATCCAAGCTCATCATCCAGTGAAAGGAAAATTGGAAAGTTGCTCATACATTCCCCATTTAAACAAGTTAGGGTTTACACACACACACACACACACACACACACACACACACACACACACACATCAGGCCCTTCCACTTGCTTCTGCAAGTGCTTCTTGGAAAACATCCAAGTTTAGGCCAAGGAAATGCATAATAGGGAAGCTGCTGACTTCCCAAGCATCTGGTGGTTCACAACTTTCATTGAGCCTTACATAATATGTCATCAATATTCATTCTTCCACAGGCTCTATCTTACTCACTCCCACCTCCCCCAGGAAACACGTTGGAGAAAAAAAATAAAGGACGTTCTATTGCTAATTCCTAAGGACGAACACGTAGGAATAGAAATCCACCTCCTAGTTTTGCAACTAATTCTCAGTGCAGCCTTAAAAGATCATTTCAAACATGAGCCTGGACCCCAGAGTCCCAAAATGGAAGAGAATTCTTTGGATAACAACAAGACAAAGCCTTAAGCCTGCCCACACAATATAGCGTAGGACATTCTGTAAACTACATGGAGTACCAGATTCTGTGTAGAATAGCGGAAAATCACAGCTCGTAGGATTCAGGCATGAATTTCCTCCACTGAGTGGCAGGACACTAGCTCCACGTCCCCATCCATTGTCACAATTTTACATTTCCCAGTTAGAAAAAGATTTAAAGAGATGCAATAGAGCCCAGACATTTGGAAACTGGACTCAGGTAAACATCAACTAACTACATTTAAGTTCCGAGCTACTAAATTTATTCTGGAAAAATACGACAATATTTCTGAGGCTGTGCATGCGAAGGCGATTTCTTCTCCCCCAGTTCTGCCATGTGGATCAAGATTTCCTAATGAAGAGGTAGTGCATCTTTGGCTCCAGTGGAGTGTGTGTGTGTGTGTGTGTGTACACATGTTTGAATGGTATGAGTTTCTCCTGTCTTCCATGATGCAGTTCATTCACGAGCATGCCAAGAGTCGTGGGTCAGGCAGTCTCCCTCAATCTTCTTCTCTGTGTACAGCCTCAGCTACACATGACAGAAAGGCTTCCTTGGAAAGCTGGTTGATTTTTATCTTCATCTATGAGCAAGTCCCATAGATATGCAATCAGTGTTTGGGTCTCCATCTCTGGAAGCCTCTCTCCTGGGGCCCCTGAGGCATGGCTCCCCCTCGGAGCAGCGGGTGTGAGGACATGGTCTCCACCAAGCCTTCAGGAAAGCCTCCCATCCAATCTTTGCATCTAGAATTGAGATATCCAGTTCTGTCAGTCCATATCATTGCCACCCTGCATGATCTCTATGTGGGGCTTAGGTCTCCCCTGCCCCACCCCCAAAGAGTGCAGATGATGGCTAGCCTCTGCTTTAGGGCCTGCACTTTGGCGGATCCAGGATTTGTTGAGCTCCTTTATGAATCAGCACTGTTGTTCCGTCCATGAGTTGCAGTTCTAGTAGGGTCCTGTTAAGGACTTAAGGTCTTCAGTGCTACCCAGAGGAACCTGTGTTGAAGCCATGGTTGCTCATCAGCAGTGCTGTTGGGAAGTGACTGGCTGGTGCTGGCTGCTAATCTCATCAATGGAATAATCCACTGACAAGGCCACAGCTGAATGGCGTATTGATTCGTGGGCGTAGTGGAGGGAAGGAGATCGCTGCAGACTCTGAAGCTCCATCTTGTACCTGGCGCCTTCCGCTGGCCATGCAAGGTGCAAGATGAGGGTAGACAAGAAAGACAAGGGCTGGCAGAAGGGTCCAAGCCTTCACCTACTCTCAGAAAGGATGATGTTTTATCAGGCCCTGATGGGAACATTACTTCATTTGAGTCTGTGTTTCATTTACTCTCATAAAACCATGCAACTCCCAGGGCAATTTAAGTTATGAACACTTGGCTCTTCAATTCTGGGTCAAATAATGACAAGTCTTGACCACGTCCAAGACCAGGACTCCTGGGACCTGAGAGTCAGGCCAAGAAAGAAGACAGCGGATGATTGCCCTCTCCTAGTGGCATGGCCCCGGGGTCAGCCATCAGCACTCTAGTTCCGGCCTGTCCACTCAGTCCTCCTCCTCCTCCTGATACCTCCAGGAAACGAGCGTCCAGAAGCTGCCATCTGAGCCCAAATGCACAGAGCACCTACATTTCAAACCCTTCTTATGTTGGATTTTGCCAGGTTCTGCCTCAGACAAGAAGGTGAGTCCTCTCCCGCTATCCAATAAAATTGCCGATTAAATCAGAGAAGTCAAATTGAACTCAGCAGATGTCTGTAACTCAGCTAGCCCTCGGGTAACTGTGGCTGCCAACAGGTGGCTGGCTCCGAGCAACTCTGTAATATACATGCCATGTGGCTTCAAAATGTGAAGGAAGACCAGCTCCTCCCAGCTCTGGTATTTGACTGTTGTTGGAACATATCTGAACAGATAGCAGCTGTATGTGAGCATGCTGGAGAGAACCTGCTCAGACAATCATATAAGGTCAGCAAAAGTTCCCCAGGCTAGCTAAGGACCAATGCTATCGTTCTTAGCAATCCTGCAAAAGAAAGCCTACTAGTAAACTTCTTCGTTCACTCATTCCAAAAACCGTCAAGCTCTGGTCTGTGCCCCTCTGTGCCCCATGCTGCAGCGATACACGGTTTGTAAACTAGGGGCCAATACTGATCACGCCTCAACATTCTCATGTGAAAACCTGCAGGATGCCATTCTTGCTAATGCAACAAGAAGACCAGCAGCAACATTGAATGCTTTGATGCTTTAATGAGAAAACAGTATGGATGACGTCTGTATGCCCAGCATTCAAAAATCAGATAGGGAAGTGGCGCTGTGGCTCAAGTGGTAGAGCGCTCGCTTTGAGCTGAAGAGCTGAGGGACGGCGCCCAGGCCCAGAGTTCAAGCCCCACGACTGACCAAAAAAAAGATAAAAGTTTCTGTCTACGTCAAAAATAGAGTTAAAGGGATAGGAAGGAGGCTCAGTGGTAGAGTGCTTGCCTCATATGCATGAGGCCCTGGGTTCTACTCCTCAGCACTGCATAAGCAGAAAAAGCCACAAGTGGCGCTATGGCTAGCCTTAAGCTGAAGAGCTGAGGGACAGCGTCCAGGCCCAGCGTTCAGGCCCCACGACCGCCAACAACAACAAAAATAGAGTTAAAGTTACCTACTATCTACTCTGGCTCTTCCACCTATTACCCTATCCCTTCATAAGAGAGAATCTGCTAGAAATCATGAGAGTCCCACAGCAAGAAAGAGGGGTCACTTGATTATACCCAGGAGTAAACCAAAAAACAACACAATAACACAGAATTCTAGCAAAGGCAATATTTTGCCTCCCGGAGAACACCTTAGCCCACCAGCTGCAGGCACCATGTGAATTCTGGACCAGCCCTCAGGGCAGTCGCAGCACCAGACTGCTTTATCTCCGTCCGCCCTGCTGTCCACTGGACACAAGGCTGGCCTCTTCTTCCTGCTTTTCCAGGGAGGCTCGCCCACGATCGATCGCTGGCATAAGATATTTAACAGTGTGTTCACCCGGCTCTTTGGAGCCTATCCTAGCAGAAACGACAAGCTAGAAGGAAAGGGAGGGGAGGAAGCTGTTGGGGTAAGCAGGATGATGAGAAATGTACATGAATAATGGGGGAGAGGGAGGCCTGACACTAGGTATTCAGTTCTTCTCAGCAGTTAATATCCTCCGTCATAGGCAAACCTTACCCTGCTTATCCTCTCTAGTTGGATTGATGAAGCACCACCAATTGCAGAGAAGTTTTCAAGATAACCAAGCCTAAGCTACCTCTTTAAAGACGTAGAGCCACAAGTAATTTAAATCCATTTACTTAGGTGTGAATTTTAATTAGTGCCTGGTTTCTAAGCCGCACTTCAGTCTGCCATCCCTACACTCAGTGAAAGTTCTTAGACATGTTAAAACCCCTTGATCATGCTGACAGTCACGTGAGGCCAGTAGACAGATATTTATGTATGCTTTTCAACTTCCATCACAGTTATTCTGTCCATCAATGACAGGATACACAACCTCGCTGATTGTATGGTTCAGTGGAGGCACACCTAGCCATACTTGGCTTTTGAAACTGATTAAGAATCAACAAAGCCAGGTATGGTGGTGCCCACCTGTAATCCCAGAACCTAGGAGGCTGAGGCAGGAGCGTCATGAGTTTGAGGCTTGAGCTACGTCGTGAAACAACCTCTCAAGAAACCAAATAAATAAATATTTTTCTAAAAAGAGAGAAAACGGAAGTAAAAGCTCAGATGTAATTGTTCCTTCACACTAGCCACATTTTAAGTGCTCAGAAATCAGTTGCTGGGGCTGGGAAGGTGGCTCAGTGGTAGAGCGCTTGCCTTGCATGCATGAGGCCCTGGGTTCGATTCCTCAGCACCACATATACATAAGCAAAAAGAAAAAAGCCGGAAGTGGCGCTGTGGCTCAAATGGTAGAGCGCTAGCCTTGAGCTGAAGAGCTGAGGGACAGTGCCCAAGCTCAGAGTTCAGGCCCCACAAACAGATCCAAAAAAAAACAAAACAAAACAGAAATCAGTTTCTGTGAAGGGCACATTGAGGAAAGGCTTGCAGATGGAACATTGACAGGTTTGCCGCATGTTATCCTCCGTTTTCCAACAGCAGAGCCACCAAGACTTGCCAAAGGATGCAAACCTTACTGCCATCCCCACGACTTACGACCTCAGAAAGCCATTATTTCCCCTCCCGCTTCTTTCTTTACACTGGCAAATCTTTATATGCTGGGTATGGGGCAAGAAGCAGCAGGAAGAGGAGCGTTCCTGCTTGCTTGACCTGGTCCTGAAGATGCTCAGCACAGCCATTGTGCCATGAGTGCCTGCCAAAGGTTCCCCTGGAATTTTGTTCCCCTCAGTCATCTTGGTTCCGCCCTTAGTGCTTCCCATCTGCCCACACTGCTGGAGCCAGTTAATCAGGTGATCAATCAGGTGCCTTACATTTCTTTTTCTCAATGATTTCCAATAGCTCCACCTCCACTACAGGCAACCTACCCTAGTGCCCCACTGCTGATGTAAATTCCCATGTCTGTGCACACCTTGGTGGTGTGTACACTAACATTGAGATGAGGCAGAGATGATTAGCATGACCCCCGCACGAGGAGGGCATGCAAATTTGTGATGTGTTCCCTATTCTGGGGGGGGAGGCAGGGCTGCCAGGCAAGAATCTGACGGTAACCCACATGGAGTCACCAGCTAGGAGGCATTCCCACTTCCGCTGCTACAACCCCCACTGGTATCACCCCCTCTTCCCAAACTGGCCCCAGCCGATGCCTGGAAAAACCTGCCGTGCTCTCTGAGATGGTGATTTGACTGTTTTTGGTGATGTTTCTTCTCCTCATCCTGCTGTAACCTCTCCCAGCCATCTGATCACTGAGATGTTAGAAAACTTCCCAGTTTTCAATCGGTGATGAGAAATCCAAGATAGTAGCAGATAATCCAATAATGGATGCCTGTGAAGACTCAGAGCCAAATGACGACGTTGACATTCTATTTGAGATGTGAGGAGAGCCTTTCTTTTTTGAATGGCATGAGTTAGCTAATATGTCTTTTTAAAGTGCAACTTTGGCCAGAATGTAAAGAGCGGATCTTGAAGTGGTAAGAGAAGATGAAAACAAGCTGGAAAGCCCTATCATAGTGGGGGAGACACACTGGTGGTAAGAACAGGGAGGAGAGCCCTGGAAATAGAGGGACCCTGAAGGATTAGAGATATATTGGAAAGGAGAATCGGTTGACATGTGTAACAGGCCTGGAATAGAAAACTCCATGGAAAATGCCAGGGAATAGAACACTCCAGATCAGTAGCTTGAGAGAGAAGGAATACAAGCATTGTAAGCAGGAATGTCCGCACAGGCCTGTGAACTTCATTCATGAAATGTGCCTCTGAACCGTGACTGATGTCTCTTGGGAATTCTATTGCAACTTCAACCATCCTATTGGTATAACAATTACCAAATACTTTGGTCCTAGATAAAGCACAAGCAATGATGGGTGCCTGTGTCCTATGTAGTCACAACCCAGAGATGGTCAGAATCTAAGCATGCCTCAGCTTTTGATCATGAATTGTATTCTCTTCTAGACAAAGCAAAACTGTTCCAGCATCATCCAAATTCCAGAAACCAGACTCAAAACACTCTCCCACGTACTTCGAATGCAGGATGCCCTCACTTCCCAGTTGGCAGCACTGTTCAGTTCCTCTTGTGGTATCTGAGAAAGGATCTACACTAACAGTAGCTTCCCGACTTGCTCCTGAAGAGCTCCCCATCTGATTGCTGGAGAGCTTTGCCGCTGGGTGTGGGGCCACAGAAACTTCTGCCAGGACCACTCCATGGAGCCAAACGTTCCATGCTCAAAACCTAACAGGCAATGGCATCAACCCTCGGAGCAGAAAATAACCATCACAGCTGACACATGTAGTACCCACAGCCTGTCTAAAGACAGCAAACACAGCCAGGCGCTGGTGGCTCACGCCTGTCATCCTAGCTACTTGGGAGGCTGAGATCTGAGGATCTTGGTTCAAAGCCAGCCCAAGCAGGAAAGTCTGTGAGACTCTGATCTCCAATAAACCACTCAGAAAACCGGAAGTGGCACTGTGGCTCAAGTGGTAGAGTGCTAGCTTTGAGCTGAAGAGCTGAGGGACAGCGCCCAGGACCGGAGTTCAAGACCCACAACCAACAAAAGAAAGAAAGAAAGAAAAGACAGCAAGCCCAAGGCCCCTTTAGCCCAATCTACATGGAATAATAGAATCTTTGAGACAGATATCTAGTGAATTGATTTCTTTCTTTACACTCTTCTTCCAAGTGTCCTTTAAAGATAATGAATGACAAGGCATTGACCTTGAAATGCCTTTTTCACACTCCTACTTTAACAAGTGTTTGCATTATGATGGGATACACATTCAAAAAGGATGAGGCCGCGTTCAGCAAAGAAGATTCTGCCGCTGGTGGGGGAGGGGGAGGATATCCAATGGGTGTCAGAAACCCTGAGCACATTAATGGTGCCTCCATTCATGAATTGCACAACCCTGGAAAGCGTCTCTAACTTTCCCATGCCACAGTCCCCCCCCATCCCCCCCCCGCCCTGCTGCACAATGGGTGTGACCATGCTTCTCCAGCCGACTTCACCAGACTGATGGATGGCAGAATTGCCATAAATCCTGAAAATTCCAGCTGCCATTCATGTGGTTAAGTGCGCTGTTGGTAAAATTCCTACAGTAGGCCTGGAAAGGAAACTGCAAATCCTAACAGTTAGAAAGAAATGCTTATCAGCTTTGAACTTTAAAAAAAAATAGAAGGTCCAATGCACTCATACTTTGGGATAATTTGTACACAATTTAGGAATTAATAAGTCTACAGAATTTTTCTAGAGAGTGGAGGTGGAGGGACAAAAGATCATATGCCTAAAACCAGTCATTTTACCTTCAACATTCTTACTTTATACCAGTAGCCAGGAAAGTAGAACATCCACTTTTAAGTGGAACTTGTGTATCTGTTATAAAAGCATATTAAATAAATCCATGAAGGCCAATCAAAGAGAGTAGAGGAAGGACCCATCCATCTTGCTGTTACCATGACAACAAGACATGCTACCTCGACAAAGGTTTTGGCAGTCTCTTAAAAGCATAGCCAGCGATGTTTCCATCTGCTTCAGGAAGGACATAGTCTTCCTCTAGCTTCCTCTAGGGACAGACCATTTGTCTGCTGACCATCTTCCAAGGAACATAGGGAGGACAAGACCGGGGAGGGGGGCAGGGTGTCACAAAGGGTGGGTGGTAAGATTGGAAGAAAGGGACTTGACAGGATTTGATCTCAGGGCAAACACCATTTAAAATTCCCCAAAAACATTTATTTAAAAAACAAACAAACAAACATAGTTCTCAACCATGGAGCTACCAAGTAAGCTTATAAGAAATTCAATCCTAAGCCAATAACCATTCATTTTTATTAAGAGCAATGACAGTAAGAGGTTGAATTTTCTTTTATGTGATGGGCAACATATTTCCTGGAAGGTCGTGGTTTATAGTAAAAGAAGCAAGAACTTATGACGCAGAATAGACAGATGTCCTTTCTTCCTATCTGTGGGTGATGTACACAGGTGTGTATGTGTGTGTGTCACATAACAAACTTGCACACCTATTTTTTTTCATTGAAAGCAACAACTAGAGGCCATTTGTCATAGTATTTCCTTTAACTGCATCTTTTTCAAACTTGAGACCATGTTTTGAAGTCGCTGTCTGTGGAAGTGGTCATTCAGCTCTCCTGGGGCTGCCCGAGCTCTGAAAGGGCCTCCTTCACCACACTCAAAAGCATCTCTGGCTGACTGAGAACAAGCAGAAGACAAAACAAAACAAAACAAAAACCCCCCTCTTTCCCAGATCAAAGTGCTCCTCCTCCATTGCCACGGCCGCTGGCGCCCCTGCTTCTGTCATCCACCACACAGGGTTCTCCTCCGCTCCCTGCTTCATTTTTTTGTCTTGCTTGCTTGAATTTGTTTCCTTGTTGAGAAACGTGGTCATTAAAGTATTAGTTTGGGTTGATTGGTTCTTGGGCAGCAGAAGAGGCTTGGATGCTTTGTTATCTCCGGCATGATCTGAGAACAGTGGCCTGATTATTAGACAATATGGGAATAATAAGCTGCAGACTGCCCCTTGGGACCTGCGTGGGGCAGCGGGGCAGCGGCGGCACATCTACCCACTGGTCTTGGTGCGGGCCTGCACATCTGGCCCCATCCCTGGACCGGGCCCAGCCTGCTTCCCTGCCCCAGCCTTGCCCTGCCCCCACCCCCTCCCACCCCCAAGGGACCTGACGTTTTCCCAAGTGGCCGAGGCTGCTCAGCCCTTGCCTCTATTTATTTCAACCAGTGGCGCGTTCAGCGGGGAGAATGGCAGGGGGAGAGGCTGGCTTTGATGTTACCAAGGGTCAGGGCTGGCAGCAGGTAGAGGGGGTAACAACTGGTGGGGAGGTGGCCTGTCGGGCCGGGACCACTCAACCGCAGCCCTGGGACATCTCCACCCACGCACACCAGAGGCTCTGGCCATCCTCCCCGGGCAGAGCAGAGAGAAAGCGCAGAGGGCCAGGCGTAGGCCCTCAGGAAAAAGGACAATTCAAAAGCGATCGCATAGCATGCTGGAACATCACTGGTCCTTTTTCAGACCAAGTGACTGGAGTCTTTACATCATACTAAGAACCATGCACCCACTAGAAATGGTGGTGCGCCAACTGGAAGCCTCTCTTTTCTCTTCTGCTGAAATACGAAGAGGCTAACTCTGAGGACTGGTGGTGGTCACAACATTTGCTGAGTAGTTACTTTGTGCCAAACACAATGCTGGGCATTCAGTTGGCATCATCTTATTTCCTACAATGACCACCTTTTCAAATAGAAATTATGACAATGCCCCTCTTCCCTACCAAAGAAACACCACCGTCAAGGGTTGAACTGCATTGTCCAGAGTCCCACAGCTGGCACATGAAGCGAAGATTCAGACCCAGCCATCAGAAGGTATCTTCTACCATGCTGGGGCTGGAGGACCCAACCCCCAGCAGCACCGTCAATCATTCGTTTTCCACTGCCAACAGTATGATGACACTCTCTCAACTGCTTTGACTCATTGTATTACAACAGGAGGCGGTACCTCCGAGGGGGGGAGGGGAGAGGGGAGGGAGGAGGGGAGGGGGGAGGGGAGGCTTTGTAAAGCATTGAGCAAGATGGCAATAGCCGGGAGTGGCGCCCAGGAAAATGGACTGTCCTTGGACCCACCTGTCCCATAGGCACACTCAAACAGGCATTTTCTGGAACAAACAGTGAAAGAGAAGCAGCAGCGGAGGAAATGGGGGGGCTTGCCCACTTTAGAGGGGTCACCAGAAGCTGTGATTCCTCACAAGCATGTCTTACCCATCTCTACCTACATGACAGAACTAGCTAGCCATGACATCCGAGATCCTCCTCCCCTAGCACAGAAATGCCACCAAAGGCTATGTCGGGCTGGGACCACATCTTCAGCTCCAGTTACACTTAGATGCGCCAACAAGTAGTAGTCGATGGGAAGTTAACACGCGTGCCGCATTTCACTTTGGAGCATCTGGAAGGTGTTGCATTTCCACGCTTTCGTGGTCTCTGCTGCAGTTGGGAACTTGAGCGTTCCCCAAAGACCGGGCCCCAGCTTAGTGCTCTCAGGAGGAAGTGGACCTGATGCGAGGTCACGGGAGGTGAGCCCTGGATGGGGCCGTGGAATCTCCGCCCCTCTCTCTTTCCCTCCTCTGTTCCCTGGCTGAGGTGAGCAGGTTTCCCCCGACCTGTGCTCTTCACCACTGCTAACCAGCAGCCTACCACCAGGTGAAAGCAGTATCTTCACCTAGTTTGTGGAACCTGCTGCTGTTGATTGGCTGGTGTCTTGGGTATTTGTTACGGGGTGGAAAGCTGCCTGGCTCCCCTGCAGCTGCTGTCAGCCACACCAAGACAGGGACCGGTGAGCAACAAAGGCATGGCTGAACTATGCGCTGGAAGGAAGTGCAGAATCGGTGCCCTGAAGAAAGCTACTGAAGGCCAGAGACGCTGCGCTAGACCAGTCTAACAGAGAGAAGTAAACCTCAGGTTTTAAAAACCTGCCCGTGGTGGGAGGAGGGGATATTTGTCCCTGGCTCGTCCACTAATACACGTACTTAACACAGAGGAAGAGAAAGACATTTGAAAGATAGTGAATGACTGTAGGCCAGGACATCAAAAAAAGCTTGGATATTTTGTACTTTCGCAGGAAGGACTCAATCTGCCATCATGCAATCAAAGACAATAGTTAACTCAATGGCAGTCCTCCCAGAAGGTGCTATGAAACAGGCTAGCGAGACTGCGGTTGCGCTCAAAGTTAGAGTTTTTCCTTTAAAGTCATAGATATATATTTAATCTTGTTCCTGTAGCAGGATGCTAAGGTAGCAAGTTAAAGAAACACAGAATGTAGGGTGCTGGGATTCTTGGTGCTATCCATGCCGGCAAAAAAATAAATAAAATACATGAAACAATTCCACCTCACAGAGAAAACTACTCAGAGCTCTGGTGCGATCGCCAATGATGTGCCTTTTGCTTCTCAGAAACCATCATTTAATACATTGTGGAGTCAACAGGTTATTTGGATAGTATCACAAGTTCTGGAATGAAATGAACTTTCAAGAGAGTTCAGATGAGTTTACTGACTGAAGACCACCATCTTGATTACCTCACACTTATTCCCTGGATGGATGGATGGATGGACTGATAGATAATATAGTGACAAATATGTTGATGATTATACTGATTATATTAATATCATCATATATTAATAAATATGAACATATAAAGAAAGAGATAGAGATGGAGAGAGTCATCCAGAGAGAGGAGAGTATCGGACCTACAGAAATGAAATATGACGGGTGAACTTAGAGGACAATAAATTTCACGTAAGCAATCAGATTAAGCCTTTTCTAAGCAGAGTTTTTCTTTTTTAGAGCCAATTTCTCACCCAACCTGTGATTGCAAACAGAGCCTTTATTGGTCTCTTCTCTGTAGATCAGAAATTTACATGTCTGCAACGTAGTCACCTCTCATTCAAGTCATCAGCATTTCCTGGTAGAAAATTAAACATTATAAGCAGGACTGTTCTTCCTTTTGGGGGAATATTATTTGACTTCCCAATGAACTTAGGGCTTCCACATTTCTAGAAGAGCCCGCTCCTGTCTGGAGGCAGCACAAATAACAGGTGATGGGGAAAATGCTCAGCATGCAGAGGCAGAGACACAGGTGGTGCGGAGGCCAGCCAGGAACCCGGGGAAGAGTTATCATTCCAGCTGTTGTCTGAGTGGGCAAAACAAAAGGATTTTTAAAAATCTATTCAGATTTCTCCCTTGTGAAGGCAATCCCCTCTCTTCTCTTCTAGAAGTCAATTTGGGGAAAGTTCCAGCTCTAGAGAAGGAATGTAAAACCCAGAAACAGCATCTCTACATTTCCTCTAGGGTCCTCCCCTCCTGCTCAGCTCATCCGGCTGCTTCAGTTCACATGTACACACGTGAGGTAGATCCATCTCCAGCCCCTTTGGCTGCACGCAGACACTGAATTGGCAAATGTCCTGGAGCAGGTGTCTTGAGAGCTTTTCCCGTCCTGAGGACAGCAGGAACCTTGAAGGAAAGGATGTCTGAGCCCAGGACGTCTGCTACTTTATGGAGAAGCATGCCCCAGGGCGTGGGGACTCTGCTGCTCTATGGAGAAGCACGCCCCAGGGCGTGGGAACCCTGGGTCCCACCCGCCATGGTGCCCACCACGTAAGTAAGGCAGGCCAGAAAGGCACACGCGAGCATCCCAAGGGGTTGAATCAGTCACACTGCCAGACAGTCCAAGGCAGTCCCTCGACAACACCTGATACACATCCGGTCAAGGGCATCTGACGGGGCTCCGCAGACAGCAGAGATCAATAATGCTAAAGAGTGGCCTCTTCAGCAAGAGAGAAATCATTGCAAATAGATACGAAGACCTCCACGCAGGGCTCCTGAAGGAAGCCCTACCTACATCTGCGACCTTGACCTCCCTTCATGGGGGGGGGGGGACAGTGAGCAAGAAAGGCAGGGAGAGAACTAGGGTGGGCCAGGGTCAAAGGTGATGTCACAGGGTTGTTCTGAGTTCACCTTGGAAGCCCCAGACAGTCCAGTGCTCATCTGGCAAGTTCAAGAAGAAAGAGATCCCCAGGACCTGAGCTGTGCGTAGAATCGTTGGTGATCAATTCTTCCTCGCTCTCAAAGGGGATTAGAATGCAGACACACGAAATTAAACATTAGGATAAACAGGGAGTTGGTTTTATTTGGTAATCTGTATTTATTAAGCACCTGATACATTGTACTCATAGGGAAAGAGAGAGTCAGAAAAGTGAAGCCCGGTTCCCAATATCATAAAATCATAAACGAGGGTTGAATCAAAGTCTATTGTGCACGTCTGTGGAAATGCCACCACAAAGACCTCTGTACAGCTGACATGTGTTAATAATGAAGACTTGTGTGATTCAAAGACAGACAGATAAAATCCATGATTCAGACAAGATGACTCCTCCCAAGGTTCATTAGTAAACACAGCTAGATCCATTTCCCAAGATCTGTTCCTTCTGCTTGGTCCGCAGCAGGCAGGGACAGCTGGGTGCCCTTCCCCTGCCCGTGGGAATTCAAAATCTTGGAAAATCAGTTGAGCTTCCAAGCTGGAAGCACAGAAGGGAAGGGAAATAAACGCATCGGACACAACATGACGTCTAGCTATACCATCAAAATCCCTTGGCTAAGTATGCCAAGAGAAAATTGACTTGTTGAATTAAAGCAAGAAACTGGTTAGTTCTTTCATTTTGTTCTTGGTCATGGAGCTTGAACTCTGGGCCTGGGCGCTGTCCCTGCGCTCTTCAGCTCAAGGCTGGCGCTCTACCGCTTGAGCCCACAGCACCACTTCCAGTTTTCTGAGTGGTTTATTGGAGATCAGAGTCTCACGGACTTCCTGCTCAGGCTGGCTTTGAACCGTGATCCTCAGATCTCAGCCTCCTGAGTAGCTAGGATGACAGGCGTGAGCCACCACCGGCACCAGCAAAACTGGTTAATTCTGAAAGGGATTGTTTAAAGTGCTATTGTTGCTGTTTGTTGAGCCATGTTGTGAAGACAGCCTTTGCTGGCAGAAGTCTGACTATCTCAGGAAGTGGAGGAATGCCTGCCATGAGGTGCTGCAGGCCTGGCTTTCAATCCATCCCTTTGCCCAGGACACCATGTCTTGCGCTTGTGTGGGGCTGTGAACCCATGTCCTCGGGACATTCAACGTCCCTCGCCCATCTTCTGCACTCTGGCCATTTTCAACGGCAGATGTCCCTTTGTGTTATGGTCCCAGCCTTCCGTTCAATAGAAGATAAGGCACAGATGATGAAGCGGGGAAACGATGCTTCAACCGCGTATATTCCAGAAGTGAATGCCGTGTTGACACTCTCCCGCTGCTCTGCCTCTCCTTGGCACCCTTAGGATGGGGGGAACCCCACTCTAAGTACTTGAAACTTTGGGTTCATTCGTTCCAGATTTCTAGAGCCTTGAAGGAAAGTATTCCGTGTGGGAAAGGGTAAGGTGGCGTCGGGAAGGGGTCTGGGGTGAGATGTGACACATTCACTTGTGGGAAAAGGGGGCAGAGACGACAGAGCATAGAGGGGGGAGCCATCCCGACCCAGGGAGGCGGGGCGGGGGGAAGAATGCACCCCTTGGATCGCCGCACCTCCCATGCCTCCTCTTTATGCCTGCCTTGTACAGATTGCGGGGGGCGGGAGGGGGAAGGGGGTACCCAAGGCCTGCTGACCAACATCCCCCCTCTTCATCCTTAGAATCAAGATGATACCGCCAATCTCAAGGTGTCCTGGGGACTGAGTGAGGCCATACACTCAGAAGGCCGAGCATCCTGCCCCGCACATCCTCCTGGGTCCTTTCCAATATTGTTCTGTGCTGCAGGGCTGTCCATTCCACCTGAGGAACATGGAGTGAGGGCACACACAATATCCACTGCTAGCCAAGGCGGACAGTACATCAAGAGAAAAAAGGGCCATCTATTATTATTATTATTATTATTAATTATTTTGCCAGTCCTGGGGCTTGAACTCAGGGTCTGGGTGTGGTTCCTGAACTTTTTTGTTGAAGGTTAAATCTCTACCCCTTGAGTGACAGCTTCAGCTCTTTGGTGGTTAATTGGAGAGTCTCATGGACTTGCCTACCTGGGTGGCTTAGAACCACGATCCTCAGATCTCAGCCTTCTGAGTAGCTAGGATTATAAGCATGAACCACAGGCACTGGGCTCAATTTTTTTTCTTTTTTCTTTTGGGTCCAGTCGTGGGCCTGAACTCTGGGCCTGGGCGCTGTCCCTCAGCTCTTCAGCTCAAGGCTAGTGCTCTACCACTTGAGCCACAGTGCCACTTACAGCTTTTTTCTTTTTGCTTATGTGGTGCTAAGGAATCGAACCCAGGGCCTCAAGCATACAAAGCAAGTGCTCTACCACTGAGCCACCTGCCCAGCCCCACTGGGCTCAATTTTTATTTTTGATTATTCCTTTCGAGACATTTAATTAGCTGGAGAAAGAGGGAGGCCATTTATAGCCTCACTCTTTATAACTGGGGCTGGTACTGGTATTCCTAGCCGGGAAGGTTGCATTTCAAACAAAGAACGCCCAACAGTCCTCCGGTCATTTGATGGCTACCGTGCCTTGTGTTGTACGACAGATCTCCGTTGTGTGTCATTCAGAGTCACTCACAGATGGTGTGTCTGCTTTTACTCTCTCCTCCTTCCAGGGACTTTCTTCATGTCCAGGGCCATTACCGCCTCCTGACTCTCACTTACCCTATTACCCTATTATCCTGAGCCCAGAGCTGGCTGCCTCCTTTTCTACATTCTGCCACAACATTAGAGGCCAGGGTGCCGTCTCTTAGATATCATCTGCCTGCTTGCTGGTTGTGTACTTCCACACCAGGGAGACAAATGGAGGCAAGAAGGATCCATTTCTAATGTGTCAGCAGAGAGGAGACAATGAGAAGCAACTGAGTGAGCAGCAAAGCTCAGCGGACAGGGAAGGGGCAGGGAGAGAAACAGACAGAGTGTCTCAGTTCAAATCATTAAAACCCAGAGCTTCACGTCACCATCTACCATTTACATATGCAATCCAGGCTGAAAGGGGAGACTCAGCCGTGGCCTGGGAAGTTACCTTTGCACTGAAGCCTGTACTTCCTGTACTCACAAGCCGCTCCTAAGAGGGAGCCTCTTTCTTTACTGAGCACCTACTACGTGTTGCCATCACAGCTCAGTAGCCTGGAAACTAATCTGGATGAGCTTAGCCCAGTGGGATGAAGTTGGAGCCATGCATGATAAAGTTTGAATCAAATGCTTATTTAGAAGGAAGGAACAAGCAAGCCGCCTCAAAAGGAAGGCAAAGGGCACTGGCCCCCCATTCTGCGAGGGACATCGTCTAGACCTCTCCTCAAAGAAAGTCTTATGTGCAGACCCAGGTGCTGCTGAGGGGGACTGGGGGGGGTGGGAGATGAAAGGCTTTGTGAAGGCCCTCTGACCCCAGCCGCCCCACGGGAAATGAGCGAGGAGGCTGCTGGCCGGCAGACAAGCAGGTGTGCCCTTAAGCAGCCATGGAGATTAGCTGGGGCTTAGCCAATCCTCCTCGGCAGGAGGCAAATCTCTCCTGGCTCCCTCAGGAGACCTTAGTGCTCGCTCCTCTGGCATCAAATAAGCCAGATGCCGAATGGACGTCAACTTGGCCTTTTGTGAACGCAGAGCTCCAGAGCAAGCATCTGGACCCCATCACACTCACCAGAGAGTGTGCAGGAAAAGGAGGAGCGGGGGAAAGGAAAGGCCGCCAGGCAGCACAGGCCAAGCCTCGCTCTGTTCGGATCTTTGCCTTAGAAGCAATAGTTGGCTGCACAGATCAAACCAAACATGGCATTTTCTTTAACCGCCACCCCCCCCCCCACCGCCCTGGGAAACATGGCTCCTGGAGAAAAGAAGTACGATTTGCTTTCCAGCAAGGGCAAAAACCAGGATTCGAAAACTGAGTGCTCTCCTTAAAAATATAAAATTCAATTAAACTGACAGGAAGCAAGGAAAGTAGCAACCTCAGCAGTAAGAGGAAGGCAAAGCCGGCCCCACCTGGCACAGTGCCAAGCCCACTGATGGGCAGGAAAGAGTCTGAGCTAGACCTCCGGGTGTACACCAGCATGCTGACTGTCACGGTCAGCCATGTGGTCGTCCACAAATGCCCTTCTGAGATGGCCAGACGGCGACCACCACAGAGCCACCTGAGCATGAACAGAGAAACCCACAGAAACCTCTCAGGTGGTACGGCGGAGCACAGAAGTGCTCCAGGCAAGTTACTTCACTTCATTTCCCCCTTCCAAGAAAAAGGGGGTTCGCATTGTGTAATGCATTGTCTTGCATCGCATTTATACTTATTCGATGAATGTGTATACATACGCACGTATAAAGTAATCACAAAGGTCCTACTATTTTAGCCAGGCACCAGTAGCTCATGCCTGTCATCCTCGCTACTTAGGAGGCTGAGATCTGAGGGTCTCAGCTCAAAGCCAGCAGGAGCAGGAAAGTCTGTAAGCACTCATCTCCAATTAGCCACCAGAAAACCTGAAGTGGAGCTGCGGCTCAAAGCAGTAGAGAGGAGAAGACCTGTTCACCTCATGGTGACCAGGAGGCAAAAGAGAGACAGAGGGGAGCAGAGAGACAGAATGCCCCTCCGTGCACACCGCCCACGACCTCACTTCCTCCCCTAGTCCACGCCTCTTAAAGGTCCCACCAGCTCCCAGGGACAACAGGCTGACTTTCAACAAATGGAACTTGGATTCAAACCACAGTAGCCGCTACGTGCATACCCATGTGCAACGCAATGCAGCTCGCTCCAGAACACACGACATCCTTGATTGTTACTACAACAACCATAAAAGTCACTTTATTTTATTTTCAGTGTCCTCCCTCCCACTCTTCCACCTTAGCACTTATCAGCAAAAGCAAGAATATAACTCTGAAGACCGTTAGATCTCCTAAATCATTTCTTAGGCAGGAAGTTTTTTTTTTCTTTTTTGAGACCATGTTACAATGTACCTTGTCTTTGTTTCTTCCCAGAAGTGGTTGGATGTTGACTCCTATTTGAATCAAACTATTACAAACATCTTAACCTCCATCACTTCAGATCAGAGCTAGAAGTAAATCTTGTGCACATTCTACTCTTCCTCCTCACTGTCCAGATAGAAACAAAAGGGGGTTCGGAGACGTGGCATGATCTTCCCAAAGGCTTCGAAGCTCCTGGGCTCTGGCTAGCTCTCCTGTCATTGATTGTCTGCTCTGCTAGTCGCCAAAGGTTTTTAGGAATTCACGGATGAAAGAAGCAATCTTTCTGTGTAATGATCATTGCCACCATAACACCGTGCATAACACCGAGCCCCACGCTAAGCACACTCGAGGCCAAATGTGGAATCATGTTCACAATACCCAAATAGTTTGCTCAACTTCCTCAGGAAAAAGAAAAGTTTAAGGGGAAAAAAAAGCACTTAAAAGTATCAGCATACTTTTAACTCAGATGTTTTTTATATGTCCTTAAGATGGTTCACACTTTGGAAAGTACAATAATGGCCACAGAGATGGCTCATCTCATTACAGGTGATAAAAGTGTTTCATCTAACCATAATTTATTAAAAGCACTTCCTGTCAGTGCTAAAAATCCAACGAACAGCTAAGTCTTTTGCTCAGGAAGTTCACCGCGCATGACAGGAGTGTGAGGCGAAAACAGACACTACATGAAATAGATGCGAGACTAAAATCGTAGAACTCTTAGAAGAAAACGGGAAAGTTTCATGACACTGGGCGTGGCAGTAAGGTTTTAATATAACACCAATAGCACATACATCAAATGGGAAAAAAACAGATAAATTTGACTATATACAAATTTAAACTTCTGTGCGTATTGTAGGTTGAGATAAGGAGAATGAAAAGAGAAATCCATCAAATGGAATCCACCAAATGGAATCCATCTACTTGAACATGACCCAATATGCACCATGAGCTGGCTACCACTTAACAACAGAAAAGCACTCGAATAGATCCGACTTGGAAACACACACAAACAACCAATGAGCACTTTAAAAGATGCTTAATATTGTTTATCATTAAAGAAATGCAAACCAAATACAAAGTGAGGTACCACTGCCGCCCCATTAGATGTCTGCCATGTAAACCCAAAGCAAAGTAGAACAGGAAGTAAGACGTGTTGGCGAGAACATGGAAGAATGAGAGCGTAAAATGATGCAGCCACTGTGGGAGTTTGTCAAGGTACAACCTCGACAAATTAAAGGTGCCATGTCTATTTCATTCCTCAGTTCCACTTCTAGGCACAAATTCCAAAAAATTTGAAAGTAGGAACTCAGAGCTATTTGTATATCCATGCATAGCAGAATTATTCTTACTGGCCAAAAGCTTTGGAAACAAACCAAGTATCCATGGGCAGGTGAACAGATAAATAAGGTGTGATACACACATGCAATAAAATATTATTCAGCTTTGACACGGAAGACAATCCTGACGTGTGCTAGGACACAGGGTAGCCTGGAAAGACATGACCCTAAGTGACACAAGCCAGTCACAGACAACTAACACTGATTCTCCTTACACGATGAACTCAGTGATGTCAAATGAACAGGGGCAGAGGGCAGGAGAGTGGCTGTCAGGGAGCAGGGAGAGAGAGGAAGAAGGAGTTATTAGTTTTATGGTTGTTTTGGTGCTGGTGCCAGGGCTTGAACTCAGGGCCTGGCACTCTAGCTCGGCTTTCTTGATGATTGCTGGTCTTTTACTACTTGAGCCATATCTCCAAGCTTCAATAGAGAATCTTTCAGACTTTTCTGCCTGGGCTGGTTTCAAATTGCAATCCTCCAGATCTCAGCCTCCCGAGTAGCTAAGATTACAAATGTGAGCCAGCAGCAGCCAGTGAAGCTACGGTGTACTAGGTACAGAGTTTTTGTCTGGGGGGTGAAGAAAGGTTGCACAGGTAGATGGTGGTGATGGCGACCCAACGATGTGAACACACATTGTGCTACTGTACATTACCCTTAAAAACTGATTGGACAGGGATTTTTTTATGGGAACAAAAGAAATACAAGCATTATAACTATCATCATCCATCGCCTCACCAGAAACCCACAAATGTCTCCAGGACCCCAACCAACACCAGATGGGACCACGCTAGAGCTCTAGAGACACGCACTGAGGAGAAAGCTGAGCTCCGGCTGGAGCAGGGTGGAGGCTCAGGAAACTGAGCAGTCCCATCACGTCCAAACTCCCCACCAAGAGAAGTCGTACTGCAGAACACTCTAGTCTCCATTGAATAACTACATGAGGACAAGTAAAAAGTTAGAAACATTCACTTTGGCTTCTGAGCTGCGGGAACCGTACGTCACCTCTTCTGGCAGGGCCGCAAGTGCCCAGGTGACCTTGGTTTTGGAAGCAAATGTGGAACTTGCTGGTAACGACTTACCATGGACATGGGTCTGGGCTCCTCCTCGGGACAGCAGCGGGGTGGTCTCCGAAACGTGTGAACCAACGGTCGGATGTGGAACCTCAGAATCGTCACTGAGAGTGAACGCAGGGGAAAGAATTACCAAGGGCCATGGCACAGTCACTCCTCCCGTCCCCAAACTCCACCCATGCCATCAGATCGACAGTGCACTTACAAAGGCCCCCCATTCCCAGCATGTCACAGTGCTTTTTCCTATCTCCCTTCTACCGATCTGGGGTTAAACACAAATAAGACACAGACCCTGCAACTGCAGGGGTGAGACATGTGAACACGGGGAGAATCCATCCGAGTGAGGCGTGCGCGCTGCTGGGGTCTGCGTAGGCTTCGGCAGCCCCGAGCCTGACCCTTCTACCACTTCTAGATCCGACAGAACCCACAGAGCCGGGAGGGCAGCAAGCGTTTTGGTTGCTGGGATGCCAAGATTCGATCTGGGTTCTCCAGTGCCCATGGCCCCTTCTCATCTCTGTCTAGACTCAATCAGATCTCAGTGCAGGGGCTGAAATCACAAGCTTTCGTGCTTAGCCAAGCTGGGAGTTTCCCCACGCCGAAGTAGTCTCCGCCATGGGCCACAGACTATAGAGCCATAACCTTGGATCAGAAAGGCAAACAGCACCCGTGAGTAAAAATGGCCACTCTGTTCGCACCGATAACCAAACGGCCTGGCTGTGTTGTCATTTCTAATTCATGAATTAACAATCACCCATCAGGATGATTCCACGGCCCCGAGACACCTCACACGCTGCTTCAACCTAATTCCCAGACTGCATCAGACACACAAACAAATCAACACATGTTTCCTGGTGATACAAACTTTGCCTATGCATGTGTGTTCCAAAACCGCCTTATACCACAGCATCATCAATTAAATATTTGTCAGACCTCCACCAACCCAGGAAAGCTACCATCAGCCTGTCTGTGGTGCCTAGGCTATTATGTTTTTAAGCCAACTTCTAGCCTTGGTTGGTGGAACGCACTAATCCTCCAAAAAGAGCTCTCGCTATCTTTTGAACTAGATCCACAGCCCAGGCTGAATGGAGCTTTTAGAACCAGCAAAGAACCAGATGGCCCTTCCAAGATCATTTTTTGAATGTTTGGATCTGAGTCATTTGTATGCGGAAGGCTTCACAAAATAGCAATCTGGGCAGCAGGCTCCAGGAGAGTCCAGCTTTCGAGACAGCCCATCTTTGCCTACAATTGAGAAGACAAGCACAATATTGTAGGGTTCTACAAAAACATGACAGCATTTATCTATATGTGTAGCATCAAATACACCAAGCGTCCCCACCAGCCTGTCACTACAGTGGTAGTATGCCACAACTCCTGTGGACTCCTTCCCCCCATTTCTTTCCCTTCCTTTTGTCTGTCACACCTACAAATTCTCTCTTCCCACAGGCAAAAAGCCAGCTTTGTACATCAGCCAGCAGAGGGTACTACAATACTGGTGCAGTAATCCAAATTCATCAGCAAATTTGGAGCTAGGGAAAAAAAAAAGATTTAGACTAATTAAAATGGGCTCCAGTTTGATTATGTGCTGAGAATTCTTAGCCAGAAAGAGAAAGGCCGTGGGATGGAAATAAAAGTAGCAGACAGGAAAGGAAAGACAGAGATCTGAGTCTGTTGACACAGATCAAAGCAAAGGTAAGACCTAGGCTCAAAAGTGGGAAGGGAGCCAACTTAAGGAGTTAGAACAGCCATTCTGCTTCTTGGTAGTCACCGAGAGGAAAGAAAACTTACAATCGCATAAATACCTGTAGATGAGTATTTATAACAATTCTATGTGTAGTCACTCCAAGCTGGCAACAACTCAAACACCCTTTAATGGAGAGAATGCAGTATAGCCATATAGTACAACAGAACAGTAGGAGCAGAAAGCATTGGAACACACGACATGTGTGGATTTTAAAGGCAATGTGTTGGATGGAAGAACCCACTCTTCAAGCATGATTCAGATTAGATGTCATCTTTCTAGTAAGCTTTTCTCAGCTCTGTGAAGTGTCAATGAGCTGCTTCTGTGACCATACAAAGACAGTCACCACATTTTATTGAAATTACAGGTTTATGAGTCCACCCATTCTTCTCTAGACTAGGAGATCCTTCTCTAGACTGAGATCCTTCTCCAGACTAGAAGATCCTTCTGTAGGCTGAGAGAGCCTTCACCGGACTGCAAGCCCTAGACTGGAAGTTCCCTCATTAGACTTGGAGATCCTTTGGGGAAGAGGCCATATATTCACCTGTCGCTTGCCTGTGGTACATTTCACCGTGCTTGACAAATAGTTCTACTCACAGATGTTTTCCAGATGATAATCACTTCAAGGACATTTACTGCATCCTCTACCACTCATATTTCCCGTCTCCTCCAGCCATGAACTGTGAGCAAGCACTTGATGCTTATCTGAAAACTTTCGAATGCCTAGTACAACTTAGAAAACACCATCATCTAAAACATTAAGTCAGCTACTGAGAAACCCAGGAGGGCATAGGTCTCCTGGAAGTTGAGAAAGCCCATCCGCCTGAGTTATATAAGAAAGGTAAACTCTAAGGGCTGGGAAGGTGGCTCAGTGGTAGAGCACTTGCCTGGCATGCCTGAGGCCCTGGGTTCGATTCCTCCACACCACATAAGCAGAAAGAAAAAAGTCGGAAGTGGTGCTGTGACTCAAGTGGTAGAGCATTAGCCTTGAGCTGAAGAGCTGTGGGACAGCACCCAGGCCCAGAGTTCAGGCCCTTCGACCAGACCCAAAAAGTAAAAAAAGACAGTTTAATCCCCAGCACCAAAAAAACAAAGTACAAGAAAGGTAAACTCTAACTAGATCACAGCCCATCATCTAGAAGGACGGGTGGAAGGCATGGTTGCCATTCTCATATATCACAATAATAGAGTTGTCAAAAATATTTAGAGGTTTTTTTCCAGATAGGTCTAGTATGAAATTACTTAAAGGCAGAAAACAATGCTGCTGTACATCTTAATTACAACAAAATCCATGAACTTTAACTTAGACTCTATGGTTAAATCTTAAAGCCCCAAGAGTCCTGATTACTCTTATATGCTGTGATTGGGAATAGATGAGTTTCTCTCTGAAATGAGCTAACTTGTGTGCTTCCCTGCAATGCAGTATTTTTAAGTCTCCACTGATAAAAATGAAGTAAAAAAAAAAATTAAGGCAACAAGCTAGGAGCCGGTGGCTCATACCTGTAACCCTAGCTACTCAGGAGGATGAGATCTGAGAATTGTGGTTTGAAACCAAATTAGGAAGGAAAGCCTTGTGGGATGCTTATCTCCGATTAACCACCAAAAAGCAAGAAGTAGAGCTGTGGCTCAAGTGATAGAGTAGTAGCTTTGAGCTAAAAAGCTTACAATGCCCAGGCCCTCAATTTACCAAAAAAAAAAAAATGAATGAATGAATGAATGAAAGGAAAAGAAGGATTAGGCAATAGTCCAGATTATTCCTATAAAATTGGATACCAATTTTTTTTAAATGGTATGGGCTTCTATAGTAATCCCAACTGCTTGTCTACACAATCAAGACCCACTAGCACAGAATAGACAATGTACCCTCCCTTGGTGATTTTATCCAACCACTAAAGGCTTTGTGTTTACTTCCCCAAGTTTCCCAAGGATGGTGTGGTTGTTGTGCTGTCTCACAGGGGCCACAGAACTTCTTCCTGTGTGCAGGTATTCTGCACAGCATATGCGTTCTGGGTTCCCTCTATCACATGGGAAATTCACAAGTGTTTGACCCTTGAGACATGATCTACTCCAATTTTGTCTTCCAACTGGGAGAAAAGAAATTCTAAGGGATTTAGAATGTGGTAATTCTTTTTTTTTTTTGCTGGTCATGTGGCCTGAACTCTGGTCCTGGGCACTGTCCCTCATCTCTTCAGCTCAAGGCTAGCACTCTACCACTTGAGCCACAGCGCCACTTCCGGCTTTTTTCTTTTTGCTTATGTGGTACTGAGGAACCGAACCCAGGGCCTCATGCATGCAAGGCAAGTGCTCTACCACTGAACCACCTTCCCAGCCCCAGAATGTGGTAACTCTTAAAGCTGTCTCTACTACTTAGCAATAGAGACTCAATGACAAAAAAAAAATGGGCTTTTGCAAAATAAAACTTTATCAATTAGTGAGGAAACTGGAAATGAGTTTGTGCTATAAACAAATGGATATTCTCTGCCATTTTGGTGGTTACTTTAAATCAGCCCCGGGACATTAGAAGCAAAGAGGAGTAAATTATTACATTCTATTTTATCATCAAAATTCATATACATGTGAGTTTTTGCTTTATTTTTGATAAGAATGCTCCCTTAAAATGTCTGAAAGAACTGCTCTGCTCTTTGTTTTTTTAAAGATGTGGGTAGTAGGATTTAGATGATGCAAGGCACAGAGAAAAATTTGGATCCTATGGTAGCCAGTACATAAAATACTTGAGGTAAAGAGCTCAGCTTCCAGAAACATCTAGGCTAGGCCTTCTGTTTCACTTACAACTTTTATGTCCAGCGAAAAATTTACGGACGACTGTGTGACATGCTTGGTTTCATGTTTGAACTTGAACCTCTGCCTTTAAAACATCTGGGGATCCATCCCTCTTGGCCAGAAGCTCGGTACTCCTTTGAGGCTAATTCCAGAATAAGTGAACTATCTGCAGAAGACACGGGCAAAGGTGGGCTCCCGCCAAGTCTCCCTCCAGGGGTCTGAGTTCTCCCTCCAACTTGTGGAGACCTACACTGCTCAGAAGTGCAAAGAAACGCGTCTCCAGTGCTTTTATCATGGAGAACCTGAGCCTTCATTTGCCTCTTTTGTCTCCCCGAGCTTGTTAAATGAAAAGACAATCAGCTTCACGACACATCCAGATCCGTTTGCCAAAATAGAGTTGATCAAAAAATGGGATTCTCCATTTCCCCCTGTGCAAAGTGCTCTGAAGAACTGCTGAGAAATAGCAACTTGCCTTTTCACTAAAGCTTTGTTAAAATTCCACTTTTGAACCAGCCTCAAGTGGAGATTTTAGGAGACTCATCTGTAACGGCAGCACAGATAAATGTTCCCAGCTCACAATTTTCTGGCCCAAAGTTGCTGTAAGGAGCATGCTGGAAATTAAACAGTGGACTAGCAGGGTGGCCTCAATTAAACCCAGACTTGCATTCAGACCACGCTCTGCCCTGCATTTCGGCAGGAGCTTGCTTTTTTATAGACATTTCAGACTGTCCTTGCACAAAGCATTGGCTGGGTGGCTGGGTCTGAGACCCCTAAATGAAGGCCAGGAGTACAGAAGGAGACACAAGGGATTTGCAGTGTGGCAAATCAATGGTTCACATGCACGAAATCTCAGGCTTCCGAGTCAGGGTGTTTTTCTTATGGAACCCAAAAGTTTTCCCCACCCTTCACATCCACACACAACGATCATGCTTTGGAAAAGAAAGAAATCATAAGTTCATACTGAAACATCCATCCACCAGCATGGGGTACAAAATGGGATCACTCCTCCAAAGAAAATGTTTTCTCCCCTGGAGGCCCATATGTCCACTTTGACTTGAAATACATTAGAGAAATAAATTGCCAAATATTTAGCAAATTCTGGAATAAATGGATTCCTGGACTTGAGCCAGAAGTTAGATGGCTTGGGGGTCGGGAGGAATGATCAAGCTGGAATAATTTTTCCCCAGATAATTATATATAGTAAAAATATTTGGGAGGGAGAACATGATATCCCTAAGCTAACCTTAAGTGTGTAAAAGAAAACAGTATCAAGGTGCCTGTCTGGTAGCGAAATGGTTTGAATATAAAGTAAATGTTTAATCTGCTTCTTCCTCTGAGTCTTTTTTATGTAGAACTAATTCTGATCAGTTTCACCTATTTAAAGAAAAAATTTACATAAAATTGTTGGGGAATCTCTAACCTTTTTATGTTATATAAAATGCCCATTTGAAATATTTCCCTACATGTTTTCTTTTGAGGGGAGTAACTCTACAAACTTTGAAAACCTCAGGGTTTATCTAGACCTGGCATTGCAGAACATAATTATCCACACAAAAATGCTACCCAAAAGGCCAGCTATCACTTATGAACGTACATAATACCAAGACACAGGGCTACATGGATAACAGTCAGGATTGTTTTGCTTTCGTCTTGTCTTGTTTGTTTGTGTCTATTGGAAAGTTAGCACACAAATTACACATGCAAACTGAAACAACCTGAGAAAAACAATCACAGATTCAAGCCAAAGACCTGGTTTCAACATTCGAACAAGTCACAAACAGCAGACCTGGCCTTCCTGAAACCCCCATCTAGCGGTCCCAGTGACCACAAACAGAACAAGGGAAGCTGACAGCGAATAAGACTCCTCTCGTGATTTTTTTAAAAAAACACACAAAAAAAACAGAAGACGCAACAGGAAACAAATACCAGAGCAGAAGTCCTCCAGAAGCAACTGTCTTTGGCAATTAGAAGGGAGAAAGCCAGTGTACAACCTCCCTCCTCCATCTCCCGCTCCTACTGTATTTCCTAATCGTGTGGACTGCATTGCTGAACTGTTTATCAAAACTGAGCAAAAAAAAAAAAAAAACTGCTCCATTATGCTATGAACTCGTTCTTGGACAAAGGCCACTAGGAAAGGAAAGGAAAGCGGAGGGGGGGAGGAGGGGGAGAAGAGCAGTGAAAGAAAGAAAAGAAAAAAAAAACACAATAGACAAACTGTGGCGTTGACAATGCCTCCTCTCCCCTTCACTCTGCCCCCGCTGGGACTGGCCGTGAAGAGCGAGGCCGCGGCCAGGCCCCTGCACAGTGGACTGAGGAATACAAGGCAGGGGGCAAAAAAGGAAATGAGATGAATTCTGAGCTAAGATGGCAGGGCTCTCTCCTCTTCCGGTGTGTGTGGGGAGGGGGGGAGTCTTTTTGTTGTGTGTGTGTGTGTGTGTGTGTGTGTGTGTGTGTGTGTGTGTGTGTGTGTGGCGAATGGAGATGTCCCACAGAGAAGAAATAAAAGGAATGTCCAAATTGTTGGATGGTTCTGAAGGCTTCTGCATTTGCAAATGCATTTTTTTACAAGAGTATCGTAGTACCAGCCATCTCTCTCTCCTCTCTGTCTCTTTTTCCTTCCTTCCTTGCTCTCGCTCCCTCTCTCTCTCAATCTCTCTTCTCTCCTCTCCCCTGCCTGTCTTTCTGTCCCCCTGTCTCTTTCCCTCTCTCTGTGTCACTGTCTGTCAGTCTATCCCTCTCTCCCTCTCTTCTGTTTTATGTCCTGCAATCTCTGTCATGCGTCTAGGACTCTGAAGACTTTCTCTCTGGGTGATTGCAGTATGCTTCTTCATGTTTGAGTTTGCATGCAGGTCTTATTATCTCAGGAGCCTCCATCCTGGCCGTCACTAGAACCATCAATTAGTTAGCAATAGCCAAGCCCCTCAACGCCTCTGAAGAAACAAAGGTGGCAGAGCCGCCCATCCTCCGGTACCTGGATCAGAACTGGCTGCCTACAAATAGGGGACCTTTTTCTGCTTCTCTTCTGTTGAATTCCAAATCGATGTAATATTACAGGTGATTCATAGATCTAGTCGCATAAGTAGATGTGCAGCATGGAGAAGCGTGTGTTTCTTTTACAAACTGCATTAAGCTGAATTAAAAGGAAACGCCTGGTGGCAAACTGGAGTTGGGAGTCTATTTGATCCTTGCTCCATTTTATCAGCCAACGCCAGAACTGAAATGAGCTCTGTGAGAAGGGTTTGTCCTCCATTTTAGTGGCTTTTATGAAAGAAGCTAAGAAAGGAAAGCAGTGAAGGAAAGGAAAGGAAAACTAAACCATATTAGATTAATTCTCTTCCACAGACACAAGCATTTTGGTTCAAATCCAAGCCTAGGTTTTGGTTCATATTGGGTAGGTTTGTTTTGGTGCGTGCGTGCATGTGTGTGTGTGTGTGTGTGTGTGTGTGTGTGTGTGTGTGTGTGTGTGTGTGTGTGTATGGTGTGTGTTTAGTTGCTCATTGTAACAACTTACATTGAATGTGTCTGTATGTGTTAGCTTGCTTTGAGTGTATTCTTTACTAGCCACCTGAACCAAGATAAGGAATTGTTTTTTCTCATTTTCCAGAAATCTCAAAACAAATAACCTTTTGAAAAACCACGCATTGCCTTTTGGTGTGACATCAAAACCTTTCGGACATCAAAATCTTTCTCACTTGAAGGCAAAAGGAAGAAGAGAGGGGCTTGAATGAGAGGGGCTTCCTGGCCGCTAGCACAGAAAATGCCAAAGGAGACAGCCTTTCCTGTATTCCAGGTCAGCTGTGGGCTTTGTGCCTGAAAAAGCAGCATTTCTTTTCCCAGCCACTTCTTGTTAGAACTGAAATGATTTCACACCCAATCCCGAAAATGTCTGGAAGGTTCACCTCTTTATCTCTGCCAGTGAGAAGGTCTGGCCAGGAGACAGCAATTTAGAGCCAAGCTATCTATAGAGCAGGGGTCACAAAGCAATCTCACCTGACTTCCCTGTTCTTTATTCCTGGTCCTGGGACGCTCCCTCGGAAAAGAGCAATGTTTGTTTTCTTTCTTCCTACACAAAACAGCTCAACAATACTCCCACCCCCCTGAACATGGAAGGCAACCACAGAGAGCTAAGAAATTCCGAGCTGCCGGTCAAAGAGAAAGCCAGAGAGAGAGCGGAGGTCTGAGTCGCTGGGCTGCAGGACCAGAGCCTAGCAAGCTTTTGCCAGACACAGGCGTGTTACACGTCAGGAGAAAGAATCCTCATCCAGCTAGAGCAGGGGGAAAGAAGGGGTCCAGGAGCCCCCACCCAGCCCTGTCTGTCACTGGAGAGAGAAAAGCCCCTACCAAGGTTGAAGAAGAGAAAGGAAATGGAGCGAGATCGCCGGCGTGACCCACCGTCCGGTTCCATCCTTGGCTCTCGCCGGGGAACGCAGCCACAGCAGTGACAACGGTGCCCGCGCACTCACCCTCCCAAGAAAGGAAAGAGAAATCACGCCTGACACCCAGAACACAACAGGAGCGAGCAGGCGCCCTGGCCCGGGCCACAGCCCCCCGGGAGCTCCGGCCGGTCCCTGCCAGCCTGTGGAGCAGGGGTCCCATTGAAAGGCAACCAACGAGGAAGCTGAGACAATAGCAAATCAAAACCTGGCAGGGCTTCTGGGATCATTTAACCCCTCACTCCAGAACTGGGATGGGAAGAGCAAGAAACACAGGCGCGAGCTCCTTCACGCCAAGGCGCCAGCATATGCCTGCCTGTCGCTGGAGGTATTTTTTAGACACAATCTCATGGGGAAGGCAGCCTGTGCAGTCAGCCACAGAATCTGCCTCCCAACGTGGGTGCAGCCTCTTTTCCACTCTGAGAGCAGCTGACAAGCCAGAGGAAATGGTTTCCACTTGTCACCAAGCTTAAGGTCAGGGAGGTGGTACCCTCAGCCGACACCCATTGTCTCTGCTCAAAAAGCTCTCCGTACATCTTCAGTACCATGCCACAGACATGACCATGTCTGCATCCTACCTACCCACATCTGCAAACAACTAGGTATAAAACAAAATAATAAAGCACACCTGAGACCCGCTGAACAAGAGGAGGAGACAGGAGGTGAGTCATTAGGAATGTGGACCAAACTCTCAAAGGCACGTGGCTCAGGAAGAGTGGGTGAAGACCTGTGGCCCATTTAGATGTGCTTTAAATGTAGCTGTTCCTCCCATTCACTCCAAGCTTGAAATCTTTACCATGAGAAGCACAAGGGAAAACTACCCAGACTCACTAGCAATGCGATCAACTGGAAAGCAAAGACATGCTCTTTGCCTTTGCAAACAGATGAAACATAATCTGGCATATTCTTTTCCAATCTGGAGAATTTTTTCCTTCACACACAGGGAGATTATAATATTTTTTTAACAGACTCCCTCAAAGTTTTTCATACTAAACTAGCCATGTATGGGGACAATTCTGTACACACACAAAACTCCTCGATTTAATTTATGGGCAAATTCCAAGGAATAATAGGTCAAGTGATCAAATAAGGGAAATAACATTAAAAGCAAATATCCCCAAACACATACCACGTTTCCTAAAGTTTCACATAGGGATGAGGATGAATGCAAATACTGCAATATTACAAGTGAAATGGATGAAAATCAGCTGTTGTCAGATTGGGGTGTTGTAAACGTGATCTATAAGGAATTGCTAAGAGGAAGTTATACGACATGGATTATTTCCAACTCCAGAAATAAGCAACTTGGGTTTTGATTTTTCCTTTCAGGGCAGACACAGTTCACCCTTTCACGTTGTAAATCTCACTCGGGCCGAATAATGCTCTCACAAAGACTGACAAAGAAAGAATCATTCATGTCAGACCAAAAGGCTTCCTTCTGTCTGCTCCATGCGGCTTTCTTCCAATAGGCCAACAGGAATGTAAAATCCTGCGCTCAACTATCCATCACGCTCCCCCCATCTTTCAATTAATGACACTGCAATCAGATCGATAGAATGCAGTAAGAGCTTTGCATTTCTATGCCTATTAATTCGCTGAGTAACTCCAGCCGTAAAACGTGACTTGGGGGAAAAAAAAAAACACTTAAGGAAAATGAATTTTCTCTTGACATAGCAAGCAGTGATTCTGACCTGAAACCACACACCCAGGTTCTGCCTTCAGGCCGGGCTCATTCGCACGCAATCATGGGGTTCACCTGGGGAACACAGGACACTGTCCCCGTGGGAGACCCCCCCCCCCGACGCCAACACATGTCTGGTCAACTGGGTCATTTCTCAGGATTGGGGAGCACACTTCCTGGAAATGCGCATTAGAGCATCTGGGAGGAAAGCCATTGTTCTCTTCCTCAGCCATTCTTGAACTACCTCCTGGTGGTCTGTGGCATTCTGTCTGCACACAGGAACTGGGGAGCGGTGCTGAGTTTAGCTACACTGTCAAGTACTACTGGAGCTAGGGGTTCTGCGGAGTGACAGACACGCCAGCCCCACCATGCGTGAATTGTCTGTGTTGAACTCCGCCACCGCGCGCACTGGGATGGTAAAGGATGAGTTCTCTGTGGCGGGCCTGACACACAGGAGGGCTGGTCTAAGATGTCCCCTGTCCTCCAGCACTTCTTCATTTTGGTGTTTCTGGAGTTTTCAAGCAACAACTTTAATCCTCAGAAGTAAAATCTTTCTACTAAATTGATTCGATAATACAATTTGGCCCACCACTAGATAACAGAATGAATATTGGTTATATTGCCCAATGTACCAAAGTTTAAATACCAATTACACTAAATTAGCACTTTCTTTTCACTGGGTCTGGGGCTTGAAGTCAGGGCCTGGGCACTGTCCCTGAGCTCTTTTGTTCAAGGCTGGTGCTCTACGACTTGAGCCACAGCTCCACTTCTGGAATCTGGATAAGAGTCTCATAGACTTTCCTACCAGAGCTGGCTTCAAACTGAGATCCTTATATCTCAGCCTCCTGAGTAACTAGGATTATAAGTGTGAGCCACCAAGCATTAATTAGAACCTTTGAAATTCAGATTTGATTGAATGGTGTATTTATCAATTGATTGATAGCTTGGCTAGGCTGGAGATTTAACCCAAGGCCTTGAACATAATTAGCAAGCACTCTCCACTTGTTTGACATAAGGTCTTCCCTAATCTTATCCAGGGTAGCCATCAAACTCACCATCTCCTGCTTCTGCCTCCCAGATTGCTGAGATTACACACATGTACCACCACACCTTGAGTATTTTACTAGTAAGGAAGGAATATGCTTACCTCAAGAGCTACTATGAAGGTTGAAAGAGAGAATGCATATAAAGTATCATGTAATGGCTAGCCCTTTCCTCTTCCAATTCTTAGATTTCCACATATAAGCCAGCAATTTAAAAAAAAGGTAACCTAACCATGCTGCTTAAATGAGATGCTGCATATAGAACACAATGATCAGTCCAGCACTATACAACCAAAGGGTAGCATCACGATTGTCATACACAGGCAGCAATGTGTCAAAGGCTGAGCACACCAAGGCTCCAGGAGTGACCATGATGTCCTGCATTCAATCCTAAGTTCCACTTAGCTCTGATCACAGCATTTGTAGAAGACATAAAGGATGAAGACTATGGCCCAGGACCAATCACATATCTCAGATACACACAGGAAATAAATATCCATGGGACCTGGGACAGACAGGCCATGGACAGTCACATCAACAACACGCCTTCCCATGAATCCCAACAACACTTAGACTGGACAAGACATGAGGACTTAAGTTCCACCGTGGAAGTATAGAAGAGTGGAGAACGTGCCCCGGGCTGTGGAGGCCCTGGCCACTTGGGGTTTCCTCCACCAGGGTGGGGAGCTAAGTGTCCACTTCACAAGCACGTGTCCCTCCGTGACACAGCCACTGAGAGCAGGGCAGGTGGGATGTGGAGAAAAGGAATTTTTCTACAGGGGACAAAGTTAAATCACACAATGAAAACGATTGCGCAGCATCATGTGAGAAAAACAGCGCTGTTCTTGCCACCGCGTTTATGGTAATTGGAGTTTGACATCTGCACCACCGGAAGCATTTTTAAAGGAACTCTTTTTATTGTTTTGTCATAATGATCATTACCTAATGAAATGAGACAATGCATGAGAGAGCTTAAAATAATCACCACAAAATACCATGCTTTATGAAGACATCAAGTTCATTACCTATGCGTGGCTGATAGAAAACACGGGGAGGCTTTTAGACACCGAAGGCCTATTCAGTCCGCCAGTGATGTGGAGAGGATGTCTGCCGCGCTCTCGGGGAGTGAAGAAGAGCAGCTCCCACTCGTGGGCTGCGTGCGCCGTGCCAGGCAATCTGTGCCATGCGAAGTTTTGTGTCTCACAACCCCTCAGTCTTCACAGCACCCCTCTGCGGTAGGCGCCACTGTCACCATCACTGTTTTTGCAGATGAAGAGACGGATGCCCTGAGAGGTCACGTGACTTGTCCAGGATCACAAAGCCAGCATGCAATGGGGCCGATGTCAAGTCCAGACTAATGGATGCCCAAACTGGGCATCCATGCCTGAGTGACTGGTCACCCTCATCTCCCTCTCAAGTTCCTTAGATCCTCATCAAACTGAACTTCAGCACAGAGCACTGATGAACTATGCCACATGGCCTGTGAATGGACTGTGGGAAGAAGAGAGCGTCTACAGAGCCAGGCCACCAAAGGTAGCCGTGTGAGTTCACTCATTCATTCATTTGGGAATTATCGCTCTCTCGGAGCGGTCATTTCCCGAGCATCATCCCCACCTGTTTATCATTTCACTCCCATAACGTGGGCTGCATCCAACCCTCCCAAGGGCCACACGCTCCATCCATGTGCTCGGGTTTAAATTCTCTGTAGCAAACGGAAGCTTGAAGGCATTTTCTAGTTCATCTCCACGCAGGCTGAAAGACGCACCTACCCAGCTGGCTAATGATTGTGCAGATTCTCTGCTGGCTTTGGGTGTGCTAAGACAGATGTGTAGACCTGCTGGGTCTCGGGGTTGGCCACACTGGCGAAGGGGCTGAAATTGAATTTGAAAGGGTTGTGGTTGGGGGCGTAAGATCCCACCTTGAGACAACCAAGACAGCTAGGAGTCAAGGGGTTAATCAAATCAAAATCCGCAGGTGGGAGGTCAGGCTGACAAGAGCACCTACAAATTCAAGTGTGACGTGCCCAAAGAAAGCTGGGGCTCACCTTCAATGAGCTGGGTGAAACCAGAAGCAAAGCACTTCCAAGAGAGAAAGGTGGATTGCCTGGGGGTGGAGGGGCCATGCCGTGCGTTTGGGGACACGTGGCCAGTGCGTGGATGCTCAGCCAGGGTCGTGGTCAAAGCCCACAGACGCACCTGGGCATTTTGTTTGCAGAAATTCAACTGGGGTTTACATTTCCATAATACTATACAAGTTAGCTTGTCCTAAGCAGCCCTGCCACCCCCTTGTTCATGGGCACAAAGGTAGAATTTGGACTGAGCTACACCGAGGACACCTGTCTCCATTCGTCACCCCCTTAGCAGTGCAGCCACCAGGCAGGAAGAGTGACAACTCAAGCCCCCCATTACCAGAAATGGGGAAGGGTGGGTGTGGAAAGCAGGCCAATTGGACCAAACAACACGGTCAAGGCAAGAACGCTTCCCCCGATCCAATGACAGAACAGCACACCACCAACCACCGCTTCCCACAAGGCATCCACGTGCCACACGGCCTTCCACAGCAGCCCACACTGCACTGTGAATCAGGATATCGACTGGATGCGGGCCCCAATGTGGAGTGGCTGGGAAGGTGGCCCCTATTGCAAACTGATCACCTCTTGAACCTAGCAATGCCAATAACTGGCTCTGTGCTCTTCAATAGCTTTCAGAACCTATTGGAGCCTCCGTGCCCAGCCTGGAAAGTGGCATTTCAATGGAATTCACCCCCTAGGGTCACTGTAACAATGCAAACAGGGAACGCCTCTGGACCATACACAGCCCTGATGCGTGTGCAGAATTCACGTACACGTTAGCCTGTGTTAGAGGCAACCTAGGGAGTGTAGGCAGCAGGACCAGGCCTGCGTCCCTGCACCAGCCCCAGCAGCTGCACCCCTGCACCAGCCCCGACCGGCCTGCACCCCTGCACCAGCCCCAACTGGCCTGCACCCCTGCACCAGCCCCAGCAGCTGCACCCCTGCACCAGCCCCGACCGGCCTGCGCCTCTGCACCAGCCCTGACTGGCCTGTGCCCCTGCACCAGCCCCGACCAGCCTGCACCCCTGCACCAGCCCCAGCAGCTGCACCCCTGCACCAGCCCCGGCAGCTGCACCAGCCCCGGCAGCTGCACCAGCCCCATCCTCTCTCCTTTGGAAGATGGCCGTGTTCACGGGGCTGCCCTGCAGAAGGTTGTCATGATGATCAAAGGAAACAACATCTTTGGATATCCAGAGGTGTATGGCTCATTTTAGTGCCCAGAATGTAAAGCTAAAGGTCAAAAGTCCACCAAAAGAAAAAGAATAAGGGGGAGTTTCTTTCCCTTAGGCGTGCGCTATAATGGGAGTTGGTGTGCTGAGTTCAGTTTCTCCTCCTTAATGGTTTAGAAGTCTGTGCTGCCATGCCACAGAGCTGGGACCATGCTGGAGCCATCCGCCTGTAACCCCAGCCCAGGTGGCCCCTCTGACGCAGGGGGTGGCAGCTCCAGGTGCTCTGGGTGCACACAGCGGCTCAGGATGCCTCCTTCCAGGCGTTCTGTCTTGACTCCTTGGTGGGGGGCGGGGGGGAGCGGGGAGGGGATCCTCTGGGTGATTTCAGAGGCAGCATTCAGGTGGCTCAGACCAGGAGAAGAATTTCCAGGAGACACTAAGTGTCCCATATGTCTCCACTCATGCATGATCTTATCTCGGTGTTCTTTCCTCCATCCACCCAGCCACACGCATCATCTATTTGGAACACTTGAGTTAAGTACATGGTAGTGAACTAGACACACCAGGTCCCAGAACAATGGAGCTTGAATTCTAGGAGAAAGTGAAACATGCATCAGGTAGCCACACAGGCAGACAAGGAAGTACCGTACGCATTGTGACTGAAGTACGGCCATGGATTAGGCTCTGCAGGAGGAGGCTTTCCTGGGGAAGGAGTGTTGGTGCTGATGGAGGATGTATAAGTACAAACACCAGCTTTGGGTGGGAAATCTTCATGAAGCAGCAGAACACCACCTGGAAAAAATTTCCAAGACCTTCCACCCTTAGTCCCATTGCCACTGGAGAGCCCCGTGCGAGCCAACACAAGAGCGTTGGCTTCCCGCTCCTCTCTCCCCAGGCAAAGGTGAAGGCAAGTGCCAGTTCCAGCTTCACCGTCCCCAGGCAGGTGCTGGGACCTCCGACAGTGTTTGGAACAGGTCTAGCACAAACCCCACCTACACGAGCACGTGGCATGTTGGTGTCTGGGAAGGATGGAGGTTGTGGGTGATAGGGTAGATGCACAGGTCCTGACGATTTCAGTGGGAGCCGCTTCTGGGAAGCGGGGGAGGGGAGGGAAATGGAATCTCAGCTTTTTCTACAGAAGCTACCGTAAGTCCAGCCATCTAGTCCAGAGCCATGGAGGGGTGCGTCCCTTAGCCACAGGGCATGGTCTACCGCGACTCTCCCGAGCTCCGGCCCTTTCTAATTCTGATTCTGAACATTCTGATTTGTTGTCATCGGGATCCAGACAGCGCAGGGCAGGGCACTAGCCGGTCCTTAGGGACAGGCCCTGGGTAGCCTCTTCGAATGACACCCCCGACTCCTCAACGGCCCTTCTCGGCTCCACAAACCACAGCACCTTCTCAGGAACCACCGGGGTGCGGCTGTTGGTTTGGTCTCCCAGATGCTGGGCTTTTCTGGAAGGAGGAGTGGGGAGGGCTGTGTTAAACATGGCGTGAGGTCGTGTCTTCAGAGCGTCTTGAGGGGGTGCCATGGGCTGCATTATTATCATCCCCATTTAGAAGACCAGCATTCTCCCTCCCAGCCAGGGTTCAAGGGCTCCTTTCTATTTACTTCCCACGAGCTTAATTTAAAAAAAAAGAAAACAAAATCACAGGAACCGAAAACCTTGCTTCTGTGAAGGCATCAAGAGCCTCCAGCCTCACTGTGGTCTTAGAAGATGCTGAATCCAAAGGCCAGACGCCCCCCACGCTGGCGGGGCAGCAGCGGGAAGGTGTGCGGCTCAGCACAGGCACCAGCGGTTGGACCCAGCACAGGAGGCTGGGGAGGGAAGGCCGCGGTGAGCCCTCCTGCAGACCCTTCTCACACCCTGTGACCCCGGCGCTCTGTGTGGTCTATTGTTTCCTTCTCTCATTTCAAAATGACTCAGCCGGCACCACCACATGGAAGCCTTTCCAACTCCTCACTTCAAAAGTGTTCCTGCATCAGAAGTCTGGACTGAAGTTATTTATTTGTAACGGGCAGGTGCCTGGCCCGCATTCATTGTGAGAAAGCCCATAACAGGCCAAGTCAGGCCCCGGCCTTCACAAGAAGCAGAGCCCCTGCGCCTCCCAGAGCAGGTCCCACTAAACAACCCAGCCTGGGGTTGTGTGGTTCTCTTGGGCTTTTCTAAGTCCCACTCTGCACCTTCTCCCAGTATGCAGCCCCCACACTTCCTTGGGGGGAGGGGGAGGGGCGAGGGGAGAGGGGAGGGCAGGGCAGGCCATTGGGTGAGGAAGAAAGAAGGTATCTAGAGGCACAGACTTCCTCCAGGCAGCCACCACTGGCAGCACAACCCACAGAGGCCCCGGGAAGGCGCCGCAGAGCAGCCATCCCGCATCTCAGTCCATTAAGCATTCAGCCTGGAATAATGGCCTCGAATTCATTTCCACCACATGGCTGAAATGGAAGAATGGAAGAACCTTTTTTTTTTTTTCCTGTGCTTCTTCTTCTTGTTGTCTTTAAACCGGGGAACTTGATTCATTCTCTATCTGTGGAGATCGTTCGTGAATGTCCTCAAACTCCACCCCAGTAAAATCATCAGCTCTGCCGAGAGTGTTTTCCCTCCTTTGCCCTGTCCCCTCTGCCAGCTCACTGGGTGATCTTAAACTCCCCGTCTTCATGTGTGCTTGCTATGTGTGGAGGGGATATAAACCATCATTCATGGGTACTGTCTCAGTTCCTGACCCTTCTTAGCATAAGAACTGCTGACGACATTCTCCACTGAGAAGAGACGTTCTCCCTACGGACAGTGAGACTACGGGCGCTGGTGAGCACCGTCCACCCCACGGCCCCGGACAGTGAGGACATTGCGCCCCACAGCCAAGGGTCTGGTGGCTTGGTCCTCTGTCCCAAGGGGCACGGCAGCTGCTATACAAGATCCCCAAAGGAACAGAATTCTACCCCTAGGAAGCTCTGATCCCAGCCAGCACTTAGACTTTTGAAAAATAATGTCCAAGGGGTGGGCATGGGTCTAACTGCATTTACAGAGCGAGGTAAGAGTAAGTCACGCAGTGTGGGCCTTTCCTTGTTGGGCATGGCTTCAAAGCGTTCACATGACCTGTACCGCACAACCCCACGAGCAGTTACGTTTACAGCAATGAATTCTCTTTTCTTGATGCCCCATGGAAGAGTCAGATGGCTACCCACATAGAACAGCTTTGAGGGAAAAAAAAAGGAAAAGGAAAAGATGTTTGCTCTAAGCGAGTCCTCCGTTCCACAGGGAAATATTGGGGGAATGTTCTTTACATGGTTCCTGGGATATGCAAGTAATAAAGAAGGGGGTAATTTTGTTAGAGACATGAGAAACTGATTGTCAAAGCATTATGCGAAACAGCTCTTAAATTTAGGATAATATCGAACAGAACATCTTCATGGTGATATTAAACTCTTTAAGCCAGAATCAAAGTAAAATCTCATTAATTTGGGTCACACTAATTCAGGATCCAAGATAATTCAAACCAGACAGCTTGTCTTCCTTTCATACTTCCAATTCTCTCTTTAAAAAGACAGTCCCCGCAGAAAAGGAGGAACGGGTCTTAGCACTTAGGCAGCCCCGACTCACATACAAATGAATGTCACATTACAATTGTTTTACATTCCGGAAGAACTGCATGAACTCTTCCAACAGCAATGATTTGCTCATTCTGAATACCAACCAGACCGGGAGCAGAGGGCTCTGCCTGGGCAGAGAGCGTTCAGAGAAACCACATCTCCCCCCAGGGTTTCCTGGCTTTTCCGTGCAATGACACCACAGTCATTTGCTACTCAAGGACCAAGGCTCCTCACCCCTTTTTTGAAGAATCAAGGACTTGAGCTTGCCCTGACACTCGAGTGACACCAATTCTTTTGCTTTTAATTTGAGGGTTGTTTTTTTTTGTCAGTCATGAGGCCTGAACTCTGGGCCTGGGCACTGTCCCTCGGCTCTTCAGCTCAAGACTAGTGCTCTACCACTTGAGCCACAGCACCACTTCTGGTTTTCTGGTGGTTCATTAGAGATAAGAGTCTCATGCACTTTCCTGCCTGGGCTGGCTTTGAACCGCGATCCTCAGATCTCAGCCTCCTGAGTAGCTAGGATTACAGGTGTGAGCCACAGCACCCAGCTTTAATTTGGCGTCTTCAGGTAAGTTCGCATACTTTTATCCAGGTGATCTATCGACCGTGACCCTCCCAAATAGCTGGGCTCCACCGGCGATACACCAGAGCCTTTCCTAGAGCCCTGGTCCTTTTAGGTTTCCGATATAAGTTTTGTGTAAATAACTGAAGCCCATTTCTTTTAGATGTCTTCTTTAGTTCAAATTTCTTACTTGTTTGCAGGAGCCTACCCTCAAATTAGCTCTGCCGGCCAAGATTTTTGTGGTGCCACATAGACAGCTTTCAGGCTATAATCTGAAACATATGTTGCACAAAGGAATCTATTTCTTCATTGATGTCCTGAGCACAAGCAGACAGGGAAAGCAAATGCCTGGCGATGTGCTTTCCCTCATCTTCTTCCTGCCTGGGTCAGCGTCTGACCTTCAGCACATACAGGCTCCCCACAGTCTGCACAGCAGCATTGCTTCCTGGTCCTGCCTGTGGCCCCTTTGCCATAGCAGAACTAACTTGTAGCTTAAAGTCCAAAACCTGCCCAGGAACTCATCTCATAGAGGAGTTACCAGTAGGAGTCAGGGTAGGGTAGACCATGTTTCCTGACTATGTAATGGCTGCTGCTAATATTCTTTCTTGGAAAGAATGCTATCTTGTTGCTGTGTGAGTAGAGCCTGTACAACTGATGAATTAGGATGTAGTTAGAAAAAAAGGGGAGGAAAAGAACTCATAGGATTTAATTGATAAAAAGTGAATGTAGGGCTGGGAAGGTGGCTCAGTGGCAGAGCACTTGCCTTGCATGCATGAGGCCGTGGGTTCGATTCCTCAGTACCACATAAGCAGAAAAGGCCAGAAGTGAGTGGCTCAAGTGGTAGAGTGTTAGTCTTGGCTGAAGAGCTGAGGGACAGCGCCCAAGCCCAGAGTTCAGGGCCCACAACCAAAAAAAAAAAAGTGAATATAGTTTCCCTTTACTGAACTTGTACACTAACTGTAAGGTCCATTCCTGGATGGCGAGCAGACCCTGCCCAGTACCTATGTTACCTAGGCAACTGGGACACCTGGAAGAGGTCACAGCTGCATCCGCTGAGGTCACTTCTGAATTTGATGTGGCCACACCTTTCTCCCACCTGATCCCACCTCTTACCTGGTCCCATTTCCCTTTACCTGGACACACCTTCCCCGCCCCTACCCTAGATAAGGCCTAACCCGGGGCCAGATGCCCTCTTTTGCCAGCCACGTGGAGTGCCAACCTTGCCTGGTCCAGCAGGTCTACTAAATAAACCTACCCCTTACCTGAATACCACGTGTGTGGTGCTGTTCTTACTTGGCTACCTCTCTTTAAAAACCTAACACTAACGACTTGGGCCAAAACTTAACCGCTCTGCTTTGCTTTCTCTGTTTAGGAATTGGTGGCTTCTGACTCACGATGAAACTGCAGAGCCTCAGTGAAATAATGGATGAGAAAGCGGAGTGCACATTCTCTGCAGCAGGGAAGCACGCATTCATTCAGAATTCGGGAAGTATACAGAACATAAGAACATTCACCCTTACTTGTGCATACTCAAGGAAATGATCCTCAGTTAAGATTTTTTTAAATAAAAAGACATTCTGTGAAAGTGTCAGGAAAATATTGAGGAAATATAGAGACAAGAGGCAGTGGGGGGTGGGGATTTAGCTCAGTGGAAGTACACTTGCCTAACAGTAAGGTCCTCAGCTCTGAAAACAGCAAGTGGTTTGATTGTCTCTGTCCCTGGATGTCAGCTCCCTGCTCCCCCTCAGGGGTAAGTAGCTCTATGGCCTTTGTCTTGGTGCCCCAGCCTTGCTTTGCAGAATTTCCACACATAGTGTATGCAGCGTGAACCTGTGTTGAGTCAACTTCATCTTAGAATTCCTCTATGCATCAGGACGTAGGGTATTATTGTTAGCTATGTGCTTACACACAATGGTCAGCTTTCTTGATCCCAGATGGGTCAGCAGATCAGAGACTGCTTATGAAAAATGCTCTTGACATATGCGGATTCTAAGATACTCACATGTATTGCTCCTGCCAAAATGCTGTCCCTGCGCAGAAAACAAAAGGAACAGCATTCTGAAGGCACCTGCAAGGTTTCCTATTTGGTTTCTCCCTAGCTCTCAGTGGACACTCCACAATCTGGTGACAAAAAGACTAGTGGTAATTCGTGACAGGATCCTGAGCAAGCAGCCACTTTAAAGAGTCATGCAGCCCATGTCTTCCCTGGGTCTCTCAAGCACCCACTTCCCGGGGAAGAGCTTCTGTCCTCAGTCAAACGAGTGCCCTTTCTGCTTCAAGTACCATCCAAAGCCGCATTAATGCAACTGTGGTGGTGTTTGAAGACTATTCACTGATTCAATATAAATTTGCATGGCTATGACATGCCAAGCAATGTTCTAGAAAGACTGTGGTGGGAACCGAGTGTGCACACCAAACACAGACACACACATGCATGCACATACATACACATGTGTGTGCAGTAAATCCACAGAAGTGAATATGCAGTAATTGGTCATGAGAGGTGCTAAGGGAAAGGAAGTAAAGAGGAATCAAAACAGCGGTTGAAAGGGGTGATATTGATGAAGATATATTGTATTCCTAAACTGCTGTGTTAGATGGCAACTCCTTTGTATAACTCCTTAAAGATAATAAATAAAAGAATACATTGCTTTTAAAAGTAAAAGCAAAGAGTTGCCTGGCACTGTTATCTCACCCCTGTACTCCTGACAACTCATGAGGCTGAGATCTAAGGATCCCGTTCAAAGTCCTTGACAGATGAAGTCAGTGAGACTCAAGGGACTGAGCATCATCCATAAACAAAAGAGCCAAACAAGAGCAAGAGGCCCTACATTCAAGACTCAGCTCAAGCACAAAAAAAGAGAAGAAAAAGAAGGGAGGGAAGGGAAGAAAGGAAGGAGTGACCACTTATAAATGGGAAGTTTACAGAAAAAAAATAAGATGTTAAGTGTGTATTCATATGGTTCCTCTATGGTGGATATAATAAATACCATAATTGCTATAATCTTTACAGAAGATAGACCAACTAACTAACATGACAAATAAGCAGAAGGCGGGCTAATGGTAGTAAGTTATATATATATTGATCATTAGATATTATACCAAACAATTCACCTTTTATCCCCTGGACTATGGGGAGGAGCTAACACTCCACTGAGAACAAGGACACCGTACAACAAAGCCATTAGCCTGGAGTTACCAGTCAGTGACAGAGCCCAATGCCATTCAAGGTTTCTAAAAGTCACCTTTGGCTACAAACTCAAGGTCACTATCAGACAGATCTATCCCTCTAAGAAAGGTAAGAAGGTTCTTATTTTCGACAGGACTTGTAAAGAGATTTTCCAGACGACAGGAATCTTTCGGGGAGCAAGCACCCCGCATTCCACAGCTCTTAGCTCTTCCTTGTGACTTCTGTGTCTAGGACAAAAGAAGCTATTATAATTTATGAAGACAAGAAAGGCAAGACAAACCTGCGGAGTGACTCAAGTATGAGCTCAGGGGAAAAGACACTCAGGCTCCTCAGACCAAGGTTACTGACTAAGATTCGGGGAGAACCTAAACCAAGACTGTCCTATATGCTCTGCACAAGCCAGCCTGGATGGCAAACCCAGCAGCAAACACCGCCCAGGTCTAAGGGAAGGCCAAGTGAGTGGAAGGCAGGAGAGAAACAGGACGGCTCGCCCCTCGGCAGCAGAGAAGAGCAAAGCAAAGCTCTCAAATTCCACCCTAGGCCCAGGCAATTTAATACATTTTAATTATTTATAACTTGCTGTATTCCAGAACTGCTCTGATAAACTAGGTGTAGGAGAGAACGGGAAAGTAGAAAGATATGGATACCAGCATACAATGGAGACAGGAATGGAGTTAATACAGATATACACAATGAGTACCACGTAATGACCTCTGTATTCCAAGGGGAGGAGAAGTAGGGTAGGAATTTAGCTTGAGACTGGCTTCCAGCCAATCAAACCATGATACAGATCACAGAGTCCAGAAGAGAAAAGAGCTGGCTGTCTTCACACGCAAGGCGTGGTTACACCACGCCTCCACTCCCCACAAAGCAATCCCGTCCTCTACTCTGAAGGGAAGACAGGATGCAGTGGACAGAACACCAGTCCTTCTCTAGATGGATGATACTGCTCGGTCCACTTAGAACTTTGCATGTGGATCTTTTCCCAGGCCAGGACTATGCAGGAGGATTTGCTCTCAAGACTTGGGCAGTGGGCCGCAGTTAGAAGCCCCCAGTGAGCCACATGACCATAAAGGTGGACAGTTGCTGCTAAGCTGTGAGGTTCAGTGAATAACGGGTATCTTATGTATTTATGACTTCCGATGCTTTCAACTTATAGTGTGTTTATTGTAACAGTAAATCCATGTGTGAGCTAACTGCATATCCCCGTTCCCAAACTGCCTTCTCGGAAATAACTCACTCACGTTTTCTCTTCCTCCTCCTCTTCTGCTTCCTCTCCTTTCTACTTCTTCCTCTTCCTCTTCTTCCTCCTCCTTCTTCTGCTGCTGCTTCTCCTCCTCCTCCTCCTTCTTCTTCTCCTTTCCTTCCTCCTCTTCCTCCTCCTCCTTCTTCTACTTCTCTTGCAGTATTGGAGATTGAATTCAGGGTCTCATGCTTGCTGGGTAAGACCTCTATCACTTGAGCCACACCCCCAATTCTTCTTCCATTTAGATTCTTTTATTAAATAAGGTCTCTTCTTTTGCCCAGGCTGACCACAGATCCTCCTACCTTCACCTACCAAGTAGCTTGGATTACAGGCATGTGTTATGATCCATGATGAGTAAGTGGTTTTTCTTATCCAGATCTTACCATTGAAGGGCAGAAAGCATGTGTCTTCTTTACCATAGTGGCCATGGCACACAGCTGGTACCAGCAGTAACAAGAACTTAGCAAATATTCATCAGACCATGATGAGACAAAAAGCAGATTCAAAACACAAAAGATAAGGCTGTGATGAGCACCAGCCAAGTGATGGCGGCCAGCTTACCCAGGGGGAGGATCTGAGGTCAAACCCAAGGCCTGCCCACACAGCTCTCCCTCTGCTCCAAGGATTGACCTTCCTCCTGGAGCTAAAGCATACCATCCACATCCTCAACTGGAACCAACAAGAGCTGGAAATTAAGCTTAGCCCTATGCTCATTCAAGTTTCAAAGCCAAATTCTAGAAAGCTCTGATCTTTTTATTTTTTAAGTAGGTAGCCTGGGTCTAGGCTTCTTTTCTACCTGAGTGTTTTAGAAGAGTTCAGTAGATCAGTTCAACATTCATTTATCTTAGACTGTCATTTTTATCTATCTTTTATACAGGTTTATACAATTCAAAGGAATTATAATCCTCATATTATTTCCTCATTGGATCATAAATCATTAAGAGGTTAGTTTGACGGGGCTTTTTAAGATTGGGGGGTGGGGACTCAACCTTTGTTGAAGTTGTTAAAAGCAGATTTTCCTCTTAAACACTGAGGTCAGTTTTTGTTTGGTTTGGCTTTATTTTTTTTACAGAGTGAAACCTAAATATACAAACACACCATTGCCTCCTAATTTCTATTGTTTGAAGTCTTTGATTAACTACAACTCCCTGTATAGCTTATCTGAGTTCCCATTGGTATACCTAAGATTGCATTGACCATTCAAAGCCATTCAGCAAGTAAGATATGAAGCGCCTGGGACTCTGCAGCAAATAGTGAAAGGACATTCAAAGTTTTGGTCCTCCACAGCCACAAAGAGATGTAGGGTGTACAAATAGAATGGCTGAGTCTACGCCCTGCAGGCTACACCGAACACGGTGGCCTTTCCTCCCAGCTTGATAGAGATCTTTCACCTCTAAGTGGCTCCAGAACTCAGGTAATGAATCTTTGAAACAAAGCTGTTCCGGAGACAATAGCTATTATCTTCTAGGAGTCAACAAACTGGCTGTCAGCCAGCCTTACATTTGGATACTCCTGAAAAGGTACAATGTGACAGTTCACCAATTTGTGTAAGAAGAGGAAACTAACTTACAGCAAACAGTCCATGCCAGTTAAGAAGTCGCTGGCACTATCAGACAGAGGGAGCAGAAGAGCCCAAATCATGGTCAATGATCAGTTTCCTCTGTGCACTTTCTCGACCTCATTTTGCTCATGAGCTATGAACAGGAAAACTCCTACAAGTGAACCAGTCCGTAACCATCCCAAAGCCTCAGGGCGGAGGAGAAGAGAACTGATCTAATACATTCCTACAATAAATTCCTACACATGTTACTCCAAACCCATGCCAAATTGATCCGTTTCACAAGGGCATAATCTGTAAAAGATTTCTGTGGTCGAATGTTTCAACTCAGTACTTGTGCTGCTCTGACACTGAGACTTGTACCATTGTCACATAAGATGGCGATGTACAGAGAACAAGGTCTGGAGCTCAGGCCGCCTGGCCCTCCCCTGTTCACGACTCAGGGTTGAATCTTCTGTACCTCATTCTCTGAATCAGGAAATCAGGAGCGGAACCTCTCTTCTGAAGTTGTGTTGAAGCACATATGTGCACGCACGTGCGCATGCACACACACGCTGCTCTAAAGAGTATGTGCAGTTTGTCCACTTAAGAAACAATTCATAAACACTCTTGAATCCCCCAAAAGGAGTACAGTGAAGTATCCCCCAAGTGAGAGGTACAAGGAAAGAAGTTTCTAGAAGCAAAGTAAGAGCCTATTGATTAAAAGCTTCATGATCAAACTAAAGGGAAGGAACCATGGACAGCCAGAAGAGAAACCCACAGTTCATAGAAAATGAAGAGTGTAAGCCACAGAATCAGAGAAGAGAATGCAGCAAAGGGCAGGGGGGTTGGCTGAGTGGCTGAGACTTCTGGAATGAAAGGTTCTGGGCAGGAACAGAGCCTGGCATGGACGCAAGACCCAAGTGTCCCCTAGGAGTTTGTAGAGAAGCAGATTCCCTAGAAAAGACAATCTGGTCAGACATAACCCGTTGTTCTCTGAGAAAGAGAAGCTCCAGTGTGACCGCTGCTCACCACAGTGACCCAGGGCCCAGTGGCAGGATGCCCGCCCTGTGCCCTGACAACCCACCTGGGAGAGCGTCTGTCCTGCCTCCAGGCCAGTTCAGGCCCTGCCATTGTACACAACAACCCTTGTTTCCTCCTCTAACAAGCAGCTCAATATCCAACCTCCATGGGAACCCAGTCTGAGAGGCACAATGGAGGGGAAGCTGCCGAGGCAAGCGTTTGGAAAGGAGCAGAGATCACAGCAGGCAAAGCAGCCATGAGGATGTGTCTGCAAGGAGTCCTAGCTGGGTGAGAGAGAAAGAGAGAGAGAGGCCGGCGCAGGTGGGCAGGGCACTTCCATAACCAATTTGAACATCTAATAAAGCTGCCTGTGGTGGATAGATGGCTTCTGATTTGACATCCACAGCAGAATAAGGGCCTGCAAATTCAATGAATAGTCTCTGGCCAGAGAAATAAGGTCAAAAGCTTAAGTTTCTGCACTTCCAGTGGTTCCGGGTATCTCCAGTAAGTATACTAAATTAAAAGACATCCTAGGGTTTTCCCTCCTCCTCTTCCCTCCCAAAGGCATTTGTGGTCCCTATGGAGTTCGCAACCCCTGCAAGGCAGTCGCCACTTCTCAAACTCCTCGCATCCGCCGCAACATTTAGGCATCATGCCAGGAATCCATGACTGGTGCCTATAGTCTTAGGGATTATAGGCACCAGGGAACTCAGATCTGGAGGATCACCAGTTGAGGCTGTTCTGGGAATAGAAGTCTGTGGATTGTGCTTGGGTACACCTCTACAGACGTAGGTATTTTCTCTGTCTTGCCACAGCCACCACAGTATGCCCCCCCACAAACAGAAGGTCCTGTCCACACAAATGTGTTCCCGGTGAACACGGACACTCAACTGGTGCCCCTCAGAGGCAGAGCTCAAGCTCATGGTCCTTGGCTAAGTATGAGAGCCTAGGAAAGAATCCACAGGTGCTCTTAGAGTGACTACATGGCGCAAAGTTCCTAACTCCATGGGGGAGGGGGAGTCTCAGAACTTCAACTCTGTAACACAATGATCAAACCATATCACTCTAGACCCCAAATCGAAATTCTGCATTACCCTGAAATGCATTACTACACTGGGGGGTGGGAGGGGAGGGAGATAATCTGAGCCATCAACCAACAGTAGGCAGAGTTGAATAATCAAGAGAAGGGGAAAACAATTTCAATGATTTCCACACTGCAAGTGTCCAAAAGATAGGGACTATGGAACCTTCCTATGTCCACCATTCCCTACGAATATTCTTATCACTTCTTTCAGAGTGACAGAAAGAACTTCTCACTCCTACCAGAGGACTGAAGCAGCACAGGTCCTGAGAAGTCAGGTGCCTTGGTCCTTCAAGCTCTATGAAATAGACTTCTAGATGTCTCTACATCTATGCCTGCATTGGTTTGGCTCTTGTTTGGAGCAAAATGCTAAGCAACAAAGCTGCCTCAAGCAGCCTTTGGGCAGCAATCTTCTCTTCTGGGGGGGGGGGTGAATGTGTGGAGCCCCCAGTTGCTAAGAATAGTTCAGAACACCTTGGAAGGAGCTCTGGATCCGAAAGGAAGCCCACTGTGGAGTGTGCCTCCTTCTCCCCAGCCCATCTGTCATTATGAATTTCCAACAGCGCATCGGAGATGGTTCGATGTGTGAAGGCATACTGAAGGCATTATATGTCAGAGATGTCTTTTCTCCTATTTCCTTTCAAACACTCAGCTACGCCAACTATTTTTCCTTCCCCAGTGAGGTACATTTTGGTAACTTGATGATGGATAGACCTTAGAGAATCCTCTAAGGAAGAAAGAGAGCAGTAAAAGCCAGGAGAATTTGCCGAAAACAGCAAAGAAATGTAGGCAGTTCCCAAAGGAAGATTTCTTTAACCATATACAGAAAAGCACAACTTTCAATTCACATGACTTTCCCCAACTTTTGTTTTCTAAGCTAGGTAACAAAGATTAGAGGGCCAAAAATGACTGGAGGGAATCTTTGTGGGAATGCATGGATATGGAAACACACTGCCGGGAAGGAGTGCAATCATCCTGAAAGTCTCCATTTCCAAGTCTTTGCAAACTCAAACTCAGGGACTCCATTGTCTAATGCACAGAGAAGCTTCCAAGGAGTTTTTGTATTTCAAAGAAAACTCTCCAACGATGATGGTTTCTTTAAAAAAAAAAAACCTGACTTGCCTTTTTATTAGTATTTTGATGGGGTTGCACCCAGGGTAACAGTTCCCAAAGTCAGGTTACAAGTACAATGCTTCCTGGGCGACAACACCCCTTCCTTCTTGTTCCCCACGCCCCCCTCCCAGCCCTTATTTGTGGAGCTGCTGCTCTGTCTGGAGACAATGGGAGGAACTAGTTGTGGTCAGGACAAGTCAAGCCTTGTGCCTTCGTGGAGTTTAATACGCTGTCTACTTGAGAAAGTCATAAACTTACGTCGTAAGGGCAACTTGTTACCTAGCTGCCAAAGCAAGCTAAGGTGTCCCAGGCACACGGGACGGACCAACCAACCCATCCACAGCTCTGAATCTTGAGCTGACTTCCATCCTCAGAGCTCAAAAACCTCACAAGATCCAGATGTGTCTGCGGACAGTCACACTGCCCGAAAACAGATACACTGAAGCAACATAGTCTAGTCCTCCACCCACTCAGGAGCTCTGCCTGCTCCTAAGCCCCGGGGTCATTAGCGGTCCTGATTCCTGACCAGTCGGACCTTGCTTGGCCTCACACTGGCATTTGCTGGTGTCCATGGTACAGCAGCTATGAGGATGTGTCCGCAGTGAGCCTCCAGCTGGACTCTGAGGAGTGGGGAGTGGGGGGGGGGGGAGAGGATGGGTGCCGTGGGCAGCCGATAGTAGTGATCCAAGTATGCATGAGCAGTGCCAACGGGTCAGTCTGGAAGCCCTATTTGAAAAATAAATACAGCAAAAAGGGCCGAGGCATTGCTCAGATGGTATAACTTCTGTCTAGCAAGGGCAAGGCCCTGAGTTCAAAGCCTAGCCTGCAAAGAAAAACAAAATGATGGCAGTCATGTGTCTGACCCTTTCAGTCTGTTACGCAGTGCTGGGCTGGGGGACCCCAGTGGGCTGTGACACACAGCCTGCCTCTTGGACCTAAGCCCAGACTTCAATCGGTGGCCTCATACTCATCCTCAGCTTTTTCTCCCAAAGCTGGTGTTTTACCACTTGAACCACACTTGTACTTAAGCTGGCATTTTTGCTGCCAGATAGTAAAATAGAAAAAAGAAAAAGAAAACCCAGAAATACTTAGTCCTTAACAACAGTAAGGAAATAAAGATAACACTTTATTTAATCTATCGTGCCATTTAAATATAGTTTACCTGCCCAGAAAACAAACACAAGTACTTCCCAGGTGATAAAGATGAACTATGTGCTTTGCCATGTAAATCTGTGTTCCCCCATCACTGTCAACATAAAAAAGGAGTGGGCGCTGGAGAATCATCCTGTCAATTCAGACCAGGTGAAGACTAAGTTGCTGCTCAGGCCCGGGACTAGACAGAGGTGAATGTGGAAGGGACTCCATTTCATGTTGCACGTCGGCGTGAACGCAGTCTCAGAGCGTGAGCGTGGATGCCCTGCTGTTGAAACTCCAATAAGTAGAGAGCAATGCAACTCCGCTAGTCACCGCCCTGCCTCCAGACGTTTCCGTCCTTTCATTAAAAATGAAGCTGGCAAAAGCAGAACTCTACCCCATGAACAGTCACAATGTTATTTCCAAGCATGTTCCCCCCTTGCTTTTCCTTCCGCGGGCCCTGTGCTCACTCCTGGCTTTCTGGACAGCCGGGCTGGGGCTCCCATCCTCCCCGGCAGGCTTCACAGTGGCCCTGTGGCGTGCACAGAGCTGCCCCGAGGAGCAGCCAGTGGGCGTGGGGCCGGACCTCTTCTCCCAGCCTTCCTCCCCGGTCCCCTCTCCTTCCCACCTCCAACCGCATCCTAAATCCCAATGGCCTAAATTAGCCCTGGGGTACAGGTCACACCAAGAGCAGAGAGGGGGTACAGGTCACACACTGAGAATAGAGAGGGGGTACAGGTCACACCACCGAGAGCAGAGAGCATCCTATGAGGAGGGGAAAAGGTGGTACCCACCAAGGCTGGTGAGGGGGAAACAAAACCACACCCCCTCCAAACAACCATACATACACACCCCAAACAACCATACACATCCCAAACAACCACACACATCCCAAACAATCACACATACCCCAAACCACCACACACACACACACCCAAAACAACTGCACACACCCCAAACAACCACACACACCCCAAACAACCTCACACACCCCCAAACAACCACACCCCCCCCAAACAACCACACACACCAAACTCAGCAGTATTGCTGTTCTTAGACACATCTGCCTGGATAGTCTTCCATCTCCATGGACCAAGAGTGAGGCTAAGGCTTTGGGCCCAGTCAGGGCTTGGACCTGGACTGTCAATAAATAAGCCGTATATGCTGCTCATCTGATGATGTCAACCCACCAACACAACCACTGGGTGCGTCTGAGGCTTGGGCTCAGTAGGGTCACAGTGGGGCAACACAGCTCAGCTACATGCTGGTGGCTGGCACCTGTCATCTCAGCTACTTAGCAGGCTGACATTAGGAGGATCAAGGTTCTAGGACAGACCGGGCAGAAAGGTCCTCAAGACGCTGTTTCTGGGGGAGAAAAACAGTGCAGTGGCACGGGCCCGTGAGTCCAACACCACCAGCGAACCTAGAAGAGGTGGATTCAGACTCAGGCACACAACATTGGCAGAAAGCAAAGCAAGCCTAGAGGCGTGGTTCAAGTGGTAAAGCATTCATATAGCAAGTGCAAGGCCCTGCGTTTAAACCCTAGGATCACCAAAATTTTGAACAGCAAAAAAGAGCAAAGTGTGCTCACTTTAGGGCTTGGCCTGAGCCAAACCCCAGCACACAGTCTTGCGTAACCTTCATCACAACCTTGTGTGGCTTCACTTGATGTCTGAGAAGAGTGGCTCCGAACCCAGAAACACTTTGGGGTTCTACAGATGGAACTCAAACCCGGCTCCCTAAGAAGAGCTGTGGGTGAAGTGTGTCCTTTCTCCTCTGGGCCAGGGTTGACATGGTCTCAAGGCCTGGCCCGGCCACATCTGTGACATTCACGGATCAGGGAGGGTGGCCCTGGGTGTGGTCTCTCTACCTCTGCGGTCCAGACAGTCAACAAGGCCTAGAATTCCAGCTCATGAGCCGGGTGACCTGATGTCCCCACCTGGCACATCAAGACACTTACATTTCAGTCTCATCACTTGTCACCTGAAAATAGCAGCACTGTCCAAAGTATGGAAAGGAAGAAGGAAGAAAAAGGTGGGAACGACTCCCCCAAAGTTTCAAAGGCTCCTCAGGTTGACGACAGAAGGCAATTGGAGACTCAGCATGAGAATGTGGCACCCAAAATAAAGGCCTTTATCCAAAACTTCACAGCGGATGGGGAAACTGAGTCTCCAAGAGGCAGACGGTGACCCTAGGCTCTTCCTGCCCAGGGGTAGGTAGAGACGTGGGCTGGAGCCTGAAGTATCTGTGCTCCTGTTTTAACCCGGCCAGCATGTGGGTCAGGACACTGGTCCTCTTATACAGCATCCTCCACCTCCTCCCCCAGTCCAAAAGGCGGGATGTGTGCAGGGTGCACAAACACTCAGCACTGAGAACAGGCAAACCCCGGGGAGCCCACAGCACACGTGCTTCAACGTATATGATGTGCATCCGGAAAATCACACACACGCTCTTGAAAGTGCAAAGTCAGACTTCCTCTTCCCTCCCTCTCACTTTCCCTCCTCACAGGCTAAGCCTTATGCAGAGGTGATAAAAATCAGCCTCAGGCTCCAAACCAAGGTCCTCAGTCCTGCAGAGCTTTCCAGGAGGCAGGGTGGCAGAGCCCAGGCTGCCAGGAGAACACACACACACAGACACACACACACAGACACACACACACAGATACAGACACACACACACACACAAACACACACACAGACACACAGACACACAGAATCACACACACACAGACACACACACAGACACACAGACACACACACAGACACACAGACTCACACACACACAGACACACACAGACACAGACACACACAGACACACACACAGACACGCAGACACAGACACACACACAGACACACAGACACAGACACACACACAAATACATACACATCCATACACACAGACACATACATACAAACACACACAGACAGACACACACACACACACACACACATACACACAGACACACACACACACTGCCCATCCCAGAGATGGCTTATTGATGCAATTAGTTCAAAGCCAGTGGCACCTGACGGGGAAGAAAAAGACACAACCAGAAAGGGCAGGATGGCCGGCACCACTCCCTGGGCCAGCTGCATAAGTGCCAAGCGCCTTTTCCTTGTGAACTACAGAAGCAGGTGCGGGCCGGCGAGCAGACAGGACCGCAGCCCTGGCAGTTGAGGCTTCCCGGTGGCTCTCCTGATCCTCTCTGGACCTCAGTCCTCTCCTAGGCTCCCCAGTGCTTTCCCTCTCTGCTCTCTGCTTGGCCTGCTCCAGAGGGACACAGACAGAAGTTAAAAGAGCAAGGTAAGTTTCCTTTCACCCCTACCCCATCTCCTCATCCCTGTCCAGGGGCGAGGAGTACAGAGGTGGACACCCGGGGAATCCAGAGCTCCAGGCTGCTGCCATTGGATCGGTGGGAAACTGGGCTGTTTGCATTTCCAAGTCCTGAATAGCCGGCCAGTGTGATGTCCACGTTGATAACTCCTGATGCTTTGTATTCCAGCAAATGTTTAATCCCTTCGCTGATCGATAATCCTCACTAGGCTGCTCTTTTTTCCTTTTTTTTAAAGAACCAAAGCCCTTTTTACTCTTCAAATCCTTGAATAAAATTAGACTGCTTTAGCCCTGGATGCGTTGTTCCTCAGAGAAGCTGTGTGGTGTCATAACCTCGGTCTGGTTTTTAAAGGGACTGCCTAGACACACTTGCTCTTGGTGTCACCTAACTTGTCTCTGCAATTGCTGTGTGTTATAAGCTGGTCTCCTCAGACACTGCTTTCAACACAGATCTACTTTTTTTTTCCTCAAAAGAAAAAAATAATACAAAGTGAAGTTATTTGCCCTAACTAAACCAGTGAGTCTAATCTTTGCATTCCTGGCTTACACAGAAGTCCTTCTATACAACTTGATTTCTACCTTCCATCTATAATTTCTTTCCAAAACCATATTGAAAAGAAAACAACTCCATTCCTAGGCCATCTTAAGAAGCTATACTTTGTTCTTAGAGGCACGGCTGAATGTTTTAAAAAATGCACATGACACATGGAAAGAGACAACGGCTCTGTGCTCACGGGGGACGGGCTGGGGGGGGGGTCTCACAATCCACTCCAGGTCCACCAAAGTTCCACAAACAACGGCAATAGAAACAAACTGCCTTTCATCTGTAGCAGCAACCAAAGCAGCAACTTTCACCAAAGCTAACCCAAGCCAGGAGTGTGTCCCACACACACCAACCACTTCCACAGTTAGCCCATAAGAGCCCCGGCGAGCCCCGGCTCGCCACAATATTTGTGTGAAAAACACATAATTTATGGTGGAGAAAGAAGAGTCTCTCATACAAAAAGCAAAGGAAAAAAAGGGGGAAGCTCTTTCAAATGCAAATTAACCAAAAGACATATTTCTCCTGTTTGTAAAGATCACTGTATGAAAACCACAGTTTTTATGTGAGGGGGGTGAGAGAGAGAGAGAGAAAGAGAGAGAGAGAGAGAGAGAACGTGATGGGAGAGAGAGCATGAAGGAAGAGAGAGAGAGAGACATGGGTTTATTCCCACTAGTTAAGAAAGACAATTAAATTACTGGAGACTACCTTCATCATTAAGGAGAATGGGCTTTATTCACATTTACTGACCTAAGCAGTCTTCGATTTCCAGGTCGCAGATGAATCTCTTCTCCGCTGAGATGCTCATGTGGACACTGACATGGGCTGCTATTGAGTTGATTGGAAAATAATCTTATTCCCAAGCTCCTGCTAGAAAGAAGAACTCCAGAGGAAGGCAGGAGGGGGAGGGAGGGAGAGAGGGAGGGAGGGA
>NW_012267226.1:22768132-22783684 GCF_000151885.1 Dipodomys ordii
AGGGAGGGAGGGAGGGAGGGAGGGAGGGAGAAAGGGAAGGAGGGAGGGAGGAAAGGATAAAAGAAAAGAATCCAATCATGTATTCTTCCTGGTTGGAAAAAAAAAAGTAACCCCAGTATCCTGGAAGGATTTCAAACACAGGCGGCCAGCGTGCAGGAGGGTGTGTTCAGAGCATGCCTAGCGGTGTGGCCTGCCTGAGACACTCTTAATGAATATTACTTCCTTCCCACTGGCTGCTCCCGCTAGAGACCCACACCCACCCCTCCTTTCAGAAGTCAGGAATTCAGCTCCAGCCAAAGTCCAGAAAACATGCTCACACCAGGACAAGGCCCCGCCACCGATCCATAAACTTTGAGGTTGTGACCTACAGGTCATCGTGACCAACAGTACATAGGAGTGAATTTTTTCTGCCCTGGGTTGTGTTCCCAGCTTTGTGTCTGTTCTAAACTGAAGGTCCATCAAAGAAAAGAAAAATAGACAGCTTTCTTTAGAGAGAACATGCCGTCCTAAATACTGCGAGAAAGAACTTTCTCAGTCAGGCTTCCAAAACCAGATCTGAAGCGTTGTCTATATCTTAAAATCCACCCAGGTGATTTTTTTTTTAAAACTCTGTGCCAAAATAAAGTAAACTCCCCAATTAATATGTATGCTTTTGTGGACTTCAGCTTCATCTCTCTCTGAAATGCCACATACCAACGCACACTTTGAAAAGCTGTTCAGAATCACTTGGAGCAGCAATATCTAAGCAGTATACAAATATGCATTCAGGTGACAGGATGACTAAGTTTTCTTTTTCAAACAATGCTCTTCTCCCTAACTTCTCCTGTCTGCTTACTGACAGGAGACCTGATGTTCTCAACATTTTAAAGCGGATTAATTTTTGAGAATCTGAGAAGATATAATTCTTGCTCAGAAGAAAAAAAAAGCAACAAAAAGTCAAAGGAGGAATAGAAGAAATGGAGAGAAACATTTTATTTTTAAAAATAGTAATAATAAAATAGATTTTGTGGCCCATTCAATATTGCCCATATATAATTTATCAAAATTAGATCAAATTATGAATATTAAGTGCTCATTTGAACTAAAGTGCTTCCTCTTTCACACACAGATACACACACACACACACACACACAATTTGTGTTGTATCAGAGGTATCAGAGTTTCAGAAAGCAACAGAAACTCTAAGGATACAAAGAAATATGGTGTCCCCAGCCTCTAATACAAAGCATGCTGGGCAGCCCTGAGCTCCTGGATTACTGAAAGGTGTTTCTGTGCACATAATAGCAAGGCCTCCACCTCTCCCTCCCTGCCTGTAACTGCAGGGAGCTGTGGCTCTAGTCCTCGGTCCTTGTTCCATAAAGTATTTTCCTTACCACTATTGAATAAATGAGATGTCCTTCCTGTAATTCTAGGGTTCGGTGTTTAGAATGGGGGTGACTTTGTTTTTAATGCTTTGCTTAAGAGGGAAGAATAAAGCTGAGCTCCCGCTCCAAGAGTGTTTATTTGTGTTATTATAAGAGCAAACTAACTTTTCAGCACTTAGATAAACCCCCAAAAAAATCAGTTTGCAAAGGCTAAACAACTTTCCTGTCCCTACCCCAAGAGTGGAGGTAAAATAAGAATACTATTCATTTGCCCTAAGACGATCACGTGAGAACTGTAAGAGTCTTCCCCCCACCCCTGAGCAAAGAGGGCAAGACCTGGGCCATAACCAGTGCCTAAGTCTGCCATGACCTCACCTAGGGGCCTTCAGTCTATGTCTGTGTGGTGTGTGCGTGTGTGTGTGTGTGTGTGTGTGTGTATCTGTGTGTATCTGTGTGTATGTCTGTATATATGTCTGTGTGACAGTGTATGTGTATGTCTATGTCTTTGTATATCTGTGTGTATATGTGTGTGTGTGTCTGTGTTTGAGTCTGTGTGTCTGTCTATGTGGGTCTGTCTGTGTCTCTGTGTGTATCTGAGTGTCACAGTGTGTGTCTGGGCACACATTTGTCCTCTTTCTTGAGCCTGACACTTGCCCCTGTTCTCAGCAGCGTAGAGGACAGAGCACAGCCATGGTTCTTCCTGATCTTGGAGCCCCTCTGCGAGCCTCACACATCTGGACAGTGACATTACACACATCCACCGAGTTCACACATGTTCCCCGAGCCATTCCTCAGAGCCACCCACTGGGGCACTGGAACCTGGGAAATGACTGACCGACAAGATTCCTGTCCTCAGAGAGCTTGCATCCTGGTGAAGATATTTGTTATAAAAAAAATAGCAAATATAAACTAAACAGAAACGAGACCATCTGTGCTGGGCACTGAGAGCCACAGAACACAGGAGAGGGGCCCACTCGAGAAACAATTAGTAACCAACCCTCTCCGGTTAGAGAAGAGGCTGACTGGCTGAGATAAGGCCCTGAATGCACGCATCTGGATGTAATAGGCTGTGTAGCAGGAAGTCACTGAGGGCCTTTGAGAAGAAGAAACAGGCCCAGCCCAATCCAGCCCCTGATTATTTCTGACACTTAAATGTGCAATTGGAGGAGCCATGCTTGACAATTAGGAGGACCCACACGTCTGTTCTAATGTATCCCGTTAGAATCGAGCGCAATTCTTTAAACCATATCTTTTGGCTAAGACTAAAGCAAAGCAATTCTTGGGCTCGCCTGAAAGCAGGGCCTCCATGCTTCCCCAGACTTGCCCTCCAGCTACTGTGAGAGTCAGGCGGGTCGAGGTGGACAGCTGTGATGGGGAAAAGGTAACCTCGCCAGCATGGACGTTTCCAGATCCAGGATCTGTGCTGCAGACACAGCCTTATGCACACAGTAGATAGACAACCACTGAGCTGGAAAATGTGTTCGTTTCCATCCCTATGGAGGAGTAGGGTGAGACGCAGCTTGCATTCATACGAAATGGACTGGAGCGGGCGTGCGCGCACACACACACACACACACACATGCGTGCGCGCCTTTGTCACAAGCCATACTGCTCCTTCACAATACATCCGGAAAGAAGCTGAACGGATCAGACATGGCAGAAAGCCTCCTATCAGCCTCTGGTGTTCATGATTTCTCACCAGCCTGCCCGGAGGGAACAGTGGCAAATAAATTGAGCGACTAATAGAGCCGTAGAAAGGCCTGTTGAAGGAGTAGCTGAGACACCAGCTTACAGCTGATACCCTCCACCCCCAGGCTCCTTCCTTCCTTGGCATGGCGTATGTTTTAATTCAGTGACTATTGGTGATCCTGTGCCCGGTAGGGGGCGTGCACAGGTCTGGGAGCTACATGAGCCCCCAGTGATTGCTCCTCCCCAGTGTCTGCCTTACCTGCTTGGACATCCTCATCCCAAAGTAGTATCAACCAGGGGACAGAGTCAGGTCCCTCTGTGCTTTAACAATGGCTATGGCTGGGGCACTTTGGGCTCCTTTTAACACAAATAGCAGCAGCCAAGGAAGGAGCCGCCATATTGGTAGAAGTCGACTCTGAGCATCAGAAGGTAAGGTGGCTCTTCGGCAGGGAGGAAGGCAGCAGTGAGTTTGGCCAATGTTGGGACTTCTGTGCCTAATTCTGAGCAAAGGACCAAGCCCCAGCGGGAGAAGCTTGAGGATGGATTTGTGGCCAGGGGTCCCGGGGCTTCAACAGCATACAGGTAAGAATCTGAGCCCTGTCTCCAGGTAAGCCACCACACATGCAGAGACCATGAACAGCAGCATGGAGGGACAAGGAGGACCCGTGGAAGGCTCGAGGCCAGGCACAGAGGTGAGGTTAGCCACCATCAGCTAAGTTTGTCTAGAGAAAGAGTCCAGTGGGAGTTCTGAGGGTGTCCTAGGAGGGGCAATCAGCACGTACCACTGAAGATGGACTGCACACCATTCTGGACTATGCCATCCAATGACCCCCTCGCCCTGGGGCCCCCTCCTCACCCACTGGGAGCACTGCCCTCCCACAGGCACGGCCCTCTGGGAAACGCCCCGTTTCCTCACCGTGTCATGGAACAGCGGAGAGCATCGTCCCAGCTCCATGGCTCCCAATAGGACAGCCGGACACCTCATTACAACCGCACCTGCCATTCAACCTCTCCTCTGCCCAGGGCCCCATCCCTCCCTCCCTGACAGACAGGACTTCTGAGAACATTTCTCAGTAAATTCTGGAAGGCAGTTCATCCTCTCAGAGTCTGTTTTCTGGAAATCTAATACAATCTGGGGGGGGGGAAAATGTAAACCCTGCCTTAATCCCAGTCTTTGCTTATTCCATGCCTGACTGTGCAGCTGGAGAAAAACCCAGATGCACATCAACGCATCTCACGTGACAGGCACCACCATGGAAGCTCAGTCCCCCAGAAATCACCAATTCCTGCCCTGGACCGTCCTTTCCTCTCAGGGTCACTCGCAGATCTGCAAGTGTCTCCTTCTGTGTCTTTCCACACTCTTCCTTCTCTTCACCCTCTACCAGATAGTCTTGCTTTCTTCTAGTTAAAGAGGAGAAACAAAACCATTAAGGGAGAATTTTCAAAAGTTCTCACTCCAGTTCTACCCAACTGGCAGAATCGCTGAATGTAGTCTACCTTCCCTCTCATGACGGCTGAAGTGTCAATCAACACAGCAAGTCCCTCCCTCTGTCCTAGTCTCCATTCTCTCTTGCCCGGTTGAAAGTCTTGCTCCTAAAAGTCTTCTTTCCATCATCCTCCTGTGTCATCAAACACTGCTTCCCCATTGGATTAATTGCAATATCGTATTTCTCGCACTTTAAAAATCCTTTTAAAATCCAGCATCCCTCTCCAACCCCTGGATTATTTCTGATAGAATGGCTTTTGGATAGCATTATCTGCTAGAACTTTCTAATATCTGTCTCTACTTTCTGTCTTCTAAACCATTAGAGATATAATTCACATACCACACTGCTCACCACTGAAAGTAGACAATGAAGGATTCAACAGTCACAAACTTGTGCAATCATTTGTGCCATCAATGTTTAGAATATTTCTTTTTTTTTATTTTTTATTTTTGGGTCCAGTTGTGGGGCCTGAACTCTGGACCAGGGTGCTGTCCCTCAGCTCTTCAGCTCAAGGCTAGCACTCTACCACTTGAGCCACAGCGCCACTTCTGGCTTGTTTCTTTTTACTTATGTGGTGCTAAGAAATCGAACCTAGGGCCTCAGGCATGCAAGGCAAGAGTCATTGGAACAGCATATGATGACATGGACAGGAAAGATGCTAATGACCCCCTGAACTGACTTGAGCACCTTGTTTGTTTTATTGATTTGTTCCTAAAGAGTTCCAGGACTGAGAAACAAGCCGTCCGATATTTACCCATGTTGCAATTATCCCACCAGTCTCCTCACCTGGGTCTGGTCCCCACATCTGAAGAGCAGGGCCAATGGCACACGCCCTTCCTACTGATCTCCCCGGGTGCCTGTTCACGTGTGATCACAGGGACTCACCCTGGGGAGAGGAAATACACCCTGCCAGTGGCCATGAGCAGGCATTGCCTGTGTTTTCTCTTCACTCAATGTCAGCCAAGAACTCAAGACACAGTGCTCACCCACCTCTTTCCTGCCACGCCTGCTCACTTCGTTCTCTCCCTCACACACTGCTTGAGGCTTTACTCACTCCTCCATTGCTGAGTGCTACCAAACCCCAACATCGGGGGAAAAAATACCAGCTAACCTCACTTGGAAACATAGGGACATGTGCTGACTTTCCAAAGAGAATACAGCCACGGGGACAAGGTGGCGCCGCCCCGCTTCCCCACATTGACGGGAACAGTTGTCATTTTCCACAACGCCACAGTCAAACAGCAGCAGGAAGTAGCTTCTTGGCGCTCTGTTCTGGGTCCGAGGGGAACAGGGGACTTTGTCCTCTACATATTTCTGCCACCCTCTGACCAGTGGCTTGCTGTGGTCGTTTGAGAGTTGGAAATAAGACCAGAAACACAGATACAATAGTCACTAGCACTGACACTCAGATGGAAGCTTCTGAAGGCAGAGCTAGCTTTGGGGGGAGCAAAGGAGGGGGGAGGAGCAGCAGGACAATGGGCATCTGAAGGACAACGGTGAACCATGCAGAAAGGGGCATGCGCAGGAGAACACGGAGGCTCTGCGATGTGTGCTGCCTGGACTTTGCCTTCACAGGTGTTGGGGGGAGCAGGAGGGAGCCCCGTGTTCCTGGAATCCCTCTTCTCCCATGAGCTCAGAGCCCTGCCCCATCTCTGACACAATTATCCCAGGCTTGAGAGACAAAGTGCCTCACTGGCTTTTGACCCTTGCTCCTTTAATAATATTAGACCATAAAGTTCCTTAGCCCCGAGGGGTTGCCATGACAACCACATCCATATCTCTGTATGAGTGCCAGCTCTGAGACCCCAGGGCTCGGGCACAAGGCAAAAGGACAGCTTGTGAGAAACAATGGAGGGAGCGGACTGCGGATTCCTTTCATGCCTAATTACCCATGAGCACATGGCACAATGGCTTATTTAACTCTGCCTTGGCTCGGAGTGGAGACAGGTTCCCATTCCAGTTGGAAAGGATTCAGTCCTTTCGGGGAGGGGCAGGAGAAGAAGGAAAGGGAGTTATTGAAACGCAGAGACCTTGTCTTCTTCATTACTTTGCGTCTGGCCATCTTTCCTTGTCTCAAAAACTAATCCCTCCAAATGAGGGGAATTGCTCCCCTTTGGGTTTAGCTGCCTGTAAAATGCTGGTCATGGTGTCGGGATCGGGGAAGAGCCACTTCCCCTGCCTCGCCAGGCAGTGGACAGCCGTTCCTTCTCATCACTGACCCGGCCCATCAGGGGGGTGGGTTGGCTTAGGAAGCTCTCAGGATGTGTACGCTCCCCTTCCTAGCTTCCTTCTCACTTTGCTGGAGTAGAACCCAGGCCTCACCCCCGCTGGAGAGGCAATGAGTGTGAGCACAAGGCCAGGCCACCCCCTCCACACAGTGAGCTCACAATCAAACCAGAGTGCTGGTTAGTTCTTGAAGCTGGTGGGGGAGGAAACCAAATGAGTGCCACACAGAAATGGAAGGAGATTTCAGAAACGCATGGCTTTTTGCTTGGTACTCTGTCATGAAAGCCAGAAAAGAGAGTAAGGAATGCATATGAAGGCTCTTCTATCCTTTTGTTAATTACCATGATTGACTCAAGTCAACCCAGATGCTATTGCTGTGACCACCTGCTCAGATTCTGTCCATCCGACCCCTTTCCTTCCAAGGCCAGTCCATCTGATTCAAGCAATCCCAGGGAGAAGGTCTCGCTTTCCACCTGGCTTGGTTCAACACACAGTGGCTTCAACTGTGCACTCTGAATAGCTCTGCTTTTACATTAAGTGTACTGAAACACAAGATGTTGGAACCCATCATTCTGGGGGTGCCCAGGCATACTGTCTTCTCTAAGTAGAAATGCACAGGCCATGAGCATCTTCAGGAACTCAGGGGTGGCTTGTTCTCAGTAGGGCGGGAATGGTAGGAGATTTAGCCACGAGATGTAACTTTGACTCATGTTCATCATGGAGTGCCAGGGTTTGAACTCGGAGCCTTGTGCTTGTTCCACAAATGCTCTTCTGCCACACCCCAGTCCTTTCTTGCTTTAGTTATTTTTTCAGGGAGGATCTCTGAAATTCCTAGAGTGCACTTATGTTTCCAATGTGATAGGATCCCTTGCCAATTTCACCAACTTTTCTCTATTCATATGGAAAGCAGATGAGCCTTCAGAAGAAACTAGAAATTTCCTTATAGGAACATTCACAAAGTATAACACACAGAGTATCAATTCTGTGAAAGGTAAACAAGGTAAGGCTTTTGTGTCAATATCACTTATATTGGTGTATATTAATTAGTGTAAAATAAGAGTTGCATTGTGACATTTCCATGTATGCATATAATGAATTTTGTTTAAAGGAGGTGTTTTAATAAATAAAACATGCCATGACCAAGACTTCTTAAGTTATAGAGAGCTGTATATCTTCTTAAGATTCTTCTCTGAGCTGATGTGTTTATTGTGAGCAGGCAAAGAAGTGACATTGAATGTACTGATTTCTAAACTTATTTGACAATGGCACCATCCCTCCCCCAACACAAAGTATCATATACAAGTAGTCTTTCAGTAAATTTAACCTGAGAAATGGTCATTTATAGAATATAATCCTATGTAAGGAATTGAGGAATTTAAGAACATGAATGATGTTTCTCAATTCTTTTCTACTTGTAAGAGAAAATATGGTCAAAGTATATTATATGCATGCATGGAAATATCATTATAAAACCCCTTACCATTTACAGTTTAATATATACCAATGAAGAAGTTATGGAGCAGTTACTTTTACAGATAATATAAGAAATAAAATTTGACTTTCTACATTAATCTTTAATAGGATCTGAATTTCATTTTTCTAGACCAATAGTTTCCAAACTGCATTGCATATTTCCAGGGAGACTCCAGGCAATTCACTAAAATAGTAAGCAAAAAATATTAGATGCTTTCTTTATGCATTTATTTCTATTTTCAGTTTTCAAATTAGAATATCTATATTTGTTTTTGTATATATGCAATATTAGTGTAGCAGTATATATATATATATATATATATATATAATGTAAATTTAGTTTACTATCAGCATACACAAAAGTTTGGAAACTGGTGGTGTAGACAATGAGAAACAACTAAAATTTTATCAGTTAAATGATATATAGTAAGAGATAATCTTTAGAATGATTGAAAAGATTCTCTAACAACTGGCTCCAAAAATTTTGAAGTAAATAAAATGCCAGATAATGAAAAATGAGATGTTCAATAAAGAGCTATGAAAGGACAGAAATCTGAGAAGTAAAGCATTCATTAGGTTGAATTTTAAAACTAAGTGGAGTCAGACACTGGTGGCTTGTGTGTGTGACACTCGCCTTACTCAGGAAGCTGAAATCTGAAGCTCATAGTTCAAAGCCAGACCAGGCCAAGTCTAATAGACTTTATCTCCAAAATAACCAGTGAAGTCCAGATTGAAAGCACAGCTCAAGTGGTAGAACACCAGCTAGGAAAGCAAGCTGAGCAAGCATGCGACCTTGAGTTCAAGCCTCAGTACTGGTAGCAAGCAAACAAGCAAGAAAAACCTCAGTGAAAAGATTCACCAATAGACTAGATCAGACAGAATTTCAGGACTTAAAATCAAAGTTAATGAATTGGATCATTCAGATTACAGTAAAGCAAAATACAGAATTATGAATAGAGCATGAAAGATTGCTATGACACAACTAGAAGACCAGACTTCTGTATTGTTGGTGTAAAAGAATGCTCCATTCACAGTGGCCTCAAAAATAGGATAAAAATTCCTAGGAGATAACCTAACCAAGGAGATGAAAGGCCTCTATGTTGAAAACTATAAAAACTGAAGAAAGATATGGAAGAAGAGAATGGCAGGTGCAAATACCCACCCTGTCCCCTTTGTTCATGAATTGGCAGAGTTCATAATGTTAAAAATGATCATATTATTGAAGGCAATTTAGAAATTCAATACAACCCCCATCTAGGATGTCCAGCCTTAACTGTCAGCTTGACAGGATTGAGAAGTACCAAAGCAATGAGTAAAGTGTCTGTGTGAGCACCTCCAGAGAGGTTTAACTAGGAGAAAAAGGGCAGCCCTGATGTGGGTAGCACCTAGATAGAACAAAGGGGACAAGAGGATGTCCCAGAACAGGCATGCTTTCACTCTGTGTCTTAATCTCCATGAAACTAGGAAGCAAAACAAATACTTCCTCCCTTGTGCTGTTTGGCTGAGATATTTTGTCACAGCAATGAAAAATGGACCAGCAAAGAAATCGGTATCCAAGAATTGGGTCATTGCTGTCTGTGACTTTATGTGTGATTCAGAAACCTTGGAAACTGGTGTGTAGGAGGAATATGCAAGAAGTTCTGAGATGTCCAGTATGTTTCTAATTTTGTATATGGCTTTTAGTCATTCAGAAAAATTCTTGTAGGCAGCTATGCTACAGGTTTCATGATGTCCCCTTTTAATATCTTGGGGATTAGAAGACTCTCCTTCCACAGCTGCTAGTGTCGGAGGTTTGTCTCTGCTCACTCGTCCAAATCCTCAGGATTTCAAAAGAACAAGAACAAGCAGCAGCTTTATTAAGAGAATCTCCTTGTGCCTGCGGCCTCTGATCCAAGATCATGCATACCAAAGAATTGCAAAAACTAACCATGCCACACTTACTGGCACAGAGGACAGAGGTGAACGAAAGCCCTGAGAGAGCAGAGGAGATCTTCCTTAGACATCAAAAACATCTGCCTCAGACCCCGTAAACCAGGTAATAAGCTCAGTGTACTCCATTGTCCATATAAAATGGCTTAGGATTTGTCCCTGAGTAAAGAAATGATGCTGTAACTGAAGGTCTAGCCAGGATGAGACTGGAGGACACTGTAACCTCCTCAGCCAACACCATGAGGACAGACAGGAACAAAGGCAGGTGGCAGAGGCATGTAAATAATAGGAATACCCAGATATGAGCCCCAGTCCTTTAAAATGCAAGAGGCCCTGCCTCCCTCATTCTCTGCTCATTCCTTCATTTCCTCCCAGGACCACACAACACAGCTGCCAGCGCAAACCACAAGATGCATCTTCTCAGCCACCACATCCTGAAGTGGTCAAAGAAAGAGGATGCTTCTGCATCAACCTCCAATCCGAGGGGTACAGCTGTTTACTAGAATTGCAGAAACTCTTCTCTTCCTGGAACATAGTGAAAGTGAAATAGCATTCACAAACTCCTGACACCAGGCTTTGCTCCGCAAAAGTGTACACAGTCTCTCCCTCGTGATGTTACGGCATTGGTGTTTGCGTCATTCAACAGTCCCAGGCATAAGCAACTCTAACGTGACGTCTGTGCTTTTAGAGGAAAGCGATGGGAGAAGGGCTTTGAGTGGAATTTAGTGAAAGGCTACTTCAGGAAAGTAAACTTAGAAAATCCAGCTCTTCCTGGCACAAAACAGATGTTGCTTCACACAGAAAAGCAGTCTCTGTGATTCACCTCTAGTAGGAGCCAGATGAGAAGTGGCAAGCCTGCTGGACCCAACAATCAAAATCTACTCCCTGCCTCCGTGAACACCTGCTTGTCATGAATGCTGGTCAGCCCACTGTCAATGCCTCCTAACTAAACACCTATGACCTGTGCCCCAGGGCACTTCCCAAACCCCTTCTTGTTCCAATCTGCCCACTTGACCTGCTCTCTGCACAAGGTAAGTAATTGCCCAACCCCTTTATAGTCACAGAGGCTCACAGTACTTTAAAGGGCCTGTGTCCAAAAAGGCTGGCTTCTTCAATAAAGGAGTCCGGCTCATTCTGGTGACATCAGAGCCTTCCTCTTACCTGCCACCTTCAGGGAGAGTTCAAAAGCCAGTCCATTGATGGGAGGCAGAGAGGGAAAGAAGAAAACCTAATGGCATTAGAAAACCTCAAGTAAGCTGGAGCCCAAGAGGACATCTGCCTTCTAGAGAGGCCAGGAGGTGGCGGGGAAATGTTGCAAGAAAAGACTCTTAATTCCTTGCTATGGGCTAAATGTGAAATTCAGAAAGGCCTTTCCCATGAAATTGCCACTTAGCATGAAACACTGGCAGGAAGAGGGAAAAGACCCAGAGAAGAAGACTTTGCCAACTAGCCGGCCGATGTCTCACGAGAGTAGACAAAGTGGCCCCGTGTCTTTGAACCGGGAGCTGTCCTTGGGTCCCCACTGAGTGTCCCAAGGCTGCCTGACGCAGAGGTCCAGTGTGAGGAGGGGTCAACCCAGCATATGCCTCCCTCCCGGATGCCTTAAATAACACAATGGGAACAAAGTCTCACAAAGTTCTTACGAAGAATATAATCCAATTATCTGGCTCCTCTCTCTGTTTTCCTGCAGCAACAATGACTGGAAGCATCAAACACCCAAGATGGAACCCACTGAATGCCACTGTGTGGGACGAGGATTCCACAGTGTGTCCGGAGGCTGCCAGCTGCTTGAAGAGCCTCTCTGCCAGCCTCGCTCGGGGACTGGCAACCAAAGGCTCAACCTGGCCAGGAGGAATTGGAGGTTGAAGAGGAATAGGAGGAACGGCCAAGGATCTACACTAGAGGGGAAACAATTAAAAAGGAGAATGTCTTGCACCCAACCAAATTTAAGCATACTGGGAAAGCATGTGTGGGATGTTGAGAACCACACCATCACCGGAACCCAGATGGCCTCTGCTTCTTGTTTGTCTGCCCATCCGCACATTTCCTTTTGGAACTATGGATGGAGTTCAGTGTCAGAGCCATTTGCTTAGCGCATAGTTGGATCATGCCTATTATACTTGTATATAGGTAGTACACATCCATTTGAGAAATATGAAAGTGCGAGTCATTGCGGGTGTTCTGTTCATTCATGTGAGTTGTTTATATCATTCTCATTTTTAATGAGAACCCTATCCCGGTTGGTTGATATGCTTATTCACTACTTTGCAAGGGGGAGTGTCAGCAGTATGGACACCGGCCTGTTACCTCTGCTGCGAGCATAAGCAGAGGTCAGCTTCCTCCCCTCGATGGGGGGAAGTTGCAACTGGGAATTATTCACTGCCCTGAGCCACGGTGTTGCTCACCTCTAAGTGAGACATCCCTCCTGCCCCGCCCCACCCCGCCCTACCACACCTCCCTAGAGACCGGCCCGAATGGCAGCTTCTGGAGCAGTTCCCAGTTCCCTGGAGATTTGTGCATGCCCTCATTTTGTGGTTAGAGAACAAATTAGGTTGATGCTAGAGGAAAGTCTTCCATAAAAGCTAATTCTTTCCTTTGAAATCTTACCATTCTAAATGGTTTTATTGGGTTCCCCCAATAAGAAAACACCCCAAAGAGCAAAGGAATTCCTATCTAGACACACTAAAATCGTATGCATCAAGGTAAATTTTCTTCAAAGAGTAATTTTACTTTTTTACTCCTTCAGTGTTTTCCCCCTGCTCCTACTTTATCCCAGTCATGTGTACATCCACAAAGATCCAAACTAAAGCAGATAATTGAGCTTCTCAGACACATGCTCTAAGGTTTGGGGAAATATGGGGTCTGGCCTCGGAAAGTGAAGTCTAATGGTAATCATCTCTGGCCTGGGTTTATGGCGTGGCTGCTCCTTCCTGTGCGTTTGCCCTGTGTAGACCAATCAGCTGGTGTCTCCGGCAATACAGCAGCTTCAGTTTTATGGTTCACATTATGTGGCCTCCCATTTTGACTAAAAAGGGCAGGTTTCTTTCCTCCTCACTTATCCTTTGTTAGAAAATGGGTGTTTTGTTGGTGGGGAAAAAAGAGAACAACAAAGCTTTCATATCATTAATTGCTATAGAAGATTAGAATAATGACCCTTGCAGGTAGATAGAAAACTCACTCATGTACACCCACCCGCATTCCAAAACCCTATTATTCATTCAGACATGGGATACACTCGTTCTTACCATTGCAACCCATGATTAATCTACTCCAGACGCTCTCCCAAGTATGTAGTGATTACAAATGCACCCCCCCCAATTTGAGATCAGGGCTCCTGAGTAGTCCCAGCATGGATCAGATGTTTTTATAACTCCACTAGGTATACAATCTCTAGCGGGATCTTTTACTTTACAGATTATATTTCCCTTAAAAAAAAGGAATTTAATAGCTAGCAAAGAATATACCCTCTCTCTGTCTCTGTCTCTCTGTCTCTGTCTCTCTCTCTCTCTCTCTCTTTCTCCTTCTCTTTCTCCTTCCTCCCTCTTCCCCTGCCTCCTACGGTGCCCTCTGTGGAGACTTCTACCTTTTCTTTGGAAGAAGAAATTACTCTTCTTCAGCATTGGACTACAATAAGGGAGAGACCACAGCCCCACAGCCCGTGTGCGCATCGACAGTATGGCGGAAGTCCACTGTTTTGCTGTCCAAGAGAGCTGCATTTCTCTTTTGTAACAAAGACTCCTAATGCTTCCAGGGGCTCTGCACCCATAAGTGTAAAACACCAAGGCCACAAGCGCAACACAAGACAGTTTAAAACATCCTTCCATGAAAGGTAGATCGCTCATTCTGAGTTTGTGTTAAAGATCCTTGAACACATCGCTTAAAACACATTTTAAGCAGAGCATGAGAGGATTTCAGACCCCAAGTCATTTGACCCCAAGTATTTAAACTTGAGGTCTCCATCATTTTGGAATCTGTCCCTAGTGATCCTACACTTCTTGTCATTGATGGTGACTGGAGAGCAAAACACACTGACATTTGCAAACTGTCTGCAAACGAGAAAGCTTCAAGAGCCCCTCCCCCTCCAAGGCCCAGAGTCCCGGGATTCACTGAATTGCTGGGATAATTATGTCCATAAAATATGATGCAGACCAGGCTTTTCTTTCCTTTCTTTGAGCCTCAGTTGATTTTTCTTTTTTAATACATGTTTCCTCCTTGTAAGTTAAAAGAGATTAAAATAAAGGGCCAGAGGGCTCTTCTACGGAGACCAGATGCCTAGGTCTGAATGTCACCTCTGCCACCTGACTTGGACAGGTGATCGGAGCCGCCACAGGTCACACTTCTCCCTAGCAATCCCAGAGTGGACGTGAGCTCGCTCGCTGCTCCGCCAGTTCCTTGGAGCTTCCATTGACAGCTGGAGGCCAGCGTCCCTCCACCTGAATGCTGGCCGGCCCAGAGGACTGCCTGAATGCCTGACCTCCAGGGCCAGGTTGTCCAGGGTTTTAGTTCCAGCCGGACCTTTAGAACAGCATCTCTGAAAGCCCTGGGCCAGCACATAAGCATTTCAATGACATGGGGGCCATCATGAAGAGAGGCGCGTAGAGAGGCTGAGGTCAGAGGTAAGAAGATTACCGTGCCGCCCAGTCTCCACCAGCTCCCAGCTATGTTCGCCATCTTCAGAGAGGTCCCCAGACACCCTCTGGAGAGGACCAGGCCTGGGGGAGCTCACCACACCCCAGCCACATGGCAGGCTCAGAAGCAAAATGAACGATTGCCATTGCTTGGAGTTGCCTTGTTGTAGGGTCGTTGTGCACCAAGAAATAAGAGCAGCTCCTGTTGCAGGTGTTATTTGTATTGTCTTAACTGATACAGCAATCAAAGAGAAGAAGGGTTCCAGACTTCAATATGTAAATGCAAAAGTAAGAGGAAAAGAAAAGCTGGGCATTGGTGGCTCACACCTCTAAGCCTAGATATTTAGGCTGAGATCTAAGAATTGAGATCCAAAGCCAGCCCAGGAAGGAAAGTCCATGAGGTTCTCAAAATCAATTAACCACCAAAGGGCCACAGGGGAGCTATGGCTGAAGCGGCAGAGTGCAGTTGTTGAGCAAAAAAGCTAAGGAACAGTGCCTAAGCCCTGAGTTCAAGCCCCTGGACTCACACAGAAAGGAGAGGACAGGACAGGAAGGGAGGGAAAGAGAGGGAAGAGGAGAGGAAAGGGGAGGAGAGGAGAAGAGAGAGGAGAGGAGAGGAGGGGGAGAAGAGAGAAGAAGAGAAGGGAAGGGAAAGGGGAGGGGAAAAAGAGGGGAGGGGAAAAAGAGGGGAGGGGACAGGAGAGAAGAGGAGAGTAGAAGAGAGGAGAGGAGAGGAGGAGAGAGAAGAGGAAGGGA
>NW_012267226.1:22783789-22794696 GCF_000151885.1 Dipodomys ordii
GAGGAGAAAGAAGGGAGGGGAGGAGAGAGGAGGGGAGGGGAAAGGAGAGGAAGGAAGGAGAGAGGAAAGAGGAAGGGAGGAGAGAGGAGAGGGGAGAAGAGAGAGGAGCGGAGGGAAGCAGAGGAGAGGGGAAAGGAAAGGGGGAGGGGAGGGGAGGGGAGAGGAAAGGAGGGAAGGGAGGGGAGAGGAAAGGAGAGGGGGAAGAGGAAGGGAGAGGAGGGGAAGGGAGAGGAGGGGAGAGGGGAGAGGGGAGGGGAGAAGAAAGGGGAGAGAAGAGGAGAGAGGAGAGAGGGGAGGGGGAAGGAAGGAATGAAACCTTCATCTCTCTCCCTCCTTCTTCACAGGCTGAGTGGACATCTTTCTGCGGCCAGTGGGCCAGAGCACGAAGCCTTAGCAGTCCAAAGACTGGAGCTCCTCTGGAGTTTTCAGCTCACTTTCCCAGGGCCCGCTGACCCCCACCCGCCCTGCTCCTGTCAGGTTCTGGCCAAGCCTTGTGAGATGTCCTGGGTGGGTGACAGCAATGTCCACCTCCACACGAGTGATTTAGAAGACAAATGAATCAGCAACTTAAGGCTTGCTTTGGGCTGCAGGTGGAAGGAAATATAAAGCATAATTATATCTGCACAGGAAATAATTCCTATGCATAGGAGGTTTAGACAAGAAGCTTGTTAGCCACAAGGAAGAGTGAACTTGGCAGCCCCAGAATAGAGCTCCTGGCCTTCACCTTACCGAGCAAAGACAAGGCAGGTAGGGGTCTCCCTTGACCCCTAGCGTTCACACGCTGGCGTTGTCCCTATATTATTTGGGTGAGTGCAAATTCAACCCTGTGCCTCAGACCATGGCAACAAGGATCAAAATGAGCCATGAAGTGTCTGGCTCAAACTAAATCAAAGTACAGGACACAGAAAGTGCTGAGATGTTTCTTGCCCTTCCTCCTCCTCCTCCCTCCTCCTCCTCCTCCTCTTTCTAATCATAAGTAGAATCGTGCTGCACATAATGAGACTTTGGTCAATGATGACCACGTGTGCAACACTGGCCCAGAAGGAAATGCCATCCAACGGCAGCGCAGCATCTCAGCGTGTGCAAGCACCCGGAGGGCCTGGCACACAACACATCTCTCCACACCTGTGTGCACCACTGCATGGTGCTTGGTGATGCAGTTGTTAAGTCACTGAAATTTAGAACTTGAAGGATTTTTTTTTTGTCTGTTGTGGGTCTTGAACTCTGGGCCTCGGTGCTGTCCCTCAGCTCTTCAGCTCAAGGCCAGAGCTCTACCATTTGAGCCACAGCGCCACTTCCAGTTTTCTGGTGGTTTATTGGAGATAAGAGTCTCATGGACTTTCCTCCCAGGCTGGCTTTAAACTGCGATCCTCAGATTTCAACCTCCTGAGTAGCTAGGATGACAGTCGTGAGCTAACGGCACCTGGCTTGGAAGGAATTTTTTAAAGTCAACTGTACTAAAATTCTCACAAGAAAACTAAAACCAGTATTTATTTCATTTAGTCATTCATTTATTCAAATATCCCAAAAGTATTGCCGCACCAGTAGCTCACACCTGTAATCCTAACTATTCACAAGGCTGAGATCTGAGGATCATGGTTTGAAGGTAGCCCAGGCAGGAAAGCCCATACATGACTCAACTGGTAGAGCACCAGCCTTGAGAACAAAAAGCGAACCAAACAAAAAACCAAGTGACAGAGCTCCCATGCTGAGTTCAAGCCCCAGTACTGGCACACAATAAATACTAAATTAATGAACAAATAATAACTTCAGCTCTCTGTGCCCCAATAACTTCGAAAGTAAATTAGGAAAGTTGTCTGAGGTTCCCTCCAAGATTTGTTACGCAATGGTAGCTCTCTCTTGCCTCTGAACTACTTATCCAATCCCTGATCCATCAAAACACACACTGTACTCACTGAAGTTCCCCAAGAAAGAACGAATTAACACCTATTCATCATCCATCCGAGAGAGCCAAGCCAGATTTCTGTTGCTATCACTCCGACAGTAAGAAAATACAATACTCCCTCCGGCCCCAGACGCCAACAGCGAGACTTCCTGTGCACGGAACCACTTCAACTAATTACAAGCCTCTTGGCTCAGGTGAGCCACGGCAAGATGCCTGCAAACCAGTTAATGAGCGTGAAGGAGTTGAAGAGGACACATACCTTGTAGTGTTCCAGAGGACCAACCAATCCCCAGGGGATTGGCTCCAGACCCCCACCTCTTCAATGATGCCCACCCTCATTTGCATGCAACTCCACAATCCTCTTACACAATTTAAATCGGCTCTGGTCAGTCATAATGCCAGGTATTGTGGAATGCTGTATAATTAGTCTTTTATTATGTTTTTAATTTTTAATGCTTCAAATTAATCTTAATACACCTATATATGCATGTAAATATGAAAATACACACCTATGAAAATAGATCATTAAACCTTTTGACTTTATTAGCATAAAAATTAAACAATATTTATGTGTAGGTAGAGGTGTACATATACATATACTATATCTACACATGTGTGTAGATAGATAGATAGTTAGCTTTAATTAAATTTACCATCCTATTAAATAGTAACAATAGCCACTGGATGCTGGTGGCTCACGCCTGTTATCCTAGCTACTCATGAGGCTGAGAACTGAGGATCACAGTTTGAAGCCAGCCAGGGCATGAAAATATATGAGATTCTTATCTCCAATTAATTGCAGAAAAAAACAGAAGTGGCACTGTGGCTCAAGGGTAGAGTGCTAGCCTTGAGTAAAAGGAGCTCAGGAACAGTGCCCAGGCCCAAAGTTCAAGATCCAGGACTGGCAAAAATAATAAATAGTAACAATTTCCCAAAGAAGCAAATAAGTTATATTTATCTTGTATATATATTTATTCTTCTCCAAATTCACTATATATAGCATTGCCTCAAAAATTTATAAAATTTATTTTTTAAAAAAATCAATTACTTCCATCAGTAAAATAAGCTACTTGGGACTTTCTAGACAGAAGAGAACATAGAAAGCAGGAAGCAAATAACAACCTGGTTAATTTTTTCTGCATATATTTTGCATCACTTTAGCAAACTTCAAAGTAGAAAAATGAGCACAACTATTGTGTGACTTAATGACCTCTGTACACTTTTCCCAAGTCTAGTCATGTCTACAGAAAAAAAAAAAGAGGTAGGGGGGGCTGGGAAGGTGGCTCAGTGTAGAGCCTTTGCCTTGCATGCCTGAGGCCCTGGGTTCGATTCCTCAGCACCACATAAGCAAAAAGAAAAAAAAGCCGGAAGTGGTCCTTTGGCTCAAGTGGTAGAGCGCTAGCCTTGAGCTGAAGAGCTGAGGGACAGTGCCCAGGCCCAGAGTTCAGGCCCCACAACTGGTCCCAAAAAAAAAGAGGTAGGGTCATTCAAGCTATATTTAGTAACTAATAGTAACTAATAGCATTGTTTTCTGACTTAGAATTTGCTTGTATATCCAGAAATTATATATCAGTTAATCAGTTTAATATTAACCTAAGGATAGCTAAAGGTGTAGACATTACAATTTCAACTACCCCACTCTACCTACATAATTTGTAGCATTACAAGAATTTGAAAGATCAATGATGCTTTTTCAGACATGCCCCTTATAAGTTCATATATTTAATTGGATTCTATATAATTGTAATTTCAAACCATTTGTTGAAGCAATAGTAACTCACTAAGTACACATAGAATTTTAATTTTTTTCTTTTACAAAGCCTTCAAGAAATTTTAAATCATGAGAAATTAAGCCCAAGTCCCTTCTTACATAAAACAGTAAGTTCACATCACATCCGCCCACTAATAAAATTCAGAGGAAGAAACACAAGTTGTCTTTACACTGAAGGTAAAATTCTCGAACTTTGACCAAGAGGCGTCTGTTGATCACATCACTCATGTGGCGGTAATAATTTTCGTGCAAATGACCTCTGCACTAGTGCGTTTTTAAATTATACCCAGAAGCCCCCTGAGGCTGCACTGAGACAGGGGTGCATATTACAAGGCATTGTTCTGGTGCCTCTGGACTCCCAGCCCTCCACTCCTGCTGGTTTCCCCGAGGACTTCGCTCTCCTGCAAACACTAGTATAAGTCCCCGGGACAGCTCTGGTTTGACTCTCCTTCCCAAGGGTCCTGGCATCCAGGCCGCGGTGGCTGTCTGCCTGAAGACACCATTGCAGAAATGGCTGGGACATGCTGAGCTCCCTTCCAGACACCTGGCTCTACTTGGCTGGTGGACATTGTACTGCTTCTACACCATCAGCTCAGGTGCTGCTTATGTCACAATGGAGGGAGGGAGGGAGAGAGAGGGAGAGAGAGAGGGAGGGAGAGAGAGAGGGAGAAGGAGAGAGAGGGAGGGAGGAGGAGAGAGAGGGAGGGAGAAGGAGAGAGGGAGAGGGGGAGAGAGAGAGGGAGGGAGAAGGAGAGAGAGGGAGGGAGAGAGAGAGGGAGAGGGGGAGAGAGAGAGAGAGAGAGTGTGTGTGTGTGTGTGTGTCTTTTGTCCTTTACCAAAAATGTATGAATTCTCTCTCTAGCCTCCACATCAACCTCTGAAAAGGTCAGGGAGAAAAACTTTAAATATCAGAGATGTCACCATGTCCATTGCTCCCATTATGCTATTTCACGACAACTCAGGCTGACCCGCCCCGCGTGCCCCCCCGCCCCCCCGCCCCGTCAATGCAGGCTGGAAGGGAACATGAGCAGAGTCCCTCATTTATGAAATGGTCACCATGTCATAATCACCATCCCCTTCAAGAACATTGTCACACGGGACATCTACATAATTAAGTCTCATACCAACTCTTTTACGTGGCCTTTATTCTTTCCACTTTTATGGTTAGAAAAAGTGAGACTCAAAGGCTTGGAGTGACATCCCCAAATCAGAACACTATGGGCGTGGCCACAAGTCCAAGGTAACTGCCTCCTCCCAGATGCGTCGAGGAGTCCCGGTAAGTGAACATCTTGAGTGAAGCCAACCCTCACCATGAGATGCCACCATCCTCGGAGAGAGCCAGGGGGAGACTGCCACCGTGTGACACTTCACACGTGGCACTGTCCCCTCTAAGAAGTGGGTTCTGGACATTTTCCCAGCACTTGGACGGGTCACAGTGAGGGAACTTCTTGTTAGAGTCTAAGTCGGGGATCCGCACATCGGCTGTGCTTCTCTGTCCAGGGCTGTGGATGGCTTTTATGTTTGTAAATGGTTCAAGGAAATTGAAAGGTAATCTTGGGACAAATGAAGAGTAGTTACTTCAGCCTCTGGAAATGAAGTCTAACTAGGACCCAGTCACACACCTGTATTGATGGAATTAGCTAAGGCAACTTGTGCATTATGAGGATGGTATCCAGCCATTGCAAAAACCATCTACAGAACCTAAAATGTATACTGCCTGTCTCTTAGAGAAAAATAATCATAATAAAGATGACTGATCCCTAAGTGATTAATTATGCAGGTCTTTTAAGAGCAAGGTATTTCACTGGAGAGGGCCAGGGAAAAAGAAGGAAGGTAGGCAGGACAAAGGTGCTTCAAAACAAGAGACATGGGTAGGAAAAAATCCATGAGACTCTTATCTCTAATTAACCAGCCAAAAGCTGGATGTGGACCTGTCCTGATAAATCAATGAATGAACAATTTAAAAAGAAAAACCGAATTATGCAACGAGGGTCATGGAGTAACCTCAGCTCTGGGAGCCTCCGGGCAGAGGATTTCCTCATCTACACAGGAGCCCTGCTGTCCTGAGCTCACAGAAGAGTGAGAGGAGAAAGTGGGGGCTGTGAGCAGCCTCCCTGCTCACCTCTCACACTGGCTGTGCTCACTGCCAGGAGAGGCAAGACACCTTGATTTTGTTTATGTTTATTATTATTACTATTATTTTAAGTCTTTGACAAAGGGATTTCAACCCAACATGTCAGTTTATGAGGCCAGTACATCTTAACGTCACCTCTCTCACCATTCTCCTCCATCCCAATCCCGCCCATCCCCTCAATTTTCCTGAGCATTCTGGAGTATTATGGCTACATTCTCTCACCCTTCCTCTCTTCATTCATCTGCCCTTCCCCTTGACCTCATCCCTGCCCCTGTTAAACTTCAAGTGCCAGCTCTGTCACCAGCACAAGGACCGCCATCTCAGGTCCCCATTGGCTCTCTTTCCCTCCTCACATCTCATCAGGTTGAGCCCAGATGAAAATATCCTCAGTCAACCCTCGCCTTTGACTCCTCAACTAGTACCATGCTATGCTGGGGACATGCGGGCGTGGCCTGGATGGGTGGCTTCTGAGGGAGAGCTTCGCCAGGCTGGACTCTACAGAAAGAACCTTGGGCAGACAGGCTGCAGCTTGCTGGGGTGGGTCCTGCCATCCATCTCGCTGGGAAGCCAAATAAACACAGTATATAGTTCTCTCTCTCCTCTCTCTCCCTCTCCCTCTCCCTCCCTCTCTCTGCCAGTAGGGGAGGAGCCAGTCAATGACACACACCATCAGCATCTATGTGGAATTCTGGATTAAGTGAAAAATTGAGGCTTTCCTAAAACAACAAAGAAAGGCTTTGCTTGCCGGAATCCATGGAGGAGGGCGGGCGGGGAGGGGAAGGTTTGCCAAAAACTAAAAATCCAGGCAGAAAGAAACGGAGCTGCTGGGTGCCGAGACCCCAGCTTCCTGTGGAGAGCCGTGGGGGGCAGCCCAGCCCCCCAACTCACCCTCAGCCCTGGGTCCCAAGTTAGACAAAGAGCGCACTGTGTACCTTACAGAAAAAAAAAAAAAAGAAAAATCCTTGCCATTTGTGCAGTAGGTGAAATGTGGAAAATTAACTACAGGAAATGAATAGCCCCGCAAAAATGCAGCAGGATTAGTCTTTAAAGTGATATGCCCCCTTCCCAGCCCTGCCCCGGAAAGTCCTTTATTATCAGTAGAATCACGTCTTGTGCCAAAAGAAAGGTCTTTTCAGGTCATCTTGGAGATGAAAGCCCCCCCCTTACATGTTTTTGAAGGTGCTGGAATTGGCGAGCTTGCACACGCGTGTGCAGGGGGGGGGTGAGTGGAGAGAGAGGGGTGGGACCAGCATTCTAACAAGAACCTACCAATGCCAGAAAGACACAGGAAATGTTTCAAAAAGCCTCCTGCCCAATCTGTAGCTAATTCCTTACACACAAAAATTTTAAATGTGGTTTATCATCGTGTGATCCCCAGAGGGGTAAGTAAAATTTCTAATTGTTCTCGTCCATCCACAATCTCAGTTTTGGACATCAAACAGAGGGGGGGAGGGAGAGGGAGAGAGACAGGGAGGGAGGGGAGAGAAAAGAGAGAGGGAGAGGGAGAGAGGGGGGAGGGAGAGAGGAGAGAGAGAGGGGAAAGAGAGGGAGAGAGAGGGTGGGGAGAGAGAGGAGAGAGAGAGGAGGGAGGGAGAGAGAAGGGGGGAGAGAGGAAGGAGCTTCTATTGCCATTGCAAAAGCTCATGTTCTGGAAACAAATGCCATGTATTTTGGGGGGCATGGGGTGCTGGCTGGGCTCTGCCCGGGTGGAAGAGAAGGGGGTAGGACAGAGCCCAGAATGGAGGAGATATGGGGGTGAAAGCTTGAGAACCATCCCGGTATGGAGGTGCTGTTTACGTGCCTCCACAGCCAGCACAGATCTCTTTGTTTGGAGATTAGGGAAGAAAGAAGAGGGGGAAAAAAAAGAAAAAAGAAAAGCTTGCATGCATTTGTTTTCTTTTGCTGTCAACTGGTAAAGGATGGTCTTGGTTGTTGTTGTTGTTGTGTTTTGATTTTTAAATCTACCAAAGAAGATGCATTTTCCTCCTTCGGGCTTTTAATTCAATGCCATCTCAATAAATACAGTTGGCGGTCTCTGAATTCTTGCCAAGTACAGTTTTATCCCCTTCTTTTTGTTCCCAGTGCTACTTTTCAATGTCCTGATTTTCTTTGCCATTTTCACTCCAAGAAACAAAGACTCCCCCACCTCCAATACCACAGATGCCAACAGTAATCCACCAAGGAGTGGAAGGTTTGGGTCATAAATCGTTTACTGCCAGATTTCAGAAGTCTCTACATGAACATCCCTCCATCCATTCTGGACCCCATGGAGCCAAGCTCCACCTTCCACCCCTACTCTGAGCACACCCACCCACAATCCAGACAGGAAAGACCCGTCACAGAGATGGAGCTCTTATTCAACCCATCCTGGAGAACAACTGGACAGTGGACATCTGCAGGGTGCAGTCATCTCCATGAACAACCCCTGCTAGACACAGCCACCCTGCAATGCCTCCACACGTCCCTCAATGCGCTTGGCTCACCCCATGGGTCAGCCCCTGTATGGTGCTGGCTTACCCCAACTTTCCTTGGCCCTGTTCATGGAAAGATGTCACAGGACAGCTCCAGGAAGCTCCAAGGGCATCCCAAGGGCATAGCCTCTAAACCTGGCTCTAAACAAAGACTTCATGAGCAACATTAGTTTGGATGTTTCAACAACATCAAAAGAGAAAAATGGGAAGGTGACAGAGCATGTTCTCAGGCTAGCTATTGACTATATTCAAGTCTATTTCTGAGTATAGTCACCAAATCTACCATGTTTTATTGATTTGACCATTTTAGCAAATGGTATGTGTTAAGTGTACAATTATGGAGCACCAGGCTAACGGCCACACATAAGGGCTTTGTCTGCATTGCTGCACTAGGGTGCATTCCTCGATCAGTGTAAATTACATCCAGGTCTCCAGATTTGTAAAACTTTCCATGAAATATACTAGAAAAATGCATCTTAACCAAAGACAGATATATATTATCACAGATACAAGATCATATGTAGTATGTGATACAGACTATATATCATTGTATGATTCAATTCATACAGAGCTGAAGGCATAAAAATAACTTAAGTGGATATTGTTCAGAGTGGTAGTCATTCTGGAAGTTAGCACCTTGGAGAGACCTTAACTTATGAGGCACTTTTTGGAGTGCTGGAAGCGTTCCATTTCCTGATAGGACTGGTATGTATAGGGGGACTCATGTGTATATTTTGCCATTGGATTTTATACTTTCTAGTATGTGAGTCATTCCTCACCAAAAAGAAAAAAAGAATCTACTAAGTAAGTTCAGTGATCATTGATGACTTCTTTAAAATCCATTATTTTTGCCAACTTCAAAAAAAATCTGTGGGAAAAAAACCCAGATTCTTTGCTCCATTCATTATGAGAACAAAATCAAATGTGAATAATTTAGTGACGGGTTGAGGTTTGACATCTCAGAGCGTTTGGGGCCTAAATTATTCAGAAGCTCTCGGTTTCAGGGTTCACGCTGGCACTCCAGGGCTTCACACCATCAGAATTCAGATATCTGCACTTGGCAATTTTATATGTGGACGTCTACACGTCACGTTCTAACAGCACATCAAAACCCGTTACATCCGGAAGCAAGTTCGTTATCTCAAAATAGGCACCTTCTTAACCACCCGCCCCCACCAAATTCCTTCACCTTGTTCTATTTTTGTGTCAGAGAGTTTCTCCTCTTCTCATTACCCATTGGAAATTTGTCTTTGAGTAACTCAGCTGTGCTTTCATACTGACTTTCCACATCTCTCAAATCCTTCTCTTGGCCACCCCTCCTATGAGCGTATTAGCAATGAACGCCTAATTAGTGTTCTGGTTCCTGTCTCTGCCTCCACAGCACCACCAGGAAAATCTTCCCTCTGCTCCTGACAGTCCTCTGCTGCTGCAGCACAAAACCCGTCCTCCATGTGACATTCAAGGTCTCCTCTAGCCTCCTCTCCCCACGCCTCCACCGCAACCCTACTGTCCCTCTGCACCTCACCAGCACAGGAAGGGACCGGGCATATTCCTCCCCCACCACCCCTGCTCGTGCCTCGAATCCTTCCTTTCTATGACATCCAAATATTGCATACCCCCTAAAAACAAAACATTCACCGTCTCCCTGAGATGATTTCTGGGAAATGGCTTTCCCCATTGAAGTGCCTGTGTGGTTCTATCAGTGGTCAGGCAGGTAATTCTCACCCATGCCAATGTCTCCCAGTGTTCGCTGCCCCTTTTATATTGTGGTTTTGTTATCAGTGGCGGCACACATCAGTTTATAAATGCAATGCATCTTGATCATGGCTCCCCTTCATCATTCTCTCCCAACCCTCCCCAAACCAGCCCTGTTCTCAATTCTTGGTTTCACAGAATACATGTTAAGTATTATGGTTGCCTTCCTCCCTCCATTCATCCACCCTCCCTCCCCTTGACCTACTCATGCCTTTAAAGTGCCAGTTTCCTGGTATTCATTTCGTTGGACTGTGCGTTTGTTTTCCTGAGGAATTTTACCACCCGAATTCTACCCTGCAAATACCATACTTCAGTTAATACATCTGTGCACACTTGCATACAAACTGTGTCTGTTACTTGTACACTTATGAATACATCTGTGCACACTTGCATACAAACTGTGTCTGTTACTTGTACACTTATGAATTAATACATCTGTGCACACTTGCATACAAACTGTGTTTGTTTACTTGTACACTTATGAATTAGCTTCTCCTTTCCATGTGTGAGAGGCCTTGTCTTCACAAAGTAAAATAAAAAAATTTCCAAGTTGATGAACTCCAAAGCCAAGTGTTATTTTTCTTTACAACTTAAGTGTCTCAATGAAGATCTGCTCAGAAGCCGAACTTACAAATTACTAAGTTAGAAACACCAGCAGGGAATCTGTGTTATGTTTGCATTGCACTTAAAATGCCCTTACTAGGATGTATACCAACAATAGAATGATGATCCTTTATGTTTGCACAGGCTTTTATGCTCCACCTATAGTATCTCCTGATTCCCCTACCTTTCAAGTGAAGACAGCAGCTTTTATTGGGGCCATTTCCTTTTTTTTCTTTTTTTTTGGGGGGGTCCAGTCGTGGTCCTGAA
>NW_012267226.1:22795923-22800295 GCF_000151885.1 Dipodomys ordii
CTCCTTCTTCTTCTCCTTCTTCTTCTTCTTCTTCCCCCCTTTCCCCACACACGCATCCACCGTTGAAATACCTGGAGTTTCCAAATGAGAGCATTTACGTAGTAACTCTCGCTGGATGTGGGCATGCTGGCACTAGATCAAAACCCCAGCCAAGTTTTACAGGCGTAATTTTATTTTGATTTTAATTAGTATCAATTAGGACTAAAAAAATAGACAGTCTGCATAAACAATGTGAGGTTGGCTCTAACAAGTAAATTAGATACTTTGCAGGAAGAGGGGGGGGGGAACCAAGGGCGTTCTGCTCTCTTCCTTCCAACCCCCAGCCTTCCCCCACAGCTGCAGCTTTGGGCTACTTGGGCCTTCAGAAAAAGGACCCATGCCAATATCTCAGAGACACCTGCCCTTAAGGAGAACTGAAGGTGGGAAGATTTATACATCAGACCACCTCCCCACATGTTCCCAGAGCCCACCTTGTCTAGCCCTGGGTCCCAGCCTCACACATGAAAGTCCTCTGTCCTCTGAATTCTTCAAAGACCATAATCCAAGCTCCACTGAGAGACTGTCTCTCCTCTTCTCTTCTTGCAGTTTCACATCTGGGCCCAGGTTATCTTATAAACCAGGAGCTCCTCCATGGAAGCCATCCAGTAGTGTGCTAGAAAATGTGTTTATATATACACACTATTATGTATGTGTGGAAAGACATTAATATGTTTATTTAAATGATGCTGATAATGAAGATAGAGAGCAGTGTGAAATTCACATATAATAGTAAAGTATAGAATATTCTTTGTCATAAAGCTCATGTAGCCGGTTGGTTCTGGGGATGGATTTATTCATTGATGTTTGCCAACTCCTTGGCCCTATAGCTGGGTCCACGAATCCCTGCCGATCCTTGATGAGCATGACAGACAAACAGACATAACTGGCCATGTATGTCATAATGTAAGTGCGGTTGTGACTACGTGAGGAGAAATGACTTGCTACTGCTCACAAGCAATCGTGCTGCACTTTTAGGACCCAGCTCCTCAGCCACAGCTCTATTTACCACACTCACAGCCTCCACACATACCCATCTGATCTCCATGTGGCCCTGAGGGACCACGTTGAAACCACCAATGGGATGGCACTGGTTGTCGGGTTAGGAAAGCTTGAGCAATATGGCATCATTAGATAACATCTCCATTAGGCAGACAGAGTGAGCATCAGTAACCTTGAAAACACAGGCAACACTAAAGAATGAAGTGTAGTAAAGTAGAAAACAATGACGGCTGAGCCTCTGTTGCTTTTGTTTTATCATACTGTATTTGATTGTAAAGAATGGTCACTAACTTCTGAAAGTTTTAAGAATCTTCCCTTACCAGCCAATGTAAGCCAATCCAGCCCGACGTTAAACACCACCTAGTGCAGAAGCCACAGCACTCATCCACACCCTAGGATCCGGCCTGCCCAGTTCACACAGTCTGTGCTCACCACAAGCTCCCCGCCACGCAGACCCTGCCTGGCATAATGGATCTTGTGTGAGTATGGCCTTCTCACATTCCATCGACAGGCAAAACATCGAACATGCAATGGGAGGGTACCGCTCATTGGTTTCTCCACCGTAACTCTTCTCCGCCCTCCCAGCAAATCTAGGTCCCCATGCAGGGTTTCCAGGGTGTGGAACCGTGGTTTCCAGGCGGCCTTCTGGCTGAGTGACTTCCATGTAACCTTTGAATTGCCCCTTGTGAAATATTTCTAGTTTGTCTCTTTAGAGTTTTATGTCTATTTTGGGACTATTTGGCTTTGAGAAAAGGAAATCACGGGAACCTGGAATCTCAATTAATGGTGATCAGATAACATTCACCCACATCCTCTTCAGCAAAGCTCTGGACTTTGAGTTTAAATGCCAATTCCCTGCCTCCACCTTTTGGATCCTTCTGGCACTTTCTGGACCATGGACTTCTAAATAATGCCTTCTTTTTTTAGGTCTGAGAGCAGGAATTGAACTCAATACCTGATACGTTTGATCATTGGCTAGTGCTCTACCAACTAAGCCATGCCCCCAACTCCAATGCTTCTACTGCAAAGAAGAAAAGACAATGAAAGGGTACAAACCAAAAACAATTATAGTTTTCCAGGCACCAATGGCTCACAGCTGTAATCCTAGCTACTCAGGAGGCTGAAATCTGAGGATCATGGTTCAAACCAGCCCCAGCAGGAACCTCCATGAGACTCTTCTCTCCAATGAGCAACCAGAAAACCAGAAGTGGCGCTGTGGCTCACCTTGAGCTGAAGAACTCAGGGACAATGCCCAGGCCCAGAGTTCAAGAACCATGACTGACAAAAATATATAAACTTACTGTTTCCAAAATAGTCAAGCGCCATCTTTAGAGGAATCTATATTTTTTAGTTGAGATATATATGACCCTGGCACATAATATGCATGTATTACACATAGAGTCCTCTGGGAGATGGGCAGCAGGAAGAATCCAAGGCAATTCCAGAGCCAAAGCTGGGGCCCGGGAAAGAACCATGCAGAGGCAAAGCCGTCATAAATGCAAGTGACAGAGGCAGAGGACGGGTCCACGGCTGCCGGGTCCTCAAGATCAGGGATTTCAGATTTGTCTAGCCAACTCCCACAGCACGGTAAACCATTCCCTGCAGTATGCTTCTTAACGTCTAGCTCATAGTGGTTCCGTTTCTCTGGTTGAACCCTGACTAATAGGACAGTCTCTATTGGTACAGGAAAAAAAAAACAAGCAAACAAATGAACAAACACACAAAAGGCAAGGAAAGAAATGGCAGGAGAAGGGATGGAAGGAAGAAGGAAGAGAAGGCAGCACTGGAGACCAAGAGGTAAAATACTTTGGAGGCACCACTGGAAATTCCCCCATGCACTGAACGCAAGCCGTGTGCTAGTCCTGTGTATCTCCCCCGACCCCGCACCCCTGCACCCCACCACCGCCCAGCTGTGGGATTACCCAGTCCCTGGGGAGCCTGTGTGTCCCACCTCTGCCTGTGACACTCGCATTACACCTGGTCCCTGCGTCCCCTGGGCCTTAGTGGCTCCTTTCTTGAAAAACTGCAGACCCATGCTCCTAACCCCTGACTCCCAGAGCTAACATGTAACAGCACCATGGGGTTGGAGGTGGCGCTCAGTTGGTAGAGCACTGGCCAGTGAGCAAGAGCCACAGGTAAGGCTCAAGTCACTATCTTGGACTTAAACAAAAGAAAGACCCCCCCCAAAAAAAACAAACCAGTTACGTGTCTTCTGAGGAATTCTCCAGGTTTTTGCCATAGGTGCCAAATTCAATTTAAAAGGGGGATAGGAGCGGCCAATTGCCCAACATTTGACTTCACAGACATGCCCCGAACGTCATGTTAGGCCTTGACCACACAGAGCCTGTGGCTATGACAAACAGAGAGGGACGTCACCTACCACAGACCTTTGTGTGAACAGCACTCAGCGTATTTCACGTTGCTAATCATCATCTTGTTGTTAAACAAGATTAAACAAAACCTACCCTAGCCCATCACTGATTTTTGTTTTCATGTCTTCTGGTCACACCAGTTCAGAAGGGCGGACGTAAGACGTAAACTAATCCATACACAGGATGCCTTCACGCCCTGGCTCAGGGGACAGGGCTGCGCACCATCGCTGACTGAGCCAAGCCCCAGAGCTGTTCATGCTAAAGCCAGGAAAGAGAAAATTGCCTTTCTGTGTTCCCCCAGGGCCTGCTGCCATGAGCAGAGGCTGCTCCTCACCACGCAAGCACAGAAGCAAGGAAACCAGCCCAGGGACGGAGAGAGCCCCCCCAACGTTGCACTCTGTCCCCAGTGTTGCAATTGCCCCTGCAGTCACCAAGGTGACCCAGCACAGCCCCTTTCTAGTTAAACTAAGTCCAGCTGACCTTCTTTTACTTGCTCCCCAAAGAGGCTTACCTCACCGCGAAGAGAGAATCCCAAAGATTAGAGCTGCCTTACATGGAGATGAATAGCAAATTCTGACATGAAGGCGAGCTTGTAAACAGGAAACAAAGCCCAGAATACAGCACCAAAGAGATAAGGGAGAGATGAGAGATCTGTCCATGTGTGTGTATGTGTGTGTGTGTGTGTGTGTGTGTGGTGTGTGTGATGTGTGTGGTGTGTATGTGTGTGTGTGGTGTGTGGTGTGTGGTGTGTGTGTGTGGTATGTGTGGTGTGTGTGTATGGTGTGTGTGTGGTGTGTGGTGTATGTGTGTGATGTGTGTGTATGGTATGTGTGGTGTGTGGTGTGTGTGTGGTATGTGTGGTATGTATGTGTGTGTGTGTGGTGTGTGGTATGTGTGTGTGGTGTGTATGTGTGTGTGTGTATGGTGTGTGTGTGGTGTGTGGTGTGTGTGTGATGTGTGTG
>NW_012267226.1:22801766-22808873 GCF_000151885.1 Dipodomys ordii
GCTTTTTTCTTTTTGCTTATGTGGTGCTGAGGAATCGAACCCAGGGCCTCAGGCATGCAAGGCAAGCGCTCTACCACTGAGCCACCTGCCCAGCCCTGACTCAGCCACTTTTGATCAGGAGCCTTCAACCAGGACTTGTCTCACCTGAATAAAGTTCCTTGCACTCATTCTTCATTGTCTGAGATTCTGTCCCAAGAAGATTCCTGGGTGGCGGCAGCCTGCAGCAAAGCTGTGACCTGGCACCAGCAGCCTTGCTAGCCCTGGGCTCCAACACGAATGGCTGCTGCCGCCCTTGGAGCTGCAAAGGTCATCATGTGAATGGGCTCTGCCCACCACACACACTGCATCAGGACCAGTCTGGTCTGGTCATGTAACTTGGCAAGGTATTTCACATCCCCTAGACGAAACTGAAGAAGGTCAGATTCGTGTTTCAGTGTCACTCACTGAAACAGTACAGTGGCAGGCCAGGGATCTGATTCATGCTCTCGGAGTCTGGAGCCTCTCAGACCCATCTCTACCACTTCAGCCGCAGCATCAAGCCAGAGTCCATCACCATACCCACCTACAGACACCTGGCTGTCACTGCCCAGCCCTCAACATGCCGATGGGTGCATGTCTGCGAAGCCCTTCCCGAAGCCTGGCCACGCATGCAGGGCAGGCCGCAGCCCTGCTTGAATACGGCATTTCACAGCCAGAGCAGCGCCTGAGCAGCAGTGAGAAGGGGTGGCATGGCTGAGTGAGGCTCTCCAGCAGTGAGCCCAGAGGAAAAGAGTGGGAACTTGGAACAATTAGAACCATCCTAGTCGGAGCAATTAGTGGCAGAATAGAGAGTAATTTAATGCTCGGTAAGGAAGAAATGCACTTACGCTAAACGTTAGCATATGCCTCACAATCAGGCAGTATCTGCCCCAACACGTCTCATTCAGAGCTCATCCTTAGGAGCAGTCTTTGTCTTTCTTTCATAGCACACTCAGCACAAGTGTAGCCCTTTCATGGGCCCTGTGACTGTTTTCTGGGATTCAACCATTTCTGCATGCGTTATCGATGGTTGTGCTGGCATAAAATAGTGGCTTGAAGTTCATGAAAGAGAAATTAAACGTACTGCTTACTAAGTACGTGATAAGAAACCAGCCATATTATCCCACTGGACTCTTCTCCCTCCCTTTACCAGAGACAGACAGACAACCAGACAGGCACAGAGAGATTTACAATAGCCATAAGTGTTAGGTTCATGACCACGGATGGAGGGGACAAGATGGTGGAGTAGAGGCAGCCGAGTCTCACTCATTTCTTCACAAATTAAAACAACCTGAAGGACAGTTCCTCAGGGAATAATCATTGCATTGTACATTGTTCATTAAAAACAAAGGAAGAACACATATATTATACTATAGACATTTTACCTGAACTAATGCATGGCAGAAGACAATGGAAATGCAGCATTCCTGAGCAGGCATAAAAACCTTTCCTTACGGGCTGGGAAGGTGGCTCAGTGGTAGAGCGCTTGCCTTGCATGCCTGAGGCCCTAGGTTCAATTCCTCAGCATCACATAAGCAAAAAGATAAAAGCTGGAAGTGGCGCTGTGGCTCAGGTGGTAGAGTGCTAGCCTTGAGCTGAAGAGCTGAGGGACAGCGCCCAGGCCCAGAGTTCAAGCCCCATGACCGGACCCCAAAAAAAAAACACCTTTCCTTACCTTTTCACTAATTTGCCTCACGTGGAGTATTAAAAAAAAAAAAACTAGCCCCTAGCACATTTGGAGCCCATAAAGACTACATGAAATAAGATATTTTATTTTACAACACTGAACTTTTAAATTTTTAGTTATTGTTCACATAATTATTATTTAAATGTGACCAGATGTTAATATTTAAACTACAAAATCCCACTCACTCCTATGATAATCCTTCCTAAAGGATCTTATAAAATCGTCTCCGACTTTCAAGTTTGCATTTGCTTATTGGATGATCCCCCTTTCCCTGGCCCACCGTTTATCAATCTCAAGTCATTGCACACACACTTCTAGCTGCTCATCCCAAGGCCTAGCTCAAACCTCATTCAGTTCTTCGCTGTCGTCTTGGTTTTTTGTTGTTGTTGTTTTAAAGGAGCCTACATGTCAGAGTTTATTATAAGGAGAAAGATGGTTAAAACTGAAAACAGAAAAGAATTTCCTCCAGACTCTCATAAACTTCACGGAGGCTGTGTATTTGAAAAGCTTCACAGATTTTTGCCTCTCTCTCCCTTCCCCAGTCCCAAAGGCTTCCGGAGAGTCTTGTGGGGCCATAGCCTATCTCCGGTCACATGACTGAGAGTACCAGCTATCAGCACCTTGAGATTGTTTTGTACTGCAGGACTCCACATGTGTTTCCCCTTTATAAAAATTACCTCATGTCTCAGGAAGTCTCTTTTCCCCAAGCAGAACCAGCAGGTCTGCTCCGCCAAGAAGGTAAAGGAATCCTGGTGCGCACTTGCTCAAAGCTCACCCGCTTGCTGTGGAAGCCCGGCTTCCCGTCCCCAGACACACCAGCTATTCACTGCCTTGCTCACCACTAACGTGTGCGGGGCAACAAGAAGGAAGGGCTTGCCGCTGGCCGTCCACCGTGCCTTCCTTTACCCTAAGTTCAACTGTCTTTGATCCTTGACCCTGGACCAGAAGTGAGTCTGGTCAGAGTGCTGATCCTGGCTTCCACTCTCACAGATGCTTTAACCTGCTGCCAAAAGTGCTGAACACAGCAACATTTGAGAATTGCATCTCTTGCCCGTGCTTTTTCTAGTTTCCAGAAGGAAAGCTAACTCAAACCCCCTGTCTTGCTTTCCTGAAATTAAAAAAAAAATAGAAGTCTCAACTACTGTCTTCATTTTCCACCTAAAATATGCTCATTCTTGCTCTTCATGTTAAAATACACTTCTCATGCCAGAAATTATGGGAAAACATTTCTAAGCCCTTTTGAAACAATCGGGTTTGTGCTCTATTCTGACTAAGCCTTGTATAATCCAACTTGCTATGTAGCCCAGGCTGGTCTTGAACTCACAATTCTCAGTGCCTCGGCTCCCACGTACTTGGATTCCAGGAGTGTACCAGCACACCTGGCCAAGTCCTCTTTGTCCTGGTCATTATTTGCAAGCAATTAGATGTCAAAGGCAGAAGCAATGGAGCTCCTCTTCATCAGAACTTACCAGAGCTCCATAGATGATTTAGAGTTTATTCAATTATGACAATAATCCTAATGATTCCTTGCATTTTAATGATATGAGGTTTTTTTAAAAGAATTTTAATAATACCCACAAGTTTGAAAAAGGATCTCCTGCCTCTGGTATTACCAAAAGCAGGAATCTGGAAATCTACGGTGACCCCCTAGAAGTTGTAAACTTTTCAGTGAACTTTTATCACCCAAGGGTCTGCTTCCTCTCCTTTGGGGGCAGTTGCCATGGGGATTTATCCCCAACAGCCTGAACAGCACTCCACCTCCAGAACCTCACCCCTCAAGGGGTGGCTCAGGCATCAGTAGCAGCATGCAGAAGCCTGTCAGAAATGCAGAGCCCCAGGCCTCACCCCAGACCTCCTGAATCCAAAGGAGCATTGACTAAACCTTGGCCAAGTCAAGGCTGGGAAGGTGACTCAGTGGTAGAGCGCTTGCCTAGCATGCCTAAAGCCCGGGGTCCGATTCCTCAGTACCACATAAGCAGAAAAAGCCAAAAGTGGCACAGTGGCTCAAGTGGTAGAGTGCTAGTCTTGAGCAGAAGAAACTCATAGAAAGGGAAACAAAGGAGGAGGCAACAATGCTTGATAAGAAATGTACTCATTAACTTGCCATGTAATTGTAACCCCTCTGTACAGTATTTTCACAATAAAAAATTAAAAATTAAAAAATTAAAAAAAGAGTTATACAGACCATCACTGGGCTAAAGAATGCACCACTAGTAAAGTTACACTAAAAACTCAGAAAAAAAAAAAAAAGAAACTCAGGGACAGTGCCCAGGCCCTGAGTTCAAGCCCCAGGACTGGGGAATCAGGGGGCAGATCGCCAAGTGAGTGGATGAACTTTTAAGTTGGAGCAGCAGTAATCCACAGGATCCTGGAGTCTTTCCTGGTTCATGTGTATCCTTGGCTCCCTTCCCGCTCTCTCTCCCTGGTTCACCACTGAAAGGTGGAGATGGCTGGCCAGCCCTGCCTCGAGAAAGGAAGACTCACGTTTCCATTTTTGCCTGTCGTTTATCTTATAACTTAACAGACTCCACCAACCACCCCCCGTGACAAGATAGAATGTTTGGGACATGGAGAACAGATCTTCTCCGGTAAAGCGGAGGCCCTCTTTTATGAGATCAGCTTTCCGATCCAGTCCAATCCTGAGATTCACTCATTTTATCATACAGACATTTATAACAACAACAACACAAATCTCTCAGAGCCTTGCAAATTGCCTTGGGCTTGTCCACGTGTTATAAGCTCTATAAATGTTCTGCAGGCCGTCCTCATGCCCAGCCCGTCGGCTTGCTTGCCCAGTACCCTGACGCCTGTCCCCACCCTGAGCTCCAGAAACCAGAGAAACGCTAACACTGGAATGCCAGCCTGAAGGCCAAGACATGGGAAGAAGATGCTTTGCTTGGAGAGTTTTCATAAGATCCTATTTCTAGCCAAATTCCTATTACTTCTGAATTGTAGTCAGGGAGTGATTTCTTTTGTCATTAGCATCTCTCTTCCCAGAAGGCAAACTTTATCCTCCAAATAAAATTCAAGTGACCTGATCGCTTCCAACCCCAGGGTCATTTCAGCCTCGGTGTCATCGTGGATTCAAGATTGAGCCCTGTTTAATCTGTTCAAGTTCTAAACTGAATAGGGAGGGGGAAGTACACCAAGAAACAAAGAAAAGAAGCATAGCATTTGCAGAAGCAAACCCCTTGTGGGCTGCAGCCTGCTCACAAAGCAGCACAATGATCCAGGTCTTACAGTCAGCGCTCTCCCACAAAGTCTGAGTGCATTTGTTCTTTCAACAAGCATTCATGGAGTGTGTGCCACATGCCAGGGACTGTGATTGGCTAATAGACAAATCCAGGCACTTCCTTTCAATCAAGAAAGGCCTAACTTGCCTGTGGACACAAAAAGCTCAGTAGCTACAGAACCACACAACCGATACCATCCTGGCAGGTGGAACATGGCGACATGGGAAGGCAAACTAATAAGCCACGAGGACCTAAATATCAGGAAAATTCTGCTCTTGCTGTCAAGAGGTTTCTAATCTAGGTAGGAAAATAAGAGATCCACTTCACACCTATAAGCATAATCCTCTATGAGGCTGAGATCTGAGGATCAAAATTCAGAGCGAACAGACTCTTATCTCCAATTACACACACACATACACACACACACACACACAAGTAAACCAGCCAGAAGGGGACGTTGAAGCCTGAAAGTAGCCTAGACAGAGGCATATGGGTAACAAACTACCCCACCTCCCATCCTGGAGCTGCCACTCAGCCATAACTGAGAAACTACGCAACAGCTCCACAGCATGCACATGAAGAACAAGGATTTCATGAATAGCTCGCCGCTTCCTTGTGAATGAGAGGAAATGAACGGGATGAAGGCGGGCGGCGGTAATTACAGAGCTCGTTGGAGCAGAAGTCAGCCAGCATGTGCACAGGCGAAGCGTGGCTGTGGGCTGTGGGGTCAGGGATGGAGAGGGGACGAAGGTGCTTGCAGAGGTGAGGCGGGGAGTCTGTGCAGCAGTTCCTATGAGCACAGAACCCAAGGCCTACACTTCACAGCATCAGTGAGCAGCCCTTGCATTGGGGGCGAGGTTGGCCACGGAAGGATTCGGGGCTCAGGGCGTCTTTATTTCTGAGAGGTGGTCCCCTGCAGGTCCCTAAGGGTCCTGAATTTGGACGGTGCACCCCTGCAGCCCTAGGTCATTTTCCTCGTTTAGGGTGCTCAATGACGGTTCAGAGACTCTTCTGAGCAGGAGCGTCAGAGGCCTTGCCACACACTCAGCTCACCTTGATCCTCCGGATGACAGGAGCCAGAGGTGGGGGGTACAATGTAGGCACCAAAGGACACACCCCAAAGACTTTCCGGCCTACTGTGTGCTTTCTTAGCTCACAGGCAATGTACCTCCGGTCCCAGGACGCACTCGTGTGCTGAGCAACGCCGAACATGAACATGCGGTGGAGATACAAACTGTATGTGCATCGCCAACACGTGTGTGTGCGTGTGTGTGCGTGTGTGTGCCCGTGTGTGTGTATGCGTGTGTGCGCGTGTGCGTATGTGTGTGAGTGTGCATGTGTGTGCGTGTGTGTGCGTGTGTGCGCTTGTGCGTATGTGTGTGAGTGTGCATATGTGTGTGTGCGTGTGTGTGCGTGTGTGTGCGCGTGTGTGCGCGTGTGTGTGCGCGTGCGCGTGTGTGTATGTGTGTGAGTGTGTGTGCGCGTGTGCGTGTGTGTGCGCGTGTGTGAGCGTGTGTGTGCGTATGTGCGTGCGTGTGTGTGCGTGTGTGTGTGCGCGTGTGTGTGTGTGTGCGTGTGTGTGTGCGCGCGTGTGTGTGCGCGTGTGTGTGTGTGTGCGTGTGTGTGTGTGCGTGTGTGTGTGTGCGTGTGTGTGCGTGTGTCCGGGGCTTGAACTCCCCACCTGGGGCTGTCCCTGGGCTTCTGTGCTCAGGGGTGCTCTGGCTGCTCTTCCAGCCCAGTGGAGGATCGAGCCCCGGTACCAGCACAGAAAACAAGAAGAAAAGAAGAAAAAAGGAAGAGGGGGAAAAAGTGTGACCCCTCGTGCTCGTTCTGAGGGTCGCGCGTCTTGGTCACCAGTGAAGCGCATCCGCCGGAAGCCGGCAACCGCCTGGAGAGCAGCGCAGGCCCGGGTCCGCAGGCCCGGGTCCAAAGCAGGGCCGGTCCCGCAGGCCCGGGTCCCGCAGGCCCGGGTCCAAAGCAGGGCCGGTCCCGCAGGCCCGGGTCCAAAGCAGGGCCGGTCCCGCAGGCCCGGGTCCAAAGCAGGGCCGGGCCGGTCCCGCAGCGCAGCCTGGCGGGAGGAGGGCCGGCGCCCAGCCCCGGCTCGGGGCCCCACCTCCCTCCATCACCGCGCGGCTCAGGGACAGTGCCCAGGCCCTGAGTTCAAGCCCC
>NW_012267226.1:22810517-22813353 GCF_000151885.1 Dipodomys ordii
CCACGACCCCACGAGCACGACCCCGGCCCCGCCGACTCCACGACCCCACCACACCACACTCAATCACACCACACAGAGTCACACCACACACAATCACACCACACTCACCACACACAATCACATCATACACACTCACACCACACATAATCACACCACACACACACCACATACACTCACACCACATACACTCACACCACACCCACTCACACCACACTCACCACACACATACACCACACACACTCACACCACACTCTCACCACACACACCCCACACACTCACACCACACATACTCACACCACACTCACACCACACACAATAACATCGTACACACTCACACCACACATAATCACGCCACACACCCTCACACCACACACACTCACACCAGACACAATCACGTCATACACACTCACACCACACATAATCACACCACACACACCAAATACACTCACACCACACATAATCACACCACACACCACATACACTCACACCACACACACACCACACCCTCACAACACACACTCACACCACACACACACCACATATACTCACACCACACACTCACACCACACTCATACCACACACACACCACACACACACCACACACACACTCACTCACCACACACACTCACCACACACCACACACACACTACACTCACACCACACACTCACCACACACACACCACACTCACACCACACATACTACACACTCATACCACACACAATCACACCACACAAAATCACACCACACACACACCACATACACTCACACCACACACCACACTCACACCACAATCAATCACACCACACTCACACCACACACCATGCACACTCACACTCACAATCACACCACACACACCACAAACCACACCACACACACAATCACACCACACACAATCACACCACACACAATCACACCACACACAATCACACCACACTCAGTCATACACACCACACACCATACCACATACACCACACACTCACACACACACCACACATACCACACACAATCACATCATATACACTCACACCACACACAATCACACCACACACACCACATACACTCACACCACACACACTCATAACACACACCACACACAATCACACCACACTCACACCACACACACCACACATACCACACACAATCACACCACACACAATCACACCATACTCACACCACACACACACTACACACACTCATACCACACACAATCACACCACACACAATCACATCATACACAATCACACCACACTCAATCACACCACACACACCACACACAATCACACCACACTCACACATACCACACACAATCACACCACACTCAATCACACACACCACACACCATACCACACACACCACACACTCACACCACACACACATCACACATACCACACACAATCACACCACACTCAATCACACCACACAATTACACCACACTCAATCACACCACATTCAATCACACACACACCACACACACACCACACATACTACACACTCATACCACACACGATCACACCACACACAATCACATCATACACAATCACACCACACTCAATCACACCACACTCACACACACCACACACAATCACACCACACAATCACACACACCACACACCACACTCACACCACACACAGCACACACACCACACATACCACACACACCACACACAATCACACCACACTCAATCACACCACACTCAATCACACACACCACAAACACACCACACAATCACACCACACTCAATCACACACACCACACACACACCACACACAATCACACACTCATACCACACACCACAATCACACACACATCACACTCACACCACACACACCACACTCAATCACACACCACACACACAAACATCACACACACACACCACATACACACCACACTCAATCACACACACACAATTACAACACACACATACAACACACACACCACACTCAATCATACCACACATACCACACTCACACCACACATACATGACATATACCACACATTCAATCACACCACATTCACCACACACACATCACACACACCACACACCACACACAATCACACCACACACACCACACACAATCACACCACACACACACCACACAATCACACACAAACCACATGCTTACACTCAATCACACACCACACACGCTCACACTCACAATCATACCACACACCACACACAATCATATCACACACACCACACACAATCACAGCACACACTACATACTCAATCACACACCACACACTCACTCATACCACACACACACTCACAATCACACTGCCCACACATCACACATGCTCACACTCACAATCATACCACACACCACACACAATCACACCACTCACACCACTCACACCACTCACACCACACACACCACACACAATCACACACCACACACTCACACAACCCCCCGGTCTGTTGCCTGGAACAAAAGTGCAGAACTCAAAGGCTGACATGGCAAGCGCATGCTCAGTCACCTATAGACCTGCCTGACACACGTCGGATCCATAGTGACTTTGAAGCTCTCGGTGCAACCGTCGTAAAACAAGAACCAGTCGGCAGCAGAGGAACCTGGAGCCGCTAACTGACAGCAAGTCCAGGTGCCGGCGGTGTCCGGCCAGCAGGCCTCTACGGAGGCCGGGCCTCCAGCTGGACTCCCCCCCTGCCGGCCTCCACAGAGCCTGGGCCTCCAGCTGGACTCCCCCCAACCTGCACAGAGCCTGGGCCTCCAGCTGGACTCCCCCCCTGCCGGCCTCCACAGAGCCCGGGCCTCCAGCTGGACTCCCCCCCCCGCCGGCCTCCACAGAGCCTGGGCCTCCAGCTGGACTCCCCCCCC
>NW_012267226.1:22813937-22815285 GCF_000151885.1 Dipodomys ordii
CACAGAGCCTGGGCCTCCAGCTGGACTCCCCCCCAACCTCCACAGAGCCTGGGCCTCCAGCTGGACTCCCCCACACACACCGGCCTCCACAGAGCCTGGGCCTCTGGCTGGACTCCCCCCAACCTGCACAGAGCCTGGGCCTCCAGCTGCACTCCCCCCCCCGCCGGCCTCCACAGAGCCTGGGCCTCCCTCTGGACTCCCCCCCCGGCCTCCACAGAGCCTGGGCCTCCAGCTGGACTCCCCCCAACCTGCACAGAGCCTGGGCCTCCAGCTGGACTCCCCCACACACACCGGCCTCCACAGAGCCTGGGCCTCCAGCTGGACTCCCCCCAACCTCCACAGAGCCTGGGCCTCCAGCTGGACTCCCCCCCACCGGCCTCCACAGAGCCTGGGCCTCCAGCTGGACTCCCCCCCAGCCTCCACAGAGCCTGGGCCTCCAGCTGGACTCCCCCCCACCGGCCTCCACAGAGCCTGGGCCTCCAGCTGGACTCCACCCCCCCAGCCTCCACAGAGCCTGGGCCTCCAGCTGGACTCCCCCCCAACTGGCCTCCACAGAGCCTGGGCCTCCAGCTGGACTCCCCCCCCACCGGCCTCCACAGAGCCTGGGCCTCCAGCTGGACTCCCCCCAACCTCCACAGAGCCTGGGCCTCCGGCTAGACTCCCCCCCACCGGCCTCCACAGAGCCTGGGCCTCCAGCTGGACTCCCCCCCCAGCCTCCACAGAGCCTGGGCCTCCAGCTGGACTCCCCCCAACCTCCACAGAGCCTGGGCCTCCGGCTGGACTCCCCCCCACCGGCCTCCACAGAGCCTGGGCCTCCAGCTGGACTTCCCCCCAGCGTCCACAGAGCCTGGGCCTCCAGCTGGACTCCCCCCCCAGCCCCCACAGAGCCTGGGCCTCCAGCTGGACTCTCCCCAACCTCCACAGAGCCTGGGCCTCCAGCTGGACTCCACCCCCCCAGCCTCCACAGAGCCTGGGCCTCCAGCTGGACTCCCCCCCTCGGCCTCCACAGAGCCTGGGCCTCCGGCTGGACTCCACCCCCCCAGCCTCCACAGAGCCTGGGCCTCCAGCTGGACTCCCCCCCTCGGCCTCCACAGAGCCTGGGCCTCCGGCTGGACATCCTCTACACCCCCTTCAGCCCATGCCCAGCCGGCTACCACCCCCACCACTGTCCCCTCTCCTCCTTCTGCACAAGGGTGAGCAGGGGGGAGGGCAGGGGGAGGGCAGGGAGGGTGGGGGAGGGCAGGGGGAGGGCAGGGGGAGGGCAGGGGGGAGGGCAGGGGGGAGGGCAGGGTGTTCATTCAAACCTACTAATTAAAGAGCAATCTAGAAACAAGAGAACAATGATTTC
>NW_012267226.1:22815643-22832742 GCF_000151885.1 Dipodomys ordii
GGGCAGGGGGGAGGGCAGGGGAAGGGCAGCGGAGGGGCAAGGGAACCAGCAATCAGCCTGGAATCCACACATCCGGCTCCCATCGCGCCAGTCACCCAGCTCCAGAACCCGTTGAACACACTTGGCCGTCCCCACCCTCTAAAAGGAGCTATTTAGGTTGCACTCAGCACCCAGCACCCAGCCCCGACATGAGCTCCACAGGAGCCAGGCAGGCGGGAAGCCGGGCTTTGACGGAGGAATGCTGCTGACCTGAGGGGCTGGGCCACGGCTCAGGTACAGAACACCGGCCCGGAGCGCACGAGGCAGGCCCCGAGTTCAAGCCTGCCCGGGTCACAGAACACCGGCCCGGAGCACACGAGGCAGGCCCCGAGTTCAAGCCTGCCCGGTTACCAGGGTAAAAAAATCATCATTGTATACATATATATCATTACCTATGATAATTACTCATTACACAGAAAGTTTGTAATGAGCATAGTAATACAATACGACTCCAGCGTTTAGTTAGGGTGTGACTTACTGAGAAGAATTGTGTGTGCAATCTATGCCATTCTCTTATTTCCTTTTTAAGCATAAATACACTCGCACTGAGTAATTTACTTACACATAAATGAGCTGGGCGTGAACGTGCACATCCAAAAACCCAGCACTGGTGGGACCGAGGCGGGAGGATCATGTTTGAAGTCAGGCTGAGAGCAACCTTGCCGGCAGATAGACAGGCAGATAGATGGGTACGTAGTGGATAGATGACAGACAGACAGACAGACAGATAGATAGACAGGTGATAGATGATGGGTCACAATTCTCTTCTTGAAGTTGGGCATGTGAAAACTGCTCTCAGTTCTTCTGACAGACAAGAGAACCATGAATTCTGACAAGCTTTGAGGCTCCATTACACACACACACACACACACACACACACACACACACACACATTCTTGTCAATAGGGTAAAAATACTGAGTTGAAGGAAGTGGAATCACTTTCAGAAACTCGTAGCCAAAGATTCCAAAATCGTGAAACTGGTGTTCCTCTTGAGCAAGGTGGAGAAGGGGACTGCTCGGAAACCATCAGCCTCATGCTGGAGATAAGCTTGCATCTGGGAGCCTGTAGCTCACGCCTGTAATCAAAGCTACTCAAGAGGCCGAGATAGGAGGATCATGGTTTAAAGCCAGGGCAGGCAGGAAAGTTCATGAGATTCTTATCTCTGGTTTGCCACCAAAAGGCCAGAAATGGAGCTGTGGCTCAAGTGATAGAGCACCGAGACCCTGAGTTCAAGCCTCAGGACTGACACTAAAATAAATAAATAAGCTAAAAAGAAAAAGTTACAGCTGGGCGCTGGTGCTCACGCCTGTAATCCTAGCTACTCAGGAGGCTGAGATCTGAGGATCAGGGTTTAAAGCCAGCCCGGGCAAGAAAGTCCATGAAACTCTTATCTCCAATAAACCACCAGAAAACCAGAAGTGGTGCTGTAGCTCAAGTGGTAGAATACTAGCCTTGAGCTGAAGAGCCGAGGGACAGTGCCCAGGCCCAGAGTTCAAGCCCCACAACCAACAAAAAAGAAAAAAAGAAAAAAAAGAAAAATAAAAAGTTACATAGAAAAATAAAACCCATTCAATAGTGTTTGAAATGGATGGTATCAAAAGGAATTTGAGGCGTTTGTTCAAAGAGCACTGTACGTGCCTAGAAATCAGCACAGTGAGACCCTTGCATTCCTGTGCAACCAAGAAAAGTGGAGGAAGAACAATTTCCAATGTGTCCACTTACCCCCAAGTCTGCTGCAGTATCTCAGAGCCCCTCAATATTTCTGAAATAGCTGCATGAAGTGTTTCACACCAAGGAAGCTCAAATCGCAATTCTTAGGGTAGTACCAGATGAATATAAAACATTTATATATTATACATGTATACACATGTAATATTTATATACATATATATCACTTCAAAGCTTCTGAAATGTCAGCTCCTGTCTCATTAGGTTTCCCAGGCTGGCCTGGGATTCACAATAGACCCGCCTGGGTCTCTTCAGTGCTAAGATTTCCAGCTGCACCAGCGTGCACACTTGGTATGAGTTACTACCCTTTAAAAGTAAGTGATAGAAAACATCTATGATATTTCTGAATTTGATCCTCAATTCTTTTAAATGGCAAACTTGTGCTCACGTTATTCAGGTATGCTATTCAGGATTTCTGTGGAGATTTTGCTGACTTATTGATTGCTTGCTGTCTTACTTAGCTTTTAGAATCATAAAACTCCCAGTACAGTTTGCAGGGTGCAGGGTGCACCGTGTCCACCAGATGGCAGAGCAGCTCCATGAGTAACTTTCCCCATTTTGGCTCTCTCTTTTTCTCTCTCTGTTTGCCTTGGGCAAAAATCCCCAGCTGATCCCAGAAATAAATCTTATTTTCCTTCCCTTTTAGGGATCCTCCTCTTACACTCCCACCCTCGTGAATGAATATTTTCAGCAAAGGTTTGGACTCTGTAGGAACAGAGACACGGGGAGTGGTCCTGGAAGGATAATGGATGCTGACACTAAAAGGATGCTCAGAAAGAATGCGTCCCCCAGGGGACGCAGGGGGACTGCACCGCCCCCTAGTGGCCACAGCCATTTATTTCTGAGCTTAATGAAGCCGGCCAGGGTTTTATGTAAGCTTCTCCACCCTCTCAGAGGCCACTGTTTTGCATAATTCCAATGGCATCCAGCCCCAACCAAGTGGTCCACTCACAGCGCTCAATCCTGGCAGTCTGTCTGGAGACATATCCTCTAGAGAGTTAATATCATGACAGACCAAGAACCAAAGAATTACCCTATGACCTCACTATTATTTGGCCAAAAGATTTATAATCATTTTATTAAATCAATGTTGCCCAAATTCTATTAAGAAAACCTGAGCAGATCTATGATTCTCCAGCAAATGTTTTATCCTTTTGTTCTGGTTATTTTTTGTTTTGGTTTTGGTTTTGTTTTCCAGTCCTGGGGTTTGAACTCTGGGCCTGGGCACTGTCCCTGAGCTTCTTTTGCTCAAGACTAACACTCTACCACTTGACCCAGAGCAACACTTCTGGCTTTTTCTGTTTATGTGGTACTGAGGAATGGAACCCAGGGCTTCGTGCATGCTAGGCATGCACTCGACCACTGAGCCACCTTCCCAGGCCTCTGTTTTTTGCTTTGTAATTAATATGTACTGATTGCAGGACAGGGCTTTCGCTGAGATGTTTCCATACAGGCTTATGAGGAATCACAAGCTCACCTCCTTCCCTCTCCCTTGGTCTCCTTTGTTGTTCTTCCTTCGGGTTTTGGTTTGTTTGTTCTTTGTGCCCAAACCAGGGCTTGAAGTCATGGCCTGGGCACTGTCCCTACACTTGATCACTCGTGATTGGTCCTCTACAACTTGAGTCACACCTCCATTTCTGGCCTTTTAGTGATTAGTTTTAGATGACTTGCACAGATTTCCTGCCTGTGCTGGCTTTGAATCTCCATCCTCACATCTCGGCCTCTGGAGTAGCTCAGATTACAGGCATGAGCCAGGGACACCAGCCTGGGTGTATGTCTGTCTGGAACACAAATTAAATTTGCTAAGAGGGAAGAGGGTGGCCAATGGATGCTGGATAGGAAAAGAAGGATCATCAGCAGAGGGACTTGGCGGAAGTGTGGTGGAAGCCATTCCTGTCCTCAGGACAGCACCGTTCCTAGGTGCTGTGTACGTGTGTGCTCATGAAATAGTTAAACTATTGGTGAGTGAGGAAGAAAGTGCTGCAGCCCATCGGCTGCCCGGGGCCAGGCCTGCAGGGAGGGGACAGAAGCAGCCATTGTGGGGTCCTGGTTGGTTGGGGCTGTGGGAGGAAATCTCAGGGATAATCAGCTGGGAACGTATCCTTTGGCCTCTGACAAAATGCAAGCATTCTAAATCTCCTCTCACTGGACAGCCAGCCTCTGCGGGCTTAAACAGGAAGCCCGGACAAACTTATTTGCATGTAAATAGCGTGGAAGAACAGAAGCAGCTCGGAAAATGCGAACCCAGGTGGTGAACTTGCACTGGAAGCCATTCCTAGATGAATCACCAAGAAGCTGTGACCTTCCCACTCAGGTCAGACAAAGCGAGCTGAGTTCTAGCCCCACTCCTGGATGACAACCAGAGAACGACTGCAAAAAATGGGGGCGGGGGGGCGTGGTCTCCGCCCCACAGCAGCAGCTCAGGTCTGCAATCACAGCTCCTCCGGAGCCTGAGATACCAAGGCAGCCTGGGAAGACTGTGTGGAAAAAGGAGGAAGGAGAAAGAAAGAGGAGGAAGGGGAGAAAGAGAGGGTGGGAGAGGCCAGTGGGAGGGACCAGAGATCTACTTCCCCGTGGTGGACACACACACGGCTCCACAAAAGCCAGCACCACACCTGTAAGGCGTGCCCGCCAGGTGAGCTGCGTGGAGACACGCCCCAGGGGCGTGCTCGTCCACCGGAGGAGAAAAGCGAAATTCCCTGGCCTCTTGCTTTCCTGAATTTCGACATGGAGGAGGAGAGGATCGAGATTCCCAAAGCTGGTGATGCTGAACTTCCCCTTTGCTGCCCAGCTCGGAGCAAAGCGGGAGCAGCAGGCTCAGAAGCAGAGCTGGGTTGCGTCTTCCCATTGTCACCTCTGGGCCTCTCTTTCCTCCATTCCCCACCCTGGTTGCTCCTCCTCATCCAGTGAACTAATGTGCTCAGACCCAGGAGCACACCATATACATGCATGCACACACACACATCCACACGCTTACACATCCACACACCCCACATCCACATACATCCACACATATCCACACACCCCACATACACACAGGGTTATTTTTGCCCAGAAGAGATGGTTCTGCAAAGACATTGCATTAATTACCACATTAATTTCCCATCCCGGGAAAAGCTCAGCAAACCCGAAAAGCTTCCTGCAGGCAAACACCTGTGCAGCCCAGTGGCAGACTGGGCTCCGGGTTAGGGAGGCAGCAAGGGAGCTGGAAAGCACCCAGCGCTGGCTTCCGTGCAGGTGTGGGGTGTAATTGGGTGTTAATTGGGTAGCAGGTGGAGGCTCACAGGGTGCAGGGAGCCGCAGAGTAAGGAGGGCAGAGGCAGACTGCCGTAGCCTAATTTGAAAGAGTGGAATTTTCCTTCTCCTCTCTTTGGTCACAGGAGAAACGGGCCACACACGGCCGCTCTGTGTGCCCAGCCCTGTGTTGCACTTCTGCGAGGTGGGCAGCTGTGAGGATCTAGCCTTTTATGAACACAAAAGCCAACCTGGGTGCTGCTGGCTCATGTCTGTCATCCCAGCTACTCAGGGGGCTGAGAGCTGAGGGTCGCAGTTCAAAGCCAGCCTAGGCAGACAACTCTGGGAGACATGGCCTCGGGTGAACCACCAAAAAGCAGGAAGTGGAGCTGTGGCTCAGGTGGCAGGGCACCAATGTTGAGCAAAAAAGCTAGAGGACAGCATTCCAGCCGTTAGTTCAAGCCTCAATACCAACCCAAACAAAGAGAGAGAGAGAGAGAAAAAAGCTTGTGCAGGACTGGGTTGTAGCTCAGGGCCAAAGCAGTGCCCAGCACGTGCCAGGCCCTGGGTTCTATTCCCCGTGACACACACACACAATCATAAACCAATATTTTCATGACATATGATAAAAACGGACTTACTTGAAAAAAACAATTTTCTCTCGCACAAAATACAGTGGAACAGGATGGCTACAGAACATATGACTCACTTCCAGCGGAGGTGGAGGTGGTGTTGACAGCCAAACACAATTGAAAAACACCCCGTGCATGCGGTTCAGGGGTCTCTGCGTGCCTCTGTGCATCTTGGGAAAGGGGCCTGGCCCCATCGGAGCTGGAGTTTGGCAGATGTATTTGATCAGAGACTACGATTCTCACAAAACAAGAAGCCACTAAATTGTGTGGGTGTCAGGTGCGTCCCATCATGGTGTGTTAGGCTACTCGAGGAATCTTTCGATTAACCCAAGACGTAAGTCTCAGTCTCAGCAACCCCTAGGAGCCCGTCCAGTGCAGCTCTGAGGACAGCATACTCCGGCTGGGACTATGGAAGCGAAGAGTGAGATGTGGTCACTCAGAGGGTAACACACAGTCAGGTGTGAACAAAATGGCATCGGACAAAACTGCCTTAAAAGAATGTAAAGGGGGCTGGGAAGGAGGCTCCGTGGTAGAGCGCTTGCCTTCCCTGCATGAGGCCCTGGATTCCATTCCTCAGCACCACATAAGCAGAAAAAGCCGGAAGTGGTGCTGTGGCTCAAGTGGTAGAGTGCTAGCCTTGAGCTGAAGAGCTGAGGGACAGCTAGAGTTCAGGCCCCACAATCAACAACAACAACAATTTAAAAGATGCTGGGTGGTGGGTGGTGGGTAAAAGATGCTGGGTGATGGGTAGCTACTCAGGAAGCTGAGATCTGAGGATTACAGTTCAAAGCCCAGGCAAGAAAGTCTGTGAGATTCATCTCCAATTAACCAGCAAAAAGCCAGAAGTACAGCTATGGCTCAAATAGTATAGTACAAGCCTTGAGGGGGGAAAAAAAGCTAAGAGACAGCATCCAGGCCCCAAGTTCAAGCCTCAGTACCAGAATACACACACACACCACACACATGATTGAGCTCATTTTTATCCAGGGATGGAAGGATGGTTCGATATATGCAAATCAACACACATAATAGAGCATATAATCAGAATAAAAGACAAACTCACATAATTATCTCAATAAATGAAGAAAAATCCTATGACAAAATTCAACATCCCTTCATAAGAAAAGCACTGAGGAGATCAGGAATGGAAGCGTAAGACTATAGGCAGCATCATACACAATGGGGGAAATCTGAAAATGTTCTATACTTAAAAAGCCCTATGCTGGATGCCAGTGACTCACACTTGTAATCCTAGCTACTCAAGAGGCTGAGATCTGAGAATCGCAGTTCCAAGCCAGACCAGGCAGGAAAGTTTGTGATACTCTTATCTCCAATATACCATCAAAAAGCCAGAAGTGGCGCTGTGGCTCAAGTGGTAGAGCACTAGCCTTAAGCTGAAGAGCTGAGGGACAGCATCCAGGCCCAGAGTTCAAGCCTCAGTACTGACACAAGCATACGCACACACACACACACAATCCCAATGCTATTCTTCACAAGCTCATCTTAGTCAGTGTGGAAACTGATATACAAAGCTGGAAGTAACTTGGCCAAGGGAACACAGACAGGAATAGAATTCTGTCACTTCTATCCACATTGCTGGCCACTCAGCCTAACCACATGCAACCATGGTACTGAAGATCAGCTATAACCATGGGGATGGCCAGGGTGATGATGGTAATAGTGGTGGTGCTGATGGTGATGATGGTTCTGACAATGGTGTTGATGGTAATGATAACAGTGATGCTGGTGATGGTGATGATGATGATTGATGATGGTGGTGATGATGATGGTGGTGATGATGATGATGATCATCATCATCATCAGTGATGGCAGTGGTGATGATGATGGTGGTGATGATAATAATGGTGGTGGTGATGATGAAGGTAGCGGTGATGATGATGATGGTGGTGATGATGATGGTGATGATGATGATGATGATCATCATCATCATCAGTGATGGCAGTGGAGATGATGAGGGTGGTGGTGATGATGATGATGGTGGTGGTGATGATGAGGGTGGCGGTGATGATGATGATGGTAGTGGTGATGGACAGGAAGAGGAGGACAAGGATTAAAGTATGTTAGGAACTCAGTTACTGAATTCAGTCCTCCTGTTCTGGGAACAGAAACAGGACAATGTTAACAATGAACACAAGAGGGACCTGTCACACCAGCCTAGAGGAACAAAGAGATGATTTCCAGGGAGCCACCCACTCCTGAGTCCCAGGAGAGACAGGCCTGCGGCAGAGACGCCACGCCCACACAGCCCTGTAGAGCTGCTGTATTCAATCCAGTGTTCTCACAGCCGCCGGTAAGCTGCTGCTCACAATTATATGAGTCTGTTAATAAGGAATTAAGATACAGACTTCTATTGTCTTCAAGAAAACAATGCGTGTTTAATCAGCCACGATTTTATATTTTTATTTAGACTTGTTTTTTTTATAGATTAAGTACAGACACTTAATTTTCATGAAAAAAAAATCAAGTAAACCATCCAGGACACCCACTGCGAGTGGAAACGGGGCTTCTGCCCCCCCTCCCTTTCCCCTCCCTCACGCCAAGGTGGCCAACGGCGGCCACTGCATTCCCAGAGGAGCCGGAGGTCCTGGGTGGGAGCGCGGAAGGAATCCAGGCTTCCCAGAGAAGGGGAGTCGAATGAGAAACAGATGGGCTCCAATTTCTAAACCGGAAACACTTTTTGTTCCTCATGGGGGTTGGTTGTTTACTGGCTGTAATCTGACCCCAAAACAGGAGGCAGAGTCCAAAGGGCTGCAAGCCAGGCCTGGACATCAGGGACTAGAAGTGAGTCCGGTGAACCCCGCCAGCCTGGGCAGAGAGTGGGAGGCGCTGGGCCGTGTTCCACCCAACTTGGCCCTGGTTCAGGATGACCAGCAGTGCCTTCCAGCTACGGCCTTGTTTCTGGCTGTCTGAGCCTCTGGCTTGGAGAAGCAGCCGTGGCTGGGGCTGTGTGTGGGGCCTTCAGAGCCAGGCTCTGTGGGGCTGAGTGCAAAGGCTATGGATGCGGAATGTAGCCGGCGGGGGACTTGGGTTCTGAAGGCAAGAATCCACATCTTCCGAGTTCCAGTGCCGGTGTATGTGGTGTACGTGCACATGCGCACAAGAACATATGCGCTCTACCACTTGAGCCGGCGCAGTTCCACTTCTGGCTTCCTGGTGGTTAATTAGAGATAAGAGCCTTAATGGACTTTCCTGCCTGGGCTGGCTTTGAACCGTGATCCCCCAATCTCAACCTCCTGAGTAGCTAGGATTGGAGGCGTGAGCCACCGGCACCCTGCTCACAGGGTCAAGACTCCCAAGTAACAGGGCAGCTCCTAGATAAGTCCTTCAAGATGTGGTTCTAGAAAACACTAAACCCAAAAACAAAACCACAATACCTTTGCCAGACCTTAAAAATGAATCAATATTCCATCAGTGTTTAAATTGGTAGAGGACTTGTGTTTGTTTTGGCTACTACCATATAAAGCTTGGTGTTCAGAACAATGCCTAGCACACCTTGCTGCTGGATGCAGGAAAGAACACTTGGAACTTACGTAACAGAACAATTCTTCTTCCTCCTCCTCCTCCTCCTCCTCCTCCTCCTCCTCCTCCCCCTCTTCGTCATCATTTCTTCTTCTTCCTCCTCCTCCTCCTCCTCCTCCTTGTGGTTTGCTGGAGATAAAGGCTGAATGGGGGGGGGCGGGAGGAATCCATCCTCCAGCCTTTGCTCCTCCCTCCCTCCCTCCAGCCTCCCTCCTCACCTCCCATCCGGCCTCACCTGTGCAGCCAGCTTGCTGGGGTGGAAGGGCAGCGGGCACTCGCAAGCCGGTGGGCAGGGTGCACACTCGGATGAAGAGCTCTTCCTCTCTTCCAGCTTCATGTCCAGTGCACAACCGAGAGTCCTTGCACCGAAGGAAGCCGTTATGGAGGCCCCCCTCCCTCCTGCCCCCGCCTGTGCCTCTCCCTCCAGGCCTCTGCCCCACCCCTGCCCTCCGGAGCCTGGGAGCCCTTCTAACCCCTTCAGTAAGAGCGAGGGACAGCTGTGGGGGGCTTCCACCTGGCTTCGTCCTCTGTGATGGGCCCAGGAGGTTGGAAGTTTCCAGGCATTTCAGGACAGCCACTACGTTCGCTCCTCATGCACACTGGTAGAGGTGGGGGTGCTGGGTACCTCATCACAGGAGGCTCCCGATTTCCTTATCCCGGAAAGGAGGTGGGTGACACCAGGGGCTGATCCCTGCCTGTCCCGCCCCCCCCATGCTCTTCTCACACATTAACATGAGAGTGAAGAAATGCATGAGCGAACAAATGAATGTGAGGGTGAGCTAGCCAGGAGCCAGCGGCTCACACCTGTGAACCTTGAGCCACACACCCAGCCCAATGCTTTGTTTTCTCTCTCTCTCTCTCTCTCTCTCTCTCTCTCTCTCTCTCTCTCTCTCTCTCTCTCTCTCTCTGCCAGTCATGGGGGCTGAACTCTGGGCCTGGGCGCTGTCCCTCAGCTCTTCAGCTCAAGGCTAGCGCTCTACCACTTGAGCCACAGCTCCACTTCCAGCTTTTTTCTTTTTGCTTATGTGGTGCTGAGGAATCAAACCCAGGGCCTCGTGCATGCAAGGCAAGTACTCTACCACTGAGCCACCTTCCCAGGCTCACAGTATCTCTTTTAAATAAATAAATAAATTGATAACATCTTAGAATGGACCGCTTTTGGATGCACTGAGGATGCAATTTTGGTCCCATAAGGACTGGGACTGCATCTGGGGCACAGTTGGCAGGGGCTGTAAGAGATGCTCTCTGCTCGCTTTTCAAACAGATGCAGACGAGGACTGTGTGGGCCTCCTTCATGTGTGGCTCCAAATGGCTTGCTTTACTTCTGAACAGACTGACCAAAGATCATCTCGACCCGAGCATACACCAGTCCTGGGGAGGAGGTGAGCAGAAGTGTGCCAGCGGGAGGAGGAAGCGAGCAAGCGGAAGACTGCCGAGCCATCACCTGTCCAGGCGCGACGGGCTGTAAATGATTGAAGACAGTACGTCCTAGTGGGAAGCTGTCTGGTGAAGTGAAGCCATTCCTGTACGTCACCTGAGGTGCATTCAGCGATGGGTAACCCTCCGAGTCCTCTGGCCACCCCGATCGAGTTCCAAGTCCATCCAGGAGACTGGCTGATAAAGGAAAAGGCAAGGTTGATATCCTGAGTTAATCAATGCTGGCCTCCGCGGGCCAGTCCATCTGGGAAACTAACTGGGCCACTTGGCCTGACTGTGCTGTGCAGCCCAGGACGACATCGGAATGCTCCTCTCTGCCCTGAAGAAGCAGGAAATGCAATCAGCAGCCTGTTACTTGGCCTAAAGAAGAGAACATGGGACAGCCAGAGCTCCGGTTCCCAGCGGCCGGTCAGCCCTCCAATCAAGGGCCCCCCAGCTTCCCACACTGCTTCAAGATAAGCTCAGAGGAACACGTGTGGTCAGCTTGAGCACCAGCTGTGGCCTGGCTCTGAGGAAGAGTGTGAGTTCGTCACCGGAAGAAAGGGACATCCCTGAAAACAAAGGCGAGCGGAACAGAATTGCAAATACTGACAGTGCGCTCTTCTCCACGGAGAGGTTTAAAACTAATCACTTGCAGGGCGCTGGTGGCTCACACCTGTAAACTAGCTACTGAGATCTGAGGGTGGAGGTTCAAAGCCAGCCTGGGCAGACAAATCCAACAGACTCTTACCTCTAATTAGCCAGCAAAATGTCAGCGTGTCTGCTCAAGCACACACGTGCACAGGCGCACAGGCACACATGTGTGTGCATGCGCGTGCATGCGTGCACACACACAGACACACACACCACACACACACACACACACACACACACCACCTCTCTTCCTGCTTTAAGTCTGCCCAACACCCCCCCCCTCCCAACCAGCCTCCAGCCAGCCTTGCTCCGGTTCCAGTGCATGCCCCTCAGGCAAACCTCGCAGGACTGGCTTCAGGGAGACTTAAACTATCGGAGGCATGAGAAGAACCCAGCTGTCCCTGTGCTATCAAGAACTTCACCCACAGAGGACACAGCTACAGGAGAGGCTCGCGGTGCCCTGGAAGTCGGCGGAAGGCCTGCCTCCATGCGCTAGCCGCCGGGACAAGGGCCGGGTGGGCTTAGATTCCACGTGTGCCATGTGCGGAGAGAAAACATAAAAGCTGCTCTGGCTGGGCCCTGTGAATTTACTGAAAAGCTCCCCCTGCCCCCCGCCCCGACTTTGAATCTGTGCCTTTGATCTGAGAGGATTTCTGCTGTAGTCACCGCTGCAATCACCTCGGGCTCCAAGAAAGAGCAGATTCACAGGCATCCATCTGTCTCGTGTGGAAGACACACAGCCTCAAACAAGCAAAGTCTGCTTCTTATCATCTTAAAGGAAACAACCAAAGACTTAGAAGGTCGCCTTGCTCCTGATCTGTTCCAGTAACAGTAATAACAACGTCCCCAGAATTCCTCCAGGACAAAGACTGAGCTGACTGCCACCAGGCCGTACCTGAAGCCGGGGCTGTGTGCACTCTGCAGACCTTTCTCCTCCCCTGCCCCCAATTCTCCCTATTTAACCTGAGGCCGATGTCTGCACCCCCAAAGACTGCTGAGGGTGTGCTCAAGTGCTGTCTCCCCAAGGCTGCTGGGTAATAACTTTCTTTTCTGCCCTTTACCATGTCTCTTCTTTATTTGGCATAAGGGGACAAGCGGTTGGGGCTACTGTGGGACTCCTGGACTTCGGGCCTGGGTGTAAGATCCCAGTTTCACGAGCAAGGAAAGCGATGGAGCCAGGCCTGGCCTTTAAAAGGAGCCAGAAGGAAGGGGTCTGGGCAGAAGGAGCTGCATGAATGGGGAGTGGCCTTTTCCAAAGAGGAACAGGCCAGCACAATCCCTCACTCACTTCCTGCCCCACCCTGCCACCATCTCCTCCTCTTAACCCCAGTCTGGTAGTTGAGCACGTTTCTCCTGGATTTGTTTTTTTCAGGCCATGGGGCTGGAACTCTGGGCCTGGGCGCTGTCCCTCAGCTCTTCAGCTCAAGGCGAGCGCTCTACCACTTAAGCCACAGCTCCACTTCTGGTTTTCTAGTGGTTAATTAAAGAGTCTCACAGACTTTCCTGCCTGGGTTGGCTTTGAACCATGATCTCCTTAGGTCTTGTCCTCCAGAGTAGCTAGAATTATAGGTGTGAGCCACTGGCGCCTGGCTTCTCCTGGATCTTGAAGTCTATACAGCCTCAAGTCAACGAAGGAATATTAATAGAATGGGCTAAACATTGCATCCTTTCTCCTCAGGTGACAGGCCCCAATCTCTGGACTCTCTAAATGTTACTTGGTAGGGGGGGAAAATGGATTTTACAAGATGCAATGAGACTAAGGGTCCCTAGGTAGAAAAAAAAAAATCTTGGATTATCTGAGCAGATCTTAAATGCAGTCACAAGTATCCATATAAGGAAAAGACAAAGGGAGATTCCAGATAGACAGCACAGAGTGAAGACAGAATAGAAAGACACTCCAAGGTGCAATCTTAAGAGTGGAGAGATGGGGCCACAAGCCAGGGCAAGCTGGTCACCACCAGAAGCTGGAAGAGGCAAGGGACAGATTTTCCCCTGGGACCTGCAGAGGGAGAAAGCACTGCCTTCCCATGCCTTGACTTCCCTGTTCTCTGGTGAGGGCTCTGGCCTGCAGATCCAGGGCAGCGCAGACTATCAGCCTTTGTCTCTCTCCATTTGTGGTCATTGGTTACAGCAGCTGCAGGAAACTAATGCAATCGCATTCCTCCCGACATCAAGCATCTCTTTGCCTCCCGGTCTTTTGGAAGAAAGAAGAGAAGGGAGAAAACAGGACGATTTGTTCCTTGCTTTATTAATTTTGCTTGTTTAGTTTTCAATAGTTTAGTGCCTCATCCCCAGAGGAGAGGAAGTTGGCTGACACTGGAGGTTCCATCCTAAAGAGTCATGGTGGGGGTGGGGGGTGGGGGGGATCTGCCCTGCACTTTTGACAATGGGCAGTTTGCCTCTCCACGCATGTATTTGATTGAAATTCCCTGGTCCCAGTGAGCTGGGAGCTGGCTTTGACTACCTCCATCCATGACAGGTAACTAGGGGTTCAGTGAATGTATAAAACCCCCCCTTGTCAGACTTTAGAGCAAACTGGCTAGGCCAGAGCACTGGTCCTCAATTCTACTAAAGGAAAATGTATACGTAATTTTTCACATAGAAGTTGAAGTTAGGCCAGGCACTGGTGGCTCACACCTGTAAGTGAGGAGGCTGAGACCTGAAGATCTCAGTTCCAAGCCACCCAGGGCAAAAACGTCTGCAAGAATCTTATTACCGGTAAGTCATCAAAAAGCCAGAAGTGGAGCTTTGTCTCAAGTGGCAGAGCACCAGCCTGGGCAGACAAAGCTAAGTGAGAGTGTGAGGTCCTGAGTTCAAGTCCCGGAATGGGCATTAAAAAAAAAGTAAATAAACTTCCCCTTAGGTTGCCTCAGTGTGTCCCTTTGCATATGGAAAAAGAAGTTGGCAAAGGAGTCTGCTCCCGCATTTTAGCTAGTACCGTTTAGTTCATATCACAGTCATTGTTCTTCGATGAATCAGGGACAGAGCCTTCCTAAGGAAGGACCGGGACCTGGAGTCTCCTCCAGGGGTGGGGCGAGGTGGGGATTTGTTCAGACAGCCCCCCTCCGGCGCTGGCTGCCAATGCCTTCGCTTGCACTTTTCTCCCGCAAGGCAAGGTGGGCACACACTAAAAGAATGACAGCGTCATCAGCCACGCCCACCCCAGCTGCCTGGGGGTTATAGGGTAGCTATCCTGAGAAAGTGACTAGGACCCGTGGCCTGGAGGGAAGCAGCCACACCCCGTGCCCTGAGTCAACAGGCTTTGTGGTCTGGAGAGAATTCAGACTGGCTGGGACCAGCTGGTCTTCCCTGCGGGAGGAAGCTGATAGAGGCTCAGGTGTCAATTCCACCAGTGCCTCCCCCCTCCCTCCCCACTGCTCTAAGGTGCCGGCCAGATGAGTAATCATTCTTCCATCTGTGGAACACAACCAGATAGATGTTCATAAAGCTCCTCTTGGCTTTCCACACTCAGTACCATCAAAAGCGCAATGCATCTTAATTGCCAGCCCTGCGACCTGGGGCAGAGCAATGGAAATCATGACAAAGGTGGTTAAATACTGGCATTGGGCTGAAGGGTGCCATGTTGGGAGGTCCAGAAGTTTCTCAGGCAAAACAGCCTGCTGGCTTCCGTCTGCTTTCCTGCAGGCTTTCTAAAACTGCTTTTGTACTCCGTGCTTTCTCTGTCCCACAGTTTGCCTAAAGGTGGGGGAGAGAGATGCTGAACTCAAACTTTCTAGAGAAACAGCTCCTGCAATTGCAAAGACAATATAGGGAAAGAATGATGAGGGATTTAAAAGGAAACAAGAACTAATATTCAAGGGAATAAAAAGATCCAGGCAGTACCTGGATTTGTGTAGCTCACACCTGTAATCCTCGGGACTCAGGGGGCTGAGACCCAAGGATCAAGATTCAAATTAACCCTGGGGAAGAAAAGGTTGTAAGACTCTATTTCCAAAACAGCCAGCAAAATACCAGGCTGGAGGTGTGGCTCAAGTGGCAAAACAGCAGTCTTACATGAGAAAGCCAAAGGAGAGACCAAGTCCTGGACTTAAAGCCCCAGTATCAGCAAAAACAAAAAGAAGAACAAAATTCACAAAACACTAACAACAACAAAAGCAAAAAAAAAAAGACGAATACAGGCATATAGTAGATGTTCAATAAATTTGGGCAGTTATGTGTACAGAGCTTTGTGGGTGCCAACATGCTTCCACAAATACTACATCCAGATCATCTGGCTCTAAGCCTACACATTTGGGGGAAATAATTAGAATATTGGGTCATGTCCTGCATGCTTTCCTGAATTAACTCCAGAGACTCAGTCTACCAGGTATATTTTCCCTATTCTGCTCTTGTCTTTTTGCTCTGAATCCTAGAAATGCATTCCGCTCAGTTTCTTGGGCATCCTCTAGGCTCTGGAAGAGGAACTAATGTTTCTTCCATATAAAGATACGGTCCTCCAGCCCTCCACATTAATGCTCAATGGCTGCTGCTGCTCCAGCCCTCTTATCTCCCCAGTTCCAAGTGTCCCAGGATATTTTTTGAAGGAACACAAGGGGCCACGGGATGACAGAAAATTAATGAAAATCATTTCCTCTGGTCACAACATTGGACGCCTTATAAGGCATTGGTATCCTCTTTGTGTACCTCTGGGGAAGGCTAGTGGCTGTGGTTTCGGGTACCATCGAAGGTGTGCCATGCCAGGGGATGGCAGTCTATACAGATGAGGCCGAGGCTGTCAGGGAGAAGCAGTCTGCTGGTCCAGGGCATCTCAGCGAGTAAAGCTCTGGCTATTCGCTTGCAAGCTCCATGGTTGGTCCCGGGCCATCGGAGCTGCTTCCCAACCTATAAAACTGATCCGGGGAAGGTGCATACTCTGTGAGCTAGTGTGACATTGCATGAGTCAGTTCGTTTATTATGCTTAACAGGATGGCTGGTACATAAAAGAAAGAGCCCAGTGACTGGTAGGTTTCATTATTGCTGTTATCAATCCACCGATCAGTAAGAGGTACAATAAAGGGCACTTGATTGTTCTCAGGGCCTGTCCCTTAGCTTTTTCTCTAGGGGCTGGTGCTCTACCCCTTGGAGATAAGAATCGGATGGCCTTTCCTGCCTGGGCTGGCTTTGAACCTTGAGCCTCAGATCTCAGCCTTCTAGTTAGCAAGGATGACAGGCGTGAGCCACAGGTACCTGGCTTGTGCCTCCTTCCTTAGGCGGAGGAGGGAGCTGTGTGGCCCAACTATGGCGGAGCTCTCTGATGGTTCCCGCAGCCATGCCCAGCCTTCTTTGGCTGTGCCCATCTTCTTCCTTGGTTTCCTTCTGTGGACCTGATGCTCAGACCGCCTAAAAACCACTCCAATGACTAGAAAGGCCCCCAGGCCTTCCTCCCTCCTTCCTCCTCCTCGCGCTCCCTTCCTCTCTCCTTTTCCCCTCTCCTCCCTCCTCACCCCTCCTTCCCGTCCTTCCTCCATCCTTCTCTCTCTCTCTTCTCCTCCCTCCTTCCACCCTTCTCCCCAAAGGTGAGAGGCCTCCTCCTCCTTCCCCCCTTCCCTCTCCAGGCTGGGTGCCGGGTAGGAACTCAGCTCCCTCCCAGCCTTAACCCTACCCCGGGTTTCGGGTTTCGTGGGGTGTTGTTTGTTGTTGTTGTTGTTTGCTAATAAAATAAAATTAAGCTTGGCCTTGGGATCCACTAATGTCATCCAGGGTCGTGGAGCTCCGCCCTAGACGCCACCGAGGAGCAGTGGAAGCCTGAGCCGGGTGGCAGTGCCGTCACCCAGGAGCGGCCTGGGGCGCGGGGCAGAGCGCGCGCGGGCCGGGCTCAGGGCCCGGACGCCGCCGTCCCTTTAAGAGAGGGGCG
>NW_012267226.1:22834002-22877860 GCF_000151885.1 Dipodomys ordii
GCCGGGCCGCCCTCCTCCCGCGGTGAACCCGCGCGCGCTCCGGCGCGCAGCCAGGCCTGGCCTGGCTCATCCTTGGTGACATCACCTGAACTGCGGAGTTGGCAGGTTTTCTCCAGAACGGTCGGGTGGATGGAATCTCCTTTCTCCTCTGATTTTCTTTTTCCTCTGTCCCTGTTGAGCCGCCTTTATTCTTTCCTACTTTGGCCATAGCCTTTGTTTGTTTGTTTATTTAATTGCAGCCACAGGGCCCTGTACTCTCCCTTGGTGTCTTTGCTCAAAGCTGGCGCTCTCCCACTGCAGCCACAGCTCCCCCTCTGGCTTTCGCGTGGTCTCTTGGAGATAAGAGTCTCATGGACTTTTTCTCTCCAGGCCTGGCACCATGATCTTCAGACTTCAGCCTCCAGAGTCGCTAGCTAGAATTAAAGGCTCCAGTGCCCAGGACATAACCTCTGAGTCGAAGCAATCTCCTTCATTGAGTATTTCCCCCCGGGCCGCCAGGCTGGAGTGGTGCTGGAAGTCAAGAATGAATTGTGATTTCCAAGCCTGGGGGCTTCTGTCCTGGATGCCCAGAATTACAGGGAGGAGGGGAGGTGGGCATACAGGGGCCTGTCCCTTGTGAGTCCTTCCCGAAGATGCGGAGCTCCTGAGCCCTGGAGGAAGGGAGGAAGAATTCTGCTAGGATAGTCCCAGGCCCCTGCCGTTTCTGAAATGAGGCCAACATTGAGAACTTAAATTGTTTAATAAAGGGAAGAGATAACTTCCCTGCTGTCTTTCTGTGCAATGGGCTTTCCAGGAGTCTTGTCCTCCTGCAAGGACTCTGGGGACCTGGTCCTTGTCCCGACAGCTGAGGGTGATGGGCTGATTTTGGCTTGTTCCAATCCTGACACCTCGGAGTAGCTAGCATCCACTGAGTTCTTACTACTTCCTACTCCAGTCACTGATTTCATCTTTATGATCCATTCTGCACTCCACACAACACACAGCCGGAGGCCACCATGTGCCTCTTCTGTGAGTGGGGAAACTGAGTTTTGTATAGAGTTTATATAACTTGCTAAAGGTCATCATGGTAACTAGTGAAGCTGGGATTCAAACCCAGACCGTGGGGCTACACGTTTAGGGTCAAAGATGTGCCCGCCCGGCTCACTGTGGAGAAATGCACAGGGCTGTTCCTAGCACACAGTGGGCAGCTGCTGTAATGAATGATGACACAGTCAGTGGCTTCAATCCCCAGAAATGCACAATTCTAGGGCCCAGACATTCAAGAACAGTCTCTGTGGCTAAAATCAAGGTGTCCAGCCCAGCATGGTGGCTCATGCCTATAATCCTAGCTAATTGGGAGTCCGAGGTTGGAAGGGTCAAGATGTCCAAGGCCAGGCAGATAAAAAAGTTCCCAAGTCGACCTCCTCCCCACCTCAACCAATCGCAGAGCTGGTGTGGTGGCATGCACCTGTCATCTGATCTAGGGTAGGAGGCCTATATAGAAGGCCACGGTCCAGGCAGGCCTGGCAAAAAGGATGGCTGTATTAGAAATAACGGAAGCAAAAAAGGTCTAGGAGGTGGCTCAAGTGGTAGAGCACCAATGCTAGATTCTGAGTTCAAATCCCAGTGTAGCATATATATATATACATATATATAATATGTATTACATATTATGCATATATTATATGTACATATATGTTTTAAACAATATTATATATGTATCACAGGGCCTCATTTGCTAGGTAGTTTTCTTCTTTTTTTTTGGTCCGGTCGTGGGGCCTGAACTCTGGGCCTGGGCGCTGTCCCTCAGCTCTTCAGCTCAAGGCTAGCCTTCTACAGCTTGAGCCACAGTGCCACTTCCGGCTTTTTTCTTTTTGCTTATGTGGTGCTGAAGAATCGAACCCAGGGCCTCATGCATGCAAGGCAAGCGCTCTACCACTGAGCCACCTTCCCAGCCCCTTCTTTTTTTTTTTCCCTCCTTTTTCCTGAGATAGGGTCTCAGGCTAGACTTGAACTCTTGATCTAATTGCTTCAACTTTCCGAGTGCTGGGATTGCATGCCAGAGTCATTCTATTCAAGTATGTGTCGTTTCTTTACTCCCCCTCCCGTTTTTGTTTTTGTTGTTGGGTTGTTGTTTGTTTTGTTCTAGGTCAGCCTTGAACCCATGATCCTCCAACCTCAGTCTCTGCACTGCTGCGCTTAGTGGCATTACCATCACATCTGGTTTTACTTAGCATTATTAATAGTTAAACAAAAAAAAAAAGTGAAAATCCTTCCTTCCAGCTTTGACCCTCTCACCCCTGTCTGGTAGTAACTTGGGACACATGGATCCCTCTTCGTTCCCTGCTCCTGACTCTGATAAGCTCCATTTGCCTCCCAGCTCCTATGAGATAACCGTTTTTAGATTCCTCTGGCGTATTTCACGTAACACAACCGTCTCCAGTTTTTTTTTTTATGACTGACTAGTATTCCACCTAGTATAAATGTTTCTATTATCCACTTGGATAATATAGAACAATCCCCCATCTCAAGACACTTAGCCACACCTGCAAAGGTCCCACTTTACCAGGTGAATCACTCGCAGATTAGAAGGATGAGGATGTGGCTAGTGTTTGGGGACTGTTTAGACTCTCATAGTTACTACCCCTTCCTACCAAAGAGAAGGTATGGCTGGGTGGATTTTTCACTTTCTTCTATTTATTTTTGTGGTGCTAGGGGTCAAACTCGAGACCTGTATGCGCCGCACAGGCACTCTAGCACTGCCGGCCTCCTCTGTCTTTCTCTGATCTTGCCTAGAAGGTGAAGAAGGGCTCTCGGAGTCATCGGATGGTGTTCAGCTCCCTGAGCAGGCCGAATCGTCCTTCCAGCCTCTCACCTTCATGCTTCCATCCAGGAGGCCTTTGTGGTCGTGTGCTTCACCACTGCAGTCAGCGAGGAGAGGGGCTTGTGGCTTCCTTTTAGAGTGGAGGAGGGCATCAGGCTCAGGGTGAGACTCCTCCTCTCTCACACCAGAAGCCTGGAGGCTGGAACACGATGAGGACACTGGGTAGGATGGACCCATGCCTCTAGGGTGGAGAACAAGGTTGCAGGGCCACCGGCAGGGACAGGCAGGTGTTAGGAGCTTGGCCTTCTGATGGGGAAGCAGACCTGGGGCCTGGGTTCCCCCCTGGGGGTGTAGCAGCAAGAAGAGACACTTTGCCAGGGACTGGTGGCTCACACCTCTAATCCTAGCTATTCTAGAGAGGTTGAGATCTGAGGATCGCAGTCTGAAGCCAGACCAGGCAGGAACGTTTGTAAGACTCTTATCTCCAATTAGCCAGCAAAAAGCTGGAAGCGGAGCTGTGGCTCAAGTGATAGAGCTCTTGCCTTGAGCACAGAGACTCAGGAACAGCGCCTAGGCTCCAAGTTCAAGCCTCAGGAATCAGTGCATGTACACCCACGCTCACACACAAAGGATCTGGGTGGCTGGCAGAGGATGGACCAGGACAAGGCTCAGGTTCCAACCTGTGCTGTGCACTTCTGGAAAAGGCACTTAAAGTGCCCACAGGGCCTCGCTGCTGGTGGCGCTCCAGGAGAACAGGGCCTGTCAACACCCCATCTTCCCCTCCTGCGGGCTGATCACAAGCCTCTAGCCTGGCCTCTCTGGCTTCTCACTTTTGTGGAGCTGGGAGCTGCACTCTGGCTTGTTCCTCCCTGGGAGAACTTTGGTCAAACTCCAACACTGCTGCAGAACACACATGCAGGAAGAGGAGGAGAGAAAAGTAAAGAGATTGGCAGGCAGGCAGGCAGGCAGACTAATGGACAGAGTGAATGACGTGTGTCCTAGATCAGACAGGAAACGTTCAAGGGGTCCGAGCAGCCTTGCCCTTCCCTTCCCTTCCCTTCCCTTCCCTTCCCTTCCCTTCCCTTCCCTTCATTAATGAGGCTGCATACCAAAATCTCTAAATATAGAAGTCCTGCTTCCTCTAGGCCCCTAAAGCTAGAGAAGGAAGCGAAGGCGCGGGGAGCCTGGGGCCAGGCCTCCGGGAGAACTCGCACCCGAGGCTGAGAACTCTGACGGAAGCTGTCCTTACACACCTGACCATGCCCACCAGCTCCAGCGTCTCCCGCTGCCCTCTGTGGCTTTGGGGGACAGATGCTCACGATTCTCTAGCCGGGGGCCTTGGCACACATCACTGAATCTGAGGGGTCCTTGCTGGGACAATCTTGACCTGATTTTTTTTTTATTATTTATTTGGTTTTAAGGCCACTTGTGGCTAGAACTTTGTCTACTGCAGATGGCTGTCATGTCTTCCCTCAGGAATCAGATAAATGTTGTCTGAGAGAAGCCAACACAGTCATCTCGGTGGCTGTGGGTGTAGATCAGGGGTGGAACACTTTCCAGCCTACCACCTATCCTCCTCTTCCTCATCCTCAACACCACCGGCATGGCAGAGTAACAATAGTCACGGGAAAGAAACCATCAGGCATCAGATACTTGGTTGTAGCTCTGATTCTCGTTGATGCTTGTAGGAGGTGCTAGGTTTGAACACGGGGCCTTATGCTCGCCAGGCAGGTGCTCTATCATTTGAGCCGCTCTCAAGTCCTTTACGTTTTTATTCTCCTCATTTCCTCAAATAGTCTCTCTTTCTGTAAGACTGGACTGGTTCTCCTGTTTACACATCCTGCATGCCTGTGATGTCAGACACGCCCAGTCACGCCGAGCTAGTCTCTGGGACGGCCTTGAGTCTGGATCTTCCTGATCTTGGCCTCTGAGGTTCCTGATGGTTGACGCTTTTAGGTCTTCTGCGGAACCCCTTTTCCTCAATGTCCTGATACGTTCAGGTGTGTGTCAGAACCCGTCCTGTTCACCTAAGAGGGAAATGGATACAGAAGGTCTTGGAGAAATTAAACCTAGAAGCTGGACACTGGCACTAGTATGGTACTGTTACCCTGGGCTGGAAGGAGGGCAGGAGGCGCGGTGGGGAGGGGGAGTGGACGGGGCTGTTTTCCTCCAAGAGTATTTGAGCTGTGTCTAGTTGAGGAGTGGGGGGGGGGGGCAGAGAGAAATTGCTGGAATGAGTGCCGTCGACTTGGCTTCGGGCGCCGCGCGGTTATCCATGCCTCACTGCCCAAAGATAAAGGCAGCGCAAAGCTGGCTCTGCCCAGAGGAGCCCAGAAGCAGCCTGCAGAGCCAGGAATTCGAGAGTCTGGTTTCACCCGCTCTCTGCAGCTTACCTGTTGGTGGACACTGGAGCCTCTGGAAGCCCTCAGTGAAGCCAGTAACTCTGAAAGGTAGCTGGTTCTGGCCCCAGCCCTGGGCCTGCTTTCCCAGGAGCCTCTTGGATGGAAAACACAACCTCCACCCCCCAGCTGAAGGGGGGGGCCAGGGTGAGGAAGCCTCTAATCTCTGAGCTGGTCCCCGCAGTACTCCACGCATGGAATGCTCTCCTGCAGTCTAAAAGTTGCTGCGATGCGCACTGAGTATCTCAGTGCACCTCTGCATGCCTTGTTTAGGAGACTCGGGCTCTAAGGGGTGCCAGGACTCAGCCATGATCATATAGTTTAGCGCTGACAGAGAGTTGGGGCGGCGGTGGGGAGAGGGAGTCTTCTAGTTACATTAGAGGTCCCAGTTGAAAAGGGAAAACACTATAACCCCTAGCTACTCAGAGGGCTGCAATCCAGAGGATCTCCTCAATTCAAAGCCAGCCCAGGCAGAAAAGTCCAAGAGACTCTTAACTCAAAAATAAAAGAAAGAAATAAAAGTAGGGCTGTAGGTAGAGTGCCAGCCAGCTGAGCAAGCACCGGAGCTCTGATTTCAAACTCTGGCAAAACATGCAAAAGGAAGAGAAGAGGGAGGGGGCAGGGGGGCCTTAGCCAGCAAGCTTTCTTAAGCTTTTTGAGATGTAACTTACATATAGCTCATTAAACCTACCTAGAGACAGATGTGTTTGGACTAATGAACGTACCTCTGTGATCAACACATCCATTGTCCCCAGAAGTTTTCCCTTTGCCACCCGGCCCCTCTCCGCCTGGAGCCCTGCCTACCCTTTGTCACCATAGACCGGTTTGTATCTTCCAGACCTGCCTGGAAGCAGCAGCGTGCAGGCTGCATGGGGCACATACTGGCTCCTTCCTTCAGCCCAGCACCTTTGACTCTGTGCTTCCGCAGGGCGCCTCTTTCATTTGACCTTGAGCTGTCTCAATGTGCTGCAGGCGTGTGACCCCCGGCACACAGCTTCTAGGAAAATTCCCGGATATGCTCTAATTTCTAATAATACCTTTGGTTTTCAGACCACTGTTAGCTACTGTGATAAAGCGGATTCACTATCAAGTCTCAGACACTGGAAAGGGGATGAGGAAGCGGGTTTGGAAGACGACATACCCAAGTGGTGGAAGAGCACGGCCCCGTGTCTTTCTCCTGTGGTTTTGGCGCCGGGGCCAGGAGAAAGAGCCAGAGAGCAGAACCAGTGCTCCCACACGAGCTGTGATCAATGGCTGGGTTTATGGACTCAAAGGGGCACCATCTGCCTGACTTCTCATGACCACAGATAGAGAAATAGTGTCAGACTCCAGTCCTGGCATGCATGCATGCATGTGTGTGTGTGTGTGTGCGCGCATGCACACATGTACACACACGTATGAGAGAGAGAGAGAGAGAGCCCTCCCTGCCCTGTGTTGGGCCTACCCCCACGCAGGACACAGTGTTCCTCCTGGGGACAGAAAGTGGCTTTGTCATTGGAAGATTCCCTAGGGGACCCTGGCATTGTCCCAGTCTTCTAGGAGAATCTGTGCTCCTTCTCCTTTGAGGCGGTCCTGAGCCAGGGTCCGGGGCACATTTCAGGTAGCCCCCTTTCCGTGGCTCCATCCACTCTGGGTCATGCTCCGGCCTCCAGCCTGTGTGAAGATGAAGGGTCAGGCTGCACGAAGGCCCCGATAGGGCCTGCACTCTTGTACCCAGCGCCCTTCACCAGGGGCCCCTGCACCCTGGCCTTGGCCGCTTGCTCAGGTGGCCGCACCATTTCCCCTGTGACCCTTTCCTGTAGAGAGCTCTTCTGTACTTGCTGGACCTGAATACATAAGGCTTGGGGAATGTCCACAGGCTCAGGGGCTTGCCTGGCCTCTCTGGATGGTGGCCTGTGCTTCTAGAGCATCAGGGACCCTGATGGAGGGCAGAAGGAGTTGAATGAGGCCACCACCTCCGAGGTGGCCCCGTGCCCATGGGCGATGCCAGGACCCAGCATGGCGAGGACCTTTCTGTGACCGTCCCGGGTGCGTTTTCCCCTGGCGCTCTTGCCTGGTCTGCCTTGGTTTGGTTTGCTACGGCGTTTTACTGTCCACTTCTCTTCCACTGCTGCAAAGAGAACCCTTCAGGACTGCTGATAAGCTAGAGAGGAAAATACATGGAAAGGGAGAGGGGTAGGCAGCAATTACGGCGGCGGGGTGTCCACGAGCAAGCGCGCATTAGGATAATTTCCAAATTGGTGCCTAATGTGCTTTTTTGCAAAATACAAGTGAGTTCAAGCAGAGAGAGAGAGAGGAGCCCTGAGCTCTGGTACAAGCTTTCCTCACGGGCACCTTTGTGATGAAGCCGCTCTCTGGGCTCTGTGCACTCACCCGCCGTGTGTGTAACACTTGCCATCCTTCTGGAAGCGTAAACATTCCTGTCCATGGCGGTGAACTCCAGGCCCGGGCCGCTCCCACACCGAGTGGGCAGCTGAGAGATTCGGCCTCAGAGCTCCCGGCAGCCTTCAGCATGCCCAGAGAGAGCGGGCAGCACAGAGGCCCAGGACCGCCCCACACTTCCTCCACACTGTGGTGTGGCTGGAAAACCTTGTCCCTGGACCACGTAGCAGGGTTGGTGAGAATCCCACCTCCACGGCCACTGTGCCCGGTTCACCAATCCTCAAACCCGTGAGCACCACACAGCCCACCCCATGACCCAGACACAAGCCAGCGTCAAATCACAGCAGCACTGAAAACACCGTGTAAGATCACCCTCGCGCTCTGCATGCAAGGTGTCTGTGACACACAAACGAACTTAGTGATTCAGCTCCAAGATGCCATAATGGGAATTTGCAAATATTACAACGTCTAAAGAAATTTGAAAGCTGAGATCCTTCTGGTTCCAGGCATTATGGATGAGGGATGCTGGAACGGCACATACAAGTCTAAGATACTGCATGGGGAAAGATAACCAAAACAACCTCCACAGCTGAGAAGCTCAGAAAGGCTTAGCTGTAGCCGGGCGCTGGTGGCTCAAGCCTGTAATCCTAGCTGCGCAGGAGGCTGAGATCTGGAGGATGACAGTTTGAGGCCAGCCTTGGAAGCTAGACCTCATCTCCAAAATTACCAGGGAGAAGCTGGCTGAAGGTGTGGCTCTAGTGGTAGAGTGCCCGCCTACCAAGTACAAGGCCCTGAGTTCAAACCCCAGGTGGGCAAAGAACGTAAGTAAATAAATAAAAAGGAAAGAAAGAGAAGAAAAGTGGAAAGTGCCTGCATTTGTGAATATAGCCTAGATGATCTAACACTCCTTTGAAAAAATTAATATAAGCCCAGCAAATGGAGTGAGCTTTTAAAGATCCAGTAGCTCTTCCGAGGTGGCAGTAGAGCCTGCAATTGCTCCCTATGAATCTAGACCACAATTTTTTTTTAATTCCATATCACACCACTTCTTGGAGTCACAGGCTCAAAGAAATAAATTTCTGCCCAGGTTTGGCCATGTTTTCTGGAAATGTGAGCTGATGGACTGTCTGCATCAACCCTTCCCCTTTGCTACTGTTTCTCTGTCCTGTCTCCTTGTGGTCCCCTCCCAGTGCTGGGCATTAGCTTGCTCCTCAGCCCCACGCCAGTTGGGTTTGTGTGCGCACATGTGTGTATGTGTACACACAAGTGTATGAACGAATACCAGGGGTTGTACTGAGTGCTTTTCTCTCCATTTTTTTTCCACTCGCTGCTGGCACTTGCCATGTCTCCCGGCCTGCCTGTTTGCATTTGGTTAGAGATAAGGGCCTCTTGGACTTTTCTGCCTGGGTGACTGTGAGCCTCAGTCTTCAGCTCTCAGACCCCAGCGCGGTGAAGACTGCAGGCAGGTGCCACTGGTGGCTGGCTGAGGATGTGGTTTGGGCTGAGTTATTTCTAAAGGCCGGGTGAATCAGGAGGCTGTGGGCCGCCGCTGGGACCTCGGGGTATAGGGGCTCTCCCAGACTCCGGGAGCTCTGCCTGGTCTCCCATGGTGTGGATGGCTATAGGGCCCCAGTCTCGTTTCCATGACTCTCCCCAGATGCAGTGCCGTAAGCCAATAGGGTTTATTCCCTTCTAGATCAGAGGTCAGACGTGCATCCTGTGTGTCACAGGCCAGCGGCAGGCGTCTGTGGGGAGGCCCTCTCCGCTTGGCTGTTTAGCATCTGGAGTCTACCCATCTCCCTCCACCCTCAGAACATACCCTCTGACCCCTGACCCCTGACCCCATCGCCATCTGCACCCCCACCCATGGCTCACGACCCTGTAAGGACTCTCACGACTGCTCCCCTTGGCCGCCTCTCTAGGTGCCTTTCATCGGGTCAGGCAGCAAGTTCAGTTGTTTATGTTCTGTTTTTCCTTTTGAGGTCAAGTCTTGCTATGCAGCTCAGAATGGTCTCAGACTCTGTCTCAGCCTCCCAAGCGCTGGGATCACAGGCATGCGGAGTTGAGGTTTGTAGCCAGCCTCGGCAGGACTGACACATGGCTGGTGTCTAACAAGCTTGCGGAACAACAGAACAGAGAGGAAACTTGAGGTCCAAGAGATGCTGAGATGTCCCCAGGTTACACAGAATGGGAACCTGCTCTGTCCCTTGATTTCTGTCTGTTTCTGGGCCCACACACTGTGGTGTGGTGGGCTGTCTAGTCACGTGATCTGGAGTTGCAATGATGTTATCTCTGTTTATGAAAGTGTGTGTGTGTGTGTGTGTGTGGACACTATCCACATCAACTGTCCACTGTCAGGACAGAGGCTGGGTCATGGTAGGGGAGGGCTCACAACACCCCGTTCCAGTTCCTCCCAACCACCTGCTTCAGTGTCTACCTCTGCTGCCAGGTGCTCGCGGTCTCCTCCTACTCCCGTGCTCCAGAGAGGCCGTGATTCAATGGTTTGTGTAGTACGCTCTGTGGTCAGCCAGTGCACCTTCTCATTCCTATGTCCCTTTGAGCCAGGTGTGAAATCCTCCTCCCTCCCTTCCTCCTTCCTTTTTTCCTTTGCCAGCATTTTGCTGGTTGTTTAGGAGATGGAGTTTTGTAGACGTTTTTTGGTCTAGGCTAGCTTCAAACCATGATCCTCTAGATCTCAGCCTCCTGAGTAGCTAGGATTTTATAGTCACAAGCCGCCGGTCCTGGTTCACCTCACCTGTTCAGTAAAGGTCAAGAGGCCTCCTCAAGGGCCCGTTGCTGAGATTAAATGAGATCATGATAGGTCGTGGATAGTGGAGAGCCTGACTTTACATGCACAATAAATGTAGGCTACCGAGGGGACAGTCCTATGTCTATGGGAAACGGGTCACCCAGTAGCCTCACAAGTGGATTGTAGATGCAAGGCTGAATAGCAGAGATGGCCTTGGACTTGAGATCCTCCTGCCTGGGCCTTTCAAGTGCTGGGATTACAGGCAGGCGCCCCACATCTCTCTAGGCATAAGATAGTAAGTCCCATCTTTGTCCCGAGTATTTCTAGATCTCCTCTTCAACCCCTTGAAGCTCCCTAAGGGGACAGTTTAGATAGTGCCTGTCAATCAGTGTGACTTCACTCTGGGGAGGGGCTGGGGAGAGGGGGCTGGTTTAAGAGCGCAGATAGCCCTCTTCCAGCCCACAGTGTTATCAGCTTTGCCACTCGGTACCTCGCCTTCCGCCTGACCTCTCCCGGGCACAGAGCTGATATCTCTTATCAACACAAATCCGTGGAGGGTTGACCGAGGGCTTAAGTGGTAGAGCACCTGCTTAGCAAGAGAGAGGCCTGAACTCATCAAAGCACAGCACCTTCGTGAGCCAAGAGTATTGGTGCATGCATGCTTGTAATCACAGCACTTGGGAGGCTGGGAAGGGAAGAATGGCACATATCCAGGCCAGGCTGGGCATCAAGATGAAGGGGGATGTGGCTCAGTGGTGGGGCATTTGTCTTGCATGCAGAAGGCTTTGGGTTTGATCACCACAGAAGAGGAGGTGGGGGCCCTGTGTCAGCCAGTGGGCAGACCAGTCTAGAAAAACCGACTCATCAAGATGAACACCCCAGACCTCCGGCCTCAGCCCTGCAGGAGTTCAGGTGCATCATTAGGGAGATTGTTCCAAGTTCTTGTTCTGGATGTAAGGTCACAGGCTCACCATGGAAGGCCGAGAGATAGCCATGACCCCGGCCGTGTCCCCCTGGCCACTCCAGTCTTGCATGGCCGCATCCATCCGTCAGGGACGGAGGCCGTGGGCCCGGCCATCCTGCGATCTGGAGCAGCTAGCTCTGTCTGGTGGAGAAGAGGCAGTGGCAGTGGCAGACACCCTAGGAACGGCTCAGGCCACACAGCCGTGCAGGCCCCCGTGGGTGGCTCTGGGGACCCCAGTAAATGGAGGCTGCTCTGTGTAGGTGGCTGGGTCAGGGGTGTGGAGAAGCAGCCTCAGCGTGGAAATGGTTTTGTTTGGGTGGTACTGGGGTTTGAACTCAGGGCCAGACAGCTGCTCGTACTGCTGAGCCTTGCCTCTAGTCCTGTCTTTTTGCTTATATTTGAGCCAGGGTCTCTGCTTCTTCCCTAGGAAAGCTCCTGGGCAATATCTACCTAAGTTAGGTTTCTTTTTTTTTTTATTGTGATTAAGTGATTACAAATTTCACAGTATTGTGGAATAATGATGCTCATTTAAAGTCACAAGTTCATTCTAACTTTCCTGGAGCAAATTGTCTATCATGGTCTATAACATATAATGGTGTACATATATACACCATACATGTGATCAGCAGCATGGGGATATTTAGCAGTGGTTCGACCAGATGAGTGGAAGTTCTTTGTTTCTTAAGTCCTGTTAATTTTGTCGTATCACCTAACATTTTGGATTTAACATCCACTTATCAGGGAGACCATGTACCGTTTATCTCTTTGTTCTTGGCTTACCTCGCTCAACATGATTTCTTCTAGCTCCATAGTTAGGTTTCTTGAGGTAGCCAGGATGTCAGGTGCAGGCCACCCAGTCCAGTCTTCTGACAAGAAGGTGTCTTGCAAACTTCTGCCCAGGTTGGCCTTGAACTGAAATGCTCTAGTTGGGACCCCTCTGACTATGACCTTCCTACCCAAGGTTTTGGAATGGCCCATGCAGCTAACGGGTTGTAAACAAATTCACATTAGGTCCTCAGCAGTCTAGGCACTACCGGGGAGACTGAGGCCCGAGGATCATGGTTCAGAGGCAGCCTGGGCAGGGGAAGTGTGTGAGACTCTTATCTCCAGTCATCAAAAATCCAGAAGTGGAGCCGTGGTCCAAGTGGAAGAGTGCTAACCTTGAATGAAAAAGCTAAGGGACAGCGCCAAGGCTCTGAGTTCAAGCCCCCGGGAATGGCTCGAGCACACACACACACACACACACACACACACACGCACACACACGCACACACATGTGTGAGTGCAGGTATGTGCATACATAGCATTGATAATGAATCCAGCCTTGTTTCTTGTGTGTGTTGAATAAGCGCACACGTTCCTACCTGGCTACGTTCCCCACCCATTTTGTCATCTTTATGCACCACCCAACGGGCCAGCGCCTGCCAAACCCTGTCCTTCCCAGCTGCAAACCTGGGCAGCCTTGCCAGTGAGGAGGAACGGGCTGGAAGGGGTTGGCGCCAGGGCACTGGGAGTGAGGGCAGAGCTGTTTTCCAACTTGAGTTTCTCCCGCCCCGAAGCCTTTTCATGAAACCTCTGGTTCAGGCGCCTTGGATTTTTGCCGCGCTGGTTTATTTTCCTTCCTGGATCACAGCTTTAAGCTCACGCACAGAGCTCTCGCACCCCGACTGGCAAATAAATGTTCCTGGCAACGTGGCCCAGCTGCGGTTTCCTGTGTTTAGAGAGCTCCGCGCAGGGAGGTGTTTGCAGCGCTGTGCTGCGTGTTGAATCTGTTCCTTGGTGCCTGCCATGAGACACAAACCCGCAACACTCCGGGTTCAGATCCCAGCTCCCATCTGCTGAGATCTGAGGAGAAACTCACAGACCACAGGGTGAGGTCAGAGTCTCTGTTCTGTGGGGCTATGAGCCCAGCGGGCTGCAAGGTCGAAGGTCTGGCCCAGGCTGGGCCTCTGATCCATCCTGGTACTTGGAGGGTGGTTTATTTCTGCCTTACCCATCTGTGCAACGGAATCCTGCGCTGCAAGAATGAGCCAAACCTTGTGTAGGTCCAAGCACACACATGTGAGCACGCACACACACATGAGACTTGGTGATTTCTTTTTCACTACTCACAAATATATATATGCATGTCGTGTTTCACGAATCATGGGCGTCTTGAGTGCTTGGGTAGAGTGTCTAGAACCTTAGTGCACGACCTGATCCCATGCAGGTCCAATGATGCACAGAAAAGACAGAGAAAAGACCCGCTCACAGAACTTGTGCATTGGCTCCTGCATCTCAGTCATGCCAGAAGGAAGCGTTCACTTAGGTCTACTTACAAAACTGCTGCTGGCAGCTTACGAACTAGACACATTTGAGTTTCTGGTTCCATCCAGCTTCAGTAGATTTTACTATCTCATGTCTAAAGAGGCAGAAGGTAAGCTTTAGTGAGGTTTTCTATAGGGCATCAGGTCTGTGTGTGTGTGTGTGTGTGTGTGTGTGTGTGTGTGTGTTTGTTTGTTTGTTTGCATGTATTTCTGAGCTGCTGCCCAGGCCCCCTGGGGCTGTAACTGGCACCCTAGTAACACCAGACCAGCACCCTGGGTAAACTTCATAGCCTTCGGTTCCCTGTCTGTCTGGAATACCCAGAAATCAAGCAGTGCCGTAGTAGGGGAGGCCCAGGGCTGTTGATCGACTTGTCTTCTTACCTTGTTTTCACGTCGATAGCAGCCCGATTTCTGGTTCAGGGCAAGTGTGGGTAGAAGTTCCTCCTGCCCAGCCCTGTGCTCGCTGCTAAAATAGCAGGGTGGTTTATTGCATTGTTTTTTCAGCAAAGATCAGACCACCAAGGGCCAGTGGCTCTCGTGGAGTAAGTAATTTGTTCCTAGCAAAGAAAACCCGGCATAACTCTTTTAGGAATCCATTCGTCATCCACAGCATTGCCATTTGATTTTGAAGATTAGGAAATGGGGAAGGGGTGTGATTTGAATTTTGTTTGAGCAAGAGCGTGAGGTGGCTCTCCACTAGATTCTCAAACCAGGTTGGTGGACTTTTCCCACCACCACATACTAAAAATGGGGGCAGGAAATTGGTCACTTACAACCCACGTACACTTTCCAGCCCCCAGAGCACTTTTACTTGTGATTATTCCTGTGTGAAAGGTGGGAACTCTGAAAGGTGGATATAGGAAGAAACCCAAACCATGAGTGGGAGTTCTAAATCCTGGGTTCCCCTCTCTTCTTCTGGGCCCCCCGCCCTCATTCCTGTCTTCTTCTCCAAGTTCATCTGTCCACCAGAAACCTCAGGACAGAGAGCTTAAAGGCCGTGATAATCAATGCATAGGAGAACTACGCAGCCATGTAAAATGACTGGGAATGGAGTTGTGTTGACATAGTCCCAACGTAGACTTTTGGCAGCTTAGAGCTGGAATGAGGATTTTTGAGAGACTAGACCCTGTGTAAGGAGGTTCATGGTTATAGCTCTGGTGCTCAAGTCAGCTCTGGAGACACGTTTCCTCACCCCAGCTGAGCAATGAGCAGGGGAGCGGAGAGATAGAAGTTGCATATCAAGTCAGTGATAGAGCCTGGTTATGAACGTAGCCAGCCCAGAACAACCCCTATCTTGTTACTGAGGAGACCAGAATGGCAGCATGCTGACTCCATCCCGCAGCTGGTCAAGGGCAGGGCCGGGTCTCAGCAGCACCAGCCCCAGGTCCTCGCAGGGCAAGAGTGAACCTCAGCTCTTACAGCTGGGATTCCCACAGCTACCGTGGCCTGCCATTGGTCCATCTGAGCTCTCTACGCATGCCAGTTCCTATCAGCCATTGGTTTCCATCTAGTTGCTCCCTCCCACCTTCCAGCATCTTCCCATGTCCTTCCTGTCAGCCTCGGCAAAGATTGTTCACGCATCGCCGTGCCCAACTGGAACTTGTACATTTCTCCCTGCCTTGCAACCAGAAGGAGGGGATGGCTTATGAGAATTCAGGAATATAGGCTGATGCAGAGAAAGAAGAGAATGCTCTGCTTACCAGAAACTATGCGTGCTTTTGTGTTTAATCTTTTAATCTTTTTTTTCATTTTTCACTGTGGCCTGTGGTCCCTCGGGGTAATTAGCATAAAGAGCGACACATCACACGTTCCTGGCTGTGAGGCACTGGGAGAAATGACACAGCGTGGAAATAATAAAGCGTCTGCTCTGAAGAGTGACACATGGTAGGGACACATTCTGCTGGTCAGCCTCTCTAAGCTTCCTGGGGGGGGGGGGTAAAACTCACAGTTTCCCACGTGTGTGGCTTGCTAAGATGAGCTTTTCTTCCTTCTGACACTTGGAGCTGCCGAATGACACAAAAGTCTGCTTGACGTCACAGATTCCTTCCTTCCAAGCTGCTGGAGCATGCATTCAGAGTCCACGCGCGTGCATGTGTGCCCTCTTGAACTCAGGGCTTGGTCACTGTTCCTTAGCTTGTTGATTGATTGATTGGCAGTCCTGGGATTTTGAACTCAGAGCCTTGTGCTCGCAAATACTCTACCCCTTAAGCAACACTTGCATTCAGAACTTGAGAACCTCATTACATCCATAGATTCAGAAATAGGTAAGTGTAGGCTCTGTAGAGAGTCTGTCTGCTGTGTGTGTTCTTCCCGTGTTTGGTTGGTATGCTGTCTCATTGTTTGGGGACAGAGTCTCCCTATATAGCTTGCACTGGCCTTGACTCATAATCCTCTGGCCTCAGCCTCCCCAGAGGGATGAGATTATAGACATGTGCCACCACACTTGTAGAAAATAGATTTGAGAAAATATATCCTCGGCCATATAACTTCAAGTGGCTTCTAAGAAGAGCAGCTTCTGTGATGCGGGATGCAGAAAGGCCTTCACAGGCCTTGTTTGCCCATCTCACGGGCTTGGGTTGCCGTGGCTTTATTGCTAGCAATGTGTGGTGTCAAGCCGCAGAGTGTACACTCTGCATTTTGCTCTAGCACCCTGGATACGGGGTTCATCTGGAGTTCCTGATCCTCATAATTGGATATATAACAGGGAAGGGGCTCAAAGAAAGCCTTTAGAATAATGAGTTTGAGGCGTGTCACTGTCCTGTTGGTGGAGTGCAACAAGGAGGCGTGGAAGGCGTTCAGAAAAACTATGTAGATAGATGTTTATAGAGATTCTTAGAAAGGAATACCACCAAGTGGTGTGCGTGTGTGCGTGTGTGCATGTGTGAGTGTGTGTATCTAAGTGTCTAAATAGAAATGCACTGATAAGCTGTCTTCTCCAGTCTTGACTTGGGTCCAAGTTGTTGTTGTTAGTTGACAATGAAATTAGTCAAGAGGAGTACTGGGAAACATACCAGATGATCACTGAGTAGAAGTTCACTGTATTTTGAGATTGTAGCATTCCTATTTTGGGGGTATGAAGACATCCACTAATGAATGTAATTGTGAGGAGAGATTCTGATTCTTACTGAGAAAATGTGACCACATCAAGAGGATCCAAACTTTACCCCAAATAACTAGGCCAACTGGTCTACCAGCTCCTGGGAGCTGTCAGTCATATGACACTCTCCAGATCAGAAGTTACCGTCCTTCTCCGCAAGCCTTCCCAGTGTTTTCCCTCTGCCCCAATGGGCAGCTGTGAGACTTTCTAACCTGTTCCCTCTCTGCTTGATGCACTTCTGCTTATCTTCTAGGTAACCCCCCCCATGCCCCTCATCCCCCTCTGGTCTTCCCTAGCATGTTGTTGTCTATGTGTTGTTATAGTACTGATCATGAGAATAATTACAGTGACTGCCTTCTCACTAAGCCGTGAAGTCCTTGATAACTTGTGTGTGTATGTGATTACCAGGCATGCCTGCTAAAAATATATTTGCTGCTGAAACAAACTAAAGCCTCTTGTCTTTTTTGTCTCCCTCAGCAGCGATCACAGCTCCTCCCACATGGTAACGTGTGTACCTAAGTACCGCTGACAGGCTGCTCTTGGCAGCCTGAGGTTGTAATACCAAGTATAGAGAAACACTGGACCTGAAACCTGGCCTCTGATTCTGACCCTCCTCCAAGCCTCTTACTGTTTGTAACTCAGGTTTCTATATGGAAAGGAATGTGGTTAAGAGAATATCTCCAAAATTCTCACCATTGTCAACATCCTGCAGAGGAAAGAGGGAGGAGAGGGGCTCCATTCTCAGCCCAAACTCTTGGGTTTTCCATCACTTTAAGCCTTACATGAAGGAGAGAAGAAAGTCGCTCCATTGGAGAAGAATCTCCCCCTCTCTCTTTCCCTTCCCTTTTCCCCTTCTTCCTTCCTGCCTTCCTTCCCTTCCTCCCTATAGAATAGCAATGACCAGCTAGTTACCCTGAGTCTTAGCAATGACCAGCTAGTTACCCTGAGTCCTCGCAATGACCAGCTAGTTACCCGAGTCCCGTTTGTTCAGAGTGAACCTGAGCCCAGGCCACGATGCACATTGTGAGCAGATCTAGGTGGGAGGCAAGCTAGCTGCCCGTGCCTTGCGTGGCACCATGCTGAACGAGGCCTCGCAGTCTCCTGCACACGCTCTCTGGGCATGCGTGTGTGTATTGGGCACAGATGCAGTGTAAGAAAGAGACTCGGGTTTTCTAGTAGAACTGACATTTCTCGTAAAGTTTGGTCTCCTTATACCTTCACGTTGCCATCTCAAAATCTGAGCCCTGGGGCTGCCTCTGCTGTCCTCCGACCACACACCCCTCTCACAAGCGTATCCGGGGACAAGGGGGTGAAAGCAAATGCCGAGGTTCGTTATGCCCTTGGACGACCTCCAGCCAGGTTCTCAACACACCAGTACCTTGCCATCCCCCCCACACCCCCATACAAAGCGCCAGGACATGGAGACCCCGCAGGGCATCCCGCTGCTTCCCGGTGGGAAGTTGTCATCCAGCTGCTTTCCCCCCTGCGTTGCTGTTCATCATCAGCTAATTTAGGATATTTGGGGGGAGGTGGGGAGAAGGAAGGAGGAGGAGGGACCGACTTTTCTGGAAATGAGGGAGTGATTGGTAGCATCTGTCCCTTCTTTTTTTAATTGAATCTGTTCTTCTCAGAGACAAGAGCAACTGCTAGAGTCAGCAGAGGGACTCAGCTGCGTACGCTGTGAGGCTCCGCAGGATGAGTTTATGTGCACTGTACGGATGCAGATTGTACAGAAACCAGATGCCCAGATTGTCCTCCGGAGGACGGGGGTCAATAGGAAGCTCTAGGGGGCGGGGGACGTCGGGTCGGCGTCCCAACGGGGCTTCCTGGGTAGGGCCTTCACCGCGTACACAGCTGGTGCTCACCAGGGCTGGGGAGCGCAGGGGAGGGGGGCAGGCAGCGAGGCCCGTCCATGGCTGCAGAGTTACACAGGAGAAACAAGCTCTTCTGTCTATCACACAGCAGGACCAGAAGAAAAAAGATACTATCGGTTGTTCCCCTCCCCCCCAAAAAAGAAAACCCCACAAAACCAATAAATGTTTGCAGGGACGGATGTGCTTGGAACACAATGTTTACACAGATTGAAGTAGCACGTGGTACTCCAAAAATCTGTACATGTAAGCTGGCAGTAAAATTCCTTGAGGATTGCCAGGCTCCCTGGAAGCGGGGGCGGACAGGGAGGTGGGGGATCTCTCTTCCGCCTCTTCCACCTTTGGCTCCCGCCCAGATGCACATTTCCGGCCTGGCCGTGTAGGGGTTCGGTCCCCTTCTCGCTCTGGCCCCCAGGGAGTGCTCCCACCAGACACCACGTCAGCATAATGGACCTGTGGTCAGCCTACGAGATTTCCTGGTAGTAGCTGGGGCGGGGGATGGGTCTGTGGTCTCCACCACAGGCATTAGGCATGGTTGTGGCCACAGATTACTAGAGGGCTGGGGAGGTAGCGAGTGGTGTACTGAGCCCCCCAGGGCGGGAGGAGGGGGGTAGTTTCACAGAGGGGAGAGGGTGTGTTTTCCATGCTGTGCTCGTGATGTCCCCACAGGTGCTTTTGGCTGACCAGAGCTGCTATTTCCCCAGTAACTGCAGTGGTGAGGAGGGCTGGAGGTCGGGGTCAGCCACTGGCAGATGACTTCCTGTCCCTTCCCCCACCCTCCCCCACCCAGCCAGGCATTGGTGATTAGGGTGAGTTTCTCACCCAGGCTTTAAGCTCACCCAAGCAAGGAGATACATTTCAACCTAGTATTGTGTTTAAGAGAGCCAGCCATGGTGCTGCATACCTGTAATCCCAGCACCGGGGAGGCCCCAAGCCCATACTAGCCTGGGAGACACAGTGAAACCTTCCCTTAAAAATATTATCAGCTAGCCGGGTGCTGGTGGCTCACGCCTGTCATCCTAGCTACTCAGGAGGCTGAGATCTGAGGATCACAGTTCAAATTCAGCCTGGGCAGGAAAGTCTGTGAGACTCTTATCTCCAGTAAACCACTAGAAAACCAGAAGTGGCGCTGTGGCTCAAGCAGTAGGGCGTTAGCCTTGAGCTGAAATGCTGAGGGACAGCGCCCAGGCCCAGAGTTCAAGCCCTACAACCACCACCAACAACAAAAAATATTAACGGCTGCCAGACACCTGTCATCCTAGCTACTCAGGAGATCTGAGGATCACAGTTCAAAGCCAGCCCAAGCAGGAAATGCCATGAGAGTCTAATCTCCAATTAACTAGCAAAAAAGCTGGAAGTGGAGATGAGGCTCAAGTGGTAGAGTGCCGGCCTTGAGTGAAAAAGCTCAGAGACAGTGCCCAGAACAAATCCAGTCCCTAGTACTGGCCCTAAAACAAAACAACTGGCAGCGGGGAGCCTGAGAGCAGAGCACTGACCCTCATCCCTTCACAATTCCTGACCCCCACTGCCTGTTGGGCAGACATGCGCATGGCATTATTTAAGGTTACTCCCAGTGGTGCGGGAGTGGGAAGGAAGATCTCCATTCGTTATTTAGTTTCCAAAAAAGCCTTCCAGGATCCTTTCCCCCTCCTTACCCCAGCGAGTTAGTTCACTTTTAACCCTTCTTTTCCAAATCACCCAACATAACCTCTCAGACGCCAGGGCTCATTAGCAAAGCGCTAAGCACTTTTTCATCTGCTGTGGTGAAGTTCGGGATTCGGAAGTGCTCCTTTTCCTCTCTGACTGTCTCTTCCTGGTGGAGTGGTGGAATGGTCTTTGCACAGTCTCCAGTGCATTGACCCAGTTACACAGACTTTCGGTCCTTTGAAGCATGTTCTTTTTTGTGGTGCGATTCATGAGAGGCATAAAAACGCTGCATTGTGCTTGCGTGGCTGTTCCCAATGCCCTGCACCCCTTCCCTTCACATCTGCTGCTTGGTTTGATGCTAGGAAAGCTTCCTGTAGTAGAAGAGTTGCAGCCACATTTTACGCAAGAGATCAGAGAGGCAGCTAGGGTGGCGGCTTCCTGAAGGCTGCTCCTGCCCCGTGGCCAGCCAGGTCTGCAGTCCAGCTCACCCGCTCTCGCTTCCTGAGCTCACGGGCTGTGTTCACCTCTGGTCTTGGTCTCCTGCAGGTATTTCTCTGCTTATGGCCTGTCTTGGACTTAAACACTTGGTGGTCTCCTGTCTTTTCCTTTCTTTCCCTTCTTCCTTCCCTCTCATCTTTCCTTTTCATTTTTGAGTCAGGGTCTTGGAATATATAGTCCCAGTTTGCCTGAATGTGTCAGCCTCCTGAGTGCTTGGATTACAGGCATGCACCACCGTGCCCATTTGCTCTTTTGTTCTTCTTTTGTTTAGCAATTGTTTGAGCCCAAGGCCTCACATTCGATGGGGAGGTGTTCTACTGCTGAGTCTTGGTTGTCTCTGGTTATTTATTTATTTATTTATTTTGGGTCCAGTCGTGGGGCCTGAACTCTGGGCCTGGGCACTGTCCCTCAGCTCTTCAGCTCAAGGCTAGCGCTCTACCCCTTGAGCCACAGCGCCACTTCCGGCTTTTTTCTTTTTGCTTATGTGGTGCTGGGGAATCGAACCCAGGGTCTCAGGCATGCAAGGCAAGCGCTCTACCACTGAGCCACCTTCCCAGCCCTATTTATTTATTTCTAGACAAGCTAGTCTCCTAGTCAGGTGTGTACCTGAGCCGCAGTCCAGTCTGAGCTGGAATCTACCAGTCTGAGCTGGAACCACAGGCATCCAGCTTCCTTCTATGGAAATTTGAGTCTCATAGACTTTTCTGCCTGGATTGGCCTAGAACCATAATCCTGCCAATCTCACCTCACACATATCCTGAGATGACAGAACCGTGTCACACCTATGTGCAGCTATGGGTTAAGAAGGGTTTTCCTGAACTTTTCTCCCTGGCCCGGCCTTGAATATCTACTCCCCCCCCATTCTCAGCTTCCCAAGTAGGTAAGATTACAAGTGGGAACCACAGGCGCCCAACTGGAGTCGGCTTCTAACGTGGCACCTGTGTGGCTCTCCTGCTTCTGCAAGGTTCAAGGGCACTGGGACGTGTCTGTGTGCTCTGTGAGATGCTTGGTGAGCACCTCCCACCCATCCCTGGAGAGCGGCAGGGGCTGGCTTTGAACTGTGAGCCTCCGATCTCAGCCTCCTGAGTGGTAGGATGACAGGCGCAAGCTTCATCCCAATGCAGTATTTGTAAAGCTAGGGCACTTCCTCTTCTTTCTCTTCTTCCTCCTCCTCCTCTTTCTTTTGCTCCTTCTTGTTAGTTTTGAGATAGGGCTTCTCTCCCCTCTTGTAGCCCAGACTGACCCCAAACTCTAGGACTATACATTTGTGTGTGACCATGCCCAGCCTATAACTGGATTACCTAGAATGAACTAAAGGAAAGCAGAAAGTTTGGGCCATGGCTTTGTCTCCCTGCTCCTAAAATCATGACAACTTTCTGCCTACCTTGCTGTCCACGGGGAAAGGTTCAAGTGATTTCACATCCAGGAACTTTCTCATACTGCTAAATGGAAGGGATTCCCAGAGTGATACCCATTTGATGACTTCTTCTGTTCCCAGGTCCCGGGACTTTAGACTGCTAATTTGTTAGCAAATCAAAGGATTTTTTTTCTTCTCCCCTCCAGCTCTTCCTCTCAAAACTTCTGAGTCTTAATTAACTCCCTACCCCCCCCCCCAACCCGGTCTCCGCCAGGGCCATGCGTATCTGATTTTCAGCATCATTCTGCTGGAGACACACACAATGAGGCTGCCAGGACTTCCTGGGACCAGTTCCGGGGTTCTTTTATTTTTTTTTTTTTATCTTCCTGCCATGTGTGTTGCGCTGCACGGAAGCTTTAAGATTCCCAGAGCCACAGCCAGCCATGCAGGGCGGACAAGCGCCCCCTGTAGGCAGGGCATCTCTGCTTACAGTGGAGAATTTCCCCAGGAACAGTTTTCCGAGAGTAGATGGGAAGGAAGTGAGCTGTGCCTCTTTTGGGGGGAGGGCCCGCCCCGTGATCTGTCCAGATGCCTTTGGTTCTAAAATTGCACATTGGCGACTGTGTCTGTTGCAGGGACCGGGGGCAGCCTGTCTGGACACAGGGCTTTGCGCTGGTGTTGGTGATGGTGAGCCACAGGAGCTGGTCCCTGGTTAGGAAGGGATTTGGGGTTGACTTCACTGGGGAGCTTCCGGGATGTCTTTGCCGGAGGCAATGTGTGTATCTGGACGCTTAGGGCTCGCAGAAGGCCATTTTCTCTTCGATGTGGGTTTGGCAATGAAGAGCTTCATTTTGGGCCGAGTCAAACCCTTGCCCTGGTTTGTGAACTCAAGAACTCCTCGGCTTACCCAGGGGCCCAGAGAAGCTCCGCACAGCCATCCCCCCCACCCCTGTGGCCCCCGGCCTGGAGGCTCTCAGCTCTCATTGAGGGGACAGCCAGGAGGAGGGACCCCCCCCCCACACACACTGCCCTGTAACTCTGGGTGGAATGACGTGGCCATCCTGGGTAGGGGTGGGTGCAGAATCCCCGATCCACGCCCCATTCCCATGGGTTTTCACAGAGAACGTAATGTGACCCTGGGAAGGACCAGCTTCTCCCATGGAGACGCTCCGTTTGATGAATCTAAGAGCTCTCTGCTAAGACCATTCTTTAGGGTGTGAGGTTGGAGGATTTGGGGTGCTGATGAGACACTTCCACAGGAAGAGCGGGAAGCTCAGTGAGAGCCATCAGGGCCTCAACCCAAACTGTATGCGCCGTGACCCCCTCTCTCCATTACAGACTTCCCTTCTCCCACGTCAAGTTAGCATTTCCAGGGAGGTGTTTTGGGCCTCAAGGTTAGCACTGTGCCTGGCTTCTTGTGGCTGCTCAAAGACCAGTTGTTCATCAATTGGAACTTTACCCAGCTGCATTTATTGAGTGCTTTGCGCTGAGGTAGAATCTGGCGATGGCAGAATCATGGACAGTCCCTGTCCATAAAGACCTGGTCATCTGGGAAGACTCCCAGTTCCTAGCATGCTGGCAGACAGTTAGTGGTCACTGCATGGCCATTGAGCTTAGGGGCCACAGGGTCAGAGCTAGAGCATCTTGGGATCCCTGAGTCCTTCTGAAATGAAAGACTCTAGCCTAAGGCAGGTGGCTCATACCTGTAATGCCCGGCTACGCCACAGGCTGAGATCCGAGGACTGCAGTTCAAAGTCAGCCTGGCAGGAAAATCCATGAGACTTACTTCCAATTAACCAGCAAAAAGCCAAAAGTAGAGCTGTGGTTCAAGTGGAAGAGTGCTAGCCAAGTAAGAGTGCCAGGCCCTGAGTTTAAGCCAAAAAAAAACAGAAGGGAGGGAGGGAGGGAGGGAGGGAACTGATGGGTAAGAGGCCTGTTCATGGCTACCCAGTCAGACAGGGACTCTGCAGTCTCCGCCTTTGCTCTTTGTGTCACCCCATGCGGCCCTTAACTAGAAAGATCACACTGTGAAAGGGAGAGGCAGTCCCGAAGAGGGCAGAAGCCACTTTTATTCCAGGTCTAGCACGGCGTAGTGCCCTACATCCTGTGAGTTCCAGGAAGCTCTGGGCAAGAGCGCAGGACTTGAGTGCACAGTACGCAGACAGCAGGGCCGTGGCCCGCAGCTCCCACGGGGAGGCCAGAACTCCCCGAAGCCGCAGCTTCCCTGACCTCAGGGCACTATTCTTGTTAGGGTGAGCAGTGTGAGAGGTTTGGGCACTTGAACCGTGGTCAGAACTTTCCATCCTGGCAAAATCAGGCCGGGTGCTGTATATGTCTGGTCCAAAGCAACTATGTATTACAAGACTTTTTTTTTTTTTTTAATGACAATCAGGGAAAAATGAACCTGGACTTGATATTTCAGTGCTGCCAAGGAAAGATGTGAGACAGGATGATGGAAGTGATTATGTTAGAAAATAGGTCTTATCAGCCACACATGCATACTTATGTCAATGTTGCCTTTAAATACTTGAGAAGGGAAAAAAATGTTGTAAATTTTTGTAATGAGATTTTATGATGCCTGCAATTTGCTTAAAGTATTCCAGAGTAAAAGGCTGACGAACACACGAACAACTCATAAAACGTTAGTTACAATTACTGAAGGTGGGTGATGGACACAAGGAATTTGTTGGGAACTTCCAGAGAAAGTAAGGCTGAGTACTAGTGGCTCATGCCTGTAATCCTAGCTATTCATGAAACTGAGATCTGAGGATCACAGTTCAAAGCCAGCCCAGGAAGGAAAATCTTATCTCCAATTAGCCACCCTGAGATTTTTTTTTTCCTCTCAAGGCTGGGGTTTTACCACCTGAGCCACAGCTCCATTTCCTGCTTTTTGGTGATCAATTAGAGATGAAAGTCTCGTGGCTTTCCTGCTTGGACTGCCTTCAAATCTCAATCCTCAGATCTCTGCCTTCTGAGTGACTAGGATTATAGGCAGGACCCATCAACACCTGCCAGATAGTTATGAAGGCTTTGAGTATGGGATCAAAGGTCGGCCTTCCTCTCTTTAAAGAGAACGTCCCTTGGGCTAAGTAGAAAATGCAAGAGGAGTTTGGATTGGAAGTGAGGACACAGGCGGATGGACAAATAGTGCCTTCCTACACAGCAGAAAATGTGTTTCTCCTCCGCTCTAGGAGACTAATCTTAGCAGCTCCCCACTTCCACCAACCCAGCCTCCAATTAAATTTTAATCCAAGTCATCACAAATGCAAAGTGCTTTCTTCAAGCTCCATTATTTCTGGAACTCCTTGGTGCCCAATTTAATAAATGTTTCCGGGAAAGGTGTCTGGCTGGGGGGGTGGGAGGGATGAGATGGCTGAGAATAATGACTGCAAAGCAGAGGCTTCACATCAACAACGACTTCAGGGATAAGTCGCTAGAAAGCAACGCTAGCCACACCAGACTCCCAAGCTCAACCAGATCTGAATTTCACACTGGCAAGGCTTACCATTCAAAGTGTTTGGCATTTGTCTTAGTGGGTGGGACAGAGCAAACTCCTTCCCACAATCCTCCACTCAGAACCGCACCTCATCACGGTGTTGAACGGCCGTGGAGCCCTGACTCCCACTGGAAGGCCAACAGATGGTTACAGCGTGGACAGGACTGCTACAGAAGAGGGAAGAAGAAGGTTGTATGGATACAGAAGAGGTGGAGTCTCCCACCTTACAGATAAGATAGATCTAAGAATCCCTGGAGGCTGGACAGCTGAACCAGGCAGTTACTATGGAATATCTCCTCTTGAGATCTGCACATCAAAAGCTTCTGGTTTTCTTGTACCTAGAAAGAAGCTGTGGTGAGCAGCAGAAGCCTGGTCAGTGGTTACAAGGAAGGGAGAGGGAATTGCAAAGGCCTTAGTAGGCCTGAACAAAATGAAGGCACTCTGAGTTGGAAGGGGGTAGTTGGGGGGGGAGGACAGGACAAGGCTCCAGAGCTGTCTCACTGTCTTTTACCTGGGTGGTGTTCATAGATTCACTAGTTGCTGATGCTTCCAGTGTTCCCAGTAGAAACCAGCAGTCTACCAAAGGGTAGTAGGGGACAACTGTTAACACCCTGTTCATTTCCTGAAGATGGGAACACTTCCTGTGCAAACCCCGCTCGCTGCAAGTGGCCTTGACTCACATCTTGAAATAACTTCTCATCACTGGCTGCGTATTTTAAGACACAGCTTTCATCCAGAAGACTCCATTAAAGCAATTCCATTCAAGTGATTAATCACCCCCCCCCCACAGACACACACACCAGATATGTTTTGTCTTACAGAATTATGATGAGTTCTAGTCTCATTGTTTTAGTACTTTCTTGGGAAAAAGAGGGGAGAAAGAAAAAAAGAGTGGTGGGGGGAGAAATACCTCCCATAGATGATCTAGAATCTTTGTTTAAAAAAGTTTTCCTCTCCACTTCCAAATCCCTCTTTCCTGGGTCAGCATTTTTCTTCACGGCTTTCCTTATCAGTTTTTTTTTCCAAACTTCCTGTTTCCTACCAAGCTTTATATAAACTTTTCTTCAGCCAGACAGAACTGAACTTTTCCCCTTTTTTGGAGGGCAGTAGCTTTTCTGTACCTTCTTACTCGCCGGGCTCCTGATGGTCACAGTTATTTCAAATGCTTTGACAGCCTGCAATTATTTGCACTTAGAGGGTTGTGTCTCCAAAGGGAGAAATGCATACATTACCAGCAGAATGGCACTAGAGTAATCACCCACGAGCCATGCGTCTCTCACTTGTTTGTTTGTCCTTCAAATGTCCTTCAGATCTTATTTTTAGCATTAAATTGCTTCCTTTGCAATTCTTACATGCGTAAGAAATAGGCAGCAGAATTTACAGTGGACCAGATGTGGTACACACTGGTAATCCCAGCATTCAAGAGGCTGAGACAGGAGTTCAAGTCTAGCTTGGGCTACATAGCGAGAGACTCAGTCTCAAGCAAACAGACAAACAGATGAAATTTCAATGGATAACTTAACAATATTTGGGTAGCAGAAAATTAGTATGGCTTAGCTCTTTGCTTTTTTTTTCTTTTTTCTTCCTTATTTCTTTTTTTCTTTCTTTCTTTCTTTATTCCTGTACTGGGAATCAAACTCAGGGTTTTATGTCTTCTTCTTCTCAAGGCCGGAGCTCCTACCACTTGAACCACAGCTCTACATCCAGCTTTTCTGGTGATTAATTGGAGATAATAGCCTTACAGACTTCCCTGACAAGGCTGTATTTGAACTGCATTTCTTACCAGGGCTGGCTTATAGACTGCCATCCTCAGATCTCAGCCTCCTGAGATCCTAGGATTACAGGAGTGAGCCACCCACCTGGGCCTGGCTGACTGTCTTTAATTCAGTAACCAACCCTTACATGGTGCTAGAAGTTAAAGCATCTGGGTGACGCCCTGGTCCTTTCTACCAAGAAGCTTATAAACTTCTGGAGAGACACAGACAGGTGTTGTATCCTAACACAGGCAGAATGAAGACACATATGTGCATATTACTGTGTGTCCATATGTGTGTGTTCATGTGTGCATACCAGTGTGTCCTGTATGTGTCCATGTGTGACTCTCTGTGTATGCATGTCCACATACATCTCTGTGTGTGTGTGTGTCCATGTGTGTTATAGGGATTTAATCCAGGACTGCTCATCCTGTGCCCATCCTGAATTGTTCCTTTCAACCAACGGAAGCAAACCCAAATGAAAAGAGATACATATCCACAACAACGGTGCCCTTACATTGGTTGTTTAGGACTAAATGAACCCAGACCCTCACTGTGAGATCCGTCAGCTCGCATCTGCTTGTCCAGTCCCTGCTGAATGGACCCACAGGAACCATGGAACATTCCACATTTTTACTCTTCTGTGAGAAAAACTGATCCGTTGGGACCATGGGGCCCGGGATGCTCCACTTGTTTACACACCCATAAACAAGGCCCAGCCTCTCCCCTTCCCTCAGGCCCATGAACTTGAACTCTCTGAACTTGGGTGGCCTGGCTGTTTCTGAGCCTTTCCTGGAGTCAGCAGCAGTGGTTCAGCCCCGCCTCTCTCCCTCCTACACTGTCTGCTTCCTGGACACCAGGTTGATCAAGGAAACCAACCTTGAACAATTCCTAGGGGCTTCACCCACCCTAAGCAGGCCAGCCTCTCAGGGACAGCTGTGTTCCGCGTTGTCACCGTCTTTGGGAGCCCACCGTCTTTGGGAGCCCCGGGGCCACCTGCAGCATGCATAGCCTGCATTCTGCTTTGCTAGTCTGATGGTGGAGTGCAGCCCTGAACACCCCTCCTTATCCCCCATCTAGCTCCAGATCACCAGGCATCTGCTCCTGCCCCCGACCTCCTCACTTGTCAGCCATTGGTTCACTGCGAGTCACTGTGAGTGTCACCGTCTGTGGCCTCCAGGAGCCTTCAAGCCTGGAAGGATCTTTGCAGAAGAGGGCAGGACTTGGAGAAAGATCGGGGTAGTATTCCAGACAGAGGAGGCAGAATGAGCCAAAGAGAACAAGAGCAAGAATTTTCTAGGCCCATTCTGCAGATTTCCAGGAAAGGAAATTCCAGGCCTGCCCTGGGCCAGGCCGGCCTCTCCCTGCCCCTCTGTGCCTTGCGGGTCCCAGCTGTTCAGTGTATGCCACCTGACTGGGAAGGGACTGTGAACCAGGGCATGGCCAGACCAGGAACTGCTAAGCTGGCAGAAAATTCTAGTTGGGTCTCTTTTCCTGTCCCCCTTGTCTCTTTCCAGTCACACACACACACAGCGTCTTGGAGCTTGTCTCTTATGTGACACCTAGTACCCCATGACAGGAAAGAGGCCAAGGACGGAGGCCCACCTCCCAGCATGGGACCTGTGAACTTCCCAGAGTCACTGCTCAGGGGAAACAGATTTAACCTTTCAAGGAGACAGCAAGAGAGAGACAGAGAGAGAGAGAGAGAGTCTTCCACCCCCCAGAACTGTCATCGGACTATGGCATCCCCTCCCTCTTTGCTGTAGGTTGTGGAAATTCAGGCCCAATGGTCTCCAGCCATTAAAACACAAGCAGAGAATAGCCAAATCTGAACACTAGGCTGGCAGGTTAGCCTGACCTCATTTGTGTGTGTGTACACGCATGTGTGTTTGCGTGAGTGTACATGCATGTGTGTTTGCGTGAGTGCTGCGTGCACATGCATGTGTGGCGTGCAGTGCTGCCTGTAGGCTGGAGGAAAGGAAGATGCTTGCGCAGCCCTCGTCAGGCCAGCCTCCCCCAGGCTGGCCTCCCCCAGGCCGGCCTCCCCCAGGCCGGCCTCCCCCTCAGCACGGTTCCTGCTGCTCCAGCTGTGCGAGGGGCAGGGCGGCCTTGCCAGGATGGCTCTCAGAAGAACAGTCTCGCAAACTCGAAAGTCCTGGCTGAAGGAGAGATGCAGTGGATCCGAGCGGCCGCTCCTGGGCACCTTCCCAGCGCTCCGGGTCCGGTCCTGCTGTGGACCAGGCCAAGCCCCGCCTCACACAGCCCCGCTCTCCTGCCTGCAAAGGGCCGGCACCAGGAGATTCCCTTTCCATGCCCTTTCCAGTCCGTCTGTCTGTCTACACCTGGGCCTCGTAGCCTTCTCATTTCACCAGCTCCTCCCCTCCCCACACATGCTTCCTGTTTTGAAACCACCAATAGATGGAAAATGTGAGTGCTGCCACTTTAACGGCTCCCGCTGCGGTGTGACTGAGCCGGGGTGTGAGCTTGTGCAGTGAGTGTGCATGCGTGAATGTGTGTGTGCGAAGGCGGGCTGTGTATATTGTGTGTGGGAGAGCATGTCTGCATGTGACTGTGTGGGTGAGTGTGCATGGGTGTGAGCTGTGTACGTTTCCAGACTGTGTCCTCTCTGTGTGCGATTGAAACAGGTGAGCCAGACACGAGGATTGGCTCACGCCTGTCATCCTGGCTACTCAGGAGGCCTGAGGTCTGAAGATCACAGTTCAAAGCCAGCCTGGACAGGAAAGGCCCTGAGACTTTTCAGTTAATCACAGAAAAAGCTGTAGTGCTGTAGCTCAAGTGGTAGAGGACAAGAGTTCAAGACCTAGGACCGGCAACAACAACCACCACCACAGTTCAGACCCCAGACCAAAGTCCAAGAGTCCCACATTAGGCCCAGCCACTCTCCCCCACATGCCAAGTAAAGAGACTTGGTGAAGGACAGAGGAGATCTATTACATGGCAGCTGGGGGAAGACAGCACTTCAGTCCACCTTCAGCAGACAGAGGCCTCAGGTTGGAGAGCGCTGGAGGCAAGTCTGAGGGCAGTCGGCAGATCCTGCCTAGTCCCCGCTGCCTGGTGGGCCATCAGCTCAGTCTTGGACTCTGGAGGCCTGCGGAGCTTTTAGCTCTTCTCAAGATGATGAGAAGGTATTGCTTGTCTGATGGTGGCTTGCCTTGTGTTACCAGATGTCTTATCAGTGAATCCTGCTTTTCCTGGAGCCCAAGATGCTTGTAAAGTGACTGAAGCAGGGAGCAGCTCAGATCAAAGGGCACAGGTGGCCTCTGACTGGGCTCACAGAGTTTAGTTCATTCACAGGCTCAGCACGAGCGGCTCAGCTGGCTTCCTACAGAAGCCAGTGTGTGACTGCACGAGTACAGGTTGTGTTGTGTACGGAGGCTGTGTGTGAGTTCCTATCGTGACTTTGATGTGTGCATCTGTAAGTGCGCTGTGTGATTTCAGTGTCAAGTGTGGGTGACTGTCCGTGTGACCGTGTGTTGTGTGTGTGCTCACGTGTCTGTGTCCACCTGCTGCCTGTGCCCTGGGCCAAGGAGAAGCCTCGTAATGCGGCATTTTCAGGAAAGCTTCTATGGCCATTCCTGGCCATGCTAGCATAAAGGCATACCTCTCCATTTGTGTGAGGCCTCTGTTCTTCCAGCTTTAAACCAGAAAAAATATCACTGGAAACAATGGCTTCCTGAGGAACTAGAGTTAGAAACCAGACCGGTCTCGGCCTGCTGGCGGGCTGGGTGGACAGGACACCTCATCCATTTCTCTGTCCCCAGGGGGCAGGACAATTCCCCCTGGGAGCAGGGGTTGTGAATTCACACAGCAAGCGTGTGTGTGTGTGTGCACCCGTGCATGTGCGGGGTACTGCGTCCCGAGGGTTGTATGCAGATTTGGAAGTTCTGTGTGAGGACTGGGGGGTTCTATGTGAGGATTAGGGGGTTCTGTGGTTCCTAAGAATTTACAGTGTGGGGGAAGGAGAGGGACACAATCCCGAGCATACGAATAGAAGTGCTTCAGGGGCTGTTCGTGTTAGATGAATTTGGATTTCTTAGGGCTCTTTGTGCTGGTTTTTATCATTATTATTGTCAGTAATTATTATTAGTGTGCCAGTTCTAGAGCTTGAACTCAAGGACCAGGTGCTGTCCCTGAAGCTTTTTGTTCAAGACTAGTTCTCTACCACTTGAGCCACAGCTCCACTTATGGTTTTTTGGTTGTTCATTGCAGGTAAAAGTCTCAGACTTTGCTGTCCTGGCTGGCTTTGAACTGAAATCCTCAGATCTCAGCTTCCTAAATAGCTAGGATTTCAGGCGTGAGCTACAGGCTCCTGGTTGCAAGTCTGACCAGCATGAGGGTCATTTGCACTAAGTTCTTTGTCTGCTGGCTCAGCTGAGCCCCGGGGGAACTGAGGCATGTTCCCCTGATGGCTAAATCTCCCAGTGCTGGGCACAAAGTTCATCCCCCAGCCTGACGTTGGGTATGTGTGGGTGGGGGGGACAGACTCTGGTTAGGAGAATGTTCGCCTGCCACCTTCATGCCCACCCAGCGCTGGAGGTGGCAGCCCGTGGTGGAGATGAGGACCGCGGTCCAGGGTCAGCACCATGGGTGGAGTTTCAACAGCGCGAGTAGTCAGGGCCCTGTGTGCATTTCTACAAATGAGCTGGAAAAGGAACCTGAGAGTCAACCACCCCCCACCCCCCACCCCTGCCCCAGCCTGTGGGTGGCACAGAGCTCTTTCGGTAGTGGGTAGCCCGGGGAGGGTCTCCCGCCGAGAGGCGGAAGCTGGCTTCCGGAGTGTGCAGGCGGGCGCGGTGTGGAGGGTGAAGGGGGGGTGGGAATGCTGCCCAGGTGATTGACAGCTGTTGCAAAGAGCAACAGCCTGGGAGTTGTTTGTTCAGCCTCAGCCTCACAGCGCCGGGCTGGGCTGTGCACTCACTGCCGACAATGGAGAAGTGTGTTTCCCCATGCAGGGGGGGGGAGGGGGGGAGGAGGAGGGGGGGGAACGGACATAGAAGGAAACAGAGATGAGGCTATGGACTTCCAAGCATGTTCACCCTTGTACCCAGGGTGGGGCCTGCTGTTTTCGAACCTCTGTCAGGGCATGCGCTGTGTGCTGCTTTCTGAAGGTGTGTTGTTCATCCTGCAGACCTGGGGCCTTGTTTCCAGGGTGCCTGCGACCCCCTGGCAGGCCTCGAGATGTCACGTGTAGGAGGGCCAGGAAGGGAGATGGGCAGTTCAGAAAGGCAGTTCTGGAAGTTTCCTCCCAAGGAGGTGATGCCTTGGCCCATGCTTAAAGTCAGCTTTTAATTTCATGAGGCTGAAGGCAGGCGGCAGCAGCCGGCTGGAGCAGGGCAGAGGCTTCCGGGGCCCTGGCCCGGGCGCCAGGGAGTTGAGGAGCTCTGGGCAATTTGAAGCAAGACAGGGGCATGGCGGGGTTAATATGTGAGGAAGATTCTCTATGGCCTGTGTGAGGGTGGACCAGAGAACAGGGGAACGCAAGAAAAGGCAGAAACAACAACTAAGAGACCCCTAAAACCACTCAGCCGGAAAACAGGCTGCCAGGTGTGCTCAGTCACAGGTGTGCCTGTGATTCTAGCACGAAGGAGACCGAAGCAGGAGGATCGTCAATTCAACCCTAGCCCAGACTCCATAGCAATTTTTAGGTCATTCTGGGCTACCTAGTGAGATCCTGTCTCCACAAATTAATAAATAAGGATAGCACTGGGAGTTGGTGGCTCACAACTGTTAACCTAGTTACTCAGGAAGCTGAGATCTGAGGATCACAGTTCAAAGCCAACCCAAGCAGAAAAGTCCCCAGTAACCTTATCTCCAGTTAACCAGCAAAAAGCTGATCATGGAGCTGTGGTTCAAATGGTAGAACCCTGAGGGAATAAGCTAAGGGACACTGTCCAGGTCCTCAGTCCAAACCCCAATATTGGTGTATGTGCACGCACGCATACACACACACACACACCAGCATATATGTTAGAGATAAAATGAACAAATAAGTAGGTTCAGAAGGACCAGAGCAAAGTTAGAAGCAATGTTAGATGGAAAAAAAGAGCCGCGCGTTCTGGGTGCTGAGCCAGGTGGTGGCTCTGTGGCCTTGCTCTGTTTGCTGACCTCCAGAGAGCTTCCTCTCCCCTTGGGACTGCTGTTGAAAACCAAGTGAGATAAACGTGGTTTTTTTAAGCAGCAGGGTGAGTCGGTATCTGCAGTGATGTTTGTGTTCACCCTGCTGTACACACAGATAAAAACCAAGGGCCAAATTGGGGCCAGGAGGCCCTGAATTTTGCTGGGAAAGTTTTCTTTATAGAGAAACAGCAAACATCAGTGTTAACACGCAGGCTTCCCAGCACAGGAGAGGAGAAGGACTCAGGTCAGACTGCCTAGGATCCACCAGGGCCTGCAACTTAGCAGGTAGTAAGCCTTTCTAAGCCTCAGTTTCTCCTTGTGAGTAATGGCGACTATTAAGAATCAATAAATAAAAAGCTGGAGTCTGGAGTCTGGGGCCAGTGGCTTACTCCTGTAATCCTGGCTACTCAAGAGGCTAAGCTCTGAGGATTGAGGTTCAAATCCATCCCCAGACAAGAAAGTCCGAGAGACTCTTATCTCCATTTAACCACTAGAAAACCAACCCCTCCATTCTACCCCCCCCAAAAAAAAGAGCAATTGTGGTATAGATTAGCTGGTAGCATAGAGATCTAATCTGTTGCCAGGATTAAATGCAGGTTAAGAGCATAGTATAAATGGTGACACAGAATAAACACTTAACCATCACCTAGGAAATAATTACTGGGGAAAACCCCACACTTAGCTCCTCGATCCTGAGAAACTGGGGCAAGAATACCCCCTCTTGGTGCTCGAAGAAATACAGGGTGGCCCCTGAAAAGTGGAGCCACGCCACACTGTGGTTTGATGAAATCTGGCACTACAGAAGCCTCGGTGTGGGCACCTCGGGCTCATCCCAGATGCCAGCAGTGGGCGGGAGCTGGGTAGCAGCTGCCCTGTTTCTTCCATTGTTTTAACTTTTTATTGTGGAAACGATCAAACGTTCACAGAAGTGGAGAGAATAGAATAATGAGCCCTGCGGATCTTCATCCAGCATCCGTAATGATCAACACATGGCTGGACCCAGCCAAGCCTGGCCATCACCCAGCCCCAACCCCCCGGGAACCCATCTCTGAGCAAAAATGGACAATGGCTTGGGAAGTGAACTCACTTTAGAGTTTTTTGCTGCTGCTGGTGGCGGTCCTGGGGCTTGAACTCAGGGCCTCACACTCTGATTTTGCTTTTCTCTCATACCTCTACTGTTGGCCTTTTGCAGGTTCATTGGAGGTGAGAGTCTCTTGGACTTTTCTGCTTAGGTTGGCTTCGAACCTCAATCCTTAGACTCAGCCTTCTGAGTAGCTAGGATCACAGGCGTGAGCCACTGGTACCCAGCATTAGATCACTTTACATGTAGGCTAAATAGATCTATGCAACTATTTTATGTTTATCTTCTCCTTGAGTCTTCTCTGAATATTTCCATTCCCTCCCTTCCCCATGGTAGGTTTTGGACACTACCCAAAACCTCGTAAAAGATCAGCCTGAGGGTTACAGATATGTAAGGCCACGTTTAAGGCCCGGTCTGCACCCAACTATAATCTCTTCTCAGTCCCCTAGCACCCAGGTTCTTTGTGAATGCTAGTTGTGTTGGATGCTGGCTGGCCACAGTCCCTTGACTGTCAAGGAGGGAGTGAGGATATGGACGGGAAGGCAGGAAGGAGGAAGGGGAGAGAAAGTGTAGGTGCTCTCGTGGAGGGGTCTCTTCGTGGCTGTGACAGCGGATGACTGTGTGTTCCCGTGGCTCCCCAGTGTCCTGCTCCAGTCACACCGGCAGCCAGACCAGACATGGCAGTGCGATTATTGGTGCTGGGGAAGGAAGAGCCCTCGGCTGACACGCGGAAGTACTTAGCTGCGGTCCCTGGTGGCTCTGTGCTGTCACCAGCGCCCCCCCTCTGAGTCGCAGCTGCATTGTGGCCTGTGTGCCCCTCTTTAGTTGGGTCTGATTTGTAGGGCTGGCAGCCTGGAATGTAGTTATTGCAAATGATACTAATCTCCGGGCTGAATTCCACAGTGGAACTGCTTCTGTGCATGCCATAATTATCTGCGCGGTGGGTAATTATTATGCATTGGCTATATGCAAAGTACTCTGCATACTGGCATCCCTTATTTGCCCAAAGCCCAGAAAAATAATCACAACTGTTTGCATTTACCATTGTACTTCGCTTTGTACATCTAGAATGTTAACAGAGCAACTTCATTGAATGCCCGTGTGCCCGGCATGCCATGTCAGTCAAACCTGCAAACAGCACTGTGTATTATTACTACCTGTACTGTCACATGGGGAACTGAGGGGAGCTGGATTTAGTAAATGAACAACTAGTGAGCTGTAGAACAACATTCAGTTCCAGTTCCAAGGGTGTGTGTGCGTGTGTGTGTGCACGTGCATGTACACACACCAGTCCTAGGGCTTGAACTCAGGACCTGGGACCTATCCCTTAGCTTTTCCCATCAAGGTTGGCATTCTACCACTTGAGCCACAGCTCCACTTCCAGATATTTACTGGCTAATCTGAGAAAATTGTGACAGACTTTCAAGACACAGCTGACGCTGAAACGTGACCCTCAGATCTCGGCTTCCCGAGTAGCTAGGGTTGCAGGTGTGAGCCCCTGGCACCTGGAGTTTCTGTGGGTTTGACTCCGCCATTCCACGGTCTTTTAACTCTAATAATAGCCGAGGAGCTAATCGATGTTATTCTGTATTCTTTGGGAGATGAGAAAGGGCTGGGCTCCGCAGGCTAGCCTTGAACTTGCTATGCAGCTCAGGCTGTATTCTTCTACTTCAGCTGGTAGTAAATAGCAGAGCCAGGGCTCAAAGTTTGCTCCACAATCCCACAGTACGTGTGTTTGTTAGTGCATGCCTGACACTCAGTCATGTCTTCATGAAGGAAGCTGGCTACCCCTGGCGGGGTGCCCTTTCCTGAGATGCGGTGGGAGGGCAGGGTGCCTGCCTTTCCCCTTTCCTTCTAGCATTTTACTCAGGCTGGTTGAGAGGACTCGAGGGTACCATATGCCCATGAAATGGCATCTAAAACCCTGAAGTGACACAAGCCTAGACCCAGCCGGCCACATGCTGCCAGGGAACTTGATGAATGAGTAAGGACCAAACACATCCATCCGGTTACAGCCTTCTTCCCCAAGGAGTCTTGCAAAGTGACTGGAAATGCCGAGAATCTAGACTCGGGTGAATGTTGGAGCGTGTTGCCTACTTCTGCATTTCTAGAATGTTCTCTCTCTGCAGAGCCTGGAGACTCACACAGTGGGCTTTGGGAAGATGACCCTAAGGGCTTGCGTTTCCTATCCCAGCCCTTGCTCTGTCATTTCCAGGCAGCTGAGGTCAAGTCAGTGGAACACACAGCCCAGGCTCTCCTGGTGAGACTCAGGAAGTCAAATTCTTGCCTGCGTCCCTGGAGCTGGTACAGGATCACTGATGGTGGGGGGTGGAGTTTAAGTTGAGTTGGCATTGCCGCATTACTGCCTGGCTAGCGAGATGAAGAACTGAGCGAGGATTTGAGGCCCTGGTGCTCACAGCACTCTCTGAGCCTGGCTGGCTGGACAGGAAAGCGCACCGTCCATGTCAGGGCTGGGCCGAGAGCAGAGCCCAGCAGGCCTCCTCTGCTCATAGCCCGGCAAGCTAGATGTCATGTAGGTCAGTAGCTAGGTCCCCAAAATGAGATCTCACCCTCACACCAAGGGCATCCATCCATCCCCAGACTGGGTAACGCTTTCTGCAGACCCAGAAGCTCCAAAGCAGTGGACAGGGGCCCGGCCCGCTCTGCCTTCCTGAGCCTTGAGCATCCGAGCTCATAAGGCTCTGCCCTGTCTGGAACCGGTTGTGGCAGGTCTGGGAGATGCTGGTGGCTCTGTGTGGGGGCCACCTCCTAGCACCCAGCTGCCTGCTAATTAGATATTTTGGTTGGGCGATCCGTTTATACTTGGCCCTCAGAGTTGGCATGCTGCTGGGGGTGCTGCCCAGGAAGGTGGCATCCATTACTGAGGATGGAGGCCAGCTCCACCCCTGCTATCACCACTGTACCTCATTTTAGATCTACCCATTCACCTTCTCTGGCAGGAGAAGCCTTTAGATGAATAGAGGGTCGCAGAGGGGTTTTGTTGTTTTGTTGTGTTGTTTTGCTGTCTGGGGAGGCAGACCCGGAAGCTGTGCATGCTGGGCGAACGCTAAGCTACACCCAATCACAGAGGTCCCAGCCAGGGTGACACCGATTGCTACACCAGGAGCCAGCTTTCTAACTTAAAAATTAAACCCACAAGTAAGCTAGGTGCTGGTGACTCATGCCTGTAAGCTTGCTACTAAAGAGCCTGAAGTCTGAGGAACGAGGTTCAAAGCCAGCCAAGGCAGGAAAAGCTGTAAGACTCTTATCTCCAATTAAAGTGGGGCTGGGAGTCGAGTAGAGAAACACCAGCCTTGAATGAATAAGCTCAAGGACAGCTCTCACACCCCAAGTTCCAGCCCCACGCCTACATTGGCAACGAAAGGGCAGGGAGAGGGAGAAGGAGAGAGAAGAGAGGAGAAAGAGAAAAGACAAGAAACTACATAAGGACTGAACGTGTATAAACACTTTTCTTGCTATTATTTCCTCTCCCCAAATAAAACCCATGCAAAACTGCATTGTCCCCCAACAATACCATATAACCACAACTTAAGGATGATTTAGAGTATTTGGCCATGTCATTTTCTGTAGATTTTCATAGTGATCCCCTGAGGGTACTGAGAGATGACGGGCAATCTGCATTAGGAGCCCAGGCTGTGGCAGGGCCAGGGTGTGTATGATGAGCTTGCAGAGAATGCTCAAGGGCCTTTCCACCTGGGAGGAGCTGGGGGAGGCTGCAGGCTGCCTCCCTCCCCCTAGAGGGGCTGGAGTTGGAGGGATGGCTGCTTCACCAGCCACTGGGGCTGGGAAGTAGGACCCTGCTGAGGCCAGTGGCCTCCACTCCCTCTTGGGGTTCTCCCTGACCCCTCCCTCCCTGCCCAGGAGCCAATGGGGGACAGGGAAGATGACCCCGGCCCACACAGTGGTGGGAGGGGCTCTTGTCCAAGATCTGCAATTCCTGGTGTCTCAGGCAAACCACACAGACCCCCTGCGGCCCAGGTGTCATTTTCCTGGAGAAGTTGGATTTCTGAATCCTCGCTTCTGCATGGGAAGGGAGCATTCCTAGGGCCTACAGCTCTGAAGAATGAGAGCTCCCAGCCCAGGTTGTCCAACCTCTAGAGGAAGCCAGCTCTGCCTGTGTTCCTGCATACCACCCATCCCCCCCCCCAGCAGTTCTAGCCCCAACTGGTGATCTCTCCCCAAACCCCTGGGGGGGAGGGGTCATCAGCCAGGAGGAAGTAAGGAGGGGAAGTGACTCACGGCCGTCTTCTGAACTGGGGACAGAAGTCTACTTCCTCAAGTTAGCTGGAAGGGCCTGTCATTTTTAAGACTAGGCAGAGAGGGAGGGAGGGAGGAAGGGAAGAAAGAAAGAAGAAGAAGGAAGGAAAAGAGGGAAGGAGGAAAGAAATAAGAATGTCCTCCTAAGAAAATCTCATGACTAAAGAAGGACCTGGCAGGGGCCAGGCCCCCGGCGGGTGGTTGCTTTGGTCATTTGGACAGTCAGGCGTTTGCTGCTTCTTGAAGCCCAGCTCAGCACGGCAGGTGCGCATCCTCACAGCGGCCCTGGGCCCTGGCAGTCCCGGGCAGTGTGGGCACGGATAAGCAAGAGGGTCAGTAGCGAGGTTGAGGCGCTGTGCTGGCAGGCACAGCGCCTGTGGCCTCACCACATTCGTGGGTGGCTTTTGCATGCAGCCGTAAGAATGAGCTGTGCAGAAAATTCTCCAGAGCATCTGGCCTTGAGAACCCATGCAAAGCCACCTAGAGCTGACTCAGGTCCTCTTTGTCCTCCAGAAACACGGGCCCAATCTTCTCCGTAATGAGAGCGGTGGCTAACCTAGATTCCTAAGCAGGGTAAACTGAAGCCTAATCTCTCTCTCCTCTCCCTTCCTCTCCCTGCCCTCTCCTCTCTCCTCTCTCTTTCTCCTCCCCTTCCCCTGCCTAGTTCCTCCTCTTGACAAGTGGCCCCAGAGCCGTGCCAGGAGGACTGTGGAAGACATTGTGATGAGCAGTACAGTCTCCCCCGGCTTCTGCCGGTGACCGGAAGTGGGAAGGGCTCACACGCACCGCCGAGGCCCCTCCAGGCCTCATGGCCTTGTGTTTCTCTGTGTGCTGCCTTCTCTCTTCTTCCCCCTCCTCCAGGGAAGCTGGTCTGTTTCCTTAACCTAGCTCTTCCCCTCTGCACCCCACACCTTCCCAGTGTCTTCTCCTAAATCCCACAGAGAGAGCCGTGTACCTCGCCCTGTGTCGCTGTACAGCCCAGGCAGCTCTGGCTGCTGCCAGAGGCCGTGGGCCCCACCGTGGAAGGCTGTGGTAGGGTCTGCAGGGCAGAGGAAGTCAGAGGAGGAAGTTATACCAGGGCGGAAGGGCCCAGCCCGACCGCACCCCGTGACTGAAGGGGTCCCCACTTGCTGCTTTCTGTGAAAGGGTCTAAGTACTCAGTAAACCAGCACTTGCCTGGGGCGTGAGAGATTGCAATCTGGCACAGGACCTAAAGCAACAGCAGCTAAACAGAGACAGTGACCACATTTATGTACAAAGAGCACACGGCAAGGTGTTAGGGGACCCTGGGAAATCTTCCACCTCCTCAGTTCCTCATTGGTCATGTGAGAAGACTGAACTCGGGGACCTTGGCTCTGAGGCCTGAAATGGTGTGTTCATTGTAGCCTAGCTCTCGCATCACAACATGCATGCCCTTCTCAGGTGTTAAAATCAGACTGCAGGTATTTTTACCTACCTCCCTACCTACACGGACAGATAGGTGTGTGCGCGTGCGTGTGTGCGTGTGCGCATGCACACATTCTAGGATGTTCCATGCTATCCTGGGCCTTTGTGGGTGCGGTGGACTTGAGGAGCCACCAGACTCCCTAATAAATGGGATAAGTGCCTTTTGAAACATCCCAGGGCCGGTAGCTCAGTGGTAGAGCACTTTCCCAGCATGGGCAAGGTTCTGGGTTTGATCTCCAGCACTGGGGTGAGGGGAGGGAGGAGAGAATCTTTAGAGGACCCTCCTGTCCCACTCCATTCCCTGTTCTCGTTCAGGCTCTAAAACTGGAGAGAAATCCCTGATGTTGCAAAGCCATGTGGGTCGTGGGTCTGTGGTCCTTCATTAACGGCAGCCTGAATGGAGACAGTTCCTATCTGCTCAATCTAGGTAATCCAGGCTGTGGGGTGGAAGGCAGACAGGCTCTGTTTGCTCTCTCTATAATTTAATATTCCTAATTGCCGCCTGGTCCCTCTCTCCTGCCCTTGATCAGGTGCTGGGGGGGGGGTGGCTAGTGTGGCTGGTCAGAAGGGAGTTCATCCACTCCTTCCTCAGCGCTCCCTGAGGGCTGCAGCCTGGGGAAGGTGCTGGGGTGAGAAACACACCCCAGAGTTCAAGGCAGGACCCTCAGCTCTGAGAGCTGAGGTGCAGAAGAAAGGACAAAGTAGAGTGTGTATGCCGAGGGCTGGGGGCCTCTGCTTCCTATTTGGTTAGGTCCCTTTTGTGCATACCAGGCAGCCCTGTGGAAGGGAAAGCAGCCATTGCTGACCTTCTTAGCAACTTAGCGGTGTAACTTAGTGTAAGAAGGGTCGTAGAGGATGGGGAGGTGGAATTTCCTGGGATTTCAGCTGCCCGGTGGAACTCCCAAGCACCTGCCAAGAAACATGTTGCCAATCGGGGAGGATTGGAAGCAGACGTAACCTCATGGGTGGGTGGGAGGGACTAAGGAGGCAGGCAGTGGTGGGGACCAGAGGGGACAGGGGCTAGATGGTCCGTCTGAGCCAGCACCTCCCTACTACATTCTGATGACCGGGACCTTGGGGTCCATCAGTCCCAGCGTCCGCCCAGGGGACTGAGCGTAGAGAGGACAGTCTGTGAGCGTCTGGAGTCCATGCCCTTCCTCTTCCCGCACCAAGCTGTAACTCTTGGCCTAGAATGACTTAAGCAACAGGAAAGAGAGGAGAGAAAGGAATCGGCCCAGTTGCTTCTCGTTTGGAGCTTTGCACTTCTTGCATTAAATGCCTAGCTCCCCCTGAAGCTGGGCTAGGTCACATGCGCACAGACCGGCCAAGAGGAAGTCGATGTGCATTCTCTTCCAGCCTCTCGCTCCCCCCTTGAAAAGTTGAGTGTATTTGTTTTCTACTACTTGGCACTAGAAACAAGGACTTACAACACCCATCCATACACACACACACATACACACACACACACACACACACACGTGCACGCACGTTTGTTATTTCAGTTCGTTTAGGCCAGGAGCCTGGCCCTGGCTCACGGGGACCCCAACCCCGTGCCCCCTCCTAGAAGCGGGACTCGAATCCACTTCCACGTGGCTCTCCACAGGCTGCCCACAGCCTCCTGCTGCTTCGAGGGCGCCCCCAGGGTGAGCCTTGCGTGTGAATCCCATGAAATCACAGATGTCATCCCCTCTCCCCATTCTACTGGAGAGAAGTTAAGTCACGGCCAAAGGCGTTGACAGCCAGAGGCAGGATGGCCACAGCGCCCCCTAAGGGTCTGCTCGCACACAGTTGATACCCTTGGAACCAGTGAATGGCAGAATGGGGTCTGATTATACCATGACAGTACTCTCTTCTACAGAATAGGGGAGGGTTGGGGAGGTGGCTTGGTTTGGAAGCCAGAGTGTCGGGCAGCAGGGGATGGTTTTTCGTTATGGTGTACCCCAACAATCTGAGGACGGTACCCTAGCCTCACTCTTCTCACCGTGCAGTGAGGAGAATTTGAGAGCACCAGAGGGGTGTAGTCAGACTGCTGGCGTGGAGTGTTCCAAGCGCGCAGCACCCAGTCAGCTCCGTAAACGTTAGCTGTCAACAAGTTACCGAGACGTGCAAAGACGTCCGCGCAGGCTCCTCCGCTCTGGGTGCTTTCCTCTCTCCAACCCACCAAGGCTGAGACGCAGGATGTCAGGAGGTCCAAACTCGCCCATACTGGAGTTATTTGTAGCTGGTGCCACTTAGTGGCGTAGACAGTGGGGGAGGGGGTAATGAAGGGATTGGGAAAGAAATTGGTCTCTTGTCATCAGCAACCCGAAATGACTCCTCTCTTTCATCTGCTTCCCTGCCCCGCCCTCTCCTTCCCCAGTTTAGTGGTGTGGAGCGAGGCAGGGGCTCTTCTCTCTTGTTGCTTTCCATCCTTCTTGTCATTTGTTACAGGGGATGTTCACACACACATACACACACACACACACACACCTTGACCCTTCCACTTCCTGATCTAGACAAACTTCAGATCTAGGTACACGAGGAGCAGCGCTGGCCACGCTCAGGCGCAGCTGGACGTGGCCTGCCTCCCTTCTTCCACATCCGTGAGAGCGTTCTGCAGGTCCACCGGTTAGGACACCGGTCATTGGCAGTGCTTCCCGGATGCTGGCACAGCACACGCTCACAAGTGAGCTCCAGAAAGCTGGTCACCTTCCTGCTCTAGGCGGCCCCTGCCACATGGTTTCCTCCTCTCCCTGCACTTCCCCGGGGTCTCCCACCCCTGACAGACACCTGAGGCCTGGACTCACCCGCCATGTCCCATGTCCCACAGGAACATGGCCTGTGCTAGCCTGGAGCACAAACATGCTCGGGACAATACCCAGGCTCTGAGTCCAAGCCCCAGTACTGGCACTAAACAAGTAAACAAGAATTTTAATAGGTAATAAAAAATATGCTTCTCTTCCATTGCACACACTCCCACCGGGGACTCCATGAAGAAGGAGGGAGGAAAAAAGAAGGAAAGGAAACAGAGCTCATTGGTCTGGAGGGAGCAAAGGCATTGCTCTAGATGTTGGAGAGGTCTGTTCTCTCCCGTCGTGGTCTGTGGTCTAATGGCTGATTTCCCAAATGGCTTCCTCTTCACACCAGAGGCCAGAGCTGCAGCCCCTGGACAGCAAGAACAAAACAAAGCACCCCATAAGCATCGCTGGACCTGCCTCACAAACACATGCCACCATCATTAAACCCAAAGCACAGTTCACCTTCTACCCCCTGCCCCCCCACACACACACGCGCGTGGAAGGGTGGGCGGCTTATTAGGTTCTTTATGGGTTAGAAAAGAGTCTTGGTGGTTGGGGCTGGGAAGGTAGCTCAGTGGTAGAGCACTTGCCTTGCATGCATGAGGCCCTGGGTTTGATTCCTCAGTACCACATAAGCAGAAAAAAAAAAAAAAAAAACAGAAGTGGCACTGTAGCTCAAGTGGTAGAGCGCTAGCCTTGAGTTAAAGAGCTGAGGGACACCACAAAAAATAAAATACCTAGGAATTAACTTAACCAAAGAAGTGAAGGACCTCTATGATGAAAACTTTAAAAACTTGAAAAACGAAATCAAAACA